>NC_083873.1:46286986-46911986 GCF_032452875.1 Bos javanicus | reverse complement strand
GAACATTTCTCATACACTTGGAGTTTTGGAATATGACTCATATTTGCTACAAGCTACTGCCTTTATTTTGTGATTTATCAACCCTGGATAGCACCTGTTAGCTCCTCACTGTGAAGGATGAAGAATTTAGTTCATCTATTTTTCCACCTTCCCTCCCTGCCTTGCTCTTCAAATTTTGTTGGTGATATTGTTATATTTGTTTGCTTTATGACTTGAAATATGACAAACAAACTCTGTGTTCTGGAGTTTGAAATTTAACCAATATCTGTTGACTTCTTGCTATGAAATATGAGGAAATTACTTTCTTTCCTATTTTTACCTCTCTTTTTCTTCTCTACCCTTCTTTTTCAGTGGTTGTTCTTTTTCAGGCTTGCTTTATTTTTTATTTTATTTTATTTATTTATTTTTAATTGGAGTATAATTACTTTATTATATTCTGTTAGTTTTTGTTGTACAACAGCGTGAATCAGCTATGTGTATGTATATATCCCTTCCCTCCTGAGCCTCCCTTCCAAACACCCGACCCCTTCCCTGCAGGTCATTAGAGAGCACCAAGCTGAGCTCCTTGTGCTATGCAACAACTTCCCATTAGCTGTCTGCTTTACACATCGTAGTATATAGATGGCAATGCTACTCTCTCAATTCATCCCACCCTCCCCTTCACCCACTGTGTCCACAAGTCCATTCTCCTCACCTGCATTTCTGTTACTGCCCTGCAAATGGGTGAGTTGTTATTTTAAATTGTCAAGGTTTATGACCTTAACATTCTATTCTATAACTCTAATATCAAGTGTACCAGCTTTTATTTACAAAATTAATGCACAAATTGAAAAACAGAAAACATTTTCATGATTATGCTTATGTATTATTTAATGCAGAATCATATAGTATGGTTCCAAAGACAGCAAAGGAAATGTAATATATGCTACTGAGGCCCTGTTGGTAAAGGGAAAACCTTTTCAATGTCTTTAAAGAATGCTTCTCAAACCTGAATACACACCCAGAATTTTGTTCAAGTGCATTTGGTCTCAGGTGAGGTCTAGGATTGCATTCTTAAAAACCTCCCAGGGGATGCCAATAGTGTTGGCATGCACCACTCTCTGGATATCAAGACCTTCTTTTCATATCTTTTTGACTTTCATCATTTCTTCTGGGTCATAGCAAACCCCTAGTGTTTTTAAATCCATTATTGTCTTCCTTTCTTGAATTTCTAATTCCATGTAATCTCTGCATTCCATTTTCAAGTCCCAACAAAAGAATGTTAATCACTTATCCAGGACTTCTTTTTCAGTTGACTATATGTTTCGAGATATTTAGGTGAAAGACTTTTGACTCTGTTAGTTCAGTACTCTGTGACCAATTCACACCCCTTTCTGAATCCATTCACTCCTATTTCCCTGCTTAGAACTTCAGAATTAACATTCCAACCCAGTTCTAATTAAACTAGTTCCAAACAAATGACCTGGAGAAGGCAATGGCAACCCACTCCACTACTCTTGCCTGGAGAATCCCATGGATGGAGGAGCCTGGTGGGCTACAGTCCATGGGGTCGCTAAGAGTCGGACACGACTGAGCCACTTCACTTTCACTTTTCACTTTCATGTATTGGAGAAGGAAATGGCAACCCACTCCAGTATTCTTGCCTGGAGAATCCCAGGGACAGAGGAGCCTGTTGGGCTGCCTGCCGTCTATGGGGTCGCACAGAGTCAGACACGACTGAAGCGACTTAGCAGCAGTAGCAGCAGCAAACAAGTGACCAGAGTTTTTGAAATATGTTCATCAATCAAGTCAACTGACTCCAAATCACCATTTCTATCAAAATATGCCAATCTGAGGCTTTATCAAAACTAAAATGTTTCCTCCTTGAAATCTGGTCCTTAGACCTGACCCCTTGAAAGCATAACCCACACCCTTCCCAAAAATATATCTCATTTGCTTTCCAGAAAAATCAGTTTAAAGTTGTTTTCTCATCCCTGTGACACTAACAAATGATACAGAGGAGAAATCATCTAGTTATTTTAAAAAGTTCTTCTGAAAAGGTCTATAATTCGTTCTCGTTTCACAAACTACAGCGTTAAGAGAAATGTGATAAATCCATTCTAATGAGAAATACTGTTACAAGAAAGAAGAGTACTCGGTTAATACATTTTAAAATAATCATAAAATAATGCCAAAGAGTACTCTCGATTCCACATCTTGAGATGTGATTAGTCATTTTTTTCCTTTATCCCACAAACCCTGATTACACAAAAGCAATTATGAGGAAATGTGTAATAAAACAGCAGGTGATACCTAATGGAATTCAGAAGACTGCCTAAGGGGAGAAAAAAAGAGATTCATTCATTGCTAAGCATCCCTAAACACTATACTTTAGGAAGACTAGTGAATATTAATTTTAAATATTTAGAAACTCAAGGGTGTGTTGAATACAGATCACCCGCCTCCCCTCCATTCTCAGCTTGGGAAAAACTGAGTCAGCAATCCTCAATGCCCCAAACTTCTGCAGGGTTTAACCCCAGAAGGGCACTCAGAGCACAATTTGATTTAGAAGTGTAATTAGGAACTCTTCTTTTACTTAGCTGAGTCACCTGGTGTCTTATTGCACACTTCTACTAAAATTAAATGCATTAATTTTTTAAATTGAGTCAGGGAGAGACCCATCTGCAGTGTAATCAAGGTAAATTATATTATTAAGTGTCAGAAGGCCCAAGACACAAAATAAAATAAAATAAATATGTATAAAAGACTAACAATGCCCTAGGCAAAGAGCTAGGAAACTGTTGATCATATTATTATTTGAAACTATTACCAGCCCTAAACTACAAAGGTTGAAGCAGAGGCACAAATATTATTTTTCCTAGCAGACCATTTTCTCCAGTGCAAAAGAAAACATACTAAAATTAGAGCTTCTGGTTGGCTATTTGATGAGATCCTGAAATAAGTACTTAGCTTTTTAAGCTATAATTTACATCTCATGGGAGTCAATCTGTAAGGCTCTGCATTGTCACCAGGAGAGTGCTGGCTTCCAGAAACTTCACATCCTTGGGTCTGCTCCCCTAATGGAGCAAAGCACTCTACTCACTTGCTTCCAAAATTCTATCTGTACCAATAAAGACATCTTCCAAAATTAGAACTCACTGGGGTCCAAGGCTCACTCTTAATTCTAGGAAAGTTTCATGATGATCCCCTGCTCAGGGTATTTCCTGGAGTTTGCAGGCATTCTGTTCAGAAATGGGGGACCTTACAAGTTTATGGAATTCACAAGGATCACAGGCCCCTTTCCACCTAAGGGAACATAACAAATATTATGCAGTTTCCAACGACATGAAAAATACTGAGGCAAGGACAAGGATGTTGTTAAGAATGAAAAAGGACTCAAGAAGGAAAAAGAACTCAAGAAGGAAAAAGAAATGATGAGCCAGAGTACAACAGAATGAAGTCCAAAGGAAAACGCAAGGAAGCATTCCTTCCACCAAGTGCAAGCAGGTTGTCTAAGGCACAAGGAGTGGTGATCGCTAAATGCATTCAAAAGGTGTCTTCAGGGCATGGGGACATATATGTGGAACGGAAAATACATATCAACCTGGAAAAATATATCAACCTTTGCTCTTCTACTGTTTCAAAATGGCTTCTGCTGCAGGTTTTGATTTAGGGACATGAGGTGGTGGTGGTTGGTGGTTTAGTCACTAAGTTGTGTCTGACTCTTGTGACCCCATGGGCTGTAGTCCGCCAGCTCCTCTGTCCATGGGATTCTCCAGGCAAGAATACTGGAGTGGGTTGCCATTTCCTTTTCCAGGGGTTCTTCCCAACCCAGGAATTGAACCCAGGTTTCCTGCACTGCAGTCAGATTCCTGTAATCAGGTATATTATTAATATGTGCATGAAGACCAACGACCTCATTGGGGATGTTAGAAAATATATATAATAGACCCTGTTGTTGGGGGCCAGAGTGAGGTACTCCGCCCGTGACAAAGGTCATGAGGAAGGAGGCTCGACATACGCAAAGGCGGGATCGAGCCTCAGGAGTCCCCCTGGAACTCCTCAAGCATCTACCCCCATAACCAGAGCCTCCCTGCTTTACTACTTTGTGCTCTCACCTACATCTCTGACTTTACGGGGGGCTGTCCCCCACCACCTCTTTCGGAGAAGGAGTTAACCTAGAGCTCCAGTTAATAATAATTCCTGGGCGTGATAAGAGTGTTTTAACCTACAAACTCCTCTGAAGGTTCTCTAGCCTGCCTGACAGGCTTGTCCAGCCACATGTGATTGCTCACAGCCTCCCAACCGTGAGAGGCACGAGATGCTTTAAACCTTCTAAAAACAGGTTCCTTAGAAAAGTTAGAAAACTATTAGTATAAGTATAATGGGCTGATTAGAAATTGTATTGGTGAAGGGTTTTTCATTTGTTGAGCCAATGTTTGTTGCTAAGTCTCCACATCCCCTGCCCTTATACACGTTAATGAATATATAGAAGAAATAAGTATTAACCTTTGATATTAATCACGTTAGACCTTAGGCTAAGTAAATTCTTTCCTTAACTAAAACCCACTACACCATCACCCTATAGGAATGTAACTTTATTTGGGTGGTGTCTGTTTTGAGAATAATCACCCCTGGAGAAATAAGTGTCCTGGTTGACTGACCGCTGTCACAAGGAGAGGGTCATAAATTGTCAGCAGGCCCCCTGGCCAGAAGATGATGTAACACCCCTAAGACCTCTGTATACATTTGTGTGAAGCACCTGACTTTGATAAAAGTCAGGACTGCTGACCCCGCATGACTTTTGCATAACATCTCAGTGTATAAAAGTAGACCGTGGAAAATAAAGAATTGGGATCAGTTTCTCGAAATACTGGTGTCCCCATGTCGCTCTCTCTCTCACTCTGGCTGAGTCTCCATCTGGAGCGCGGAACCCACCACGCTTACTAATTATGCCTGGGCTTCTAAGATCCGACTGGGGAGGCCTCAGAGTCTCCTCTCCTTCGGGAGAACGGAAGGACGCCTGCGGCCTACGTAAGTGGTGCAAACTTCTCGTCTTGAAGTTTTATTGGTCTCCCGCGTAAACCAAGCTACTCAGCCTCTTTTCTCCACTGAATTTTCCTACTGAGCTATCATTATTCTATTACTCTTTATATCTTTAATTAATATCTAATTGAAGCTATTGTATCCTGACCCTCGCCAACGCCGTCCCCGCTTCGAATACCCTGGATCAGCTGGGGCAGGACCCCGGCACCCTGTGTTACTGTTTCTTGTCCTTTAGTCTCTAAGTCATGTCTCTCTGCGACCCCATGGACTGTAGACTGCCAGGCTCCTCTGTCCTTGGGGTTTAACCAGGCAAGAATACTGAAATGGGTTGCCATTTCCTTCTCCATTAGTGACTTATGAGATCCCGATAAAGCAAGTAAGTTTAACTTTTACAAAATTAAGAATTCCTTGGTATATCCATGTGCCCACAGAGATCCAGGACAGGAGTTAGCACATAATAAGCCTAGTGCCTGTTTTTGTGAATAAAATTATTTTGGACCACAGCCATGGCCATTTATTTGACTGTTACCTATGACTGCTATTATGCTATAGCACTAGATTTTAAGCAGTGCAGCAGAAACCACGTGGCCCTCAATGCTTGAATCACTTCATAACTGTCTACACAAAGCGTTCTGCTGACCCCAAGATAGGTAGCAGACCCCTCAGTCCCAAAGCAGTGTAACTGACTTTTAGGACATCGGATTTGGCCCATCACCTCTAGTTTGGGCTTCCCTGATGCCTCAGGTGATAAAGAATCTACCTGCAATGAGGGAGACCTGGGTTTGATCCCTGGTTTGGGAAGATCCCCTGAAGAAGGGAATAGCAACCAACTCCAGTATTCTTGCCTGGAGAATTCCATGGACAGAGACTACAGTCTATGGAGTAGCAAACGGTTGGAGGCAACTGAACAACTAACACTCTAGTCCAAAGAGGGTTTGAGACATAATTGCTGGTAGCATTTTATCTGCTACACATAGTGAGCATGGTTGCACAAATCTTAAAAGCACAGGCCAAAGAGCTGACTAGTTGTGTGTGTGTTTTTGGTTTTGTTTTCATTTTATTTATGTATTTTTGGCTACATGGGTCTTCATTGCTGCGGGCAGGCTTTCTCTAATTGCAGCGAGCAGGGGCTACTCGCTAGCTGTAGTGCTCGGGCTTCTCTCACTGAGGTGGCTTCTCTTGTGGAGCATGGGCTCCAGAATGTGTGGGCTCAGTGGTTGCAGCACATGGGTTTAGTTGTGCTGCAGCAGGTGTAATCTTTCTGGACTAGAGATTAAACCCATGTCCAGTGAGTTGGCAAGTGGATTCTTAACACTGGACCACCAGGGAGGTCAGATTACTTGTATTTTGATCCTAGCTCTGCCACTTACTATCTGTGTGACTTTGGGCAAATTGTTTACCGATTCCATGCTTCTGTTTGCTCACCCATGGCAGACAGCCACTACCCTTGACTTCAGGTATTCACGCCCTTCTGTAATCCCTTCCTGCATAGTGTAAGCCAGACCTAGTGACTTGCATCTAATGAACAGAACATGGCAAAGTGATGTGATGTCACCCCTGAAATTGGGTTACAAAGACTAAGCTTGTCTGTCTTGTTCTCCCCTCTGTTCTCTCTTGTTTGCTGCCACGTAAAAAGATGCCACATGAGAGCTTCACATGGCAAGGAATTAAGGGAGGCGTCTGGCCAACACCCAACAAGCACCCAAGTCCTCGGTACAGTAATCTACAAAACACAAAATCCTCCCAACAACCACTTGAGTGAGTTTGGACTTAGGCCCTGTGATGACCACAGTTCCAGCTGACACCTTGAATGCTGCTTTTGAGAGACCCCAGCCACAATGTAACTGGATTCCTAGAACACAGAAATTGTGACATATTTAATGTTTCGTTGCTTGCTCTAAGCAACTCCATTTCATGATAATTTCTTGTGTAGCAGGCTACTGTTTAATATTGTTATAACAAGTAATGCATGCATACAAAGTGTACACAATTATGTCTGAAAAATGTCTTACAAATATCACCTATTATTAGGTGAAAACCTTTTTTTTCTTCCTTTATTTATACTTTCATTGCTTCAATTAATAGTTAGGACCGTGAGCTAACTACATCAATTTGGCAAGTCACTTTACCTCAATGAAATCAGTATCCTCACTTGTCAATGTGGATAAGAAAATAATGCCAAACTCAGGATTTTCATGTGTATTTATGATGCATAAAATATCCCATAGATTAAGTGGCTTATTAAACAACATAAATATATTTTCTTGGACTTCCCTGGTGGCTCAGATGGTAAAGAGTCTGCCTGAAATGCAGGAGATCCAGATTTGATCCCTGGGGTGGGAAGATCCCCTGGAGAAGGAAATGGCAACCCATTCCAGTATTCTTGCTGGGAAATCCCATGGACAGAGGAGCCTGGCTGGCTAGAGTCCAAGGGCTTGCAAAGAGGCGGACACAACTTAGTGATCAAACAACATATTTTCTCACAATTTTGGAGGTTAGAGATCCAAGACTAAGGTGTCAGCAGGTTTGGTTTCTTCCTGAGACCTCTCTCCTTGGTTTTCAGGTGGGCACCTCCTCACTGTGTCTTCAGGTGGTCATTGCTGTGTGTGTGCATGTTTCCAGAGGCTTCCCAGGTGGCTCAGTGGTAAAAAATTCACCTGCCAACGCAGGGGATGCAGGTTCAATCCCTGGATCGGGAAGAGCTCCTAGAGGAGGAAATGGCAACCCATGCCAGTATTCATGCCCGGAAAAATCTCACAGACAGAAGAGCTTAGCGGGTACAGTCCTTGGAGGTTGCAGAGTCAGACGTGACTGAGCAACTGGCCACAAACCGACATGTTTCTAGTATCTCTGCTCTCTCTCTCCATCTTTTTTCTTCTCTGTCCTAATCTCTTGTTATAAGAACAGTAGTTGTATTGATTAGAGTTCACCCTTACATACCCATTTTAACAAATTACCTTTTTAAAGGCTTTCTCTCAAAATACAGTCACATTCCACATTACCAGGGTTTAGGGCTTTAACATATGAATTTGGGGTGGAGTGGGGTTGGGTGGTCACAAATCAGCCTATATGAAATGGATAATCCAAAGAAATAACCTGGAAAAAAAAAAGAAAGCCCATAAAAGGTACAAATCCAGGTTAGCTCTTATTGGCTTTCTTTCCAAAACATTTAATTTTGAGCCATAATTTTAAGCTATAAAGGGCTGTAGAGGCCCAAAATTCAAAACCCCTTACTTCAGAGATGAAGAACAACCTACAGAATTCCATGTTAATCACAGTAGAGAAAGAAATACAGGGCATTTTTAAACTTCCCTAGAAATACGCTCAATATTTTCTCTGTCTCAGCTCTGTTCTTCTGCTCATGTTAATCCTTTTAACCTTGAACATGGTCAGACCATGACCCTTCAGATGTTAATTCTAGACTCCTCTGTCCAGATAAAAGAAGAAGAGGGAGTAGAAGTCATTAATGCTGCGCTGCTCATTAACTATTTCAGACTTTCTGTCTTCCTGGCCACTTGTGCTGGCCAATGAATGGTGGAAAAAAAAAAAAAGCATATGTCATTTCTGAGCCAATGTGAGATTCTCCTGCATTCTGTGTAACGGTGCCACAGCTCCTGATAATATTCAAAATAGAGATCTCTTAAGAGACCAAGATAAATAGATCTCCTGCTTATCCTCCCATCCAAAAACCCACAATGGAATTTATACTGAATGAGAAGTAAGCCTTTTATTTTAAGATGCTGAGTTTGGTAACCAATAGATGCTACTTGTTACCACAGCAAATTTGGTCTATTCCACTAATAAAAAGACCCATTGTTTTATGGACTACTCAAGTATTGTTTAACATGTTTCTTTATGTACTTTTGTAAAAAAAAAAAAAGTTTAAGCCTAATTTAAGAGAGAAAAAAGAAAACAAAAAACAGTTGACAACAGTACCCTAAGCCTGACCTTACTTTGTACAATTGCTAATATTAGCATGTTCATTTTTAATAATTACCACAAAGGTACTTTCATCTGTAAGAGTTTTGTTCTCTTATTAACACTCCTTTCTGATTCCGAAAGTAAAATATGTTTATTGAAAATATGAAAATACAAAAGGCATAAATAGAAATTTTAAATCATTCATAATCCCCAAACTCAGAGATAACCACTATTAGTTTTGCAAATAGCCTTCCTGTCTTTAAATTGGAAACCATATTTTCTGTTTAGTTTCCTAATCTTCTACTTTACCTAAAAATGTATTGTCAATAATTCCCCTTATCATTAAATATTCTTTCCACCATTTTAATGGCTGAATAGTATTCCATCACATGGATGCATAAAGATTTGTTTAATAAACCCCTTAGAGTTGAATTGTTTCTAGTCATTTTCCACAAAATCAACATTTTCCTAAATCTATAATAATTTTCTCAAAACCAGTTTGTAAAATGTGAAACCTTTTGATTTTTGCCAAACTGCACTTTAGCAGTTTAAGTATATGTCACAATCCATCCAGCAGTATATGAGAGTATTTATTTCTTACATGCTCTTCAACACTAGAAATTCATCAATATTGTCTTAAACATGAAAATCACTTTCAAATTTCTTTAATTAAATGTTGAATGCCTTTCCTACCCCACCATAAAAAATATTTTTTTCTAGATCTTTTATTGTTCAATTTGTTAATATTTCTTTAGATAAGCCAAGAAGGTTTTGGTTTGGTTTGGTTTTTTGTTTGTATTTAGTGTATAATGTGAAAGACACATATAACTTAGTTGCCAAATAGCCATTTTTTCTAAAACATCTATGAAATAAACTATCCACAGTCTCCATATATTAAGATTTGTTTCTTGGCTTTTCTCAGTTATGTAGTATTTTAATTACTAAAACTTTTATAGTATTTTCTTAAGATTTTAAAAAATGCATATGTACACCTCAAGGATAATCATTGTTTTTCTTTCTCAAATTCATCTTTCAGTTCTTCAGATTGTTTTAATTTCTGTTCTCCTCTTTTGATGCTCACATGAGGTGAGAAGATAAAGACTTAGGGCTTTTATGTTAGGAGCAACCCCTGAGCAGGTGCAAAAACTATCAGTGGAGGAAGCTTTAGACTCGTTCCACAGGGCAGCTGACGGCATGATCATGGCTATGAGACAGAGTCTCTTCTTCCCAAATGAGGTTTCATTCTTTCAGTCTGAAAAATATTTATTTAGTTCCTTAATGTGCCTGTGCAGTGGATAGGATACCATCCCTGACATTTCCACAATAGAGTGGGAGAAACAGACAAAGAGGCAATTGCTACATATTGCGATCAACTGCTGCAACAAAGCGGAGCACAGGACTTCCTGAGCTCAGGTCCTTCTGACAGGCAAAATGACTGACAGACTAATCACAAGTAGGCAGGCCACACTTTGGGAAGCCACAAGCAAAAGTATTGAAAGTCTCTGTCCTTTCCACAGAAGAGTCAGGATTTTTCACCCACATAGTCCCGCAGCAGGGCAGCAGGTCTAGACTCTAGGTGATGCCACTAGCACACTATACCGATCTGCCTTCGCCACTGATTTTATTAGGCATGCACCACTACAAAATAGAAATACTAAATAATTTACTGAAAGCCCTTTCTTCACTGAAAATACCATGCATGATTAATTTTGTCCTTGATAGTGAGATGCAAGCTGAATTGTTTCTGTCTAATTGGCAGTTCCTTTCAACAGCTTATTTTCATTAGTAAACACTTGTCATTGCTTTTCTTGATGCAAAGTAAACATCATAATGATTCCAAATGTTTTTAGGAATGAGACAAGATGTGCTGCCTGTGACTCCAAAGAGAGGCAATTTCATAGACAGTCCCTCAGGGAATATGAACTAGGACCTTGCCATTCATAAAGTGGTCAGCTTCCCTCACTAGCTTGTTAGAAATACAGAAACTGAGACACTGTACCAGACCTACAATATCAGAACCTTTAACAAAAAAATCCACTGACGCTGTGCACCTTGAATATGAGAGGTTCTGACGCAGAAAGTATAGGGAAAACTCATGGCCCCAACTGTCTTTCTCCTCTCACAATTCCATCACAACAGATCGGTGGCTTAGCCACTGACCTGAAATATGCAACACAGAGAAAGGATACAACCAAAAAATGAAGATGCCCACTCTCAGTTTTGCCACTGGAGCTGTCCTTGAGGGTCCAGCAATCCATTGTTGTCAGCTTGTCCACCCAGGGAAGCGACGAACACAGGTCTGGTGTTTTTTAATTTGGAAAAATACAATAGCTAACATTAGATATTTTCTAATATTTTTTGGATTCTTCCACGTAATGGAGAACTTCCCAGCTATGAAAAAATTATTATAGTAAATGATATGCAGTAAATGGCTATCACATTGCAGTGGAATACTTTGTTAGAAACATTCTTGCTTCCCTCTCATGTCTGCAGAATTCTAGAATTTTAAAGCTGAAAGAGACCTCAGAAGTCTTCTGATCTGACCTCCACCTTCCATTAACTACTTATCCAGTCTTTGCTTGAGCATCTCTATGATGGGGAGCTCACTACTGGAGCAAGGTGGCCCGTTCACTTTACGAAAGTGTGCATGGATAGAGAGCACCTTCTTCCTCTTGTTTAATAAGCATGTCTCTCTATAGTTCCTTTCCCATGAGCTGGTGTTCTAGTCTTTGGAATCCATGAATAACTTAACCTCTTCTTCCACAAGCCAGTCCTTCAAATAGCTGAAACCACTCACTATGCCTTATCTTCTGAAAACTCAGCATCCAGATATGTTATAAGCTGTAAGAGGAAAATCAACTACAATTAGAATCAACAATAATTTCTTATGATTTGGAATTTTCTGGTCTGGCTACTTCCCCCCGATTACATTTCAGTTTATATCCAACAGAATCCATGTGTTAATACTTTCATTCATTTATTCAGCAAATATTTATCAAGAAATTGCATGTTTACTGGCAGTCAGGCACTGTGCCAGGCACTAGAGATACAGAAATGAATATAATCAACAAAATTGTAACCCTCATGGAGCTTACATTCTAGCTGTGGGAGAGAGCAACCAAAAAAATATAACAATAATAGGAGTATATTACCCTAGAGAACAGTGTGTTAAGGTGGCACTGGTGGTACAGAACCCACCCGCCAATGCAGGAGATGTAAGAGATGTAGGTTTGATCCCTGGGTTGGGAAGATCCTCTGGAGGAGACCATGGCAACCCACTCCAGTATTCTTGCCTGGAGAATCCCATAGACAGAGGAGCCTGGAGGGCTACAGACGATAGGGTTGCAATGAGTCCAGCACGACCGAAGCAACTTAGCATGCGCACATAAGAAATGGTAATTGCTGTGTAAAAAAACTAAAGCTGTGTAGGAGGGATAGAGAATTGCTATTTTATACAGGATAGCCAGAAAAGCCAATATTTGAGCAGAGACCAGAAGGAAGTGAGAAAGTAAACCATATGGATATGGAAAAGAGCATTCCCAGAAAGAGGAAACAGCAAGGACAAGCCTCTGAAGGAGGAGCACGCTTGGTGTGGTCATGGAACAGTAAAACAGCCAGTACAGCTGGAACTCAGTGACTGCAAAGGTGAGGAGTCAGGGGCTGATTACAGAGACTTAGAAACATTGAAAAGACTTTGGCTTTTTTTTTTTTTTTTTTTCCTTTGCAGTAGAAATCCAGTGGTAGGTTATAAGCAAATGAATGACATAATCTGATTTAACGTTAGATAGACCCCTCTGGCCACTGTGTAGAGAATAACTGGGCAAGGTGAGGAGGCCAGTCAGGGATAGAAGAGCAGCAACAAAAACAAAGAGAATGAAAAAGCAACCTATGGAATAAGTGAAAATATTTGCAAACAATGTATCTCAGAAGAGGTCAATTTTCAAAATGTAAAAGGAACTCTTACAAATCATAGCAAAAAAAGTCAAATAACACAATGAAGAAACGGGCAAAGGGCATGAATATACATTTCTCTAAAGAATACATAGAAATGGCCAACGGGTATATGTAAAGATGCTCAACATTACCAATTATTGGGGAAATACAAATCAAAACCACAATGAGATGTCACCTCACAACTGTCAGGATGACCTTTATATAAGTGGCAAGTGTTGGCAAGAATGTGAAGAACTTGGAACACTTGCACACTGTTAGTGGGAATATTAAATTGATGCAGTTGCTACATAAAGCAGTATGGATTGTCCTTTAAAAACTGAAAATAGAACAACCATGTGTTGTATTCAGTCACTGAGTCTTGTCCAGCTCTTTTGTGACCTTGTAGACTGTAGTCTGCTGGGCTCCCCTGTCCATGGGATTTCTCAGGTAAGAATACTGGAGTGGATTGCCATTCCCTTCTCCAGGGGATCTTTCCAGAGTAAGTGTCAAGCCAATGTCTCCTGCATTGGCAGGAGGATTTTTTACTACTGAACCACCAGAGACACCAACAGCCGTATGATCCAGGAATCCCACTTCTAGGTATTTACCCAAAAAACCTGAAAACAGAATCTAGAAGTGTTTGTATTCCCACGTTCAGTGCAGCAGTGATTATAATAACCAAGATTTAGCAACAACCTAAATGTTCACTGACAGTTGAATGGATAAAGAAATTGTGTGTATGTACAATGGCATATTATTCGGTTTGAAAAAAGGAAGAGAATTCTGATACATGTTACAATGCAGAAGAACCTTGAGGACATTATGCTCAGTGAGATAAGTCAGCCATAGGACAATTACCTCATGTGTGCTGTGCTGTGCTTAGTCACTCAGTTGTGTCTGACTCTTTGCGACCCCATATACTGGAGCCTGCCAGGCTCCTCTGTCCATGGAGATTCTCCAGGCAAGAATTCTGGTGTGGGTAGCCACGCTCTCCTCCAGGGGATCTTCCAACCCAGGGATCGAACCCTGGGTCTCCTGCACTGCAGGGAGATTCTTTACCATCTCAGCCACCAGGGAAGCCCATGGTTCTACTTGTATGAGGTATCTAAAGTAGTCAAACTCATAGAAGCACAAAGTAGAATGGTAGTCACAAGGAGCTAGAGGGAGGGGGGACTGGGGAGTTGGTGTTCAGTGGGCATAGAGTTTAATCATGTAAGATGAAAAAGTTCTAGAAATATGCTGTCCAATAATATTCATATAGTTAATAATACTATACATTTGAAATTTTGATAGGAGAGTAGATCTCACGCTGTGTGTAAAAACAAAAAGTAAAGCAAAATTTGCCAGCAATAGTCATGAACACATGTGCATTAAATATAAATTTATTAATATGAATTTTCCTTTATAAAATTGGATAAACCATTTTGGATGAAGCTTGGGCCATCAATCTAGAATTCCTATTCCTTTCTTCTAGTTTTATTATTCACAACTTTCATAACCGTGAGCAAGTCTCTTACCTTCTCTGAGCCTCAGTTTCCTCAGTAAAATGATTAAAATAAATTAACTCTAAAGTTCTGTGGGTCTATGAGTGCCAAAGGGGAGGGGGGATAAATTAAGAATTGGGATTAACATATATCCTTACTACAAAAACCAACAATCACCTACTGTACCACACAGGAAGCTATACTCAATATTTTATAATAACCAATAAGGGGAAAAAATCTGGAAAAGTATATGTGTGTGTGTGTGTGTGTGTGTGTGTGTGTGTGTAACTGATTCACTGTGCTATGTACCTAAAACTCACAACGTTGTAAACTGTACTTCAATTTAAAAGAATTATAATAGAGTTCATCCTACCTTAAAGTCTTACAATTCTGAGTTTCTCATTTATTCAGTATAATCTTAGTGATAAAAGCCACAGTGATCAACTAACTAATTTCATATTTTCAAGTAGCTCATGGAGGCAATTTCTTTCTTAGCCTATTCTCCTGTGCTAAACTGTATAAATTTGGCTTCTACATGTGCCTCAAGCAAAATGGTTGACAGAAACTGATGAACCTATCCCACTCTGAGTCATATGATGTAATTGTCGATAATCCTAATTCTGGATCATAGTTTGCTTGTCCATAATTATGGCTGCAATTGAATACTTATAGCGTTAACATTAGCCGGGAGTTGCCAAGCTCCCTCCCTATCTTAGGGAAATGGAACTGTGAGTACATCTCAAAGCAAGGTTTGCTGCTTTTTTGCCCGGAACACTTTTTAATTGGGTATCATTTGGAAATTTCTAAATCCCATTTTGGAGCTTCTGGTCACTGCGTTTCTTAGTGAAGCCCAAAAAGCTGGTTATGAGGCATGCCTAAACTGTGCAAATGTCAAAACAAAAATTACTATCATCCCTGATTTCTTCACAAAGTGAAAAAGAGGCATCATCTTGACCCTTTTTTAATATATACTAATAGAAACCAAAGATGGCAAAGCTGCAAGAGAAAGCACTCATGAATTTGGGATGGAAATTGCACTTCTAATTTAAACTTTTCCATCTAGTTAGCAGGGTTTAAAATCACTGGGTTTTTCAGAAACCCACAGACTATGTAAATGTGCAATTTGAGTATATTCACCCAAGTGCCTGCCTAGAAACCTTAGTCATCTTTACCTTCCACCCTCTCCTCCCCACCCACACCTCGTGAGTCAACAAACTCTACCCTTTAACTCTCTAGTGATGTGGAAATCTACTCCCCTGCCTCCCACCCCCATTCTGCTGAAAATGCAATTAAGAATCTCAGTACTTCTTAAATAGGTAAGTGGTTGGCTTGACCCCAGGCCTTCTCCACCTCCAAACTCTCCTCTATAGATACAAGAGTTGGCTTTAACAAAGCACAAATTGGAGCCTGTTCTATTACTTAAAAATACAAGATGGCTCACCATAGTACAAAATAATCTAAAACCTTAGTTTGGTATTTTCTACCTCTTTAGTTCACTTCTCAAACTTCCCCCTCATCCCTTCCAGGTTTCTAGACCTTACTCCAAGGCCTATTATTTCTCAGCCTCTAGAACCCTCAATGGTCCATGATGTTGCAAATATTCCTCTTGTTAGCTCTTTTCCATGAACTCCAACTTTATACACTGATATCCTACTCATCCTTGAATATGAAATTCAACCATTATTTCCTATGAAACCTTGCCTAATCCTTTCAGAACAGCTCTTTCCAACATGCTTCTCTAGAACAATTCTTTCCTTCTTTTTTTTTTTTCATTCACTAAATCTAAGAAACAATTAAGTTCTGGGGATATGGCCATTAATAACATAATCATGGCTTTCTTGTGGATTGTTTCTACCATATGTTGTTGCTGAGTTGCCATATGTATGCCAGCCAACTATCTTTTTGACTGTATTTTTAAATTTTATTTTACTGAAGTATAGTTGATTTACAATGTTGTGTTAATTTCTGCTGTACAGCAAAGATATTTATATATAACCCACCAGGCTCCTCTGTCCATGGGGTTCTTCAGGCAAGAGTACTGGATTGGATTGCTATGCCCTCTTCCAACGGATCTTCCTGATCCAGGGACTGAAGCTGCAACTCCTGCATCACAGGCAGATTCTTCAGCACTGAGCCATAAACATTCTTTTTCATATTCTTTTCTAGTATTTCACAAAATATTGAATATAGTTCCCTGTGCTATACAGTGGGCTTCCCTGTTGGCTCAAATATAAAGAATCTACCTGCAATGCTAGAGACTCAGCTTCAATCCCTGGGTTAGGAAGATTCCCTGGAGGAGGGCATAGCAACCCACTCCAGTATCTTTGCCAGGAGAATTCCATGGACAGAGGAGCTTGGCAGGCTACAGTCCATGGGGTCACAAAGGGCTGGACACGACTGAGTGACTAACACACTTTTCATACAGTAGGACCTTGCTGTTTATCCATTCTCTATACATAATAGTTTGCATCTGCTAATCCCAAACTCCCACACCATCCCTCCCCAACCCCCTCCCCCTTGGCAACCACAAGTTTATTCTCCATGTCTGTGCATCTGTTTTGTAGTCAATTCGTTTATGTTACGTTTTAGATTCCCCATATAAATATTATCATATGGTATTTGTCTTTCTCTTTCTAACTTACTTCATTTAGTATGATAATCTCTAGGCCCACCCATGTTGTTTCAAATGGCATTACTTCATTCTTTTCTACAGTTGAGTAATTTTCTTACCCTCTCCTTTCACCTGTCGATGGACATTAGCGTTTCTTCCATATTTGGCTATTGTGAAGAGTGCTACTATGAATATAGGGGTGCGAGTATTGTTTTTAAATTAGAGTTTGCCTGGATATACGCCCAAGAGTGAGATAGTTGAATCACATGGCAACTCTATTTTCAGTTTTTTGAGGAACCACCATCTGCTTCCCATAGTACTCATATTTTAATTGGTGTTTGGTTTCTCTCCTTGGACGACAAACTCCTGAGGAGGGGATTATGTTTCATTCAGTTTCCAGCACGGTGAGTGAGTCTCAGCTAAAATCTATTGAATCTTATTTAAATTAAATTGGCTCATTACTTGACTATATATATATTTGTGTAAATATATATTTGTACTCAAACCAAGTAGCTTATAAGGCCTTGTAATTTAGAAACCATACATTGTCCTAAACATCCCCCTTGTGCCCTTATCCATCTTAAAACCAGACATTAGCATAAACACCTCATGAAATTTATCAAAGATAACGTACCGAAGCACTTGCTACAGTGACTAGCATTGAAAAAGCACTAAATCAACACAAACTCCTTTTCAGTTTAATTGGAGTAGATTTTAATTCTTCTGATTGATAATAAGCTAGTATTTGTTTCAGCTTGATGGATTTTTCCAATAAGAATATCCAACAAAGCAAGAATTTCCTTCAGATCCATCTCATCAAATGGTTACCATTCAATTAGAAATATTAGAGGTGCTCAAAAGCACTTGCAGAAAATGGTGAATGTTTAAATTCCTGATCTTCATATAAGACTTGGTAAGCAAGGACTGGGTGATGTAAGACCGGGATTCTAGAAGCAGCTCTGACACGAATTAAATTCTGAAAAATCACCTTATTTCTTTCCATATTATTATCTGTTGAAAATGGGGATATTAATACCACTTTTCCCTCCCTTGTAGAGTTCTGTGGATAAAAGTATAATACCTGTGAAATTACCCTGGGAAAAAAAAAGGTAAAGACTTATCAAATGTGAGGTGGTATTTGTAATAGTGAGAACTCACGGCACACTCTTATGACAGGACCATCTCTCAGGGATGTCCCCAAGCGAATATGAGGCTGCTCGGCAAAGTGATACACATATGGTCAAGGATTTAGTGTGAAGAAATAATAAATCCTTCTCGAGTCCTCTTGGGGCAGATAAGGAACAAGTACAGCCAACCCTCAGTGACCTGTGATAACAAGGCTGGGGATAATATGGATAAACGGATTTCACAGATTATCCAAAAATATAACTTTCACCATTTACAACCTCTAAACTTTTGCAGAAATTCCTTAAAAGAAGCCAAATTACTTTCACCTGGACTCATAACTTATGTGAGTTTCACTGCCAGTTCCTACCTCTATCTGTGCCCAGACACAACTTAAAAAACAAAGAACAACCAGTAGAAATACTGATGGTAGTCTAGTCACTAAGTTGTGCCTGACTCTTCCGATCCCATAGACTGTAACCCACCATGTTCCTCTGTCCATGGGATTTCCCAGGCAAGGATACTTGAGTGGATTCCCATTTCGTTCTCCAAGGGATCTTCCTGGTTGAGGAATTGAACCTGAGTCTCCTGCATTGGCAGGCAGATTCTTTACCTACCAAACCACCAGGGAAGCACTGAGTAGCTGCCATAAAAATTGCTGGTCTATCCAAGAAAGCTCAGCACATTTTGTTCCCAGAGACCTATGAGGTATTTGTCCTGTCCATATTTTCCTGGGGCAAGGAAGAAGCAACTGGGACCAGCAAACCCAGAAAATTCTGGTAGTGACCTCAAACCGTGGTGATTTCCCCAAGTTATGTGAAGGAACTTGTCCCCACTCCAGTATTCTTGCCTGGAAAATCCCATGGATGGAGGAGCCTGGTAGGCTGCAGTCCATGGGGTCGCTAAGGGTCGGACACGACTGAGCGACTTCACTTTCACTTTTCACTTTCATGCATTGGAGAAAGAAATGGCAACCCACTCCAGTGTTCTCGCCTGGAGAATCCCAGGGACGGCGGAGCCTGGTGGGCTGCCGTCTATGGGGTTGCACAGAGTCGAACACAACTGAAGCGACTTAGCAGCAGCAGTAGTAGTCCCCTCAAATGATCCTTCCCAAAGCAATAATGATATCAGTTCTGGGATAGTTCCTCATCCAGAACTATTCTACAGATGTCTCCAAAGGTGGGATGGGAAATGGCTTAGAAATAAATAAATCTGTTATTTGAATTATTCAACAGTTCTCTCCCTGATATTCCCCATGAGAGAGTGGTCTTCCTGTCACTTCTCATTATGATAGCTTTTCTTTCCCTTCTTTTTGCCATCTTTTCTGCAATATTGCCAAGATGATTCAAAAATGCTGTGAAAAACACCAAAGGAAGAACCATCTGCAAAATAGCAGCCCTGTAGGTTCTACAAGACTTCCTCTTATCCAATAACTCAAGATCAAAATCTGGGCAAGTTAAAAAACAGAAAATCACTGATAGCCTCTTCTGAGAATAAGAGTAACAGTGAAAAAATAGATTAATGATATTCCTGCTTCAAGGGGCTTGTATCCACTCATCCACTGATTCAACAAATGTTTGTTGAGTATTTGCTCCATGTCAGATAGTTCACAACAGAATGCTTGGGATCTGTCCATCCAGTTTCTAGAATACCATCAATAATTGCAATGTGTGATTCCCCTCCAGCATCTGTCCATTTTGCATCATGTCAGTGAAATAAGTAACTGACACCTTGAAGAGAGCGCAAGGTAGGTGAACAACCATCCTTGTTAGTCCAGGACTATCACGATTCTACCTAAGACTTTCCATTTTAAAACTGAGAAAGTCCTGAGCAAACAGGAATAAATTGGCCCCTCTAGCGCAAGGCCCAGAACCCATTTCAAATCTCTGGCTAATGGCTAGATTTGATCTTTGGCAATCTTTGTGTGAGCTCTGAATTTTTTTTTTTAAATCTTTAGACCTCAACTTCCACTTCTGTAGAATAAAGTTGCAAGACTAGATTATCTCTAAGGATTACCTTCCAAGTTTAATAGTCTAAGAGTGAATTTAACATCTTTTTAGGATTAAAATGGATCTCAATGTGCTACAAAGCTATAGGAAGCTCCCTGCAAATCTCTGTCCACCAGTGAAGATAACAGCAAGTTGAAATCCTGTTGAATCCCCAACAATTATAAGGATCACATCACACCTGAACTCAAGCTACTCCTCTAAATTAAGCATCAGAGTTCTTTGCCTCGGTGCCTGGGTTAACTCAGCCCAGAACAGAGAATATTCTATTCAGAAACTTGCAGAAAACCTTAAGAGTCTATTTTGGAAGAATATAGTTCAGAATTATATTTAGCTGTGTTACTTTAGCAATTAGACAGAGTCATGACCTCAGAGTATTTAAGGTGAAACAGACCTTTGTTGCTGGCAAGTGCCTTGGTATCTTAAGATTGTAGAAGGAATAAAGGAGCACTCCCGACATGAACAATCACTTCTTTGGAAGAATCGTAAGTAAAAAAAAATAATAATAATAGGGGTTGGGGGAAGCGTGATCCCAGTTCTAAAACTAGCTTGCTTTACTTTAATAGCCTTATCATAAAATGGGCAGACGACATACTTCTCAGGGTCATGTGAAGAGAGACTTGTTCCTTTCATTAAAGTTGTGTATGTGTATGTGTAGTCTTATATTCATCCATCCTTATATTTTATACATATGGATTTATATATGAATGGATTTATTTTATAAATCCATCCTTATAATTTACATATAATGTATATATTTATATATAAAATATCTATACACTATATGTAATATATATAATACATATACATTCCTACAATGTTCCTGTTACATTCTTACATATAAAAAGCATTTCAAATGTCATACATGTTACACAAATCTAAAGGAATATGTTGTGAAATAGTTTCAGAAGAATTCTCTTTAGCTCCTTCAAGTCCTATCAGATCATGCTTTTGGCTAACCCAACACAGTCACCCAGATTAAAATAGGAAGTAAGTTGTCAATGTTCTCTGTCTCGGAGGAGCATTTACCCTTAAATTTTTGTGGACAAAAAATAAGAATCCCTCTTAATCCATAGAATGCTGTGCTTTAATCTCAAGAGTCCCCTTGTCTGAGGATGCCTTCTCCAACTTGAACAGATGCCCACCCCAGTCCTTGCTTGAGAGCAGCCAGGAGCTCAGAATTCAGATGCTCTGAAAACAGTGCTTTTTGCCTTAATGCATTTAATCCCTGGCTTGGGAAGATCCCCTGGAGGAGGAAATGGCAACCCACTCCAATATTCTTGCTGGAAAATACCATGCACTAGGAAGGCTGGCAGGCTTACAGTCTGTGGGGTCACAAAGAATTGGATAACACTGAGCAACTGAGCACACAGGAGCACAGTGCATCTTCACAGATTCAGCTCCTATGGATTCCCCTGGTTGCATCCTTTGTGATTCCTGAAGTTAGTAAGGAGCTAACCCTCTTCTCTCTTATTATTTCCACACACACATACAGTAGGCACTCAACAAATGACAGTGGGGGTCCTTCCTCCCTTTTTAAAAATTTATTTATTTATTTTGGGCTGCGCTGGGTCTTTGCTGCTGCCTGGGCTTTTCCTTAGTTGCAGGGAGCAGAGGCTACTCTTTGTTGAGGGGGGCAGGTTTCTCATTGCAGTGGCTTCTCTAGTTGCAGAGCACGGGGGGCTCTAGCGCACGTGGGCTCAGTAGTAGCAGTTCCCCAGCTCTAGAGCACAGGCTCGATAATTGTGATACACAGACTTAGTTCCTCCCCAACATGGGGGATCTTCCCCCACCGATGGAACCCTGTCTCCACCATTGGCAGATGGATTCTTTACCGCTGCACGCTCCTGGGGAAGCCCCCACCCGCTTTCTCCCTTATGCTTTTCTCTACCCTATGTAATTGCTAACTCGTTAGGTCATGGATAGCATGCTTTAAAAAACAGTTTTCCCGATGTCCCTGAAGGCGTGCTCTAGGCTGACGATGGCCAGGAAGTTCCTCGGGGGATTACCAGAGCAAATTCAGGAGGAAGACGGGTGAGTGAAGCCGCACTTTGGCGCAGGGATGTGCATCCTATTTGCAACCCAAAGAGGCTCTCTCGCCTTCAGATTGGCAAATAGTCCAAGAACTGCTGAAATTCCTGCTTGGTAGTGAAAGCCTATTGCTCTCCCAGTCCTTACATCAGGGGCATTGCAATGCTGTCCTGAGTTTGATTTAACTTCCTTGCAGATACACGGGAACAAGTTGTTGAAAAACAATTATCTCAGGACCTCCCTCAAAACTGCGCTGTTTTTCAACCCCATTAGGGCTGAGATAGCAGCGCACAATTTCAGGATGATTTATCTCTCAATACTGATCTGCTGCTACATTACTGGACATTTCCTCCACCGCCGATTCCATCAATCAAGCAGTCATCTGAGCGCTTCTGCAACCCGCACTCCTCTGACAGGGCCGCGCTTGCTATTTATCTTACAGGCCGTCTCTCACTCTTGTCAGTTTTAATTCCGCTCCATCCTCATTCTCTTCTCCTGTCCCCTGAGGGCTCTCTGTCTGGGATATATTATTATTCAGTATTTACAGGGATGTCACTTGAAAAATGTCACCATTGCAAATGACAAAAATTTGGGAATTTGCACAGAATTGTCTGTACCCCAGCCACCATTTTGAATTTTTATACCAGGATGTGAATTCTGCAGCTACCCATGAATCTTTCAAACCACTGACCTGGTTCAAAGAAGCCTTAGGGCAAGAGTATGACACTTGCTAAAAATCCTTCTAATTTAATTGTAAAGTTTCCACTTTTGAGGAGGATTTATTCAGTTCCCTATATTTAGAAAAAATATAATTTAGAAACTCTCCCACCATTATTGACATCGTCAGGCAAGTCAATGTGCAAGGTTTATCCTTAAGCCTCTATAATGTATAATTATGGGTTGTCCACGCCTTATTATCAAATGTCTATCTCTTTTCATGATGAAATTGAAATGCTTATTTTAGCTAACACCCAAGTAGCATTTCTGATGTTTCACAATCTGTTTTAAGCATATATACTCACATATGTTAATCCTTAAATCAAACCTACATTCCTCATTACCGTCAAAGAGGATATTTGGACAAACTAAATAGAAGGGGAAATCAGATTTATTCAACACATACTATGAGCTTGGCTTTTTCACAAAAAATTGTCTTTCAAATGCTGAGCACAATTCTGAAGTATTAATATAATCAACTACATATTCATAGATGAGAAAGCTGAAGTGTGCCCAAAGGTTTGCAGACTCAATGAGGTCACTAAGCCAGCATTTTAACCCATATCTATCTGATTTCAAGTCACTCGCTGTCTCTGCTTTTAGAAAGAGATCTGAGGCTCTTCTAGGTTACTGTCAAAAATTCTTTGAAACTTGTAACATCAGTCATAGGTCAGTCATCTTTTTATATCACCATCAGCCTTGGTGGTGATTCACTTGTCCAGATTCATTATGAGAGGCAGAAAATATGCTTGCCTTTTCCCCAGACTGGACTAGAATGATCTAAAATTCCAGCGTGGTCCACAAATTGGGTTTGCATTGGTGCCAGGCCACATGAGGGGATCCAGTTTAAGAATAAAGGTAGCCTTCTCATGGTCCTTGATAGCTCAGCTGGTAAAGAATCCACCTGCAATGCAGGAGACCCCAGTTCAATTCCTGGGTTGAGAAGATCCACTGCAGAAGGGATAGGCTATCCACTCCAGTATTCTTGGTCTTCCCTTGTGGCTCAGCTAGTAAAGAATCTGCCTGCAATGCGGGAGACCTGGGTTCGATCCCTGGGTTGGGAAGATCCCCTGGAGAAGGGAAAGCCTACCCACTCCAGTATTCAGGCCTAGAGAATTCCATGGCCTGTATAGTCCACAGGGTTGCAAAGAGTCAGACAGGACTGAGTGACTTTCACTTTCACTTTCTCATGGTCCAACCACACTCACTGGAGTTGTTCATCTGGATCTGGGACCCAGGGTCCAGCCAGGGAAATAAATTCACTTAACTTGCTTTGTTCCGTACAACTGTTTCTCCTATAGGGCTTACATGGGGCAGTGACTGGTTGATAAGAAAAATAACAAGTATTTCTTGGTCTTCCAGCCAATCTACCATACCACAGATGATTTAGAGGAAGTTCAGGGGCCAGCAGAGTGAGGTATTCGGGGCATGAATTAGCAGATCATGAAGGCAATCCACACAGAGTATTCAACAGCAGGGAGGCCAAGCAAAAAGGATCAGGTGGCTAAAGGAAGACTGGAGGCCAGTATAAGAGGAAGGGGAAGATCACAGGAGAAATGTGGGCACACTTAAGGAAGTCCAGGTGTGGTCTACAAAAGCTAATCCCTGGTCTCTTGGATGACTCAAGGGAGATGGATGGAGCCCTAATCTCCAATAATTCAATTTTCTGGACAAGTTATCAAGACATACTACTACTAATAAGATCTTACTCAGTGGCAAGCACTTTTGCTTTATGTGTTATTAACTCTTTTGGTCTTCTCAACAATCATATAGTTCAGTTCAGTTCAGTTCAGTCGCTCAGTTGTGTCCGACTCTTTGTGACCCCATGAATTGCAGCACACCAGGCCTCCCTGTCTGTCACCAACTCCCAGAGTTCACCAAAACTCACGTCCATCGAGTCAGTGATGCCATCCAGCCATCTCATCCTCTGTCGTCCCCTTCTCCTCCTGCCCCCAATCCCTCCCAGCATAGGAGTCTTTTCCAATGAGTCAACTCTTCGCATGAGGTGGCCAGAATACTGGAGTTTCAGCTTTAGCATCAGTCCTTCCAGTGAACACCCAGGACTCATCTCCTTTAGGATGGACTGGTTGGATCTCCTTGCAGTCCAAGGGACTCTCAAGAGTCTTCTCCAGGAGGAGGAGCCAAGATGGCGGAGGAGTAGGACGGGGAGAACACTTTCTCCCCCACAAATTCATCAAAAGAGCATTTAAACGTCGAGTAAATTCCACAAAACAACTTCTGAATGCCGGCAGAGGACATCAGGCACCCAGAAAAGCAACCCAACTCTTCGAAAGGAGGTAGGAAAAAATATTAAAAACAAAAAAAAAGAGACAAAAGAGGGAGGGACGGAGTTCCGTCCCGGAAGGGAATCTTAAAAAGAGAGAAGTTTCCAAACATCAGGAAACCTTCTCACTGCCGAATCTGTGCCGAGCTTTGGAAGCACAGAGGGCAACATAACAGGGAGAAAAAATAAATAAACAATTTAAAACTCACAGATTGCGAGCCCTACGGTAACTCCCCCAGCGGAGAAGCAGCGCAGACGCCTGCATCCGCCATTACCAAACCGGGGCTGGGCAGGGAGGCACGGCGTGGGCTGCATCGCTGAGAGTAAGAATCTGGCCTGAATACCCTGAGCGCTATCTGAGCGAAATAATTTGGGCTAGCAAACCAGACTGTGGGATACCTCACGCGAAAAGCCAGCCCTAACCTAAGACCGCCAGGCCCGCGCACGGAACAAAGGACTGAACAGAGATAGCCGGCTGCAGACCTTCCCCCTCCGGTGACAGGCAGCCAGAGCCGGAAGGGGGCAATCACAGCCCCAGAGAGACATTATCTATAAAATTGTAAGCAGGCTTCTTTGCTAACTAAAACTTCTTGGGGGTCTGGACGATCAACATCTGCCTGAGAAGGTGCACCGGTTTTACATCCAGATAACCGAGTGGCGGGGAGGCGATAAGTCGCAGCATTGGCGCTCGCCTGGGAAGAGCAAATTGGCGCTCGGACCTGGGAAGAGCACAAAACCCAGGCCCAACTGAGTCTGCGCCTCTGAGGACTACCCGAGTGCCTGAACCTGAACGGCTTGGACCTGGGAGGTGCATGCAGCCCAGGGCCAGCCTCGGATTGTTCCCGGCGGAACAACCTAGAGTCCGAGCAGTGTGGACAGGGAGGCTACACGCGCCGTGAGCGGGGGCAGACCCAGGGTGGCTGAGGCACTGCGAGACCACGCCAATGTTATTTGTTTGCAGCATCCCTTCCTCCCTCCCCACAGCGCGACTGAACAAGTAAGCCTAAAAAAAAAAAAAAAAAGTGTCCTCCACCGTGCCCTTTGAGTCAGGGCGGAAACCAGATACTGAAGAGACTAGCAAACAGAAGAAGATATAACAGAGGGAAACGCCTTGGAAGCTACAGGCAATAGATCAAAACCCTGTGGTTACTACGGACTACATAGGAAGGGGCCTATAGATCTTGAGAAATATAAATCTGACCAAGGAACTAGCCAAAAATGAACTGAACCCACAACACCCACAAAAAAAAAAAAACAAAAAAGTCCTAGATATAGTTTTATTATTTTTACGATCATTCTTTCTTTTTTTTTTTTTTTAATTAATTAAAAAAAAATATTTAAGTCCTCTATTCCTTTAATTTTCACTTTTATAACCTATTACTTTGCAAAAAAAAAAAAAAGACCCTATTTTTTTCTTCTTCAGCAAACTTCATATATATATATTTTATAATTTTTTGACCTTTTTTTTTTGTTTGTTTGTTTTTGTTTTTTTTCTTCTTTTCTTTAACATTGTATTTTTGAAATTCCAAACTCTACTCTAGATTTTTAATTTTCGCTTTTTGGTATATGTTATCAATTTTGTACCTATAGTTTTTTTTTATATAATTTCTGTGACTTTTTTTTTTTTTTTTCTTCTTCTCTGTTTTTTTCTCTTCTTCTTTTATAGAACATTGTATATCTGAAATTCCAAACTTTACTCTAGATTTTTAATTTATGCTTTTTGGTATTTGATATCAATTTTGTACCTGTATTTTCTTTATAATTTTTGTGACATTGTTCGTATTTGTTTGTTTGTTTTCTCTCTTTATTTTTCTTCTTCTTCTTTTTTTTTTTTTTTTTAACATTGTATTTTTGAAATTCCAAACTCTACTCTAGATTTTTAATTTTTGCTTTCTGGTATTAGTTATCAATTTTGAACCTGTACTTTCTTTATAATTTTCGCGACCTTGTTTATTTTTGTTTGTTTGTTTTTTCTCTCTTTCTTTTCCTTCTTCTTTTCTTCAACATCGTATTTTTGAAATTCCAAACTCTACTCTAGATTTTTAATTTTCGCTTTCTGGTATTAGTTATCAATTTTGTACCTGTACTTTCTTTATAATTTTCGCGACCTTGTTTGTTTTTGTTTGTTCGTTCTTTCTCTCTTTCTTTTCCTTCTTCTTTTCTTTAACATCGTATTTTTGAAATTCCAAACTCTACTCTAGATTTTTAATTTTTGCTTTTATGTATTTGTTACCAATTTTGTACCTTTAAGGACCCAATCTTCAGGACCCATTTTTCACTAGGGAGTGAGATTACTGGCTTGACTGCTCTCTCTCCCTTTGGACCCTCCTTTTTCTCCACCAGGTCGCCTGTGTCTCCTCCCTAACCCCTCTCTACTCTACCCAACTCTGTGAATTTCTGTGTGTTCCAGACGGTGGAGAACACTTAGGGAACTGATTACTGGCTGGATCTGTCTCCCTCCTTTTCATTCCCCCCTTTTATCCTTCTGGCCACCTCTGTTACCTTCCTCCTTCTCTTCTCTGTATAACCCCGTGAACATCTCTGAGTGGTCCAGTTGTGGAGTGCACATAAGGAAGTGACTACTGGCTAGCCCACTCTCTCCACTATTGATTCACCTCATCTCATTTGGGTCACCTCTAACTCCCTCCTCCCTCTTCTCTTCTCCATGTAACCCTGTGAACCTCTCTGAGTGACCCTCACTGTAGAGAAACTTATCATCTTTAATGTAGACGTTTTATTAATGGTGCTGTATAGAAGGAGAAGTTTTGAAACTACTGTAAAAATAAGACCGATAATCGGAAGCAGGAGACTTAAGTCCAAACCCTGACTCCAGGGAACTCCTAACTCCAAGGAACATTCATTCACAGGAGCTCATCAAATGCCTCCATACCGACACTGAAACCAAGCACCACACAAGGGCCAATAAGTTCCAGGGCAAGACATACCAAGCAATTTCTCCAGCAACAAAGGAACACAGCCCTGAGCTTCAAGATACAGACTGCCCAAAGTCACCCCAAAACTATAGACATCTCATAACTCATTACCAGACATTTCATTGCACTCCAGAGAGAAGAAATACAGCTCCACCCACCAGAACACCGACACAAGCTTCCCTAACCAGGAAACCTTGACAAGCCACCTGTACAAACCCACACACAGTGAGGAAACGCCACAATAAAGAGAACTCCACAAACTGCCAGAATACAGAAAGGACACCCCAAACTTAGCAATTTAAACAAGATGAAGAGACAGAGGAATACTCAGCAGATAAAGGAACAGGATAAATGCCCACCAAACCAAACAAAAGAGGAAGAGATAGGGAATCTACCTGATAAAGAATTCCGAACAATGATAGTGAAATTGATCCAAAATCTTGAAACTAAAATGGAATCACAGATAAATAGCCTGGAGACAAGGATTGAGAAGATGCAAGAAAGGTTTAACAAGGACCTAGAAGAAATAAAAAAGAGTCAATATATAATGAATAATGCAATAAGTGAAATTAAAAACACTCTGGAGGCAACAAATAGTAGAATAACAGAGGCAGAAGACAGGATTAGTGAATTAGAAGATAGAATGGTAGAAATAAATGAATCAGAGAGGATAAAAGAAAAACGAATTAAAAGAAATGAGGACAATCTCAGAGACCTCCAGGACAATATTAAACGCTACAACATTCGAATCATAGGGGTTCCAGAAGAAGAAGACAAAAAGAAAGACCATGAGAAAATACTTGAGGAGATAATAGTGGAAAACTTCCCTAAAATGGGGAAGGAAATAATCACCCAAGTCCAAGGAACCCAGAGAGTACCAAACAGGATAAACCCAAGGAGAAACACCCCAAGACACATATTAATCAAATTAACAAAGATCAAACACAAAGAACAAATATTAAAAGCAGCAAGGGAAAAACAACAAATAACACACAAGGGAATTCCCATAAGGATAACAGCTGATCTTTCAATAGAAACTCTTCAAGCCAGGAGGGAATGGCAAGACATACTTAAAATGATGAAAGAAAATAACCTACAGCCCAGATTATTGTACCCAGCAAGGATCTCATTCAAGTATGAAGGAGAAATCAAAAGCTTTTCAGACAAGCAAAAGCTGAGAGAATTCTGCACCACCAAACCAGCTCTCCAACAAATACTAAAGGATATTCTCTAGACAGGAAACACAAAAACGGTGTATAAACTCGAACCCAAAACAATAAAGTAAATGGCAACGGGAACATACTTATCAGTAATTACCTTAAATGTAAATGGGTTGAATGCCCCAACCAAAAGACAAAGACTGGCTGAATGGATACAAAAACAAGACCCCTACATATGTTGTCTACAAGAGACCCACCTCAAAACAGGGGACACATACAGACTGAAAGTGAAGGGCTGGAAAAAGATTTTCCATGCAAATAGGGACCAAAAGAAAGCAGGAGTAGCAATACTCATATCAGATAAAATAGACTTTAAAACAAAGGCTGTGAAAAGAGACAAAGAAGGTCACTACATAATGATCAAAGGATCAATCCAAGAAGAAGATATAACAATTATAAATATATATGCACCCAACACGGGAGCACCACAGTACGTAAGACAAATGCTAACAAGTATGAAAGGAGAAATTAACAATAACACAATAATAGTGGGAGACTTTAATACCCCACTTACACCTATGGATAGATCAACTAAACAGAAAATTAACAAGGAAACACAAACTTTAAAGGATACAATAGACCAGTTAGACCTAATTGATATCTATAGGTCATTTCATCCCAAAACAATGAATTTCACCTTTTTCTCAAGCGCACATGGAACCTTCTCCAGGATAGATCACATCCTGGGCCATAAAGCTAGCCTTGGTAAATTCAAAAAAATAGAAATCATTCCAAGCATTTTTTCTGACCACAATGCAGTAAGATTAGATCTCAATTACAGGAGAAAAACTATTAAAAATTCCAACATATGGAGGCTGAACAACACGCTGCTGAATAACCAACAAATCACAGAAGAAATCAAAAAAGAAATCAAAATTTGCATAGAAACGAATGAAAATGAAAACACAACAACCCAAAACCTGTGGGACACGGTAAAAGCAGTCCTAAGGGGAAAGTTCATAGCAATACAGGCACACCTCAAGAAACAAGAAAAAAGTCAAATAAATAACCTAACTCTACACCTAAAGCAACTAGAAAAGGAAGAAATGAAGAACCCCAGGGTTAGTAGAAGGAAAGAAATCTTAAAAATTAGAGCAGAAATAAATGCAAAAGAAACAAAAGAGACCATAGCAAAAATCAACAAAACCAAAAGCTGGTTCTTTGAAAGGATAAATAAAATTGACAAACCATTAGCCAGACTCATCAAGAAACAAAGGGAGAAAAATCAAATCAACAAAATTAGAAACGAAAATGGAGAGATCACAACAGACAACACAGAAATACAAAGGATCATAAGAGACTACTATCAACAATTATATGCCAATAAAATGGACAACGTGGAAGAAATGGACAAATTCTTAGAAAAGTACAACTTTCCAAAACTGGACCAGGAAGAAATAGAAAATCTTAACAGACCCATCACAAGCATGGAAATTGAAACTGTAATCAAAAATCTTCCAGCAAACAAAAGCCCAGGTCCAGATGGCTTCACAGCTGAATTCTACCAAAAATTTAGAGAAGAGCTAACACCTATCCTGCTCAAACTCTTCCAGAAAATTGCAGAGGAAGGTAAACTTCCAAACTCATTCTATGAGGCCACTATCACCCTAATACCAAAACCTGACAAAGATCCCACAAAAAAAGAAAACTACAGGCCAATATCACTGATGAACATAGATGCAAAAATCCTTAACAAAATTCTAGCAATCAGAATCCAACAACACATTAAAAAGATCATACACCATGATCAAGTGGGCTTTATCCCAGGGATGCAAGGATTCTTCAATATCCGCAAATCAATTAATGTAATACACCACATTAACAAATTGAAAAATAAAAACCATATGATTATCTCAATAGATGCAGAGAAAGCCTTTGACAAAATTCAACATCCATTTATGATAAAAACTCTCCAGAAAGCAGGAATAGAAGGAACATACCTCAACATAATAAAAGCTATATATGACAAACCCACAGCAAATATTATCCTCAATGGTGAAAAATTGAAAGCATTTCCTCTAAAGTCAGGAACAAGACAAGGGTGCCCACTTTCACCATTACTATTCAACATAGTTTTGGAAGTTTTGGCCACAGCAATCAGAGCAGAAAAAGAAATAAAAGGAATCCAAATTGGAAAAGAAGAAGTAAAACTCTCACTATTTGCAGATGACATGATCCTCTACATAGAAAACCCTAAAGAGTCCACCAGAAAATTACTAGAAATAATCAATGACTACAGTAAAGTTGCAGGATATAAAATCAACACACAGAAATCCCTTGCATTCCTATACACTAATAATGAGAAAACAGAAAGAGAAATTAAGGAAACAATTCCATTCACCATTGCAACGGAAAGAATAAAATACTTAGGAATATATCTACCTAAAGAAACTAAAGACCTATATATAGAAAACTATAAAACACTGGTGAAAGAAATCAAAGAGGACACTAATAGATGGAGAAATATACCATGTTCATGGATTGGAAGAATCAATATAGTGAAAATGAGTATACTACCCAAAGCAATTTATAGATTCAACGCAATCCCTATCAAGCTACCAACGGTATTCTTCACAGAGCTAGAACAAATAATTTCACAATTTGTATGGAAATACAAAAAACCTCGAATAGCCAAAGCAATCTTGAGAAAGAAGAATGGAACTGGAGGAATCAACCTACCTGACTTCAGGCTCTACTACAAAGCCACAGTTATCAAGACAGTATGGTACTGGCACAAAGACAGAAATATTGATCAATGGAATAAAATAGAAAGCCCAGAGATAAATCCACGCACATATGGACACCTTATCTTCGACAAAGGAGGCAAGAATATACAATGGATTAAAGACAATCTCTTTAACAAGTGGTGCTGGGAAATCTGGTCAACCACTTGTAAAAGAATGAAACTGGACCACTTTCTAACACCCTACACAAAAATAAACTCAAAATGGATTAAAGATCTAAACATAAGACCAGAAACTATAAAACTCCTAGAGGAGAACATAGGCAAAACACTCTCCGACATACATCACAGCAGGATCCTCTATGACCCACCTCCCAGAATATTGGAAATAAAAGCAAAAATAAACAAATGGGACCTAATTAAACTTAAAAGCTTCTGCACATCAAAGGAAACTATTAGCAAGGTGAAAAGACAGCCTTCAGAATGGGAGAAAATAATAGCAAATGAAGCAACTGACAAACAACTAATCTCAAAAATATACAAGCAACTCCTACAGCTCAACTCCAGAAAAATAAACGACCCAATCAAAAAATGGGCCAAAGAACTAAATAGACATTTCTCCAAAAAAGACATACAGATGGCTAACAAACACATGAAAAGATGCTCAACATCACTCATTATCAGAGAAATGCAAATCAAAACCACCATGAGGTACCATTTCACACCAGTCAGAATGGCTGCGATCCAAAAGTCTACAAATAATCAATGCTGGAGAGGGTGTGGAGAAAAGGGAACCCTCTTACACTGTTGGTGGGAATGCAAACTAGTACAGCCACTATGGAGAACAGTGTGGAGATTCCTTAAAAAACTGGAAATAGAACTGCCTTATGATCCAGCAACCCCACTGCTGGGCATACACACTGAGGAAACCAGATGGGAAAGAGACACGTGTACCCCAATGTTCATCGCAGCACTGTTTATAATAGCCAAGACATGGAAGCAACCTAGATGTCCATCAGCAGATGAATGGATAAGAAAGCTGTGGTACATATACACAATGGAGTATTACTCAGCCATTAAAAAGAATACATTTGAATCAGTTCTAATGAGGTGGATGAAACTGGAGCCTATTATACAGAGTGAAGTAAGCCAGAAGGAAAAACATAAATACAGTATACTAACGCATATATATGGAATTTAGAAAGATGGTAACAATAACCCGGTGTACGAGACAGCAAAAGAGACACTGATGTATAGAACAGTCTTATGGACTCTGTGGGAGAGGGAGAGGGTGGGAAGATTTGGGAGAATGGCAATGAAACATGTAAAATATCATGTAGGAAACGAGTTGCCAGTCCAGGTTCGATGCATGATGCTGGATGCTTGGGGCTGGTGCACTGGGACGGCCCAGAGGGATGGTATGGGGAGGGAGGAGGGAGGAGGGTTCGGGATGGGGAACACATGTATACCTGTGGCGGATTCATTTTGATATTTGGCAAAACTAATACAATTATGTAAAGTTTAAAAATAAAATAAAATTAGAGAAAAAAAAATAAATAAAAATAAAAATTAAGAAATAATTACAATACCTGAAAAAAAAAAAAAAAGAGTCTTCTCCAACTCCACAGTTCAAAAGCATCAATTCTTTGGCACTCAGCTTTCTTCACAGTCCAACTCTCATATCCATACATGACCACAGGAAAAACCATAGCCTTGACTAGACGAACCTTTGTTGGCAAAGTAATGTCTCTGCTTTTGAATATGCTATCTAGGTTGGTCATAACTTTCCTTCCAAGGAGTAAGCGTCTTTTAATTTCATGGCTACAATCATCATCTGCAGTGATTTTGGAGCCCAAAAAAATAAAGTCTGACACTGTTTCCACTGTTTCCCCATCTATTTACCATGAAGTGATGGGGCCAGATGCCATGATCTTCGTTTTCTGAATGTTGAGCTTTAAGCCAACTTTTTCACTCTCCTCTTTCACTTTCATCAAGAGGCTTTTTAAGTTCCTCTTCACTTTCTGCCATAAGGGTGGTGTCATCTGCATATCTAAGGTTATTGATATTTCTCCTGCCAATCTTGATTCCAGCTTGTGCTTCTTCCAGCCCAGCGTTTCTCATGATGTACTCTGCATAGAAGTTAAATAAGCAGGGTGACAATATACAGCCTTGATGTACTCCTTTTCCTCTTTGGAACCAGTCTGTTGTTCCATGTCCAGTTCTAACTGTTGCTTCCTGACCAATCATATAAATCAACTGATATTCCTCTCCCCAATGGATATATAAATTTGTTCAGTATCTTTAGGCCCATATCTGAATGAACCAGACATTCCACAGCTGATCACATGAACTCTAGAATTCACACTCTCAATCACTCCCTACTCATCACCACCTCTTGGGGTTGAAATAAAGACTAAACAGCAAACACTTATTATGGACTGTGATCTGCAATGGAAAGCACAAGTCCAGGCAGTTATTTTAACCCATAAAACTTTTACAACAATACTATGAGACAGTGTGATAGCGTTTGGTCAGGAAAACAGAAGCTACCTTGAATGTTCCAAGTATCAGTAATTCCAGTGCAGGGAATTTCAAGGCCTTCCTTACACAGTCTTTTGGAAAGGCTGGGCAATGGATTTTAGGGAAGCCACATAGATCTGATGCGTCTATGCAAATGGGCTCAGCACCCATCCTGAGATTAACGCACATCCTCCGGGCCTCTGGGACACTCTCACGGCCTATCTTGCAGGCAGCTCTGAGACAGAAAATTCTCAGTAGGCTCACCTGAAAGCCACTTTGAACCTCGCATCTTCCCACCCACACATCTGCCTGTAACTATCTCTTTTGGGGACATAATGTGCCCTTCTCTTTTGCCAGGAAAATATCACACCAGTGTCTCTCTTCATGAGATGACAGCCAAAGCCGTATGTGAAAGGATATCCTGGGAACAGGCTTCTTCACAGTGCACAGGAGATTCAGAAGGTGGTACAGATGCAGTAAGCTAACAACAGATAATCTGGTAGAGTTGGATATAATTGTTATTCCCATTTGGCAGTTGATGCAGCTGGGGCACGGAGAGATTAATCGATTTGTCCCAAATTACAACAGAAAGTGATAGAGTCAAGATTCACATCCAGAGTCTGGCTCTAGAACCCTCTCTCTCACCAATGCATGAGACTGTGTTCATGAAAGACTTAGCCCAGTAAAGCTCAGCACAGATTATACACATTACACTAAGCTGTGGTTGTTGTTATTGGGCTTCCCAGGTGGCACAGTGGTAAAGAATCCTCCTGCCAACGCAGGAGACGTGGGTTGGATCCCTGGGTTGGGAAGATCCCCTGGATTAGAAAACAGAAACCCACTCCAGTATTCTTGCCAGAAGAATCCCATGGACAGAGGAGCCTGGTGGGCTGCAATCCATGGTGTCACAAAGAGTTGGACACAACTGAGCACTGAGCACTGTTGTTATTATTGTTGTTGTTCTTATTATTGTTATATTGTATTACTATGTTTGTTTTTCTCATAATTATCATAACTGGGGTTGCCCAGCTACTAGCTAAAATATGTTGACTATGCCCACCAACATTCTGTCCCACATTAGCCACCTTCCAAGGCCACCTAGGTGGATTTTCTTGCCCTAATGAATGTACCATTATAATTTAGTCCCAGACTTCTAAATAATCTTTTAAAAAACAATATCCTGAGTAGCCACAGGTATATATGTATGAATATGAGCATGCATGAATATGTACACACACACATGTTTTGTGAACAACAGAAAGGTAACTATTTCAATGGATTCAATTGATGTTGGTGAGCTTCTGAGAGCAGGCAGTCCCAGCTGTCCAATTATTGCAGGCAACCTGCCCCCACATATTCACTGCACAAAAATCATGTCAAATGCACTTGGAAACAACCCTAGGCTGCAGCACACTGAGAAAGAGAAGCTGGGAGTTGGACTCGCTGGCTTTGGGCTGCCCAGCACAGCCTGGAATGCATGTGTGGTCTCTGATTCTACCTCTAGATACTGCAGGGAAGACTCTGTAATTGAAAAAGCCTGCCCAAGCAGAAAGTCTGCCTTGTTTAATAAACAGTGTCCTCTGAAGAAGTTCAAAATTTACCAGAGAAGAAATGCAGCCTCTCGTGTTCCCATCAGTGTTTTAGAACTAGCTGAAACAGATCTAGGTCCCAGCTGCATTCTTTCCTTTACAGCTTTACCCGTACAATTTGGCAGCTAGATCAGATCAGATCAGTCGCTCAGTCGTGTCCGATTCTGCGACCCCATGAATTGCAGCACGCTAGGCCTCCCTGTCCATCACCAACTCCCGGAGTTCACTCAGACTCACGTCCATCAAGTCAGTGATGCCATCCAGCCATCTCATCCTCTGTCGTCCTCTTCTCCTCCTGCCCCCAATCCCTACCAGCATCAGAGTCTTTTCCAATGAATCAACTCCTCACATGAGGTGGCCAAAGTACTGGAGTTTCAGCTTTAGCATCATTCTTTCCAAAGAAATCCCAGGGCTGATCTCCTTCAGAATGGACTGGTTGGATCTCCTTGCAGTCCAAGGGACTCTCAAGAGTCTTCTCCAACACCACAGTTCAAAAGCATCAATTCTTCGGCGCTCAGCCTTCTTCACAGTCCAACTCTCACATCCATACATGACCACAGGAAAAACCATAGCCTTGACAGATGCTAAATATCTAGAATTAAACATGCCTGCCATTAATCCAATGGTCAGAACCTTTTTGGCTTCAAGGTAAATGATCAGTGCGCTCTTTCTTTATCCATTTTTCTTCATTGCTACTGTCTCCAATCATGCTTAGGGGGTAAAAAGGAAGAAGGAAACAGAGGTGTTTACCTTCACTCAGCAATTTCATGATTTCTATCAGACGGTAGGAGCAAAAATAATTTGGAAGATTTCAAATGAAAAAGTTATAGAGCAGAGCACATGGTTGCTAATGCATTTGGTAAATGTTGGGGGGTGGGAATTATGCATGAATACCAAATTTCCATGATAGGAAGGTGAACAGCTCGTTTAAGGACTGCAGATTCAATGCTGGAAATCACATCACTCTGAACAGGTATACAGTATTATATTCCAATTGAAAAAGGAATAGCATGTGAAAGCACTGGGCAAAAAAGGCAGCAGAAGACTATTGCATCTTTAATAGGATTTTTGATTCAAATGTGCTGAGCCAAACCATTTAAAATTGCATTTGAATAGTGAACAGATAACATCATCATTAAAAAAAAAAAAAAACCTGCCCACTTGTGCAAGATCAACAGAGGGCCTACAAAATAAAAACAGGGAAAAGGAGGTGTTAGCTCTGAATAGAAAATAAAATTAGATATGACTTCTCAGCCATGAGGCCTTCTTCAGGCCTCAAAAAGTTAAAGCAAGGTGAACACCATCTTTTGTTCGCACAACTCCAAGAAGATTTCGGAGTCTGGAGGTCCTTCCTCTTCAAAGTATTGTTATCAGAGATGAATTTAATTTTGGTGACGATTTATCTTGCTTCTTCCACAAAATTGTTTTAGTCTTATTCATCAGTTTGCATTATTGGTATTGAATATGTGAGATCGGGAAAAGGGAAGGAGAACATATGATCAGGGTGGAGAACAATGCAACCAGGGGCAGACCCTCTAGCATTAAAATGCCCATGATTCAAGTGTAGAAGGTGTCTGAGGAAGTCCAATGAACCATAGGAACCACTGCCCCTGCTAGCAAACCCTGTGTTTCCTCCCAAATGAATCCTTCTGTCTGACCAAGTTCCTGCCTAACTGAAGGCTAGGCAGCTAGCTTTGGTGTGCTGACTTCCCTACAGTCTGTGTTTTCCTACAGTCTTTTTTGAAACAGTATTTCCCCATATAGAGTATACAGATCCAGGGCTCTGGGACCTTTGTCTACTTTAATTAGCATTCCTCAGGAGAAATTCATACAGAAGAGAAAGAATTCCTTGAGTAAGTGAAGGCATACATGGCTGTCAACTGAGAAATTCCTCAGATTTTTAGTGGAACTTCTGAGCCTAGGATTTTCTGATCTGCTCATTAGGCAACATCATTTTTCTCTTCTCTGCTTAGAGGATCTCAATGGCTTGCAATCAAGGTTTATGTCCTTGAGAAAAGCATCACTATTGAGGGTTGGAAATTTACACCTGGAAAGACCGACATGAAGGTCTCTGGTGTACCTCAGGCAGAAGACACACAGTCTGAAGCTTTGGGAAAACCATAGCTTGCCCGTGAAACAGACAGAGGCATGATCAGAATCAGCACAGCAGAGACAGGAGGTCATGGTTTTCTTACATGATGTAATAGGGAAGAACAAATCTGACTCCATATTAGAGTCACACACTTCTTACACACACCAAGTGTCAAAATATGCTGGTACCAGCTAAAAGCTGGTACCAGGTATCCAGCTAGTTTAGAAACCTGATGAATTTCCTGCTGGATTAATCTTTCAGGTCCTAAAATATGTTCTTCAGAGGCTGATACTTGGAATCACATGAGTTCATCTGGCCCGGTGATTTCTATTCCAATAGTTTCTGGACTCACTTGACCCCAAAAACACCTACAAAAGCAGCAAACAAGAATCAGTATTGTTAACAAAAGCCCCTCGGTGGGCATTAGGCATACAACTTGCTGCTGCTGCTAAGTCACTTCAGTCGTGTCCAACTCTGTGTGACCCCAGAGATGGCAGCCCACCAGGCTCCCCCGTCCCTGGGATTCTCCAGGCAAGAACACTGGAGTGGGTTGCCATTTCCTTCTCCGATGCATGAAAGTGAAAAGTGAAAGGGAAGTCGCTCAGTCATGTCTGACTCTTAGTGACCCCATGGACTGCAGCCTACCAGGCTCCTCCATCCATGGGATTTTCCAGGCAAGAGTACTGGAGTGGGATGCCATTGCCTTCTCCCACAACTTGCACTAGTCCTCTAATCTAACCCATCACTTAATTACCAAATAAACCCCAACAGTTGAACCCTGAACTTGCTTTCATGAAGTCTAAAGATACTACTTCCTAACGATAGCTCAGTCAGCAAAGAACCCACATGAAGTGCAAGAGACCTGGTTTCTATCCCTGAGTCAGGAAGATCCCATGGAGAAAGAAACGGCAACTCCCTCCAGTATTCTTGCCTGAAGAATCCAATGGACAGAGGAGCCTGACAGGCTACAGTCCATGGGGTCACAAGAGTCAGACACGACTTAGTGGCTAAACAACAACAGCAACAACAGAAGAGGTATAAAGAGTTGTGGTATTCCAATTTTGTCATATATATTTTATTTTCAGTCCCACAAAACACATTCAGGCTCTGTGTTGGAGAGCTATAGGGTTTAGATCAGCGTGTGTGTTCCATGGAATGATATCATTCCCAAGGAGGCAAAATTTGATTCTTGAGAACATAAAAGCCTTATATATTACGTTGGTTTATGGTCCTCTAAAGGGCCACAGTACATAAACAGATACACAGCATATCCATGGTATTACAATTTTATGGAGATGGGGAAGTAATTAGAAGGGGAAAAAAATGTCTCCAAAGGTTTCTTAGAAGAACAAAACAATTAAAATGTTTAGAAATATCAGGAAGTTGAAGAACTTGGGTATGGAAAAATGCAACCATTTGTAGCTACAACTAAGCTGTGCCTGTGTTAAAATATGGTACGGCCATAATTTTTCAAGACAAAGCATAAATCTAGGTATTTAGAAACAATTGCCCAGTTTTTAAATGTTAGTTTGTTTTGAAAGAAAATCAGCAAGAGCCCTTTGTACTTTGTAAGCCAAAGAAAATATATCTCCAGGGCCATGTGGCCCACCAGATGTCAGTATACAGTCCATATCCTCAGGGGAAATTTGAAGGAATGGTTACGTCCTTAGAGCATTTGGTGGTTACTAATCAGTTAAATTAGACAAAGAGCAAAAGCATTATTCATGTTGTACTCTTTTAAGAAAAATGTTCACCGTTTACTCCATAAGTGAAACCATTTGCCTATTGGCAAATTTTAAGAAACATTTTTCTGGCTTCTCAATATTTACCAAGGTGTCAATAATCTTTGCAAAGGGGCCTTAGTCATTCCAAAGCTATTTTTAAATGAACAGAACAATTCTCCCATGAGAAGCATGCCGTGATCCATTCAAGCTTTGAAAGTTGCGCTTTTCAAACTAGCAAACCCAGCTCCTGCATAAGAAGAGATTTGTTTATTCTGCTTATCTCAAACCACAGAGAATACTGTCCCTGTCTTTAAATGGTCAGATTTCTGCATACCATATCTTAATTCTGCATTAGAAAGATAACTCCAAAAAGTTAGAGACTGTTTACTGAAGTTGTTATATTCACACAAAAGGATGTTAAATATTTGATGATAATCTTCCCGCTCTTTGAATTAATATGAGTGCCAATCTAAACAGCACATGTTGAACAAAAATTTTGTTTTAATTGCATTTCCCATGTTGCCTTCCCTTCACATATATTCTAAGAAGAAAATTAAAGTCTGCTCTAAAAAGTATGTCTTCCTGCCTCTAAATGACATGAAGACATTAGTTTTTCTTTAATCACTCTTCATTTGAGCAGCTTAGGAAGGCTCAGCATGAATTTTTTATGTATCAGATCTCTTCTTCCACCTCCTCAATCCTTTCCTGCTGTTTTCTGCGTTTCTCTCCCCATTTATCCAAGTCATCCTTGACTTTGGATAATCTATTTCCTCCAAGATATTTGATGGGTTTGTAAAGTATTTTTACTCCCAGTTAGCTGGAACACAATGCTGAGTATATAGGAATATTGGTAAACTCAGCAATTCAACAGGCAAAAATAGAAAGTGTCAAAGTGGTGGAGGATTTTGGAAACTCTTCTGATGCATTCCCACTGGGTTCCAAGAGGCCCTGACGAGTCTGAGGAGCACGTTCATATCCAAGACGGACAAGAACTTTGTTATTTCCTCTGTGTCCTCACCTAGAGGAGTTGAGTTTGGGAATTAAAATTTAATAAAGGATCAAGTTTGAAATTCTGTACCATATCCAATACTTATAAATACACCACAGAGATATTATCTAGGTATTATAAATAATACATGTAATGCTGATTAAAATTTTGATGTAAATTTCTAAAAACTTTATTAAAGTTGTAGAATAACTGACATAGGCTGTTTACAGTTGGATGACAACTTAATTAATCAGTTGCTGTCTCCCCTGCAATAAAGATGAGAACTGCACATTCTCCACTTTATTTTTATCCCTGAAGAATGAGCCAGAAAACACAAAATATCCCCCTTTTAAAACACCAAATTACCTTCCTTTCAAAACAATATGAGTATTAACTATGAAGCATGATGGTACATAATCTTTGCCTAGACCAATAATCTGGAAAATACAACTCTCTGACGTTCGACTGGTAAAGAGCTAAGGGGCTAAACAGAGAACACTTATGCACACTCAGTCCAGAAATGATCCTTTATATCTTGATACAGAGAAAATTTTCAATTTTCAGGTCACTAAGCAATTTAATTCTGTGTTAGAGATAAAAATTAAGAGCACAAAGCATTAGCACACACCAAAAAAACCTATATATACAAATACATTGCACACTGCTAGTTTCAAGATTCTTGCTTAATGAGACTTTTGCCTTTTTAAATGAGAAATCCTAGAGCAGTACTGAAAATAAGATGATGTTGAAATTAATATAGATAGTTGTTACTTTATTATTGCCTTTTTCCAACAGTTTTGATACAAATAAAATGCTGTTGACTTAGGAATTATAAAATACTAGTTCTTAAGGGAAAGTGTAATCACTGAAGCAGGATCCATTCATTCATTCATTCATTTATTCAATAAGTTTACTATTATAGCAGGCATCAGGAGAGTTAGAAGGGTCAGCTAGATGCAATTCCACTGAAAGGAGTTTACAGAGTAACACAAGACGCATCATGGACACAGATAACTTTGTAGCACAGACACTGAACCAAACACACCTGGATTCAAATGCCCCCTCCATTTGACCTCTCTCATGCTCAATTTCTTCATCTATAAAGTATGAATAGCAATATTACTTCATTGAAAATTTGTTATGTGGTTTCAGTGAGTTAATTCATGATAAATATGGAGCTCAATGTCAAATATATATTAAGTTCTCTACAAAAAGTTAATTCTTCTTCATCCTGTAATTGCAGTGCTGTTGTGAATGTGGTTGTTGTCCAAAGAATTAATTGCCAGGTCCTGAGCTCTTAGCATATCACAAGGAAAACCTGCTTAATCAATACGCAGATCTACATCCTTTCAAAGCACCATGATTATCCTGGCTTTCCCTCTAGGCTCAGCCATGTATAATAACTATCTCCTTAAACCTTCAAATCTGATTCATGTTGCTGTCTACCAGCATTAAACAAGAGATGTGAATTCACCATTAAACAAAATAAATATGTGCTTAGGGTGCAAAGGGACGGGAAGGGAGGCACCTCAGAGTTTTTCTCCCTAGCTAACGTGTCCTTAACTCTTTCACAGTCAATCTCGACTTGACTGGGGTTTTTTCTTTATCATTGTCTTTGTCATGTTTAGCTTTATATTACTTTAAAAAAAAGTTTTGGGGGACATGGTGGGTAATTAAAGTTTAAAATTTTGGTTTCAAGGTGTGCTTAGACATAACATTTGTTTCCATTTCATGAAATGAGAGTTTCCACTCCCCTTTGTTTGTAAACACAGCTGGCTGGATCTGGCTAGCATTTAACTCGTCAGCCGATTGTGTAACCCATACTTAAGCTTCTTATTGTAAGTGATGGAAGGGCAAAGCGAGAACCATTGCTGATCTGGTCTCGGGGCATTACTTAACCTTCCTCCAGCCGTGTCGTCAAACATGGGGCTCTATAGCCTCTCTTGTCTTGTATCCTGATAAAGATTTTCCCATATACATGTGAGTCTGACTCTTCTTGCCCAGATGGAGGACCACATTCACTGTTTTCATGAAGTTCAAATTTTCAAGGACCACTCAACATTGTCCAATCCAGCCTCCTGTTGGAGGTCTAAATCCCCTTTCTCTTTTCGCTGCTAAATCACATCAGTCATGTCCAACTCTGTGTGACCCCATAGATGGCAGCCCACCAGGCTCTGCCGTCCCTGGGATTCTGCAGGCAAGAACACTGGAGTGGGTTGCCATTTCCTTCTGCAATGCATGAAAGTGAAAAGTGAAAGTGAAGTCGCTCAGTCGTATCCGACTCTTCGTGACCCCATGGACTGCAGCCCACTGGGCTCCTCCGTCCATGGGATTTTCCAGGGTAGAGTACTGGAGTGGGGTGTCAGTGCTTTCTCTTTTTAGTTGCCTTATGAATCTCTAGTCCTGCTGTGTTCTGCTGTTTACTGTTCCTACAGCATTTTGAAGTGCCTTTGAAGTCCCTCTACTGTAGCCTAATCAGTTTGTACTGTCACTATCGGTTTATGTGTTTATCCCTTCAAGATTACACCACACTCATCTTTCTGTCTTTAACAATTGACTCACACATACATAGTGAATGCTTAATAAATATTTTGAACAAATAAATTAATAATTTAATTCAAAAATCAATCAAAGTAGCTGAAAGCATATTTAATGCTTTTTATCCAGGTTCTAATTAGATTGAGCCTTAAGAATCTAGTCAATCAGGGTCTCTTTGCAAAATCCCTTCATCACTGAAGTTTCTAGACCTGAAAGGCCAAGTTTGATGACTGATAAATCTCAGAAGATTAATAGTGTCCAAGATACTTATCCTCTCAGACAACATGAAAAGCAGTTAGAATGTTCTGGGTCACTCAGATTGCCACCTTCTCTTACAGTTGATTCTGATGACATTAGTTAAATATCAGTTTACTTTAGATTCTCATCTTCAACTACTCCACCTTCTGCATTTCTTTCCAGAAAAACAGGTCAATGCAACTGTCTATTCTTGCAGATTTTTACCAGTTGTCCATATTTCCATGTCAGTCCTCATATGTATCTAAGTGCAGGATGTGGCATAGTTTATTACTTTCTGCTCCTTGAAACATTTTCTTCACTTAATCACTTCTTTTTTGGCTGGTTTCTCCTTATCCCCCTACCCTCCAAACACAGGAAACACTTCCCTATCATCATTCACTTTAGACACCTCATTTATTCTCATGGTTTTAAATACCAACTATATATGGAACCTGGAGGAGGAAATGGCAACCCACTCCAGTATTCTTGCCTGGGAAATCCCATGAATAGAAGAGCCTGGTAGGCTACAATCCATGGGGTTGCAAGAGTCAGACGTGACTCAGCAGCTAAACCACCACATGTAGGTAAAGTATCTCCACCTAGACACCTAACAGGCATCTCTAACCCATCATGTCTAAAATCACCCTCATTCTTCCTGCCTCATCATAACAACTCTTTTCTTTTTTGTGGTTACCCAGTTCAAACTCCTTAAAATCACCCCCTTAGCCCTGTCTTCCCCTCATCTACTCTTCTCATCATGTCTACTCTAACTGTAAATCCTATTGATTCTACCTCCAAAACACATCCAGCATTGACCACTTCTCCCTACTTCCACCCTGGTCCAAAAAGCATCACCTCCGGCTTAGATTATTATGATAGTTCCCTAGCTAGGCTTCCTGCATCTGTCTGTCCTCCCTCTAGAGTCTATTCTCAACATATTGACAAACAAAGTGATACAGTGAGCTAGATGATGTCACCTTGCTGTTCAAACCTTCTGACAGCCCCACAACTCATCAAACAAAAGGTGACATTTTTACAACGGCCTCTAAGACTCTGCAAGATCTTGTCTACTGTCACCTCTCCGCCTCTACAGCCTCATCTCCTACCATCACCTCCTCACTCTGTTCCAGCCACACTGACATCTTGTTCTTCCTGAAACACACCTGTGTCTAGATCAGGATTTGCCACCTGTGGGTATTTGATAACTATTTGTGGAAGGAAGGAAAGAAGAAATGGAGGGAGGGAGGGAGGAAGAAAAGAAGGCAAGAAGGAAGGAAGAGGAGAAATGGAAAATTGTTCAAACATAAACACAAAATGTACTCAAAAGCAAAGTGGCTGTTTTTAAAATAATATGCTCTGTTATTTTAATAGTCAATAGAAATACTCTTTAGAATATGTCCTTGCAGAATTTGGATTTTGATACTAACTTTAAGACTAAATTGTAGGTTTGTAACCATCCATACTATTCAGGGTTTTTAGAAAATCATCTAAGTGTCCAAAGGCAAATGAAAGGGACACATTATAGATCCTCAGAATGATTTCAGAAATAATCAAGGCATTTTATACAACAGGAAAAAATATTCTGAAGGATTATGTAGAGGAGCACAGGCCTTTATTTCATGGACAAATCAAAACTGCAGTGCTGAAGAAATTGATGTTATGTCAGGGAAGAAGTATACAACTTAAGGGGAAAAAAAGAGGTTAAGAGAAGACAAATAAACAACTTCTGATATTAGATAAAGAATTCAGAATAAGTATGTAGAAACTTGTAGTTGACACAGACTGTGTCAAACCTAACAGACTGACTTTAAAGGCATTCTCATTGTGCTACAGAAAACTTGCATCTGGATCTGTGAAACTTCAGTTACTGAAATGTTAACAACTTTTATACCATTTAAAAAAAAAAAAAAACCATCATGACCTCAAATCTCATAAACTGGGGAAATAAAGTAAACGGGGTCTGAACAATGAGCTGAGAGATTCTGCAAAGATCCAAGACACTGTGAATAGATCTCTACTGAGAATGAGAAGCAAAAGGCTGATGTCACCTCTTGAGGGACAAAATTCAAAGTGACTATTCAATATTTGATGTAATTGCTTAGAGTGCGCCTAATACGACATAGCATCACAGTGGCTCCTTTTTTCTGTCTGTCTAGTCCACTTAAGTGGTTTATCCAGATAACTAAAGCTTACATGATTAAGTCGTCAGCCTTTTGCTTAAATATGCCTAAAGTATATTAGTTCCTTGCCTACATTTTCAAGCAGAATTCACTGAACATAATTTAACTTATTTCTGATGCTTAGCTGTTGTCAAGGAGACATTTTGATGTGTGTGTGTCATGCACGCGTGCTCAGTCGCTAAGTCATGTCTGATTCTTTGCAACCCCATGGATTGAGCCTGCCAGCCTCCTCAATCCATGGAATTTCCCAGGCAAGAATACTGCAGTGGGTTTTCATTTCCTTCTCCAGAGGATCTTCCCTACCCAGGGATTGAATCTGCATCTCCTGCATTAGCAGGCAGCTTCTTTACCACTGAACCGCCAGGGAAGCCCACAGTTTGATGTAGCAATTAAGAATTGGATTTTTTCCAGCTTTATTAACATGTAATTGACAATTAAAACAGCATGATATTTAAAATATACACCATGATGATATGATATACATATATGTGATATAAATACACATTGTGAAAGGATTCCACCATCTAATTAATTAACATATGCATGTTGTGGGGGTGGTTTTGGTGAGAACATCCAAGTTCTACTCTCTTAGAAAGCTTTGATTATATAATATAACTTAAATATAACAAAATATCATGTAATAAGTTATATATAGTAATACAAGATATACAATGTTAGATATATAATGTTACCAACTATATGTAATATGTTAAACCCCCCTCATTTTATAGCTGAAAAGTCTGTGCCCATTTACCAATCTTTCTCTAGTTCCTCTGTTTCTGATAAACCCCAACCCCTGAGCTTCTGGAAACCACTTTCTACTCTCTTCCTAAGAGTTAGTCTTTTTTTTTAAGAGTCCACATATATGGGGATTTCCCTGGTGGTCAAGTGGCTAAGACTCCACACTTCCAATGCAGGGGGCTGGGGTTCAAACTCTGGTCAGGGAACTAGGTCCCAAAGGCCCCAGCTGAGAATTCACATGCCACAACCAAAACCTGGCAGCCAAATAAATAAATGAATTTTCTTTTTAAGTCCACATATGAGTGGTATCACGCCGTATTTGTCTTCCTCTGTTTAGTTTCTTTTAGCATAATGCCCTCAAATTTCATCCATGTTGTCATAAATGACAGCATTTCTTTTTTTTATGGCTATATAAATTCCACTGTATGTATATATATATATATGTGTGTGTGTGTATATATATATATATATATATATATATATATATCTTTCTCATCCATTCATCCACTGATATATCCTTAGGTTTCCATATCTTGACTACTGAGAAAATACACATGAAGTAAGGTGGCTCAAGAAGTTGCCAGGATGACTCTATGGACGTGAGTTTGAGTGAACTCCAGTTGGTGATGGACAGGGAGGCCTGGCATGCTGCGATTCATGGGGTGGCAAAGAGACACAACTGAGCAACTGAACTGAACTGAACTGAAAGGATACTTTGCAACAAGTAACAAAACAAAAGTTTTCACTAAAAATAATGTCTCCAATTATAGAAGGTTCCTGATGGTTTATTGATTCACAGGAAATCCAGTCAGAGGCTGGAGATACCACAAGCAGATCCCTCAGAGGGAGTGAGGAAGGACTCATCCTTGATGCTTACGATTCTGTGACCAAAATATGATCTAGATGCCACCAGGCAGAGAAGCTCAGATTGCTAATACATTTCCTGCCCAGGTCTGAATGAGCTCAGAAATTGAGTGAAACTGGGGGAGACCATCAAATCTATCTAGTCAACTCCCAGGAAGGCACAGGTGAACATAATACTTCTTCCCATGGCCTAGCGTCTTGAAAACTGTGGCCCTGCTGATAAAAGGTGGTATCTCCGTGAAAAGGAAATAAATTAGTACATGCAAACAGGGTCTATGCCCTTCTCAGCCCACTGGAGTTGGCATTTCTCCACTACATAAAGAAGAGAACAGGAGCATAGCATTCACCTCTCTCTTCCACTAAACAAAGCCCAGACATGTAGCTTAGCTTAAAGTGCCTTCAAGACTAGAACCCTCTGGGACTTCCCTGGTGGTCCAGCAGTTAAGACACCATCCTTCTACTGCAGAGGGCACAGGTTCTATCCCTGGTCCTGAGGACTAAGATCCCACATGCCCTATGGCTTGGCCAAAAGAAAAAAATAAAATAAGGGAGAACGAAAGTTTAAAAAAGAAAAGGACTGGAACCTCGTCACTGCAGGCACCCTCCTCACCATCACAGCACTTTCCACTGCCTTTAATTCACGTTAATCCATCTCAACTCCAATGTGAGTCAGGAACTCTTGAATCACAGAGCTTTTCACCATACTTTCAGTCTGGCAATCACCCTGCCTCTGTGGATAATTCTACTTTTTGAATTCTTCAAACGTCATCTGTGCAGTCTTTTGCAGAAACCCACACCTCATTTGGTCCTCACTACTAGCAAATATCAAACCCTGAAGATGTGTTGGCAACTCTCGCTGGATTTCTGGCTCCATGCAAAACCGCTCATTCCCATAGTGCTCGGATATCGTCCCCAGGTGCCAATCACATTATCTTGATGAAACCCGTCATAGATTCTAAGTCTAGTGGGGGAAATGGCCAAGAACTAAGGCAGTCCAATGTCTGTTTAGCCCATTCTAAGGTATCATCTACCTGCTATTTCCTCCTATCCTGGGTCTTCCCTGGTGGCTTAGTGGTAAAGAATCTGCCTGACAATGCAGGAGATGTGCATTCAACCCCTGAGATAGGAAGATTCCCTGGAGAAGGAAACAGAAACCCACTCCAGTGTTCTTGCCTGGGAAATCCCACAGACAGAGAAGTCTGGCGGGCTACAGTCCACAGAGTCACCAAAGAGTCAGCATGACTTATTGGCTAAAAAACAACAAAGGTATTACTGCCAGCTATTCCTCCTATCCCAGGTCTTGGTTTATTTTTAAAGGAAGCCTCTTGTCCTCCGACCTTCTTTATTAATAGCTGAGAATGTCACCCATAAAACTTTTTCCCCACCCCTGCTTTGACCAAATAATGCATCCTCCCAATCCTCCAGTGGCATTCAATATCATATCAAATTCAAATAAATCATAGTTGACTTTAAAGCCCTCCAGCAATTCATGTCTGCCTATATCAACTCCCACACTCCTCAGCTGCTCTTGTCACATAAACCATCTCACAGCCTCTTTCCTCTACTACTTGCAATTCTTTCCCTTTTCCCTTGCTCTCTCACCCACCTGAATCAACATCCCATCACCAACTATCGAATTACTTATTTTAGAGGAAGCAGAAAAGGTTGAATAAGGTATCTTGGTTCATAGCCTCATCCTGCTAATTCCTAACTACGTGACTTTGTCAAACTGCAATAATAGTGATGAGAACAACACAAGCCTTTAACCAACACTTTTAGGTGTTCATCCAGTTAACCCTATGAGGGAAAGGCTAGCATTATCCAGATTTTGAGGATGCAGAAAATCACCCAATTTTACTAAATACACATTTTCTTATGTGTAAACTGGAAATACTAACATTTACTTCTCATAGATAAAAGTAAAACATGACATGAACGGCACACACATTTATGTCAATTTCCTTTCCCATCACCAAACCCATCTTATTCACCATCTCTGCTCTCTATAAAAGAAATAATAGAGCTCTTCTCCAGCAAGATTGTCCCTTTCTTATCTTCACAAGGCATAGGAGCTAAATACCAGAAAACAAATGGTATAATCTGCTGTGAACCAGAAAAGTAATGACCTTCAACACAGCACATTGTTCCATGATCAATGGTTGGAAACAGAAATTGGACTTTACCTTTAGGAAGGACAGGTAATTCCTACTAAATGTGAATTGAGGCTTTTTACCCTCTGCTTCTCTCTCTGGAGAGAAAACTTCTTTCCCACCTGTTTTGCTGAAATTCCTTCCTCAGAGGACAAAGATTTCATTCCACAAAGCCAGGCTTCAAATGCAAATACCATTGCATGAGCTAATACTTTGATGTGCTTCCAAGTTACTGGTTTCATATCTCTTCTTGCCAACAGGACTTGGCAGAGATGATGAGAATCAGAAAGGGAAAGAGGGCACCAAAATGAATGCGTCCACTTAGCTATTTGACCCAGAATAACAACATTTGTCACCATGCCTAGTATAGGAAAAGGCTATGGCAATAATCAAGCTAAAAGATATGAGTTTTTATGTGACTTCAGAGCAAACAGAAGATTGATAAACTATGATTACAAGCTATCTGTACCCAACCAAGAAGACAACTCAGTTTATAAGGTGGCACATCTGTGCTTCTCCTCTACATCCTTGACATTAAATGATTATTAATTTTCTTATATTGACAGTCCTCTAAAGTCATTGCAATTGCCAATATTTCACATGTTTCAACGTAGGGCTGGAATTTACCTTCCTTAAGTAAATAGCATCTTGTTGTAAAGATTATTGTTTTCCTCTAGCTAGAGACACAGAATAATCACTTCCTAATGTCCAAAATCACTGTTCTGAAGTAAACAAGGTGAAGGAACATTTGATGTTGTGGGAGACAGCCTCTACAATGACCCCAGTGATCCCCATCTTCTGGTTTAACAGCCTTGCATAATCCTCTCCCCTTAAGGGCAAATTGAAATTACTGACATGCTTCTAATTAATGTAGAAAAGCAATGGGATGTCCCTCGTGAGATCAGGTTATAGGAAAACTGGCTGCTGTCCTGGATGTTCATTTCCCTTCATTCACTCACTCGCCTTGAGGAATTCGGCTGCCATGTTTTGAGCTGCCCTATGAAGTCCACCATTTCTGTCTATCGAGCCCATCTTTGTGTGAAATGTTCCTTTGGTATCTTTGATTTTCTTGAAGAGATCCCTAGTCTTTCCCATTCTGTTGTTTTCCTCTATTTCTTTGCATTGATCGCTGAAGAAGGCTTTCTTATCTCTTCTTGCTATTCTTTGGAACTCTGCATTCAGATGTTTATAGCTTTCCTTTTCTCCTTTGCTTTTCACTTCTCTTCTTTTCACAGCTATTTGTAAGGCCTCCCCAGACAGCCATTTTGCTTTTTTGCATTTCTTTTCCATGGGGATGGTCTTGATCCCTGTCTCCTGTACAATGTCACGAACCTCATCCCATAGTTCATCAGGCACTCTATCTATCAGATCTAGGCTCTTAAATCTATTTCTCACTTCCAGTGTATAATCATAAGGGATTTGATTTAGGTCCTACTGAATGGTCTAGTGGTTTTCCCTACTTTCTTCAATTTAAGTCTGAATTTGGCAATAAGGAGCTCATGGTCTGAGCCACAGTCAGCTCCTGGTCTTGCTTTTGCTGACTGTAAAGAGATGGGAATACCAGACCACCTGATCTGCCTCTTGAGAAATTTGTATGCAGGTCAGGAAGCAACAGTTAGAACTGGACATGGAACAACAGACTGGTTCCAAATAGGAAAAGGAGTATGTCAAGGCTGTATATTGTCACCCTGTTTATTTAACTTCTATGCAGAGTACATCATGAGAAACGCTGGACTGGAAGAAACACAAGCTGGAATCAAGATTGCCGGGAGAAATCTCAATAACCTCAGATATGCAGATGACACCACCCTTATGGCAGAAAGTGAAAAGGAACTAAAAAGCCTCTTGATGAAGGTGAAAGTGGAGAGCGAAAAAGTTGGCTTAAAGCTCAACATTCAGAAAACGAAGATCATGGCATCCGGCCCCACCACTTCATGGGAAATAGATGGGGAAACAGTGTCAGACTTTATTTTTGGGGGCTCCAAAATCACTGCAGATGGTGACTGCAGCCATGAAATTAAAAGACACTTACTCCTTGGAAGGAAAATTATGACCAACCTAGATAGCATATTCAAAAGCCGAGACATTACTTTGCCAACAAAGGTCTGTCTAGTCAAGGCTATGGTTTTTCCTGTGGTCATGTATGGATGTGAGAGTTGGACTGTGAAGAAGGCTGAGCGCCGAAGAATTGATGCTTTTGAACTGTGGTGTTGGAGAAGACTCTTGAGAGTCCCTTGGACTGCAAGGAGATCCAACCAGTCCATTCTGAAGGAGATCAGCCCTGGGATTTCTTTGGAAGGAATGATGCTAAGGCTGAAACTCCAGTACTTTGGCCACCTCATGTGAAGAGTTGACTCATTGTTAAAGACTGTGATGCTGGGAGGGATTGGGGGCAGGAGGAGAAGGGGATGACAGAGGATGAAATGGCTGGATGGCATCACTGACTCGATGGACGTGAGTCTCAGTGAACTCCGGGAGTTGGTGTTGGACAGGGAGGCCTGGCGTGCTGCGATTCATGGGGTCACAAAGAGTCGGACACGACTGAGCAACTGATCTGATCTGATCTGATGAAGTCCACAAAATGAAGAACTGAGGGAAGAGTCTTCTAATCAACAGCCAGCAGGAAACTGAAGCTCTCACTCCAACAGGCTGCAAAGTAGGAACTCCTTCCTACAGTCACTTAAGATGTTCTGGACATGAACCCTCCCTTAGTCAACTTTCACATGAGACTGCGGCAGCATGGCTACAACCACACAACCTTGAACCAGAGACACTCAGATAAGCCTCATATAGATTCCTGACCCACCCTGGTGGTGGTGATTTAGTTGCTAAGTCATGTCTGACTCTTGAGACCCTATGTACTGTAGCCCATCAGGCTCCTCTGTACTTGGGATTCTCCAGCCAAGAATACCGGAATAGGTTGCATTTCCACCTCTAGAGGATCTTCCTGACCACCTTAACTGTGAAATAATCAGTGTTTTCTCTTTCAGAAATCGAATTCACGTCTCCTGCATCTCCTACATTGGCAGGCAGATTCTTTACCACTGAGTCACCTGGGAAGTCCCTTGTATCTCAACAGGAAACAGCTCATTGATTGGCCAGTTTGCCAACAGTCCTGATTTCTCAAGTAGATTTCATGGGGCAAGAGCTCTCCTTGGGGTTAACTTGCTCTTCACCTAGGTTAATTTAAATAGCAGTTGAAAATTTAGCTTGAAAGGATAATTACAACATTTCACCTTCTTTTATCTCAGGTTATGTAAATGAGGCTTTCGTCTTCTCACAGTTCATATTATATTAATACAGGGAATAAAAAGGTCTCACTATATTGTGTGCTGTCAATCACTTTAGAAGAATATTCTCCAATAATCATAGTGGGTACAAATTGGACAAATTTCCATCATCATGAGCTGTGTCTTATCAACAAGGAAACACATAAACTTATAGCTTGGCAGAGTTCTCACCTGAGCAGTGAAAGGTGTCAATTTTATCAGATTGCAAAGTTGGAGGGGCTCTTTTGACATTTATCAAGTATTAAGAACATTTACTGTATAGCTAGGAATAGCCCTGAAGAAGCAAATTCAACTTCTACCCCCTTTTAAACTATGATTTTCATATCCTGCTGAAGGCGGTGAAAGCACTAACCCTGAGTGACGGGCCCTGGACCATAGCTTTATCCTCTGCTTTGCACCACAGCTCTTCTGGGAGGTGCTGTCATTCACAGTATTGAACAGTGAAATGTGATGGTTAGACAAATGCAGCATCGTCGAGTTTAATAAACATCAGGAGGAAGCTGGCAGATAAGTTTTAACCCCAGGGCATTTTTAGAAAATCAAAATACTGTTCTCTGTCCTCCTAGTGTTAACACAATACCATGTGTTTAAACTAGAGTTTAGAAGAAAAAAAAACTAAAGTTTTTCTATTATACCTAAGGCCAGGCTCAAGGTCTTATTCCTCCAGGAAACCTTCCATGATTATCTCAACTCTAAATAATTACTCCTTCAAGTGTGGGACCAGAGGACATTACTCATTCCATTGAAAGGCAGTGTACAAAAGTGATTAAGGGAGTAAGTTCCATGAGTAGACCACTTGGATTCAAATTCCAATGAGCAGGGGCTCACTAGCTATGGAGGTTGGAGCGAACAACTTAACCTCCATAAGTTGGTTTCATCAATAAAATGGGGAGAGTATCTGTGCCCTAGATTGCCTTAGATAATCATGCAGAGACCGCAGCTGCATGGGCCCTCTAAAAACATTTGCTCTTGAGCAATTACTGCATGCCAGACAGAAACATTGACGTGTTATATCTCCGTACCTCTACTGTATTGTAAAACCCCTTGTGGATGGACCTAGGGTCTGTCATACAGAGTTAAGTAAGTCAGAAAGAGAAAAACAAATATCATATATTAATGAATGTATGTGGAATCTAGAAAAATGGTACAGATGAACCTATTTCTGAGGCAGAAATAGAGACACAGACATAGAAAATGGACATGTGGACACAGGAGGGGAAAGGAAGGATGGGACAAACTGGGAGATTAGGGCTGACATATACTCACTATGATGTATAAAATAGACAGCTAGCAGGAAGCTGCTGTATAGCACAGGGAGTTTCAGTTCGGTGCTCTATGATGACCCAGAAAGGTGGGAGAAGGAGGCATATCCAAGAAGGAGGGAATACGTGTATACATATGACTGATTCACTTCATCATACAGCAGAAACTAACATAGCATTGTAAAGCAACTATATTTCAATTGAAAAAAAAAAAAAAAACCTGAGTTAAATCTTATTACCTCCATTTTACAAATGGGAAAATAAGGCTCATAGCAGTTAAGTAACCAATTCCCACATACACAGTTGTAGAGGCAATATACACAGTCGTAGAGGTAATATATGAAACATGGCATCTGGGGTCCAAAGTCCACTACTACAAAATATCACAACTCTTGTACTTCTGGAAAGTACTATCTTCAGTTTTCAATAATTTATTATACCTGAATACATACATATCTATCTCCCTTACTGTACTGTTGAGTTACCCTGGGGCAAGCACTGTTTCTCGTTCTTCTTGGGATCCCCAATGCCTAGCATAAAACACTTAGCCCGTAATAGATGCTCATTACATTTTCTTGAAATAAAATAAGTTGGCAAAGTTGCAGCTGCCCTATAGGAACTGTAACCCTTCTTTAAAGAAAAAGTTTTACCAAAAAGGAAAGGCCACAAATTTCCCTCAGCAAAGAAAATTGTTGAAAAATGAATAAACACACTTGTGGGCCCTGAGCTGTCAAAATCAAAATAGGACTTAGATTCTGCCAGATGCATCGCCCCTCAAGCCCATCAATCAGCGTATACATATTGATTATCTTCTGGATGCTAAAATAACCTCATGATATCAGTGACTTGCAAACAGCCAGATCAACCTTATTTCTGACATACAAAGGAAGAGTACAGGTGACTATCGAACCCTAGAGGACCTTGGAAAACCTCTATTTCCAGTTATCCATAAAAGTTTATAGTTCCATAACAAGCTGCTTGTCACACGTTAGTCCCTTCAGTAAATGAAGTTGCTATTTTCAGGTCCTACTGAGGAAAAGCGGTCCATGGATGCTGTTCCTCTCTAAATGATATTTGTCAAAAATGGAGTTAACCCTTAAAACGTGAAGTAATGAGAAGAGTAATTTTGTCCTATTTTTCTGTGATAGTTGAGATGAATTCTTAAAGTTCTAAAGATATTGACAAGAAAGAAAAACAATATTTGTCAGAGAAGTAAAGAATCAGTGATAGGGATGATCAGATTTTCAAACACAAAAGAATTACATTGAACCCCTACCTCACATCACAGCCTTTTATCCCAACCTATTCAAGTAACATTTAAAGAGAGGAGCTTTTGCTTATTATTTTATAAACTAAGTCCTAAAGCTAGGCTTGAATATATTATCATTTAACTCTCATCATAATTGAGGTATTCTATGTTTATAACAGTTAATTGATGTGTCACTTTCTCAATAAAAAATTTAATCTCATAAAATGACATACCCTTTCTTCTTTCTGTAACTCTCACCAGAAAGAACTTAGCTGTGCCCCAAAGCACACTGGCCCCAGCCAATCACAGGGTGGCTGCTGCCTGAATGCAAGTAACCTTTAGAGAAATGACTCTACAATTTCAGAGCCTTTTTAGTCATCAATATTTCAGAGAACTGAGGCCATTTTTGAAAATACAGATTTGGGTTCAATCACTAGTCAGGGAGCTAAGAAGATCCCACAAGCCACACAGGCACCTGAAAAAAACACACACACACACACACACACATACACACACAAAAATCACTCCAGGAAAGATTTCTAGATCTCCAGAAACTTACCTCAAACCTGAAGTGGCTTTCAAAAATAGAAGATTTGTGTTGAGTTCTATGGGCTTCCCTGGTGGCTCAGACTGTAAAGAATCTGCCTGCAACAGAGGAAACCTGGGTTTGATCCCTCAGTTGGGAAGATTCCTGGAGAAGGGAAGGGCTACCCACTCCAGTATTCTTGCCTGGAGAATTCCATGAACAGAAGAGCCTAGTGGATTACAGTCCATGGGGTCACAAAGAGTCAGACACAACTGAGTTTTATGGAGGTTTGGGCTTTCAAAATGCCAATCATTTTGTTTCTATCATTTTCCTTTCAAATGTTAAGGGTTTCATCAGGGCAACATCCATATCCTGCCATGCTTGTAACCTAGACAGGTTCACAGCAAACCACATGAGGAAGATGGGTTCTCCATAGCATGATTTTGGTGTAATTCACAAGAATAAGATGTAAACCAAATTAAATCACAGCAAGAGAAAATAAAGATATAGCAGGAAGATAAGACCAGTGGAAAAAATTAAATAAAGCCATGAAAGTGATAAGATCTTAGAGGAAATAACACTGAGCCAAAAATAGAGTTGTGAGGTTCTGGTGGCCAAGAATTTACCTTTTTAGATAAACTAATATGATTATAAAATCCAGGTTTTTTGAGAAAAGAAAAAAGATATACGATTTCCTTCCAAGAAGCAAAGCTTTTTCCTGAAACTTTAGTATGTACCAGTGCTGTCCAACAGAAATATAATGTCACATATGCAATTTCAAATTTTCTAATAAATACATTTAAAATGTAAATAAAATGACATTAATTTTTATAAAATCTTAATATATTCAAAGTATTATCATTTCAGTATATAATCAATAGACAAATTAACCATGTGGTTTTTTTTTTTTGCATACTAAGCCTTTAAAATATAATATACATTTTACACTCATAGCACTTCTCAGAGGCACTAAATTTTCATTGGAAATACCTGATCTATTATATTGGTGCAAAAGTCATTGTGGTTTCAAACCGTGAATTTCATTATGACTAGGCTCAAACACATCTTTATTAATCAAAATAGGAACCATTATAATCTACATATTTTTGCCAAAGAAAAATAAGTTTGTTTATTCCTGTAGCATAAAAATTCATACTTCAGGATTCAACGAACTCTTGGAAAGAATGTTCTGCCTCCTGCTCATCGTGGAAGCGTTTTCCCTGCAGAAAGGTGTTAAGATGTTGAAGTGGTAGTCAGTTGGCAAGAGGTCAGGTGAATAAGGCAGATTAAGCAAAACTTCATAACCCTATTCATTCAACTTTTGAAGCGGTTGTGCAACACGCCATTGGGCGTTGTAGTGGAGAAGAACTGCGCCCTTTCAGTTGACCAACGCAACTGCAGGCGTTGCCGTTTTCAGTGCATCTCACTGATTTGCTGAGGATACTTCTCAGATGTAATGCTTTCACCGGGATTCAGAGAGCTGTAGTGGATCAGACCGGCAGCAGACCACCAAAGAGTGACTATGACCCTTTTATTGTGCATATTTGGATTTGAGAAGTGCTTTGGAGCTTCTTTTTGGTCCAACCACTGAGCTGGTCATCAGCAGTTGTCCTATAAAATCCACTTTTCGTCACACGTCACAATCCAATAGAGAAATGATTCATTGTTGTTGCATAGAAAAAGAGACAACATTTCAGACTTTTTTTTTTTTTTGGTCAGCTCATGAGACACCCACTTATTGAGCTTTTTCACATTTCAATTTACTTTACATGCTGAATGACCAAGGATGGTCTATGTTGAGTTCTTTGGCAACTTCTCATGTAGCTGTAAGAGGATCAGCTTCCATGATTGCTCTCAGTTGGTCGTCATCAACTTCTGATGGCTGGCCACTATGTTGCTTATCTTCAAGTCACTCATCTCCTTTGCAAAACTTCTGGAACCACGACGGCACTGTATGTTCATTAGCAGTTCCTGGGCCAAATTCGTTGTTGATGTTGAGAGTTGTCTACGCTGCTTTATGACTCATTTTGAACTTGAATAAGAAAATCACTCAAATTTGCTTTTTGTCTAACATTATTTCCTAGTTTAAAATAAATATTAAATGGATAGCAAATAATAAGTCATTAGCAAAAAAACATAAAGTGAGAAATGAGTATTAAAATGATCTATAAAATAACCACATTTATTAAGAATGTATTCTGATATTAAACAGCAAATTTCAACAATGCAAAAACAGCAATTATATTTGCACCAACCTAATACATCTTGATTTCACAAACTGTACAGAGAGTTCCCTGGTGGCTCAGACAGTAAAGAATATGCCTGCAATGCAAGAGGCCAGTGATCAATCCTTGGGTTGGGAAGATCCCCTGGAGGAGGGCATGGCAACCCACTCCATAGACAAAGGGGCCTGGAGAAGCCCCATGGACAAAGGAGCCTGGGCTACAGTTCATGGGGTCTCAAAGAGTCAGGCACAACTGAGCAACTAAGCACAGCACAGTAGAAAAAGTAGATTCACATAACCAAATTATTCCAACATACTTAAAGCTTTTCCAATTGCTGAATATTCATTTTTTAATTTAAGTTAATTAAAAATTAAATAAAATTTATTTCTTAGTTGCATTAGCCATATTTCACATGTGGACAGCACAGTTCTAAATGAAAGAGTTGTCTAGGTCTACCTAGAGGATACAGAGTAACACAGAGTACAATGTCTTCAGCAATCCCCCTGCAAAACTTTGATTACACTGTCAGTGTAAGCTGGGGGCACAAAATCCAACTCGGTGTCAAGCAGAAAGTCAAGGCTTTGAGGTCCACTCACCCCAAACTCTGATGATTTGGAACAAAAGAACCTCTCAGATGCCCTCCACTCTATTCTGTCTACATTACCTCCCTTGACTGAATTTTTGATTCACAGACTAAAGAAGATAATGTTCATACGCAAGAGTCTAAAGTTCTAGTAAGGTTTTTCTTTTTTTTTAAGTATGTATTTTTACTTATTTTAATTTTAATTTTTGGCCACTCCCATAGCTTGCAGGCCCTTAGTTCCCTGACCAGAGATTGAACTCAGAGCCATGGCAGTGAAAGCATCAAGTCCTAACCATTAGACCACCAGAGAAGTCCCAAGTAATGTTTTTCTTGATTAAGAATAATCCATGTTTTTTTTAATAAATGAATACAGTTTTTTAGAAAAGAATAATCCATATGTTTTGAAAGTATGATAGTAGGAAATTGATAAGTACATCCAAGAACAAAGTCTACAAAGTTCTTTTGAGAATTAAAAAAATTACTTTTAAAAGCTCATGAGTCAAATAGAAATACATAATTCTAATACTATTTAAGTACTGTTTAAACAAAAAATAATATAGAAAGCATCCTTGTTTATTTTTATCAAACCACCAGAACCCTGGGGCTTCCCTGATAGCTCAGTTGGTAAAGAATCCACCTGCAATGCAGGAAACCCTGGTTTGATTTCTGGGTCTGGAAGATCTGCTGTAGAAGGGATAAGCTACCCACTCCAGTACTCTTGGGCTTCCCTTGTGACTCAGGTAATAAAGAATCCGCCTGCAATGTGGGAGACCTGGTTTCAACCCCTGGGTTGGGAAGATCCCCTGGAGAAGAAGCTCTATACAGTCAGCAAAAACAAGACTGGGAGCTGACTGTGGCTCAGATCATGAACTCCTTATTGCCAAATTCAGACTTAAATTGAAGAAAGTGGGGAAAACCACTAGATCATTCAGGTATGACCTAAATCAAATCCCTTATGATTATACAGTGGAAGTGAGAAATAGATTTAAGCAACTAGATCTGATAGAGTGTCTGATGAACTATGGATTGAGGTTTGTGACATTGTACAGGAGACAGGGATCAAGACCATCCCCATGGAAAAGAAATGCAAAAAAAGCAAAATGGCTGCCTGGGGAGGCCTTACAAATAGCTGGGAAAAGAAGAGAAGCAAAAAGCAAAGGAGAAAAGGAAAGATATAAGCATCTGAATGCAGATTTCCAAAGAATAGCAAGAAGAGATAAGAAAGCCTTCTTCAGAGATCAATGCAAAGAAATAGAGGAAAACAACAAAATGGGAAAGACTAGAGATCTCTTCAAGAAAATTAGAGATACTAAGGGAACACTTCATGCAAAGATGGGCTCAATAAAGGACAGAAATGGTATGGACCTAACAGAAGCAGAAGATATTAAGAAGAGGTGGCAAGAATACACAGAAGAACTATACAAAAAAAGAGCTTCACAACCCAGATAATCATGATGGTGTGATCACTGACCTAGAGCCAGACATTCTGGAATGTAAAGTCAAATGGGCCTTAGAAAGCATCACTATGAACAAAGCTAGTGGAAGTGATGAAATTCCAGTTGAGTTATTCCAAATCCTGAAAGATGATGCTGTGAAAGTGCTGCACTCAATATGCCAGCAAATTTGGAAAACTCAGCAGTGGCCACAGGACTGGAAAAGGTCAGTTTTCATTCCAGTCCCAAAGAAAGGCAATGCCAAAGAATGCTCAAACTACCGCACAATTGCACTCATCTCACACGCTAGGAAAGTAATGCTCAAAATTCTCCAAGCCAGGCTTCAGCAATATGTGAACCATGAACTTCCTGATGTTCAAGCTGGTTTTAGAAAAGGCAGAGGAACCAGAGATCAAATTGCCAACATCCACTGGATCATGGAAAAAGCAAGAGTTCCAGAAAAACATCTATTTCTGCTTTATTGACTATGCCAAAGCCTTTGACTGTATGGATCACAATAAACTGTGGAAAATTCGGAAAGAGATGGGAATACCAGACCACCTGATCTGCCTCTTGAGAAACCTATATGCAGGTCAGGAAGCAAGAGTTAGAACCGGACATGGAACAACAGACTGGTTCCAAATAGGAAAAGGAGTATGTCAGGGCTGTATATTGTCACCCTGCTTATTTAACTTCTATGCAGAGTACATCATGAGAAACGCTGGGCTGGAAGAAGCACAAGCTGGAATCAAGATTGCCAGGAGAAATATCAATAACCTCAGATATGCAGATGACATCACCCTTATGGCAGAAAGTGAAGAGGAACTAAAAAGCCTCTTGATGAAAGTGAAAGAGGAGAGTGAAAAAGTTGGCTTAAAGCTCAACATTCAGAAAACTAAGATCATGGCATCTGGTCCCATCATTTCATGGGAAGTAGATGGGGAAATAGTGGAAACAGTGACTGACTTTATATTTTGGGGCTCCAAAATCACTGCAGATGGTGATTGCAGCCATGAAATTAAAAGATACTTACTCCTTGGAAGATAAGTTATGACCAACCTAGATAGTATATTGAAAAGCAGAGATATTACCTTGCCAACAAAGGTTCGTCTAGTCAAGGCTATGGTTTTTCCAGTAGTCATGTTTGGATGTGAGAGTTGGACTGTGAAGAAAGCTGAGGGCCGAAGAATTGATGCTTTTGAACTGTGGTGTTGGAGAAGACTCTTGAGAGTCCCTTGGACTGCAAGGAGATCCAACCAGTCCATTCTAAAGGACATGAGTCCTGGGTGTTCATTGGAAGAACTGATGCTAAAGCTGTAACTCCAATACTTTGGCCACCTCATGCGAAGAGTTGACTCACTGGAAAAGGTCCTGATGCTGAGAGGGATTGGGGGCAGGAGGAGGAGGGGACGAAAGAGGATGAGATGGCTGGATGGCATCACTGACTCGATGGACGTGAGTCTGAGTGAACTCCGGGAGTTGGTGATGGACAGGGAGGCCTGGCGTGCTGTGATTCATGGGGTTGCAAAGAGTCAGACACAACTAAGTGACTGAACTGAACTGAACCCACTCTAGCATTCTGGTCTAGAGAATTCCACAGACTGTATAGTCCTTGGGGTCACAAAGAGTCAGACACAACTGAGTGACTTTCACTCGGTCACTCACTCACCATAACCCTTATAACAAATCCTTAAAAAATATTTCTTAAATTTAAAAAATTACACATACTGAATTAAATTTATAGTGCCAATTTCTTTCAAGAATAGGTCCAAGAATTCACTAATGAAATTTGAAAATCATTTATACTGGTTTACTCTTCTCAGTATCCTCATCTCTCTAATTCAGTTGTGGAAATAGATAAATTCAAGTATATTTGAATTGTCAGGGATTAACAGTGGAGAAATTAACAAAACATAAGCAGTACTCTTGCCTGGAAAATCCCATGGACGGAGGAGCCTGGTGGGCTGCAGTCCATGCAGTCGCTAAGAGTCAGACACAACTGAGCGACTTCACTTTCACACATTGGAGAAGGCGATGGCAACCCACTCCAGTGTTCTTGCCTGGAGAATCCCAGGAATGGGGGAGCCTGGTGGGCTGCCGTCTATGGGGTCGCACAGAGTCGGACATGACTGAAGCGACTTAGCAGCAGCAGCAGCAAGCATTAAAAAAAAAAGGAGCCTTAATCAGAATTTTCTAAGAGAAAACATAAAATTTCCCCCATATTTTTCATTTGCCATAAGTTTTTAAATGCCTGTCCTGTGTAAAAATTAGTTTTGCGAGAAACTTTCCGTTTAAATCAACACATCCATCTCTTGAAAAGAATCCCATTGGAAAAGGGTACTCAGGTTCCATATTGACTCTAGCAGGTCTCCTCCTCTGGCAGCCAGAGATGATTATCTACACCACAGGGTGCACAGAATAAATAAAGATTAAATGATTATCAAAATGTGACCAACATCTGAGCAAACAGCATGCACCTTGGCAGGAGGGATACCAGCATTAAGGCAAATCACATCCAACTGTGGAAATAAACTTGTCAGATACAGGCTCCGGCTGCATCCCAAGCTACAGACCTTCTCCGGGGCTGCCAGGCTCCAGAGGACGATTCCAAAATGGTTCAGCAGCACCGGGCCACCTCCCACGGCCGCCTTTGGCTTCCCTCCACAGCTGCCTCTGCTCCCTGTCAGTCAGTTTCACTGCTGCATGTGTCATAGACAGCCTAACGTTTGAACTCACAAGTCCTAATTGGAAGGGACTGGGAATAGCAAACGGCAGTATTTGTGTAACTCAAGTGTGAGGTCTAGGGAAGAAAGAATCTTTGATTTGTTGGACTCCACAGCCAGGAAGGATGAGAGCTATTTGGGGCAGGCAACCCTGAAAGGAATGAGATCTCTCAAGGGGAGTTCGAGGGGCAGGTTTACTGAGTGCCAAGGATTGTGTGAAGAGCATTGTCTCATCTAATCCATGTCCCTATATGTGATGTTTTGTGAAAGTTGTGCCCAATTCTTTGCGATCCCATACTGGAGTGGGTAGCCTTTCCCTTCTCCAGAGGATCTTCCCAAACCAGGAATCAAACCAGGGTCTCCTGCATTGCAGGGGGATTCGCTTGCAGTGCAGGAGACAAAGGAGACCCAGGTTGCATCTCTGGGTGGGGAAGAGGGGAGGAAATGGCAACCCTCTCCAGTATTCTCGTTTGGAAAATTCCACGGGCAGAGGAGCCTGGTGGGCTACAGTCCATGGGGTCGCAAAGAGTGGGACACAGCTGAGCACAGCACAGCAGCATGGCCCTATGGAGTAGGTTCTATTATTATCCACATTTCAAATAAAGAGACTAAGATACAGAGAAAGTAGGAAACTTTCCCAAGGTCACACAGCTAGGAAATGGCAGAGCTGAAATGTTAACCCCAGGTGGTGACTCTAGAAACTTCCCTCTTTAATAGCAATGCCACACTGCCACCCCATGGCCTGCTGGGAAAATCCACTTGCCAAGGGAATCCAGTTAAGTGAGAGTTTTAGCAGATGTTAACCTCAGGGATGGCAGAGCTCCAATAAGAAAGGACTGATGGTGGGTAGGGACTCCTTTTAAAAACAAAACAAAACAAAAACACTTGACAATTGTTTGAATTACAGATAATAAAGAAAAAGTAAACTGTGAACACTATAAGAGAAATAACTTTAAAAATTGGGAAAGAGGGAATATGAGAATACTAATCTTTTATGGCAGAAACTCAAACTCAAAATGTAATTTTTTAAAAACATGATAGTGATTCCAACTTGTCAATATTTTGCATAATCTTTTTAGTGGAATATTTTATGAAATAATGTCTCTTACAGTAAAAAAATAAATCCATTTAAAATTTCACCTTTTATCTTCATTTTTCTCTTCTGTTCAGTCAAATGAAATTAAACTTAAAACACTCTTAAAAGAGCACTGATAGTCCTATCCTATTTTAATATAAATATGTATAGATGACTCATTGGAAAAGACCCTGATCCTGGGAAAGATCGAAGGCAGAAGGAGAAGAGGGTGGTAGAGGATGGTTGGATGGTTGGATGGCATCACTGACTGAATGGACATGTGTGTGAGCACACTCAGAGAGATAGTGAGGGTCAGGGAAGCCTGCAGTGCTTCTGTCCACGGGGTCAAAAACAGTCAAACTGAACAACAACAGCTAAACAACATCAGGGTGGATTCCCTGGAGGCTCAGCGTGGCTCAAAGAATCTGCCTGCAAGGCTGGAGACCTGAGTTTGATCCCTGGGTTGGGAAGATCCCCTGGAAAAGGGAATGGCAACTCACTCCAGTAATCTTGCCTGGAGAATCCCATGGACAGAGGAGACTGGCGGGAAAGAGTTGGACACAGCTGAGCGACTGACACTTCCACCTTCACAACAGCAACAATATAGAACAGTATCTGAAATGAGGTGGATTCCTCATGTGAACGGTGTTTATTTCTGGATGAGAGTATTTGGAAAGATTTTCTTATAATTAATATTGTTTCTTTTATTAATATTTCATTGATTCAATTGTTGTTTATTTATTGAGCAGGTACACTATACCAAGAATTGTTCCTGGCTCTGGGGGTATGGGTGTGAACAGAACAAGTCTGGTCCTTCTTCCGCTCCACAGGGAAGACAGATGTTAAACATGTAAGCACCTGCTCCCATGTCAGTACTTTAAAAAGAGATGATAGAGTGATGACAGGTCGAACTATTTTTAACAAGGTGATGAAAGAATCTCCCCATGGTAGGAACACTGAAATCAAGAATCAAAAAAAGTTCAAGAGGGAATCACTGTAAATACCTAAAGAAAAACACCGATGTAGAAAGAAAAGCAGATATAAATGTCGTGGGGCAGGATATAACAATGCAAAAAAGGATGTCCGTAAATCACAATGCTAAAGCTTTCCAATTGGAACCAAGTATTTGGTAAATCAGATGGCATGCTTAATTTCATGCTATGTAATACATGACTAATATTCAAGTTCAGTCTAGCTCTTATTTATTTTCATTTTCCTGTAGCCTCCCCCGATTTCCCCAGACTCACCGAGCAACCTCTTTACACTTGGATCCAAGTTCTTGTCCCCATGGAACCCTGAATTTAGCAGATAGCCTGCTTTGGTCTTTTCCCAGAGCAGTGATGGCCCAAGTGGAGTTGTTAAATGCTTACTTAGCTAAACTAACAGCTACATTGAAATTTTATTGACATTAAACCCTTTCAAAGGTATCTGACAACCTGGCTAAAAGCAAATATACTGTGTGAATCTCCCTCATTAATGAGGCAATTAATCCTGAGAATTAGCCAGCTTCACGGAGGACCAAGTGAGTTGCTATAAAAATGGAATTCTGGCTTCTCCCAAAATGCCCAGTCAGGAAAGGCAGCCCCTCGCAGTTGAGGAAGCCTGGGAAGATTGACAGCTCAGCTTATTGATTTCGGATGTCAAGAACAACTCCCAGGGGGCTGGTATCAGCCAGTCAGAAGCAGAATTTGATGAGGCAGATGGGACCCTGAGGGAAAACATCGCAAGGCGGAGCAGCAAAATGCCCCTTCCCTGACCTTCTCAGGCACGATAAGAGATGGCCTGGTTCTCATTTTTACAGGATTCATTCCCACCAGGCTGCATGTGAAGAAGATGTCAGCCCAGAAGAGTCTTGCTCTTTGGAAAAAAAAATTAAGCTTCTTAAGTGCAAAGTTTTAAACTGCCACCAACTGGCGTGTGCTTCAGGGAAGCAGGTAGGGGCAAAACATCTCATGCCCAGACCCACTCTGCCTCCAGTTTGGATTGTGCTATATGTATTCAAGCATGTGTGTGTGTGTGTGTGTGTGTGTGTGTGTGTGTGTGTACCCTCTCCAACCTGAGAACAGATTCTAGCAGCTTTTCTCAGGATATATCCTTGTAAGGGAGGCCCCTCACCTCGCACCCCATGACACCTGCCATCAGAGGCAGGTGGTGGGATTATTCTAAGCAAATGAAACAGCAGGTCGTTTCCCCTCTCCTAAACAAACAATTCTCAGACACACTCGGGTGGAGGAGTGCCTGGGAGCTGTCGGGGTTCTGCCATGCGAAATAATGATGTGCTTCATTCCAGCTTACAAGAGAGAAAACGCTTCTTCTGGCAGGACGCATAACTGCATGATGTGTATTTCAAGTGAAATCTCAACCAGAAACACATAGGCCCCTGAAATAAAATGTGAACTGTGAGGGTGTGGCTAGGAAAGCTTTTTGCATCAGAGCACCCTCTCAGTGTGTCAAGTGTTCATTTACTTTCTCATCTCTTCACATTATTTGCATTTAAGCTTTGTTGTTGCTGTTGTTTAGTCACTGAGTTGTCTCCATTTCTTTGGACCCCATGGACTGTAGCACACCAGGCTCCTCTGCCCACGGGATTTCCCAGGCGAGAATACTGGAGTGGCTTGCCATTTCCTTTTCCAGGGATCTTCCTGACCGTAAGCCTTAGCAGATGCCAAAGTTTTCATGGAAAATTACCAGAAGACAATTTTAAGTCATCAGCATTCTAATCTCACTGTTAACTTTGTTGTTCCTATAAATTAACTAAAGTTTCCTTTGGTTGTTTGATTCTAGAAGTAGAACAGCTCTGTTCAAGGTGGTCAGCAGGAACATAGTGTAAGCTTCACACCACAGCTTTTGATTCTGTGAAATAGCTTTCCTTTTCTTGATGCCACACACTTCTCCCTGCTCCCAGCGAGCCCACTGTCACTCCCAATAAAGTTTCAAATGAGTGAAGGGAGGGTCTTGCCTGGCAGTCCAGTAGTTAATTCACCTTCCAATTCAGGGGGTACCAGTTCAATCCCTGGTCAGAGAGCTAATATCCCACATGTCTCACTGCCAAAAAACCAAAACATAAAACATAAGCAATGGTGTAACAATAAAAACCTTTTTTAAAAGGAGTGAAGGAAATCATTGGGATGGCTATGAGGCTGCAGGGTACCCCGCATCCACTCTCTCAACCTGCCAAGTTAAATGAAGTGGAATCAAGGAGAGCACATGGCAGCCTAGCTAGATTACACAACCAGCCTCTTTTTGTCCCTTTGACCTAGTTGTGGGGCATGGAACGTGCCTCCTCTGTGTTCCCCATTCCCCTTTCCAATGGCTGGAACCTGAATGTGACATCAAACCAGCTTCAAACATGAAGAAAATGGCAGTGCCCCAGACGACAGCAGACCAGCCCACCTGGACTGTTCACAACAGGACTGTTTCATAAGAGGAAAAAAAAAACTGCTTTACTCATTAAGCCACTGTATTGTCAGGTCTCTGTTATAGCAGCTTGTGTCACTCAGTGAACCCCATGGATTATAGCCCATCAGTTTCCTCTGTCCATGGGATTCTCCCAGCACAAACATTGCCAATAGCTTGCCATTTCATTCTCCAGGGGATCTTCCCAACCCAGGGGTTGAACCCGTGACTCTTGTGTATCCTGCATTGGCAGGCAGATTCTTTACCACTGAGCCACCTGTTATAACAGATTCAGTTCAGTTCAGTTCAGTTCAGTCGCTCAGTCATGTCTGACTCTTTACAACCCCATGAATTGCAGGACGCCAGGCCTCCCTGTCCATCACGAACTCCCGGAGTTCACCCAAACTCATGTCTATCAAGTCGGTGATGCCATCCAGCCATCTCATCCTCTGTTGTCCCCTTCTCCTCCTGCCCCCAATCCCTCCCAGCATCACAGTCTTTTCCAATGAGTCAACTCTTCGCATGAAGTGGCCAAAGTACTGGAGTTTCAGCTTTAGCATCATTCCTTCCAAAGAACACCCAGGACTGATCTCCTTTAGAATGGACTGGTTGGATCTCCTTGCAGTCCAAGGGACTCTCAAAAGTCTTCTCCAACACCACAGTTCAAAAGCATCAATTCTTCAGCGCTCAGCTTTCTTCACAGTCCAACTCTCACATCCATACATGACCACTGGAAAAACCATAGCCTTGACTAGACGGACCTTTGTTGGCAAAGTAATGTCTCTGCTTTTGAATATGCTATCTAGGTTGGTCATAACTTTCCTTCCAAGGAGTGTAGCAGATTAGTCTTACTCTAATCTATTATAGGAATTAATCACAAGACCTATGCTGTAAATGAGCTTCCCTGGTAGCTTAGCTAGCAAAGAATCCACCTGCAATGCAGGAGACCCTGATTCAATTCCTAGGTCAGGAAGATCCCCTGGAGAAGGGAACAGCTACCCACTCCAGTATTTCTGATCTGGAGAATTCCATAGACTATATTGTCCATGGGGTTGCAAAGAGTCAGACATGACTGAGCGACTTTAAAAAAAGAAAAAAATGCTGTAAATACACAAGACATGCAACCATTAAGCCTACTTGGCTCTTAACTCCTTGTTTAATATTTCTCTTGGTTTGTTAATTCCTCCTTTCACCTATTTAAATCTCTGTCCTTCCAGGTTAATCTCCAACATCACCTCCTCCAGGATGGGAACCAATCATACCAGCAATCTGTTCCATTATCTCACTTAAATGCCTCATACAGAGCCTGGCCTGTAGGAAGTACACAGTTGGTTTCCTTTCTGGTAGTTGTTTAACATCATCCAGTGCAAGACGTCAAGTTCTTCTTGTGAATTTAGATATACCTTTGAGAATTTTGGCTGGAATGATCACCTGGCTCGTATAGCCGTTAACTAAGATGAAGAACAAAACTACAGAGAGAAAAAGAAGGTCGGCTGGAGTGGGAAATTTGGTCACCTAAGCAGTCCTCCAGGAAACTAGCCAGTTCTAGAAGAGAAATTGAAAGATGTTCTAAAAGAAAAAACAAAAAGGAAAAAAAAAATGTAAAGCCATGTTTCAAAAATAATAACCAAGACTAGTTGGGTCAAACAGCCCAGAACTGGAAAGGAGAGGAAAAGAGAGAGGCTACCAACCTCATTGGCCTTAATGTAATGAAGCAATTTGCAAACAATCATTATTGACTAAACAAAAGATTTAATTCCAAATACAATCACTTTCCCATGGCCTGAGATCCCCAGTTGATCACCTTTATCTCTATGTATTTGCTTTTTCATCTGAAAAATGGGAATAATTTCCATCTTAAAAAAATAAGAACAATGATATAACTAAACAGAATAATACACATGAGAGAAACATATAAAAAAGAAAGAGGCATATGTATGTGTGTTTTTATGCTTTACATTGCATTCAAAATGAGTGGGAATGTGAATAGTATCTCTAGAGATAGAGATAGGATGGTGCAGGCTGGGGAGTGGAATAAAAATAAGTTTAGAATGTTGAATAGGACAGTGTGAGGTGATGAAATAGGAACCTAGAAAAATAGAACAGTAGTGAAAGCAGGTATTTTTTATCAAGCACAGCCCTTACTTCTTTTATCCCCCACTGCTGTCCTCCCAGTTCTGCCACACACACACACACACACATACACACATGTGCACAACACCTGATGAGTGATGGGGCTTAGACAGGGAACCCACAAGAAGTAGAAGTCAAGCTGGCAAAGCACACACTTCAAACAGAAGTTGAACAGAGATGGTTTATGAGATCATACAGCTTAGCAGGTGCTATGGATCAAGAATAGATTTTCACAAATGGAGGATATAGACTTTGGAAAAATGAAGAATTGTTCACTGGACATAAAATTTCAGTTATGCTAGATGAATAAGTTCTAGAGATCTGCTCTACAACACTGTGCACTCAAAAAGTAAAGAGAGTAGATCTTGTCTTAAGTATTACTACCACAAAAAAAAAAAAAAAAACTCAATGGGGAAAAAGGACACAGAAAGCTTGGGAGGTGTTAGATTTGTCTGTTACTTTGATTGCCGTAATGTGGTTGTCGTTGTTCAGTCGCTCAGTTCATGTCTCTATGACCCCATGAACTGCAGCACTCCAGGCTTCCCTGTCCTTCACTATCTCCCAGAGCTTGCTCAAACTCATGTCCATGGAGTCAATGATGCCATCCAACCATCTCACCCTCTGTCGTCCCCTTCTCCTCCTGCCTTCAATCCTTCCCAGCATCAGGGTCTTTTCCAATGAGTCAGCTCTTTGCATCAGGTTGCCAAGGTATTGGAGCTTCATGGCCCCTATAATTACTTATAAATGCTTTCTCTGTCATAATTTCTTTTCTGCCTGTTCTCCCAGTAGCTTTTTTAAGCTTTCAGGTGTTTTATTAATAGCATGGGCATTTCCTTGGCCAAAGGTGGCTATTCTCTTATCCCCTTTGGTTCCTGGTTCCCTTTAAAATTCCTAAGAAAGAGAAATTATGTAGTTTAAGGTAACCAGCATATAAGTAGTTCATTACTTTCCCAAACCATATACAAAAATAAACTCAGAATAGATTAAAGAACTCAATGTAAGACATGAAACCATAAAACATCTAGAGTATGCTCTTTGACGTTTGTCTTAGTAATATTTTTTTTTAATATGTCTTCTTAGGAAAAGGACACAAAAGCAAGAAAAAAAGGGACTACACCAAACTAAAAAACTTTTGCACAGCAAACAGAACTATCAACAAAATGAAAATGTAACCAACTGAACGGGAGAAGATATTTGCCAACAATATATTCTATAAAGGGTTAATATCAAAATATACAAATAGCTCTAGGATGTGGACTAAAGGGAATCCTTATGTGGTGTTGGTGGGATTGTAGATTGGTGCAACCACTATGAAAATAGTGTGGTGGTTCCTCAAAAAATAGAACTAACATATGAATCAACAATTGCACTTCTTAATATTTACCCAGAGAAAATAAAAACACTAGTTCAAAAATATATATGCTCTCCAATGTTCATTGCAGCATTACATACAATATGTAAGATATGAAAGCAATCTAAGTGTCTGTGTATGTGTGTGTACATACATATGCAATGGAATATTACTCAGCTTATAAAAAGGTATCTTGCCATTTGCAACAATATAAATGGATCTAGAGGATATTATGCTAAGCAAATCAAGTCAGACAGAAAAAGACAAATTCCACATGGTCTCACTTATATATGGAATCTAAAAAACAAAACAAAGTGAAAACAGACTCACAGATACAGAGGAAAACTGGGTGGTTGCCAGAAGGGAGGGATGTAGGGAGTGGACAAAATAGATAAGTGGGATTAAGAGGGACAAGCCTCCAGTTCTGTAATAAGGAAGGCATGAGCATGGAATTCACAGTGTAAGAAATATGGTCAATAATATTGTAATAACTGTGAATGAGGACAGATAGCTATTAGACATGAGGTGGTCATTTCATAATGTATGCAAATATCAAATCATCATGCAGTATATCTGAAATTAACCTAATATCAGACATCAACTACATTTCAATACAATAAATAAATGAACAGTAAAAGTTACATCTAGCTGAGTTTTAAAAAAAGAACAACAAAAAGAAAAACCATTAAGTCACAAGTCACCAGCAGGACTATAGTGTATCATAGATTTACTTGAATACAGACCATTTGAAATTTTTACTTAACTTAATCATTTTATTTATTTGCAAAAATGCTATTAACATCTTGCTAAACAGTGCTCCATAGAGCACCATTTGCAAAATGGAGATCCAAATAGTGGTTCATGACCACAGCTATGAACTGTGATGTCAATGGTGGCTCAGTACTACTGGCAGAGCACAGAAAACCTGAGGGTTGTGAGCTGTTCTCTGCGTGTTCCCCAGAGCCCCCTCACTTCCTGCCCTGTTACTGGAGGATGCTGTAACTCCTGTGCCCATTCAGTGCATCAGATCAGATCAGATCAGTCGCTCAGTCACGTCCGACTCTTTGCGACCCCATGAATCGCAGCACGCCAGGCCTCTCTGTCCATCACCAACTCCCGGAGTTCACTGAGACTCACGTCCATCGAGTGGGCGATGCCATCCAGCCATCTCATCCTCTGTCGTCCCCTTCTCCTCATGCCCCCAATCCCTCCCAGCATCAGAGTCTTTTCCAGTGAGTCAACTCTTCGCATGAGGTGGCCAAAGTACTGGAGTTTCAAGAGTCTTCTCCAACACCACAGTTCAAAAGCATCAATTCTTCGGCACTCAGCCTTCTTCACAGTCCAACTCTCACATCCATACATGACCACAGGAAAAACCATAACCTTGACTAGACGATTCAGTGCATAGTCACTTGCTTAGCACAGTGAGCATTATAAAACAAAGCAAGAACTTTTTTATCTTGCTCCTACAGTGCTTACAGTCCAGCGAGGGCATGCAAATGCACTCACAACCCCAGTGAAGGGCATGATGGGGTAGTAAATACACAAAGTGCTCTGAAGGCCAGAGGAAGGGTGAAAAGTGAGCTCTTGTATGTTCTGTGTGTGCATACACACACACACACACACATACCTACACTTCACCTGGGGTGTCTCCATGGTGCTCAGGATAATATTTGAAACACCACTCCACTGCAAGTCAGCAGAATTATGTGATTCTGTTACCAGCATCAGTATTGATTTACTTCCCACCCTGAGAGAAGCTCTATAACCTCCCAGGGACATAATCCCCCATTTTCTCTGAAGGAAAGTCCCCTCTTGACAGAGGCCTGGGGAGAGTCTATTAGCTCGCTGTCACAAGCCAGGGTTTCAGACCAAACACAGACAGCTTAGTTTTCAGCCTTTAGCTCCCAGCTAATGAGTCTGCAGCCTCAACCTCAGGCTTAAGTTCTTCATCCCTGGTTTAACAGGACCCAGATGGCTGAGCCCCTACCCCAGTGCTCTAAGATGACATGCAGTTCGGGTTCTGCAGCTTAGTTAACCCCTGTGAGTTTCTGTACTGTTCTTTTATTGAGTCAGCAAAGTATAGTCCTCTGTTATGTATCCCTTTTCTTGTTCCAGAAGGAAACTACTTTGGATCAAGAGACATACCCACTCTTGAACATCATCTGTTGTGTGTGTACTTAGTTACTCCGTCGTGTCCAGCTGTTTGCAATCCCATGGACAGTAGTAGCCCACCAGGCTCCTCTGTCCCTGGGATTTCCCAAACAAGAATACTGGAGTGGGTTGCCATTTCCTTCTCCAGGGGATCTTCCCAACCCAGGGATCAAACTCGCGTCTCCTCTGTCTCCTGCAGGTGGATTCTTTACCTGCTAAGCCCTCAGGGAAGCTGATTATCTATTACAACAGTCAAAAATTTTGCCCACTCTCTCTTCTCTCACAGCACTTACATCTAATCTAGAGTCCTGTCCACACTCTGCTTTTGACTGAGGCTTTTTGGGAATTCCCTGCCTCCACCACCAGACTATTACTCCTATACTGGTCCAGTGGAAGCTCCCAAATTTCAGGTGGCAATGGGGACCAGCGGGCGGTAATCTGATTAGTAAATCTCTTTCTAGGGATTTACCTAGAAGTTCCATTTGTGTAGCAAGCACACTACAGCAAATTCTCCTGCAACTCTATATATTTCTTTGGAGTTGTATGAAGCTGATTACATTTCAAGCTCCCAGTGTTTACTACCACTCTCTGATAGTATTTTTATGTGTCAATTTGGCTGGCCATCAGATGCCCATATAACACATTACTTCTGAATGTGCCTATGAGGGTGTTTCCGGATGAAATTAGCATTGGAATCTGGACTCACTAGACAGCCCTCTCCTATGCTGGTGGGCATCATCCATTTCATTGAGGTCCTGAATAGAATGAAAAGTAGAAGATGGAGGAAATTGCCCTTTTTGCTTCCTCCCTGCCTGCTTAGGCTGGGACATCTTGTCTCAACTTCTCAGCCCTCAGACAGGGATTTAAAACATTGGCTCCCCCAGTTTTCAGGCCTCTGGACTCAGACTGAATTATACCACTGGCTTTCCTGGATCTCCAGCTGGTGGATAGCAAATCATGGGACTTATCAGCCAATGTCTCATCATCCTACATATATATTTTTTGTTAGATAGAAAGACAGATATTTATTCTACCAGTTCTGTTTCTCTAAAGGATCTTGGCTAATACATACCCTATGTTGAGTTTGGATGGATTTTGGAGAGTGGTGAGGATAAGGGGGACGATAAAGCCCTTTCCCAAGGTCACCCTTGGAGTTGCCCACGGCTGGAACTAAATCCTGTTCATTATAGTATCTCAAAGAACACCTAGCACAGTAGAGGCAGGAGTTGCAACATTTGACTACAAAATAACACCTGAGATGGAGCTATGATTCAGAGAAGTGATGTTGCTAAGTCGTGTCCGACTCTTTGCCACCCCATGGACTGTAGCCTACGAGGCTCCTCTGTCCATGGAATTTTTCAGGCAAGAGTACTGGAGTGGGTTGCCATATCCTTCTCCAGGGGATCTTCCCGACCCAGGGATCACACCCAGGTCTCCTGCATGGGAGGCAGATGCTTTACCATCTGAGCCACCAGGGAAGCCCTGATGATCCAGAGAAGGACACAGCAAAACAAAGCTGGTGAAGGCACAGGTCCACAGAGCTGGGCCTGAGCAGGTAGAGTCCAGACTATTACAATAAGGCAGTACCCAAGGCAGCCATGTGGCAGTGTGCAGAAATATCAAACAATAAAAGAAAATCAGCCTAGCATTAACAACAATCCCACTGATCCCTAGGAAACACAGTGGGTCACCTCTAGGCAAGCGCTCTAAAAATTAAGGGAGAAATGTCAGTGCTACCAAGTGGCGGTCAGACATTAGAGCAAATTTAAGTTCTTTGTCTCCTGAGTGCCAAGCTCTCTCCAAAGGCATCTTGCCCATTAGCCTGCTAGTGTCTTGATCTAATACCCTTGAGGTCTCTAAGTAGCAGTTTTACAAGGATAATTGAAAGGGTATTACTGGCTGCCTATTTATCATCTCTTGTTCACCTAATACCATGGTACCTACTCAGATGAACTAGTGGACTCTGTGCTAAAGGTGCCTCAGCTAGAAGCTTTGCAGCTTCTCCAACAGGAGACAAAACAAGATTGTCCTCAAATTCTCTCATTTTGGACCAATCCTGTGAAGCAATTCTGCTAATTAATCATGATTACTCTATACAATAAGCATATTTGAGGAGATTAATCTGCGCTAGCCTCGGGTAGTGTCCTAATTAACAATATGCTGAAGCAGCATTCTCCTTGTGAGTGTAAATACAGCTTTAATACCATTTGCAAAACAACATGACTTTAAAAAAACTTTCTGTCTTCTGACTTTTCCGCCTTGTCATCTTGGCTGGATAATTTTATACCAACCAGAAGCAGCAGAATATGTGGCTCAGCACCTTAGAAGATCTTAATCAAAGAAAGAAAGAAAGAAAGAAAAGAGTGCAGGCAGGAAAATATCAGAGTTAGGAAATCTTAAAGAGCAACATGGAGAAGAAAACGGCAACCCACTCCAATATTCTTGCCTGGGAAATCTCATGGACAGAGGAGGCTGGCAGGCTACAATCCATGAGGTCACAAGAGTCAGACATGACTTAACAACTAAACAAAGCAACAACAAAGCAAAAAGCAACTATTCACCCTCTTCTATCAGGTTATAAGAGCTGAAATATCTGGAGTTGAATTAGATATGATAGATAATGCAGACAATACATTTCTTCATCCATGTTTAAGGGGAAATGAAGCAGAGGCATTTGTAGGAATGCATTGACCCCCATCCCATTCATCCAAGCTCATGTGGCCCTTGGCCTTCCTTTAAAGCCCTCCCAGCTCCCAAGCCTCCCTCTACATTTCACTTTCTCTGTGCTGTTCTTAGTCCCTCAGTCGTGTCCGACTCTTCAGGACCCCATGGGCTATAGCCTGCAGGCTCCTCTGTCCATGGGAATTCTCCAGGCAAGAATACGGGAGTGGGTTGCCATTTCCTTCTCCACACTTTCTCTGTACCCCAGCTGTTTAAGTTGATCTTGGACTCCCATATCATGGAGAAACACATGCTTACTTTAATAACTCACTGAGGCTCCATAATATGGATGCCCCATAATCCATTCATCAACTCCCTTACTGATGAGTATTCAGATGCCTTCAAGATTTTCCACTGCAAAAATATTGCAATTAACATCTTTGTACACATATGCTTAGCTAGTTTGCTTTTCTTTTTGTAGGATGAATTAACAGGAAATTGGAAAAGATTTCTGGGTCAAAGAATATGTTCACTTTTAAAATATTTTTTCAACAGTATATAAAAATTAATAATCCTATTAGTAATGTATAAGATGTCTTATTTCCCCACATCCTCACCAACACTGATTGCTACCAACTTTATAAATTTCTGCTGCTCTTCTGTCCAGTATGTTCTCTCATTCTTTTCAGTTGCATGTTCTTGATAAACCAGCAAGCTAAGCAGCTTATCATGGTTACTGTCCACATATCATTTCTTTTCTGAGTTGCTCATTCCAGACTTTTACCTAGTTTTCAGTTGAGTGATATGTCATTTCCTCATCAGCTTGTAAATTATGGTTATTAATCCTTGTCATTCATATGTGCTGCAAATATCCTCTCAGTCCATTGTTCAACTTTTTATTCTGTCCCTGTTGCATTTTTCTGTGAAGAAATTTGAGTTTTTTTTTAATCTTTTTATTATTGGCTATGCTGGGTCTTTGTTACTGCATGCAGGTTTTCTCTAGTTTTGGAGAGCAGGGGCTCCTCTCTAGTTGTGGAGCGTGGGCTTCTCATTGCAGTGGCTTCTAGTATGGAGCGTGGGTCCTAGGTGCACAGGCTTCAGTAACTGTGGCATGAGCTCAGTAGCTGCAGTTTGTGGGTTCTAGAGCATGAGCTCAGTAGCTGCAGTTTGTGGGTTCTAGAGCATGAGCTCAGTAGTCGTGGTACACAGGCTTAATTGCTCCATGGCATGGGAACTCTTCCTGAACAAAGTATCAAGCCTGTTTCCGTCTCCACTGTGCCACTAGGGAAGCTTGTAGTTTTAAGTGATCAAGTCCATCAATATTTCTTTTATAAACTCACAAGGTGAAATTTAGGGGTGATAAATGTAACTATTGTCATCCCTTTATCAACCTCCTGATTGAAGCTCAGAAAATCTTTATTGCCAGAAATTTTGAGGTTGGGAAATTAAGATAATATAACAGAAATCAAGAAACCGAAATCAGAATTGAACCTATAAAAGCTCATTTAAATATATTTTTCACTTATGAAAATAAAAGAATAATTATATTATTAGATTAGTAGTATGGATATTATGACATTAATTTCCATTTAACTTTCTTGAAATTTTGAGTTTCTTAAAATTTCAGTGAAGCGCTTGTAAATTCTATTTCTTTTTTTCTTTGCCTGGTTCTCCATTCAAATGATCAATGCCTTCCTGATTACATGACTCAGAAGCTGCTTTCTACCTCCTCCCTGGATCACATGCCTGTCAAATATTCTCTCTCACATCTCAGCTCTCGATTCCTCACCTCCTCCTCACAGATGTCACCTGAATATCCTGAGTCTGCTGTGCTTCATTTTCCTTTGTCTTCCCCAAGGATTCACTGCAAAACTCTCCATCCTTCCTCCGCCATCTGCTCTACCTCCCCTTCTATTCCAACTCCCAGTTTCCTCTCTTTCTGATTATCCTCAGCAGAAGTGACTCACAATCCACGCAATTCTGTTTTTCTGGAACCAAAATTCCAACAATTACCAAACAGGTGTGCAGAAGTAGATTTCATTCCAATTTAGCATTTTTTGAAGTTGGAGAAAGATTATTGCACTTGAATTAAGTTCAAAAAAATCATAGGCACTAGTATGGAAGAAGTAATCTCATTTAATAACTGTTCATGTAAAAATTATCTAAGGGTATTAGTTTTATACAGGTTTGAGCTGACAAAATTATAATAACAACAGAAATGGAAAAATTAGTATACCTCAAGAGAAATATATATTCAGATCAGTATTCAGTCCTCAGTGATTACAGTGGAGGATAGGGAATTATCTTCATCAATCTTCATCTTCATCATCCAAACATAGCCAACTAGAATAGCACTAACAAGATGGGCCCAGACCAAACTGGTTCTCCACAGTGAGTGGGAATTAGGGCTGCGGCAGCATTTCCTGAAGTGCCTGGTCATGGAGACTGAAAATCCAAAGTACTGTTTGAAAATATAAAGAAGAATATTTGTTTCCCACTTCTCATGTTTCCTTCCATGTTGTAGGGAGCCCCTTTAGTATAAATCTCCTGGGTCTTCTCTACCCTAAATCCAATTCAAAATGATGGGAAGAGGAGTGGGATGATATATCTGGCTGGTAAGTTTGGGAGGATCAGCTGGCCAGATTTCCATACCACTCCCCTCAAGCCCTTCTCGTTATTTGAGAGGCATGCAATCTCCTCTCCACCTTCTGACTCTTCATCTGTCAACAGCAGTACTCCACACAGGAAATAATATATTTTGGTGAGGGGATATGCCTAGTGGCTCAGATGGTAAAGAATCTGTCAATGCAGGACACACAGGTTCAATCCCTGGGTTAGGAAGATCCCCTGGAGAAGGAAATGGCAACTCAACTCCAGTATTTTTGCCTGGAGGATCCCATGGACAGAGGAGCCTGGTAGTCTACGGTCCTTGGGGTCACAAAGAGTCAGACCCATCTGAGCAACTAACATTTATGTTTAATTCAGGTGACAGTGAGCTTCTGGTGCATGAGTCAGGAACCCTGGGAAATAGAAAAGGTGTAAGATATGGGGCAGCAAAGTCTTCATGAACCTGTTGAAGCTTCTGATGGACAAGGGCTCCCAGTGTGGGGCTGTGGGTGTGAACGTGCAGACACAGTGTTATGGTCTTGTTGGTTCCTAAATGTTTACTTTGATCCATCCATACAAGTCTTTTTTACAGATGTGCAGTAGGCGTTAACTATCAGGTCAGACCAGAGGCACTAAGCATCTTGGCAACAGTGCAGATTTCTTTGCTCAGAACAGCCTCTTCAGTGTGGCAGATTCTACATAAAAATCTTGAGCAAAGTCTTCTGAGTCTCATCAAAGACAGGGAGCCAAGGGCCTCAGCAAAGGCAGAGGCCATAGGGCTCCAGCTAGGAAAGGGATCTCACCCAGCACCAACCATTGAGGGTTTAGGAAAAGAGAAGCCCAGCCTTTGCCCCTGAGCAAATGCCTGTGTTATCATCAGGCATAGAGACTGACTTGGATACAGGTTACTTGCTCTTGACTTTGAACTTTGTCTCAGCTTTTCCTCAGCAGGCATTATCTTAGGTCAGGTTCCCCAAATTGCTGCTACTGCTGCTAAGTCGCATCAGTAGTGTCCGACTCTGTGTGACCCCATAGACGGCAGCCCACCTGGCTCCCCCATCCCTGGGATTCTCCAGGCAAGAACACTGGAGTGGGTGGCCATTTCCTTCTCCAGTGCATGAAAGTGAAAAGTGAAAGTGAAGTCGTTCAGTCGTGTCCGACTCTTATCAACCCCATGGACTGCAGCCTACCAAGCTCCTCCGCCCATGGGATTCTCCAGGCAAGAGTACTGGAGTGGGGTGCCATTGCCTTCTCCAAGGTTCCCCAAAAGCAAACTCTTAACACAAGGATTCACATGCAAGCAATTTATTAAGAGAGTGCTTCTATAAGAAACTGATAGGGGCTTAGGAGAGTGGAGAAGCCCAGCAAAGATGCCATTTCAGGTCAAGCCCTAGCCTCAATCTGAACTCTCAGTGTTGTCGGAACTACAAATTATCCTGCAGAATTTGTCCTGGCTTAAGGTAAGTATGCCGGGCAAGCATACTCTCTAGCACAAGTATGAAAGCCAGCACTCTTATAGTCTGTGAGGATGAGATGTCTTATTGAGGATCTGATCTTGATTCTGTATAACTTCTGAAACCTGAGTTGAAACTCTGCTCTACCCAGTCATTGAAAACTCTTCTAAGTAAAACTGAGCTGAATAACAAGCTGACAATATGAGACAGCATACTGTTGTATCCATACTAGCAGGATCTCCAACAGCCCTCTGGTAACCTTGACAATGAAAGCCACACACTAAGGATGGCTTGGACAGAAAAAGAGAAAAGGTTTGGGTGCCTGACAACTTCATAATGCTGCTCCAGCTGGTATGAATCCCCTACTTATGGGTTTTGTTTACAGGAGAAAACAAAGTCCTAATTCATTTAAGTCCCTACAATCGGTCCTCAGTTCCTATCAAACAAAATAACTACCTCATATAGTTGATGAACTACTCCAAGAATTATTAAATCCAAAGTTACAAAAATGTTATAAATAAAACATTTTTTTTGCATTTTTGTTTTGGTGTTTTGGATGTTCAGAGATCATCATATTTTTAATTCCCAGAATTATGTTCAGCCTGTTATGTGCTTCCCTGGTAGCTCAGATGATAAAGAATCTGTCTGTGATGCAGGAGACCTGAGTTCAATCCCCGGGTCTGGAAGATTCCCTGGAGAACGGAATGGCAAACCACTCTAGTATTCTTGCCTAGAGAATTCCATGGACAGAGAAGCCAGGCAGGCTGCAGTCCATGGGGTTGCACAGAGTCAGACACAGCTGAGTGACTATGTTTTTTGTTCTGTGCATGTTAATTATTTTATTCATACATTTATTTACTCATTCCTTCAGCAAATATTTATTGAGCATCTGTAGCCTGCCAAGAACTGTGCTCGGCTCTGGGAATGTTTCATAAACAAGACAGAGTCCCTTCCTCTAAAAAGTGCAGATTTAGTGGGAGAGGCAAAGCAGGGAGAAAGATAACACAGTGCAAAGTGCCAAACACTATGATAAATATCTGAACAAAGAGGCTGTGGTATCCCAGAGGAGATGGTTTGTTTCTCTGGTAGCTGGAGGGAAATGTGCAAATAGCAGCACACTTGGCAAAAAAACCACCAAGGAAAAGATTATGTCTGCCCTCACTCAGCTCTGAGGGCCTCCGAGTCATCAGCTGGGTATTGCATCTGCCCCTTCTGTTAGGAAAGAAACTCCTGGAGCAACCACATCTGTAGGCATAAGAACGAATAAACTAGAGGCTGGAGGTGGGTCTGTGATGTGATAAAGCCACCTGCCACCAGCCACACACATGATCGTTTCTCTTAGCCTCAGCTTCTAGTTCATTAAAGGAACTGCAGACAAAAGTTGTCCTTGAGAAACCTTTGTAGTCTCCTTTTTTCTCAGTCTTTTACCGCATCCTTGTGGTTTGGGCTTTTTATTTTTCCCCATGAAGATGTCCTTGTGAAATTTAGCCCCCAAGATTAAATCTTACCTTCTAGTCACATTTAATGTTTTCAAACCCACAGTGAGTTTATATTTAAATGACAGTACAGTTATTCCCTAAGAAGAAGATTTTTTTTCTGAATCACTTAAAGAAGGTTATTCTCTTGCAAAGTTTTCTCTTTAAGGTCTCTGTTACAAGAATCAGTTACAGATGTTAAGGTTGGAGGATAGTCTCTTGGAATAGACTTTCCCAGGACTCAAGGAGGGGAGAAGAGGGAATGAGCCATGTAATCTTTCCAACCAGATATTTTCCCCAAGTGGGTCTGCGTGTGTGCATGCATCACTTCAGTCATGCCTGACTCTTTGTGACCCTATGCACAGTAGCCCACCAGGCTCCTCTGTCCATGGAATTTTCCAGGCAAGAATACTGGAGTGGGTTGCCATTTCCTTCTCCAGGGGATCTTCCCAACCCAGGGATTGAACCCAGGTCTCCCACATTGTAGGCAGATTATTTACCATGTGAGCCACCAGGGAAGCCCAAGAATACTGGAATGGGTAGCCTATCCCTTCTCCAGGGGATCTTCCTGACTCAGAAATCAAACCAGGGTATCCTGCATTGCAGGCAGATTCTTTACCAGCTGAGCTACCAGGAAAGCCCGAGATAGTATGGCAAATACGGTCTAAACACAGTCTCAGAAAGAAGACAAAATGAGTTTGATGGACAGCTAGACAGTCTCTTCCATATGCCTCTTTAAAAAAAGTTACTAGCTTCCCATCCAGGTAACCAAGAAACCAGGAAATCAAAAGAGAGAGATTTATAAGTTGAAATTACAAATCTTTCTCCTAGTCAATCCTCTCCCAAAGTAAGATTTCTCATTTAAAGAATTGCAATCAATCAAGAAAAGATCAATGGCTATATTTTGAAGCTTTGTCACTACAGCTTACCAAATTGAGGCTAAGAGTGAGAAAGGGAAATAAAAGCCCAAGAAAAACATACACACACACACACACACAAAATATTATTAGCCAAAGAGATAGCAGTTGTGTACCAGAACCTAGGCAAACCCACTATTGCAAATTAAAATGCTAATAGGTCCTTAACTCTTGATAAAATATTAGCAGTGTTGTAAGTACACTCACTCATCTCCAGGAGATCACACTTAATGAGTATAACTTCCTGACCTTAAGGTTTCACTTGTATTTTTCAAGATGCCCCTGAGAGTCCTTATTCTGTTGCCATTTAGCCATTGGTCACAGGATAACAATGCTCTTTGATATAAGTAATTGCTTAGAACAGTCAATGCTCTCCAGGGTTTCTTTCTTCTCTAGAAAGACAGTATCTCCAGGTTTGGAAGGACTTAGAGAGGTCATTTAGTCTCTTCTTACCTTCAGGCTGAGACGTATTTAAAAGCTGTCCCCAAAAAAATAGAAATTTGACCTTCACTCACTAACCCTTTCAATTTTCATCCACTCTCCCTAGGAAGAATTCTGCTTTTGTTTAATGGAAGGATCATTGCAGTTAATTTACTTTCCTCTTATTTTGTCATCTGGGAGACAAGAGATATTTAGATACCAGTATTCTAAGTTCAAGAGCCTTTTGAAAATGTGAAGATCCAACATGTAAATTCACTTTATTGAGCACCACTTATATGACTGACACTCTACTTAGCACTGGGAGTATAAAGGTGGATAAGTCTATTGACTGGAAAGTAGAAAATTACTTGTTAGCAATAATAAAATATCAAAGTTTCCAAATAATATTTCCTGAAAAGAAATATATTCCATAGTTCTTTTTTATTGAAGTATAGTTGATTTTGGCTTCCCTACTGGCTCAGACAGTAAAGAACCCACTTGCAATGTGGGAGACCTGGGTTCAATCCTTGAGCTGGGAAGATCCCCGGGAGGAGAGCATGGCAACACACTCCGGTATTCTTGCCTGGAGAATCCCCATGGGTAGAGGAGCTTGGTGAGCTACAGTCCATGGGGTCACAAAGAGTCAGACATGACTGAGCGACTAAGCACAGTGCAGCACAACACACAGTTGATTTACAATGTTATTCCAATCTTTGCTGCACAGCAGTGACTCAGTTATACATATCTTTTTTAAAAACTATTCTTCTCCATTATAGTGTATCACAGGATAGTGTACATCGTTCCTGTGCTATACAGTAGGACCTTGTCATTTATCCATCCTATATATGATAGATAGCTTACCACGATTCCTTTTTAACAAGGAACCTCAGAATGGTATAGACACAAGGTGCAAACATGAAGCTCTTCCTACTAGAAATCAACCAAAATGGAACCTCAGGATCTGGAAGGACAGCCTCACAGCTGTCTTGGAACTGGCTGTGCTTGGTCGCCTTGGCAATTAGGAAGCCATCCTCAGTCTTCTCCCACCCAGTGCTATTCCCAACAAATCACTGAGCAACACCTTGGGTTCAGAATTAAGCTAAGTGCTATTACAAATACAAATAAGGGCAAGACTTGATTTCTGCCTTCTGGAAACTGAAAGAGAGGCAGTCTATTTCAGAAATGGCAATTACATTTCCCCAGCACATCAAGTCTTATTGACTGATGATGGTTGAGCTAAGTGCTATGTTGAAAATTATAAATCTTGATCTAAAGTCAATGAGAAAGTACCAAGTCTAATTAGCCATATGTGCCAGGACGTGGACTATGGGGGTGAGAGCATGCTTTCTAGGTGTTTTCTTTCCCCATTTAGTATAACAGACTCAGACTTTACCCAGATGGAGGAAAATTACTTCCCCAACCTACCACTTGCCATTATCAAAGTTTCCTTCAGGTCCTGCAGACAAAGATAAGATCCCAAAAGGAGGCCCCTGAGGCCTCAAGAACTTGGCAGTTGGTCCTTATATTCCTCCTATCACCCGCAAGAGGGACGCAAGCAATTCTGTTACTTTTCCTCCCTCTCCCAAAAGAACACTTGAATCACACAGAATCTAATCTTCCCCCATATATGTTTGGTGTGATAATGCCTGAAAGCAAAAGCAGGTGCAAGCTGGAATTACAGAAACAAACATTCTCAATAGCCAAAACTGCATTTATTTTCCTTCCAGTTTTCTCACTCTGACTCACCTCCCGTAGAAGAGGCCCCCGTGGCCCTCTCTTTAAAATGGTGACCTGAAAATGTATACACACGTCATTCTCGAGACAGCCTGACATTTTCATCAAGAGCTTTATTAAAATCTAACAGAGGGAAAAAAAAGTGATTACAGAAATGCTAATGGTGTTAAAATAGTTGGGTCTCCAAAGCACGGATCTGTGATCCTAAGCATACCAGCAAACCACAACTAAGAAAACACTCTTCGAAATTGCTCACCCTCGAGTAATTGCCCCCAGTCCTGTTGCTGTTGTTAAGTCACTAAGTCGTGTCTGACTCTTTGCAACCCCATGGACTGTAGCACGCCAGGCTACGCTATCCTTCACTATCTCCTGGAGTTTGTTCAAATTCCTATTCATTGAGTTGGTGATGCCATCAAACCATCTCATCCTGTGTGGACTGGAAAAACCAATAAGGGCCTTTGCTGGCTCCCTCCTCAACTTCTAGAAGGCGACTTCAAGTGACTTTTGCTATCCTGACCCTGCAATTTTGTCCAAGTGCAAATTCCAGCTCTCTTTTCCTAGTTCCCCACTCCCCACTCCTAGGGCCCTCCTCCTCAATTTCAAATCTTAGTCACATACGCTTTTGTTCCTAACTCTGTCTCTATGAAATAGTATGAAGTAGGAGAAAACTGTAGTCTTGGTATGTTTTAATGCCAGAGGCTATTATATTAGAAAGACTTAAAAAAAAAAAAAAAGGAAAAAACAGCAGTACAGAGAAAAAGGCAAAAGTTATCTCACATATTGTTAAATACCTTCAGGTAGAAACAGAAACTATGAGAAGTGAATAAAAAATATGTTTTTCAGTGCATGTATCAATACCTTATTAAGAATTAGCATGTAAAAATAAATGCTTATTAAACTACATGGTGGAGGATAGACTAGGAACAAAGTGAAGGAAGCAGCTACAAGGTTGAAGAAGTTTCCCTCACTATTGACGGAAATTCTTGATACATGTAGTACATGAGGTTCTGGTGAGAAATTTTCAAGAATTTAGAAATAAGGAAAATAAGACTGGAATTATAACTTTAAGACTAAAAGGGATCAGAGAAGAGATAAGCAAAGTCAACCTAAAGAAATAGAATAACTCATGCAACTAATTCCCTTTATTCAGAGTCCATGTTGAAAAAACAATATTTTGACTGTCATTTGATTTCCCATGTAGTCTCTAGTGTGTTGAGTTTTATCTCATAAAAAGATACTGACATATACACACTACTGTATATAAAATAAATAATAACTAGAGTAACTAATAAGGACCTACCAAATAGCACAAGGAACTCTACTCAATACTCTGTAATGGCGTCTATGGGAAAAGAATCTAAAAAAGAGGGAATATATGTATATATACAACTGATTCATTCTGATGTATACCTTAAATTAACACAACATTGTAAATCAACTATACTCCAATAATTAAAAAAAAGGGTGGGTATTTCCAAGTCCCAACAGCCACACTTAACAGTAAGTGTGACATTATTTGGAAATTGGAATTTTTGCAGATGTAATTAAATTAGAAGTCTTGAAATAGAGTCATCCTGGATTTAGAGTCATTGGATTTAGTGTCTAGAATCCTAGATTCTAGTGACTAATGTCATTGGATTTATAATGAAAAAGAAAAATTTGAGACACTGAAACACACACAAAAAAAGAAGGCTATATAAAGATGGGGACAAAGATTGAAGCTATGCTTCCATGAACCAAGAAATACCAGAAGTCACCAGAAGCTGAAAGAGACAAGTAAAGATCCCCCATAGAGCCTTCAGGGGCAATGGGGTCCAGCCAAGGCTTTGATTTTGGACTTCCAGTCTCCAGAACTGTAAGAAAAGAAATTTCTGTCATTTTAAGCCATCAGTTTTGTGCTGATTTGTTGCAGCAGCCCTAGGAAATGAACACCTGATCTTCTTTAAGGAAAGAAAACACTGATCTAAGGTCTCAGATGTGCAGCCCTTTAACACTGACATTTATCATTCCTAACTTTAAAATCTGCAGATATAGATATACAGATAAATAAATAGATAGATAGACCTGTTTATATATATCTGGAGAAAAGCTTCCCTGGTGACTCAGACAGTAAAGAATCCACCTGGAATACAGGAGACCCAGGTTCAATCCCTGGGTCAGGAAGGTCCCCTGGAAGAGGGCATGGATACCACTCCAGTATTCTTGCCTGGAGAATCCCATGGACAGAGGAGCCTGGCAGGCTATAGTTCATAGCATCATAAAGAGTCAGACATGACTGAAGTCACTTAGCACACACACACATCAGGACAAAAACATGATCTGAAAGGATACATCACCCCAGTGCTCATTGCAGCACTCTTTACAATAGCCAAGACGTGGAAGTAACCTAAATGTCCATTGACTGAGGAATGGATAAAGAAGATGTGGTACACACAATGCAATATTACTCAGCCATTAAAAAGAAAGAAAGAATGCCATTTGCTGCGACATGGATGGACCTAGAGATGTCATACTGAGTGAAGAAAGTCAGACAGAGGAGAAGCATCCTACGACACCCCTTGCATGTGGAATCTGAAAAGAAAGGATACAAATGAACTTACAAAACACAGAGACTCACAGACTTAGAGAATGAACCTTTGGTTGCTGGGGCAAGGACAGTTAGGGAGTTTGGGATGGACATGTGCACACTGCTATATTTAAAATAGATAACCAAAGAAGACCCCTTGTACAGCACATAGAACTGTGCACAGTGTTATATGGCAGCCTGGATGGAGGGATTCAAGGGGAGAATGGATACATGTATACGTATGGCTGAGTCCCTTCTCTGTTCACCTGAAACTGTCATTACATTGTTAATTGGCTATACCCCAATACAAAATAAAAGGTTTTTTAACCAATCAGCATTTGATTTCTATACAACGATCTCATACAGTTAGTATATTAGGTGGAATTCTGCTGCAGTGATAAACAAACCCAGTATCTAAGTGCCTTAACTTGCTACAAGTTCACGGGGCAAGCAGTGGGGGGAGGTGGGGTGGGGATAATGCTCTTACTTATTAACTCAAAAGTTGAAAATCCACCCAGTTGAACTGTACCATGTGGTAGAACACAAGGCCTCCTGAGTGACAACAGCAAAAGAGAATGCACAGGAATTTCACACCTGCTCATCTATGTCTTAAACCAGAAGAGGAAAATACAGAGTCCACCAACAAAAACTGATCACTCTGCCTTGCCTTACTGCAAGACCAATGGAAAATGTAGGTGAATAAATGAAATATTTTGCATACATTACTTTTACTGCCATACTCTTTAAATGTGAATATTGTTGTTGCTGAGTCACTAAGTCATGCCCAACTCTTTGCAACCCCATGGACTGTAACCTACCAGGTCCCTCTGACCTTAGGATTTTCCAGGCAAGAATATTGGAGTGGGTTACCATGCCTTCAACAGGGGACTGTCCCCAACCCAGGCATCAAACCCACATCTCTTACATCTCCAGCATGGGCTGGCAGGTTCTTTACTACTAGTGCCACCTGGGAAGCCATAAAATGTGAATACACATGGGTTAAAAAAAAGACTCTTCCTTTGGTAGATTCAGAAAAGAAAACAACTAAGTTTACAAGACTGAAAGTTAGTTCTTAAACTGAAGAAAATGTCTCTTATGCTGCTTAAGGTGGCTTTCTCTAGCCACATACCATCCACTATTTTAGCACTATGTGCAAAGAAAATATCTTTTTAATATTTTTTATTTCATAGTACAAAAATACTGAAGGAGATCCTCAAGATTCATCCCAAATCTGATACTTGGAGGCTTTAATTTCTGACATCCTACCACTTCTGGCACCCTGGTACATATATGCAAACCATTCCATCCACCACCACCCCGCCAGATACTTTACAGCTTGGATTCCCTGGGACCCTCAAGAAAGAAGGTATGCCAGGATGCTGAAATTCTTGTCAATTGCAGGACCAAGACCAGAAAAATTTTTATGCCAAACTTTTACTACAAATTCTTTCAGAAGTCTCCATTGACAATTATGACTTGCAACTTACTAACTGGAGTCAATTAAACATAAAAGAATCTTTGATGTTCTGACTCATGTAATACCTAAGGGTCAATCTTAAGATATCCCAAAGATATCTCTCAAAGACTTTATTTTGAGGGGCCCGAACTACAGGAACTCTTCCAGATCTGTTCTCTCCTTCCAGAAATCATTTGGAATTACACCTTTCCTATTTCATCAGGTCTCCAGAGTCTGAACCCAATCTAAGTTTACTTCCCACCACTTTCAGATGAGAACAACAAAATCCAGATCTCAATAATTACCACTGAGTATGATTTAGAAGAAAAAAAGTAAACATTCTTCAAATTGCGATCTGCTGCAATTTCCAGCTGAGGTAAACAAACTCCACAAACACAAACGTTTGCAGAAAATTCTTCCTGTGCTGGTAAAAACTCTTTTAAAATTGATGCAGGTGGTTCTGGTGAGAATCCAGTATAGCATTTGGGTATTCCCTTAAGGGCAAACTTCCTTCTTGCTACTTAAACTGTTATTTTTGTCTACAAATTAATAGGCACAGTTAACCTGGATTTGGGTTTAACTGGTGAATGGGGAATTGGGACCTCAGAGACTGCTACACAAAGGAGATAAGCTAGGTCTTCCCCAGAAGGCACTGTCAGCTCCCTGTGATGATGCCTTAAGGTCAGAAATAAATGTCTTGCCTTGCAAGGGAATTGGCCTAAAGGAAGAGCAAAGGAGATCTCATTTAACTTACAAAAACCATCCCAAAGTGATGGAACATATTAGAAGAAGTGTCGTGTCCTGTCACCAGCCTTGCAGTGTTCTGTTACCTATTTGAAAATGAAGACTCTGGAGACCTCTACATAACTACCCTCATCCAATAGCATTGTTCAACACCACCAGGATCCAGGTTCCAAACACTATTGCATAAAGCAGAGGAAACCAGTTTCTGTCCCTCAAAGTTTGGCTAAACGGGTGACACTGGTCTAGATAACTGATTAACTGAATGCATCAGTGAGTAACATTCTTATGGTTAATTTAGACTTGAAAACAAGGCTGTTAATACAAAAGTTTCTGAACAGTCCTGCATTAGCAGTCTTTCTTAGGAATATTGACTGGATGAAAATAAATATGTTGCTTTGTCCTCTTAGCAGTTTCTGACGAGGGTTTGAGAAATCCAAATGACAGTCCAAATTTAAATGATTCAGATTCATCTGTCAGTAAATGATTACCAACTATCTCTTTTGATAGACTAGCCAGCATCCCTCACTCTTATACAGAAATAATAGCCCAATTTTGTTCAGTGAAATACTCCTTCTTTCACTCTCATCTGATGATGCTTAGATTATATCAATAATAATGCCATACCTGGTCTGGCTAATGAGAACATTACATCCTCAGCTACCATGATGGGTCAGGGATGGATAAGCAATTAAAACTAATGACTTTTGCTTGAAACACAGAGAGACAGAGACAGAGAAATATAGAGAAAAGCTCTCTTATCTTCTTATCTTCTGGCCTGGATTAGTTGGAGCCAGGTTGCCACCAAGAGGAGAAGGCTGAGCTGACAACCATAAAAACAAACCATGGGAAGTAGAATGGAAGGATGGAGAGACACCAGGACCTGACAATCATTTGTGACATCATTTGAGCCTGGAACCAGCCACACATGAAGCAGACAACCCCTTAGCTTTTTAAGTTCTTAAGTCAATGAATTCCCTTTTTTATGTTTGTTTAAATATTTTGCTAGGGATTCTTTTACTCAATATTGAAGTAATAAGACTTAGACATAGTTCTAACATAGTGAAAGTATTTTTAAAATACAAAACACATAGGCTATTCCTCCAGGAAATTTACATGCTAGGTAAAATAGTACATATGGTACCCAGGGGTAGACATTCATTGTTATGAATTAAACAACCTGCCACTCTGATAAGTTTTCATGAAAATTAAGACTATAGAGCCTGACAAGTTCTCATAGCTTCACAGGAAAAAGAACTGGGGTTACCCAAGGTCCCATTTTTAATCCTGGCTACTGAGTACAAAAAGGACCCATTTCAATGATGATGTGAGAACCTTGTTAGAGCAGATTTAGAGAGACCTTGAAACCTCCACCCACCACCATCATTTCTGGCTTTACTGTTCACAATGCATGGAACTTTAGATTCTGAATTCTAAGTTCTTCAGGGTAAAGACCTAACACTGGAATCTCAGCTACACAAAGCACAAAGACTGTCAGAGATGCTACATAAATTATACACAGCAGCAGTGATGAGAGGAAGGCATTACAAAGAAATTGTGCTCCTCGGAGTTTTATGAACATAATATTTCAAATCGAAACTAGACAATCTGGGAAACAATTTGTACTACATAAGAATGGTAAAACTGGGGAGTTAAAGTCTGTGTTTCTAATATGTTATGATTAACGTAGGAATGGAAATAGAAATTTTATGATCTGGATCACTCTCCCTCAGTGGAATAATGTCTCATACTTATTTTTGTAAACTATATGGAAACTAATCTTCAGATTAAAAGCCCAAATCTTTCCATGGAGCTCTTCTATGTCCTATATATTTAGAAAATTGGCATATAAGCTAATAAGATAAAAACTTTATATTTTTAAAGCTATTCAGTTTTGATGTTCTAGTTTGGAAAAAAATTGAAATTACAAAGATATGTTATTTTTCAAAGTTTGGCAGAAAATGGTACAAGCAAAACTGGAAGATCATAAAAGATATGTATAAAAGATGAACAAATGGAAGGTATAGACATAAATCAAATGCTATCTTCTAAAGCAATGGTCCCCAACATTTTTGGCATCAGAGACCGGTTTTGTGGAAGACAATTTTCCACAGACCAGAGGTGGGGAGTATGGTTTCGGGATGATTCAAGTGCATTACATTTATTGCACACTTCTATTTCTAATATTATTATACCAGGTCCACCTCAGATCATCAGGCACTAGATCCCAGAGTTTGGAGACCCTACTCTAAAGTTTTCTCCATTTTCTCTCTCTACTTCCCCTAGCCAAAAAAAAAAAAAAACATTGAAATGGTCCATAATTCTTCGCATATGGTCCCATCACTTCGTGGCAAATAGATGGGGAAACAATGAAAACAGTGACAGATTGTTTGGGGAAGGCTCTAAAATCACTGCAGATGGTGACTACAGCCATGAAATTAAAAGACACTTGTTTCTTGGACAAAAAGCTATGACCAACCTAGACAGTGTATTAAAAAGTAGAGACATTGCTTTGTGACAAAGGTCCATCTAGTCAAAGTTATGATTTTTCCAGTAATCATGTACGGATGTGAGAGTTGGACCATAAAGAAGGCCGAGCACCAAAGAATTGGTGCTCTCAAATGGTGCTGGAGAAGATTCCTGAGAGTCCCTTAGACAGCCAGGAGATCAAACCAGTCAATCCTAAAGGAAATCAACCCTGAATATTCACTGGAAGGACTGGTTCTGAAGCTGATGCTCCAATACTTTGGCCACTGGATGTGAGGAGCCAACTGATTGGAAAAAACCCTGATTCTGGGAAGATTGAGGACAGGAGGGGAGGGGGACAATGAGAATGAGATGGTTGCATGGCAACATTGACTCAATGGACATGAGTCTGAGCTAGCTCCAGGAGATGGTAAAGGACAGGGAAGCCTGATAAGCTGCAGTCCATGAGGTCTCAAAGAGTGGGACACGACTGAGTGACTGAACAACAGCAAAGTGCAGTTACTTTTACCCTGTAAAACGTCCAGTTCAGATCAGATCAGATCAGTCGCTCAGTCGTGTCCGACTCTTTGCAACCCCATGAATCGCAGCACACCAGGCCTCCCTGTCCATCACCAACTCCCAGAATTCACTCAGACTCATGTCCCTCGAGTCAGTGATGCCATCCAGCCATCTCATCCTCTGTCGTCCCCTTCTCCTCTTGCCCCCAATCCCTCCCAGCATCAGAGTCTTTTCCAATGAGCCAACTCTTCACATGAGGTGGCCAAAGTACTGGAGTTTCAGCTTCAGCATCATTCCTTCCAAAGAAATCCCAGGGCTGATCTCCTTTAGAATGGACTGGTTGGATCTCCTTGCAGTCCAAGGGACTCTCAAGAGTCTTCTCCAACACCACAGTTCAAAAGCATCAATTCTTTGGCGCTCAGCCTTCTTCACAGTCCAACTCTCACATCCATACATGACCACAGGAAAAACCATAGCCTTGACTAGACGAACCTTTGTTGGCAAAGTAATGTCTCTGCTTTTGAATATGCTATCTAGGTTGGTCTTAACTTTCCTTCCAAGGAGTAAGCGTCTTTTAATTTCATGGCTGCAGTCACCATCTGCAGTGATTTTGGAGCCCCCAAAAATAAAGTCTGATACTGTTTCCACTGTTTCCCCATCTATTTCCCACGAAGTGGTGGGACCGGATGCCATGATCTTCGTTTTCTGAATGTTGAGCTTTAAAGCCAAGTTTTTCACTCTCCACTTTCACTTTCATCAAGAGGCTTTTTAGTTCCTCTTCACTTTCTGCCATAAGGGTGGTGTCATCTGCATATCTGAGGTGATTGATATTTCTCCCGGCAATCTTGATTCCAGCCTGTGTTTCTTCCAGTCCAGCGTTTCTCATGATGTACTCTGCGTAGAAGTTAAATAAACAGGGTGACAATATACAGCCTTGAAGAACTCCTTTTCCTATTTGGAACCAGTCTCTTGTTCCATGTCCAGTTCTAACTGTTGCTTCCTGACCTGCATACAAATTTCTCAAGAGGCAGATCAGGTGGTCTGGTATTCCCATCTCTTTCCGAATTTTCCACACTTTATTGTCATCCACACAGTCAAAGGCTTTGGCATAGTCAAGAAAGCAGAAATAGATGTTTTTCTGGAACTCTCTTGCTTTTTCCATGATCCAGCGGATGCTGGCAATTTGATCTCTGGTTCCTCTGCCTTTTCTAAAACCAGCTTGAACATCAGGAAGTTCACGGTTCACGTATTGCTGAAGCCTGGCTTGGAGAATTTTGAGCATTACTTTACTAGCGTGTGAAATGAGTGCAATTGTGTGGTAGTTTGAGCATTCTTTGGCATTGCCTTTCTTTGGGATTGGAATGAAAAGTGACCTTTTCCAGTCCTGTGGCCACTGCTGAGTTTTCCAAATTTGCTGGCATATTGAGTGCAGCACTTTCACAGCATCATCTTTCAGGGCATTTAATAAAGTGAGATAAAGAGAAAAGACACTCCAAAACAAAGGGGGCAAAGCATGTAAGCAACTTTCCTATCCACTGTCTCGTCATAGAGTTTAGCCCATCATAAGCATTAATATTGGTTTGACAAAATTATTTATGTATTAAAATTTTTTAATGACATCCTTCTGAGAAAATGAGAAAATATTATTTTTATTTCAGTGTGGGGATAAAAAGAACACGATAAGATAACTGCTTATTGGAGGTCAGATAATGCAAATGACTTAAGATGAGTTACCCCCCATTTCCCATTGACCACCTGCACCTTCTCCTGGGTTTGATATTTCAGTTAATATCACCACCCACAAGGCCCCTCTTGCTGAAATTGTCAGAGTTAAGCACAAGCCCCTCTGCTACTTCCCGTCCTATACAAGTTGTCACTAGTTGCTACTGACTTGGCCCTTCTCTGACCCCACAGCCGTAACCTTGGTCCATCTTTGTCTCTCACCAGGACATTCAGAAAGTCAGTCGGTTACCAACCCGTCATACTTCTGAGCATTGCATTGTGCCAGATTCTGAGCAAAGGGCAAGCAGTTCTGGAAAAGAAATTATAGGATTTCCTGCCCCAAAAAAAAGAAGAAAAAAAACTTATAGTCTCAAGGGGAAGATAGAAAGTATATGGAAGTGCTACAATAGAAGTAAAAAGAGGTTGCTGTGGCTGCACAGAGTTCAGGCATCCATCAGTTTTCTCACTGACAAATATTTTCATGTTGAACAAACTATGCCAGGCATTAGGCTAGCACAACTGGAGAGCAGCTGTGATCAAGACAATTAAGTTTATACTCTACCCATGAAGCTTATACTTTCATGGAGGTTACAGACCAAAATTTGCATAGACAATGAGATAGATGATAGGTAAGTAGGTAGATAGGGGTGTGTGTGTGTGAGAGAGAGAGAGAGAGAATCAAGTAATATTAGTGTCTCTGAAGAAAAACGCATCAAGGAGAGAGATCAGTGCAGGTGTTAGTATAGGCAGTGATCAGAGAATGCATCTCTGAGGCGGTCCAATTGGAAGTGAGACCTGGAAGAAGTGAGGGAAGATGTCAGACAGATAACTCTGCAAAAACTTCCAGGCAGAAAGCACAATAAGTACACAAACCTGTGACGGAAATGTGCATTTCCCTCCAACCAGGACCCAGGGACAATCTCAGGAAGATGAAGCACAAGCTAACCTGAAGGATGAGTGAGTTGCCAGATGGAAATGGAGATGGAGTGCATCATAGCCAAGGGCAGATGTGGGCAGAACTCAGCCAGGAAAAAAGGAACATTTTATTCTGTTGCTCCAAGTGCTTAGAATTACCTAGGTACCAGCTAATCTTGGTTCTGGGCCATGAGCTTCCTACCCAGTGAACTCTCCAGGGTTTATGCCTCATCTTTGCTTGATTTAAACTGTCTTTCTACACCAGCACATCACCCACAAAAGCTGTGATCAGATGCTTCTTATTAAAAGTTGACCCAGTCAGGCTCCACGGTTAAGGCTTTGGCTCTTTTCCAAAGATTGATTGGCCTGAAGTTCTTGATGAAGGTAAGGGGCTGGGCAAACCTCAGACCTGGCCCACAGACCCCCAGCGATGTGCTGGGTAGCTCCCTGAGAATGGCCACCCTCCTTTCTGAGCAATAAGTCAAGGCAAGGGGTCAGGCCTTGCTCTGTTTCACTGATTCTTTACAAGAATAAACACAGCCTCAGTTTCTCCTTCTGTTATATAAGCACCAATAGTTTGTGCCCTCCTCCAGCTTTCCAGGGCTCAAGGAGGGTAATTACACAAAGTCTGGAAAGCCTGGTGAACTCCTGCTACAAGGCTTCCTGTAAACACCAGACTAAACCTTCAGCAGTGGGCAGAGGGTTGATTTCCATTTATACATCAGTACTCTTTATTTTTTGCTACAGAAGCAATTCCATTGCACTAGAATTCACGACTGGAGGAAAAAATCAGTCCTGATTTTGCTTCCGTGTAATCAAGAAACAGACAGCCCACAGATCTATCCCAGAGGAAGCCAGAAGGGGCCAGGGGAAGTATCACCAGGCAGAAGGAGCCAGGCGGGGGAGGTGGGGGACTGCCAAGACAGCATGAAAAGGAAGACATGGTTCAGCCAGACCACAAGAGGGGAAAGGAAAGCGGGATCACAGAGTGATTAGGCAAACACCCCTCATTACACTTACATTCCCAGGAACAGGAGGCCTGGAGAAGCATCCATAATACCCTGAGCAACTCATCCTCATATGTCTTAAACCAATGACTTCTCCTTGTGATCCCCTTTAGTCAACAGAATCACCCACGTCACTGTCACCTTGCTAAGAGCTTGAGTGGCCTCCTTGATTCCCCTCATCCCTCAGAATCAATCAGCCACTAAGAAAGGAACTGGTGATACATGAGGTAGGGCTTTAAAGACAACTTGTAACTGGGCAAATGGGACTGTTCTGCCCAGAAAGTAGCTAAGCCAGATGGCACCAGGCTCCTGGAAGGCAACTGCCTGCCCAGCGTTTGCTCCAGTCTCTGACCACCTCACCTGTTCTCCAGATCCTGCTCTAGGCTCCCATTTTCCCATCTGAGGTGGATGACTGCTTATGAAACCTTGGGCTTCTCACCCAGGGGCCAAGCCCACTGGACGCATTTCGGGCACTGCCCTCACACTGAGGAAGGCACACCAGCTCCTCCTCCGCAGTTTGAATGAGCCCTTAATTCGTCTCATCACCTGCAGGTAACACCTAGGTACAGTGCTGCTAGGGATTCCCTGGTAGCTCAGCTGGTAAAGGATCCACCTGCAATGTAGGAGACCCTGGTTCGATTCCTAGGTCAGGAAGATCCCCTGGAGTAGGGATAGGTTACCCATTCCAGTATTCTTGGGCTTCCCTGGTGGCTCAGATGGTAAAGAATCTGCCTGCAATGTGGGAGACCTGGGTTCGATCCCTGGGTTGGGAAGATCCCCTGGAAGGCATGGCAACCCACTCCAGTATTCTTGGCTGGAGAATCTCATGGACAGAGAAGCCTGGTGGGCTACAGTCCATGGGGTCGCAAAGAGTCAGACACGACTGAGCGACTAAGCACAGCACAGCAGCTCAGCACTCCTGTGTGTGTCCCACGCCATTCTGAGCACCAGGGACATGGGTGCATAAGATGGAGATTTCCACTCCCAGGAAGCACATGTGCTATAAACAGTAGAAGGGTCCACAGAAAAGAAGTGGTGATGGTGTGTCTGATGACTTTAGATAGGTGGTCAAGGAAGACCTCGCAGAAGAGATGGCATTTGTAAGATGAGAAAGAGCCTGTGGGGCACCAATGTTGGGGAACAAAGTGCTGGAGGCAGAGTGGGGGAGAAGAGTTCAAATGTCCTGGGGTCAGATCAAGTGTAGGTGAAAAGCAGAGGGAGCTTGTGTGGCTGGAGCAGAGGGAAGAGGGGACTGGTAGGGGACAAGGTGAGAAGTTCCTCAGGCACCAGATGTGCTAGGGCCTCCTCAGCTATGGTAGGGATTTAGGGTTTGTACATGAAATGGGAAGAGACTCAAACAAAGCAAAGGGAGTGTCTTGCCACTCACACTGTTCATTGATCCAGGGTAGATGAGGTGCAATCAGGGAAGCTGGAAGAAGACTCGAGGAGCTGCGTGGACTGCAGACATATTTATTCTCTCCAGGCAGCAGCAGCAGCAGCAGCGAGTCTTCAAAGACTGCTGATACACTAAGACAGACAAAAGTGGCCCATGGCCAAGTGGGCACACAAGCCCAGTGCTACCAAGGTCAGCAATATCGTTTACAGAACAGAAGGTATGAGGCCATGAGAGAGTGGGACAGGAGAGCCTGACTGAGCCTGTGTTGTCAGTTAATTTCTCCACAATCCACTCCTCGGGTCTTCTGTCCCACTGTTTACACAGACTCGACCCCCTGTGGCTTTTTTTCTGGTGCACACAGCTGCTTGCACCCACATTCCACAACACAGTAAGGGCTACAACAACAAACCACTAGAGGACAGGCTGCACAGCTGCTACAGAGCAAAACCCAGTGCCGGGTACTGGACAGGCTGGCCCACCTCTCCTGCAGTGTGTCTCCAGTTAGGCGTTGCACGTCACGGATTTCTTACATCCTGTGGCTCCACGTGGAGCATAATAGGGAAATTCATGACAGGCCACAGGGAGAGTATAAATGCACCTTTCAACACTGAGGCAGCTCCCTGTGGTCCTGGCCAGGTCACATGCACATGAGGGGGCCAGGGGCTTGTCACCCGGGGTACAACCTGAAAGTCATGTTGCAGCCTCTGCCCGCATGGGGCTGGGAGAGCTACCCAACGCATGGGGTGGACCTTTATCTTCCATGGCCAAGTCCAGTCCACCATCTGTCCCTGTGCAATCTCTGTTGGGGCTGGCAACAAGATATTACCTTGGGTTCCACAGCCAGGTTTTCGGAGAATATCTGTTGTTGCCATCTGCAGTTGTATCAGCGCAGCAGCTCGATTCAGAAGAGCCTCGACCAGGGAGGCTGCATGGTTTTTCATTGAGGACCCGTAAAACCCCCCATAGGCATCAGGTCCACCACTTTAAGGAGGGGGGGAATCAATAGACAGCCGTAAGCCTTGTTTTAACAAACCATTGTATCACTCAATCATGCCTGATGCCTGTGGGTGATATGGGACATGAAATACCCATTGAATTCCCAGCCTCTTTGCCCAGTCTCTCACTTCCTTTCTGGTGAAATGAGTACCCTAGTCACTCTCTGTAATCAGAGGACAGCCATACATTGCTATCAGTCAGTCAAGCACCTTAAGTGTACAGCATTGGTCAGCGGCCTTGCATGGCCAAACAGCAAACCTGTAGCTGTATCTACAGTTATTAAAGTGAAGCTGGCATCCTCTGATAGTGGCAGAGGCCCTACAAACTCCACTTGCCACCGAGTCAAAGGAACTCTCCCCTCACCACCTGTCCATCAGTGACTGCCAGCCTGCAGGGATGAAGCGCTTCCCGGGCACGTGTGGAATAATCATGGCAGGCATCTGCTATTTCTCTCCAAGAAATAGGAAGATCCCACCCTCTGGCAATTGCCTACTTGGTTTTTGTCCCTGCTTGATGGTAGGTGCCAGTGTAGCCAAGGCATCACCTCATTAGGAAGAACTTGTTTCACCCACATGATTACATTTTTTTTAATCTGAGGTTACAACCTTTACAGTACACTGTCTACATCATAGGATACAGCTCTACAGTACTCTGTTTTACATCTGCAAAAGAATCAGAGATTAATCAGTAGCACGTCATCAATATAATGAAACAGTTTCACTGATGCAGGGCAGTTCCATTCTTCCAAATTTCTTGCAACCATGACATATTGTTGGGCTATGCAAATATCCTTGGAAAGGACTTGGAACATCCACTGATACCCTTCCCAAGTGAATGCAAACTGATCTTGACTCTCAGCAGCTATAACTACAGAGAAACAAGCATTAGTAAGTCCACTACATAGTGATGAGTGCCCAGCGCTGTAGTTAACTGGTCCATCAAGCCATGGATAAATGGCATAGCAGCATGCACAGGTGGCACCATTTTATTCAGTTCCCCATAGTCCACAGTCATCCACCAAGAGCCATCAGGCTTCCAGACGGGCCACATAGGCGAGTTGAATGGGCTTTGTGTAGAACATACAATGTCCACTTTTGTTAGCTCGGCAATGGTGGCATCTATTTGTGGCCACCTGGTAGACGATATTGTCTCACAGTCACTGCCCTCCAGGGTGTCGGCAACACCTGTGGGGGATGCTTGGCATATCCCCTCATGACTGGCTTCACAACATGCACTAGAGACGGAATTCCCCACAGAGGTCCACAGCACAAGACCTTGCGAGATTTCTATCTCCAAAATATATTCCAGAACTGGGGACACGTACACAGTGTACACTTGCACAAAAAGTCACCCAGTTTCCAATGTCAAGGACACAACCTTTACTTCAATGTTTTGGCCACCATAGCCATCAATATGTGCACTGCGGCCAGGAAACTGTTCTGGTTTGTCATGTACCAGGCTGCATTCAGCACCGGTGTCAACCAGGGCCATTACTCTTTGTACATTGGTCGGTGACCAGGGAATTGCAAGTTTCACATGGAGCCTCCAGTCCCCACTTGGGCTCTCTAGGCAGGCACCTTGGTTTGAGCCCTATTCAAAATGGAACAGGGCATCAGCAGAGACATCTCCAGTTGGCATAAAGTCCTCTATCTGAACCGCCTGTTCCTCATGCTGTGGGCGCTTTCCACATTTAGTAAACTGCTGCTCTGGTCTCAATTGCTTCCACAGCTCTAGGAGTACAGCATTAGTTGCTTGTCAATTTTATTTCTGTCAAGTCCTGCTGCTAGTGCATCAGCCCACATTTGCGCCTGTGTCACCGAGATGGGGCATTTGTCAGCTCGGCTGACCTTCAGGGTTTTCACAGCCCTAAACCCTTTAGCCTGACAGCCTGACACAGCCCCTTTGTGTTTCTCAAGCTAGCCAGACGGGGTGCCCCAAATAGGGTGTAAGTACAGCAGGCAAGGATCCAAAATAGGTGGGCGGAGCATTGGTTAAAACGGCATCTCGAATACAGCCAGTAAAACGTTCATCATATAGGCTCCGGGCATTTAAGTTAAACATGCCCTGTCTCATGCCCAATTCTCTCACCACTTGGGTTAACTCAGCATAAGTGTGCCATTTACTCACGGAATCCAGGAACTCTCCTGCTTTCGTCCACATGGTGCAGATGGCCACATCAATCCATTTCATCAGGCTGTGTGTTTGATTAGGTGCACCCTGCATGAGTCGCCTGGCATTCTGTAATCTCAGTCTGAGACACCATAGTCCCCAAGGCCATGCAGCTCTTGTTCTAGCAACTGCACCTGTTGCTCTAGTTCCTCTGCCCATCTCTGCAGTTCGCAACTCACATAGCATCACGGAGAGCATCCTCCATGTTCAACAAAGTCCACCCCATAGTGTTGGTGGCAGCGCATGCTGCTTTATCTGGCAAGCGAGACCTCGCCGCTTATAAGGCTTTTTCAATACTTTTTGTACACTCACGCAGCATCAGGGAGAGCATTCTCCATGTTCGCCTTCAAGGCAGTGAATAAAACCCACCTCACAGTGTTAGCAGCAGTACATACGTGCTGCTTTGTCCAGAAAGCGAGAGCTCACCACCTATAATGTCTTTTCAATATCATCCGGTGACCCATTCACCGCCTCCCAGTCTTCCCTTGGGACCCACGCCGAGAGGACAGTGGCCACCGGGTATCAAATGCACTGTGGTGGCCACTGGCTTCTTCCTTCCATTGGAGCCTCAGGCTTCCCTACCTGCTGGATATCCTGCTGACTGAGCCAGTTGTCTTGCCACTCAAATTGTTCCCTGATCCAAGGGTAGATAAGGTACAACCAGGGAAGACAGAAAAGACTCAAGGAGGTGTGGGGACTGCAGACCTGTTTATTCTTTCTGGGCAGCAACAGCGGCGAGTCTTCAAAGACTACTGATAGACTAAGACAGACAAAAGTGGCCCGTGGCCAAGTGGGTGCACAGGCCCAGTGCTACCAAGCTCAGCAACGTCGTTGTTTACGGAACATAAGACATGAGGTCGTGAGAGAGTGGGACAGGAGAGCCTGACTGAATCCGTATTGTCGGTTGATTTCTCCACAGAGAGTCACTTGTCCTAGTTTGGATGTACGTATTTTTTAAAGATCATTATGGCTGCTGTGCAGAAGGCAAACAAAAGCAGAGATGAACCCGGAGGCAACCACAGGGTCCACGTGAGGGCAGCGGGGGGCTTGGGGGTGTCACCATGAAGATGGGGGTCCTTCCTGTAGCTGGCCCATGTGGGCTTCACCCATCCACAAGGACATCTTCCTCACTTTTGCCCAGACTATCAGAGCAGCCTCTGAATTCTGCCTTTGTACTCCCCAATCACTCCCACATCGGATCAACTCAGAGCACCACCTGGCAATACATCCTGAATTACAGCTGTGAAGACTCTGCTCAATATCTATCCAACCCCAGGCTCGCTTCTCCCTTATTCACACATCCCCATGACCCAATTTGGGTTAATGAGATGCACAGGGTATGGCTTCCCAGAAAGCCATTGCTTTTCTGATACAAACAGTAACAGATCAGCTGGCACCAGATCTTCACCTCGTTTTGCCTGTGGTACACATCCCATGCCCAGGGGTGCCTGGGGGTGGACCCACATGTTAAGGATGGTGGCACATGGAGCTGGAAGGGGCCTGGTCTGGCATCACTGAGCCCCCAGATCATCCCTGGACAGCCCCGCTTTGAACACACTGTTAGCAAAGGAATATAAACCTCTATCTGGTTACACCAGTGTCGCTGGATTTCTATTGAAAGCAGCAGAACACATCCTCACCAAAGCAAGGAGGGGAATTCATTCACCTGCAGCAACAGCAGGCTTTAGTTCCAAGTGTATCGCCTGAAAACAAAGGGAGAATCAAGCTCTGGGGGACTGGTAAGTCACTATCTCGTGAGAGGTTTCAGGGCTGCCGTCTCTCGACTTCTGGAGGGTAACTGCTACACTATGGTACATACAGACAGACATACTAGGCAAGATCACTGGGCCAAAGCCCAAGGATGCAGGACACCAGACGGGTTCAATCTGGATGCCTGGATTCCCTCCCTTAAATTCAGTGCATCCTGGAAGCATCTAGAGATGGCTCTGAGCGAGTTCAAGCTCCAGAGCAGTCTTCTAAAGACAAACCACTTTCCTCACCTGCGCTGCATCAGAGACCAAAGAGAGTCTGAAACACAGACACAAGACTCACCCTCCAGGGTCCAGAAGACCTTCCGAGGGGGAACCACAGCAGGTTGGAGGCTATTGGGCAGACCAGAACGTGACAGACCCTGGATATTGGCCCAGATGCAAGGCAAGCAGCATCCAAAGAGCCTTTGATGGCTGGAAAAGGCAAGGTTTCCCAGCAGGAGGAGAGCAGCACATATGAATCAGTAGAGATCACGTACAGATAGATTTCAAGTCAGTTGGCCTGGGGTGTGGCCTAGGACTCTGCATTTCTAACAAGCTTAGGGTCTACTGGGCCCTGGACCACACTTTAAACACCAGGAGGTGGAGCCAGGGTTAGGAATGGAGTTCTGTAGGGGTAACGGGAGATGCAGATGTCTTGTTTGTATCCGTGTGTATCTGTGTATACGTGTCTGTGTGTGTCTGTATGTATGTCTATATGTGTGTGGTATGCACATAGGCAGGCTCATATTTTGACAGAAGGGGTCAGTGGTAAGAATCAGACAAGTGAGAAATAAAGAAGCTGTAGTTTTAGTGGTCATTCTAATAGTGGGCAGGTTACTTTCATAGAATCTCAAGAACTCCCTGAAGAAAGAGACACCCTTAGGGGACCTACCAGCTGACATCACCGCAGTGACTAAGGAGAGGACTCTGGTTCCCGCCTTGGTCTGGGGGCCACAATCCACAGACCCGACTAGAGGCTACCGATGCCTCCCCACGCCAGGCAGCTGTAACCAGGACTGACAGCTTGAATCAAGTCAGTTCCTGGATTCTTGGACTTGACACAGGAGAAAAACAAATAGACCCCAGGAAAGTCGATGCACTTCTGCAGTAGCAAGCTGGTGCCAAGCCATTTTACCTAAAAATAAAAAGAAACTTGACCTCAGTCTGAATTCTAAGCCAGTAAACCACACAGATTGCTTACCTCTCCAATCAGTCAAAACAATAAAGCTTTTTCATTTGAAAGAAAGTAAAAGTGCAGAAAGGGCCTGGCATTCTGAAAATTGTTTCAGATTGACTACGATACCAAGCATGCCCACACTTCTCTAAAACTTAACTTGTACCAGCCGCTCCAATACTCAGTCACAAGAATGTGGTTTTTCTTTTTGGGTTTTTTTTTTTTTTTTTTTTGGACAGGAAGAAAAAAATGTGGACAGGAGAGAAAAAAAGACTAAGAGAAGAGGAAATGGAAGAGCTGGATTGGGCTTGTCATTTGCTTTTGCAAGCCTGTCTGAGACTGAAGAAAACACCCTGGTGTCTTCCATCCGCCCTCCTGCTTTTTTAAAGCTGCACTGAAACAGTATTTGAATCAACAGAGATAAACAGTACAGAGAGATGCTTTGGGATGGGTCATGTGTGCTGAACGGGGCACACAGAGCCCAAAGCTGGGACACCTTGAGGTTCAGGATTAAACCTGAATGTTCTGTGAAGCCTATATTTCCTTTTTTTATTTTGTTTTCTTTCTTTTCCCAAATTCTGGCGTCCTCACAGGAGTCAGCCTGGGATGGAGACCCAGGAAGGAGCTCACAGGTTCCCCGACTCCATCCTGACTGTGGCCAGGCAGCCGAGTCCAGACAGGAAGATGCACCTGTTTTCTCCTCCAGCCTCATCCAAGGTGCCACTGGCCACAGACTCTGTGCTGGGATACCAGAGGTCTCGGCTGGTTCTCAGGAGGCATTGATTTCTTCACAAGCCAAAGAAAGTCCCTTCTGCTCTTACCTCTTATTACGGGCATAAATCCATCTACCATCCTGTCAGCAGAGAGCTCGTGCCCATCCATCTCTGTGAAGGAGGGAAGAAATTAAACTTTGGTACAACATAGATAAGAAAATGTCGGAAAGTTAAGGGGGGTTCCAAGCAAATGTACTGAAAAGTGAAATGAGATGTTTTCAAACAGTATTTCTTACCACCCTCATGAGTATAGAATGGCTCTGAATCTAAGACATGTTGGGAAAGGAGAGATTCAGGAACCAGGGGCTTGCCAAGTTTTCAATCCATTTGTTCTGAAGTCATCTTCACAGAGTGACCAAGCCTTGCTCATTGCTGCTTGGGTCTCCGGGGCCTCAAACGAAGGTTTTGTTAAATGCACTTCCTGCTCAACTCCAGCCTGAAGAACCTTGAGGATACACAGAGGGGTCTGCAGGGTAAGTCTGATAAGAACCAAAGCAAAAGATCCATTCTCATATTGCCAGTGAATGTAGAAAGGCATTTTCTGTTCAGCCCTTCTGACAATAAAACATTCAGGAACTCACCTGAAGAGGTACCCCAAAATGCTATGTTGAAAGAATAAGTTAAAAGTGAGGAAGTAACAGATGAAACTAGGAAAAAGAACAGAGAAGTCACGTGGAACAAGATGAGATCAAGAAGTCCCATGGAAAGGACTTCCCTGGTGGTCCAGTGGTTAAGATTCTATACTTCCAATGCAAGGGCGACGAGTTCAATCCCTGGCTGGGGACTAAGACCCCAAGCAGCCAAATAGAAAAAGAAAAAACAGAAGGCTGGGAGAGAATGGACCTGATGGAAGTGGGCAGAAGGTTCAGGAGAGAGATGTTTGGGGAGGTGCCCTGAGTCCAGCTCATGGTACACACAACTTCTCCAGATTCCTTCCAGAGAGGCTGGCAGGGGCTATGGGAGCAATAGTGCTGGGCTGTAGTGAAAAGAAGACTAAGTGGTGACTGGAGGCCAGCATCCAGTCCTGGGTGGTGGGGGAACTTCTCTCACAGTACCCATTCTGGAAATGCTTACTGAGTGTCTGCTCTGTGCTGAGGACAATGATGTGCATTAGGGTTCATGCATGCATGCTAAGTCACTTCAGCTGTGTCTGACTCTTTGGGACCCTATGGACTGCAGTCCTCCAGACTCCTCTGGCCATGGGATTCTCCAGGCAAGGATCCTGGAATGGGTGCCATGCCCTCCTCCAGGGGATCTGCCTGACCCAGGGACCAAACCTGCATCTCCTATGGCTCCTTCATTGGAGGTGGATTCTTTACAACTGAGCCACCAGGGAAGCCCAAGTAGTAAGGTACAGTGATGAATAGGAGACCAGATTTTGCATTTGCAGAGCTGATGATCTAGAATAATGCCTTAAATACATATACATATTTAAATGTATAAATATATATGTATACATATATATATATATACACACAAACACAATTGCAAAAAGTGTTACAAAATAGGAAGGACAGCACTATTAAAAAGCTTCTCAGGGGTACCTGACCTTATCTAGGGTTTAAGAAACATCTCCCTGAGGAAATGAAGAAGGAAAATGGAGGAAGGAGAGGAGATAACAAAAAGAGAGTTACTGAGTATTTACTGTGCACGCAGCACCGTTGTAAGCCTTTAGCACGTATTAACTCACTTCATCCCTACAACTCTGCGAAACATGTATTGTTATTACCCCCATTTGATCAACAGGAAAACTGGGGCACAGAGATGTCAAGTAGCTGGGCCCAAGGTCACTCTCCCGGGTATTGCTCATGTTTTTAATGTCACTGGCACTGTCTTTAAAAGATTTCAAGTAACTTTAAAAAGGAGGTGGAAGACTAAAGCAAATGCCATTTTGCGTTTTCAGTCTGTCCAAGCTCCAAATCACTCTGTCCCACAGGAGAGGCAGCAGCCAGGCCCATGAGGGCTGCCCAGGCAGCAGCATGGGCTGTGGTCAGAGGCTCCCCTTTGCCCTGCAGTGTCTGCTGAGAGTGGACTCAGGGGCCAGCCTGCCTGGGCTCCAATCCCAACTCCGGCCCCCACACGAGGAGAGGTCTGGGACAGGAACTCCCCTCTCTGTGCTTCCATTTCATCATCTGTAAAGTGGGAATGAGTTGAGCCCCTCTATCACAGAGCGGTCTTGAGGATTAGATGAGTCATTGTACATAAAACACAGGGGACCATCTCGGGTATATATTTAGAGCTGTATAATAGCTTGGAAGTTTGCCTGACATGCATGGCCCATGAGACTTCAACACCTTCAAATGTTCCCGTTGAACAAAAATCCAAAGTGAAGAACAAGAATTCTCAGGAAAGAGTACAGATGGAGCAGAAGCCCCACACCTGATAGAAAACCAAGCATCTGCCACCTCTGCCCCTCCCTTCATTCATTCCATCACCCAGCACACACCTGTGAAAACCTTCACTGTGCCAGCCCCTCTCAGGCAAATGTGAAGTGTGTAACTGAGGTTTTAACCTTTTAAGGAAGTCCAGGAATCTTGAACCCCAGGGGAACCTTCACCTTTTACCCCATCCATCAATCACCAAGGTCAGGTAGAGGGAGACTAGCTCAGTCATTAAGGCATGAGCTTGAGAATCTGACAAGAGTTCCCACCAGCCAGCTGTGTGACCTTAAACAAGCTGCTTAACCTCTCTGGGCCCCCATCTCAATATCTGTCAGTGGGGACAATAATATTCACCTCTTAGAGTTAGGGTTTCATAGGTGGCACTCGTGGTAAACAACCCGCCTGCCAATTCTGGAGACCTAAGAGATGCTGGTTTGGTTCCTGGGTCAGGAAGATCCCCTGGAAGGGTGCATAGCAACCCACTCCAGTGTTCTTGTCTGGAGAATCCCCATGGACAGAGGAGCCTGGCAGGTTACAGTCCGTAGGGTTGCAAAGAGCTGAATATGACTGAAGTGACTGAGCGCGCACACACACACACATACACACTTCTTAGAGTTAATATAAGGAATAGATGAGTTAAAACATGTTTGGAACTGGGTCTGACATATGGAAGTGCTCGATATTGTCATTATTTTCTCACTGAAGTCTACGATGTTTAAAGGAGACATGTGTTTAGCACTGTGCCCTGTGTATACAGCAAATGCTCAATAAATAGTAGCTCCTCGCCCCCAGGCAAGGTGGTATGAGAGTACTAGGGAAGCCTCTCAGGAAGCCTTCCATTCTAACAGGGAAAGAGCTGTTGGCCAAGGACTGGAGGATGCTTCATGGGAAGGTAGGGTGTTATTCATCCTTTGATCATGCAACAAAGATTTATTGAACAGCGTCTAAAGTGCTGGAAAGTCAATATCATAACAGCAGCTAGTGAACACTTGGAAAATAACTGCTATGCAAGGCCCAAGACAAGTATTCCTGCCACTCCTGCTCTGGGGCTTCTGCAGAATCCTCGGTCCCCAGGACCCCTTCCAAGGCCTCCATTTCAAAGGGCTGGTACCCCTGCACTCCTGGTTGCTAGTGTCTGAAAACTCCCCCATGCTCCCCCTCCACAGGCTAATGGAGAAGAAGGTGAAAGTGTTAGCCTCTCAGTTGTGTCCAACTCTTTGCAACCCCATGGACTGTAGCCTGCCAGGCTCCTCTGTCCATGGGATTCTCCAAGAAGATTACTGAAGTGGGTTGCCATTCCAGGGGATCTTCCCCCACTCCCCAGGGATCGAATCCAGGTCTCCTGCATTGCAGGCAGATTCTTTACCATCTGAGCCACCAGGGAGATAGAGAAGGTGAACAAGCAAACAGTGAGTTGCCAAACAGTGTGACAAGAGCCAAAATAGTGCTGCTCACAGAAGTAAGGAGGACAGGGCCAACTCCACCTCATGCCTGGGGGTTCACAACTGGCTTTATCCAAGAAGTGTTGCGAAAACCAGGTATGCCTGGGACAAGCAGAGAAACAGCATCCCAGGGAGAGGGAACATCAGCGGCAAGGTGTAGAGTGAAGGAAGGAGCATATCCTCTGAGGAAACACCAGATCACAGAGCACTTGTTAGCATCACGGACAAAGGCTAAGTGTTGGCTGGCCAGGGACGCAGTGAGGTGTCAAGGAAAACCAAGAATCTGGGGAGTGTGTTTGATAAAAATAACCCTGTCAGAGAAGTGGGAGATGGACAGGGGAGGCAGGAGGCTGAAAGCAGAGATGCTGATGTGCAGAAATCCAGGGTGAGAAAGCTGAGGCTCCCAGTCTAAGTAAGGACAGAGGAGATGAAAGCCAGGAGGGGAATTTCAAAAGAGGCAGAAAGGATGGATGTGGCAACTGAATGGATGAAGATAAATGAGACGGAGCAGTCAAGGAGGATGGTCAGCTTCCTACCTGATCATGTGGTACACAGGACACCATTCCCCAAGCCAGGGCAGCCAGCTGTGAAGGATGACAGTCAAAGACACACATAGATGGGGCTGGAGGTTGTACAGCCAAGCATCCCTCCTGAGATGTCAACCAGGGGGATTTTTTACAAATGTAAAAAAAGATTACATCACTTCTATCTTTAAATCTTAAAATGGCCCCTGTCCCACTCGGAATAAGATCTAACCCCTGATTTTCTAGGTCATATATTCAGGGCCAGCACCTCTACGGCCTCAGCACCTACCCGCACACCCTGGCTTTCTGAACTTCAGCTGCACTGACCTCTTTCTCATCTTGAACCAGACCAGGCTCATATCTGCTCCTATACACTGGCACTTTGCTGTCCTTTCCATGTAATTTGTACTTTTTGCCATTTTTCTTTCATTCACGGTGCCTCTCAACTTTCCCTGGCCACCCTATCTGATGTTACCCACCCACCGACACCCTCCCAGCTAGGCTCCAATGTCATTCTTTCCTTTTCTTTAGAGTATGAGATGACCTCAGGTCTGTCTCTGTTTAGTCTCTCCCATTAGGATATAAAAGCCATGAGGATAGAAGGAGGGTATGTCCTTCATCCTGGTGTTCCTAACCCCCAGAACAACCTGGCTTATAAGAAATCATCGACAGCAATTTCTAAAGAAATGAAGGAACTAGTCTGGGTGATCTGCCTGTCCGTGGTGTTTGGTTTTCATTTTAGAGGGATATTGAGGGGAAATGAGACATGCTGTACATCTGTCAGGGTGACAATAAGAAACAGCACACTCAGTGGGACAATGGTACACGCACGCTCAGTCACTTCAGTCGTGTCTGACTCTTTGATACCCCATGGACTGTAGCCCGTCAGTCTCCTCTGTCCATGGCATTCTCCAGGCAAGAATACTGGAGTGGGTTGCCATGTCTTCCTCCAGGGGATCTTTCCCAGGGATCGAAACTCCATTGTCTCCTGCACTGGCAGGTGAGTTCTTTACCAATAGCGCCACCTGGGAAGCTCGAGGAGAGTTAAACAAAGGGGCAGTTTATAAAGATGTGGGCAGGGGTGGGGAAATTGACAAGGGATGGCGTCCTACCCTGGGCACAGCCAGGAGTTTCGCTTCCCCAGACGGAAAGGACATCAAGCGAGTCACGACCAGGCTGTGTTACCAGAGTAAGTCAAAGGCACCTGAAGAAGCAGAGACCAGAGCTTTATCGAGAAATGAACCCAGGAGGGAGGGGGCTCACTCTCCCAGCTCCTATCCCCTCTCAGTGCTTCTCAATGGATGAACTAACCAGAACCCTGGAGATGAAGGTCTTGCAGCTCAGCCTCTTAAGCAGAGAGGCAGAGAAGGGTGGAGTGCAGATCTGCAGAAACAATGTTATCTCGCTTGTTATTCCCCCCACCCCAAACTTTCAAAGCCATACAGTAGCAGAGGAGTTATTCACCAAAGTGATACATACAAGACTAACAAAAACAACATATTTCCACCATGCATACAGATTTACAAAAAACAGAGTCTCCTTTCCCATAACCTCCCCCTGGCCCCTCTGGAGGCTCACCTTCCTCTTCTTCCCGCTGTCCCCCTCCCCGCCTCCCGCAGTCTCTCACTGCCCAGGGCTTGTCAGACATGGGAAGCAGCATGGTGGCTACAATCTGTGGAATCATCCTTTACATGTTGGTACTGCCTCAGGTTGTGGTGCAGAGTTAACTGGAGGCATAAAAAAGAATGGCATTCTGAAATTCTTACTGAGCTCAAAAGCAGCAGGAGGTGGTAGAACAAGAGATGTGAATTTCATGCCCTCCATCACCTGGGCTGCAAGTTTTGAAAATGCAGAATTCCTAAAATGCTGACCTTGGCAATGACAGGACTCAGGCTCAGAATTTTCTAAAGGATAAGGACTGCTCTGTGCTTCCCCCACAGATTTGGGTGTCTGTTTCTTAGCACAGAGCCCACTGAGATATGTGGGTGCACATATCTCAGCAATTCACTGAAGTTTTCTGTGTATTTGTTTCTTTGACATTTAATTCAGTGCTTTGCCCCAGGCTTCATATCACAGGCACAATCAAGTATATCTAATAAAACTGTAAATAGAGTCAGTGCTTAAAGCCCTTTTCTTAACATAATGGAAACTTGGGGTGGGGGCACATGCGTGTGTGCTAAGTCGGTTCTGTCTTGTCCAACTCTTTGCAACGCTATGGACTGTAGCCCTCCAGGTTCCTCTCTGTCCATGGGATTTTCCTGGCAAGAATACTGGAATGCGTTGCCATGCCGTCCTCCAGGGGATCTTCCCCGCCCAGGAATGGAACCCGTGTCTCTTAGTCTCCTGCATTGGCAGGCGAGTTCTTCACTACTAGCGCCACCTGGAGGGAAAAGAGGAAAAGATTCATCTTCAACCTTCACTGCTCCAGCCAGTGGCAGCGATAAGCAAACTTGGCCCCAAAGTTCCAGGCGTCCAGGGGTTGTCGTTTGCTGCTGGTTTTCCCCACATCACTGGAGACTTCTCCACATTAGAAGAAGGATTTCTCTCTGCCACAGTTTGCATTATTAAAATCAAAGATCAGTGCTGGGTTTGGGGAGGGGTTTTATAGGGTCAATTTGATGCCGCCTGAGAAAGTACAGGGTAGCAGCATAGAATCTCATAGCTTTCTCTTTGCAGAGTCCATCCTCAAACTTCAGGAATAGCCCTCAACATGGGATCTCCAAGAACTGTCTGTAGGAACTAGCCAGGTCCTGGGCTCTGTTATGGCACTGCAAGAAACTACCTGTGGACAGGTAAGGAGCAAAGATGGAAAGAGAAATAAGGAAGGAGAATAGGGCAGGGAAGAAAACAAGGATTTAAATGATTGGTCCATGGGCACTCATCTAGGAAACAGAAGAGGCAGAACTTAGATTCAAGCATGCTTCTATTTGACTCCAAATTCCTTTCTTTATGGGCTTCCCTGATAGCTCAGTTGGTAAAGAATCTGCCTGCAATGCAGGAGACCCTGGTTTGATTCCTGGATTGGGAAGATGCCCTGGAGAAGGGAAAGGCTACCCACTCCAGTATTCTGGCCTGGAGAACTCCATGGACTGTATAGTCCATTGGGTCGCAGAGTTGGTCACGACTGAGTGACTCACTTTCAGACTCAGACTTCCTTTCTTTGTAACAAACTTTGAGTGTTCCTGGCTAATCTGTTTAACTCTAGTGATTTTCACAAAAGCATTTTTTAATAGGCCTTCAGATCAGAGATCAGATCAGTCGCTCAGTCGTGTCCGACTCTTTGCGACCCCATGAATCGCAGCACGCCAGGCCTCCCTGTCCATCACAAACTCCCGGAGTTCACCCAGACTCATGTCCATCAAGTCAGTGATGCCATCCAGCCATCTCATCCTCTGGCATCCCCTTCTCCTCTTGCCCCCAATCCCTCCCAGCATCAGAGTCTTTTCCAATAAGTCAACTCTTCCCATGAGCTGGCCAAAGTACTGGAGTTTCAGCTTCAGCATCATTCCTTCCAAAGAAATCCCAGGGCTGATCTCCTTCAGAATGGACTGGTTGGATCTCCTGGCAGTCCAAGAGACTCTCACGAGTCTTCTCCAACACCACAGTTCAAAAGCATCAATTCTTCAGCGCTCAGCTTTCTTCACAGTCCAACTCTCACATCCATACATGACCACTGGAAAAACCATAGCCTTTACAAGATGGACCTTTGTTGGCAAAGTAATGTCTCTGCTTTTGAATATGCTGTCTACGTTGGACATAACTTTCCTTCCAAGGAGTAAGCGTCTTTTCATTTCATGGCTGCAGTCACCATCTGTAGTGATTTTGGAGCCCAGAAAAATAAAATCTGACACTGTTTCCACTGTTTCCCCATCTATTACCCATGAAGTGATGGGACCAGATGCCATGATCTTAGTTTTCTGAATGTTGAGCTTTAAGCCAACTTTTTCACTCTCCTCTTTCACTTTCATCAAGAGGCTTTTTAGTTCCTCTTCACTTCCTGCCATAAGGGTGGTGTCATCTGCATATCTGAGGTTATTGATAATTCTCCCAGCAATCTTGATTCCAGCTTGTGTTTCTTCCAGTCCAGCATTGCTCATGATGTACTCTGCATGTAAGTTAAATAAACAGGGTGACAATATACAGCCTTGACAAACTCCTTTTCCTATTTGGAAACAGTCTGTTGTTCCATGTCCAGTTCTAACTGTTGCTTCCTGACCTGCACACAAATTTCTCAAGAGGCAGACCAGGTGGTCTGGTATTCCCATCTCTTTCAGAATTTTCCACAGTTTATTGTCATCCACACAGTCAAAGGCTTTGGCATAGTCAAGAAAGCAGAAATAGATGCTTTTCTGGAACTCTCTTGCTTTTTCCATGATCCAGCAGATGTTGGCAATTTGATCTCTGGTTCCTCTGCCTTTTCTAAAACCAGCTTGAACATCAGGAAGTTCATGGTTCACATATTGCTGAAGCTTGGCTTGGAGAATTTTGAGCATTGCTTTACTAGCGTGTGAAATGAGTGCAATTGTGCAGTAGTTTGAGCATTCTTTGGCATTGCCTTTCTTTGGGATTGGAATGAAAAGTGACCTTTTCCAGTCCTGTGGCCACTGCTAAGTTTTCCAAATTTGCTGGCATATTGAGTGCAGCACTTTCACAGCATCATCTTTCAGGATTTGAAATAGCTCAACTGGAATTCCATCACCTGCACTAGCTTTGTTTGTAGTGATGCTTTCTAAGGCCCGCTTGACTTCACATTCCAGGATGCCTGGCTCTAGGTCAGTGATCACACCATCGTGATTATCTGGGTCGTGAAGATCTTTTTTGTACAGTTCTTCTGTGTATTCTTGCCATTTCTTCTTAATATCTTCTGCTTCTGTTAGGTCCATACCATTTCTGTCCTTTATCGAGCCCATCTTTGCATGAAATGTTCCTTTGGTATCTCTGATTTTCTTGAAGAGATCCCTAGTCTTTCCCATTCTGTTGTTTTCCTCTATTTCTTTGCATTGATCGCTGAAGAAGGCTTTCTTATCTCTTCTTGCTATTCTTTGGAACTCTGCATTCAAATGTTTATATCTTTCCTTTTCTCCTTTGAATTTTGCTTCTCTTCTTTTCACAGCTATTTGTAAGGCCTCCCCAGACAGCCATTTTGCTTTTTTGCATTTCTTTTCCATGGGGATGGTCTTGATCCCTGTCTCCTGTACAATGTCACGAACCTCATCCCATAGTTCATCAGGCACTCTATCTATCAGATCTAGGCCCTTAAATCTATTTCTCACTTCCACTGTATAATCATAAGGGATTTGATTTAGGTCATACCTGAATGGTCTAGTGGTTTTCCCTACTTTCTTCAATTTAAGTATGAATTTGGCAATAAGGAGTTCATGGTCTGAGCCACAGTCAGCTCCTGGTCTTGTTTTTGCTGACTGTATAGAGCTTCTCCATCTTTGGCTGCAAAGAATATAATCAATCTGATTTCGGTGTTGACCATCTGGTGATGTCCATGTATAGAGTCTTCTCTTGTGTTGTTGGAAGAGGGTGTTTGCTATGACCAGTGCGTTTTCTTGGCAAAACTCTGTTAGTCTTTGCCCTGCTTCATTCTGTACTCCAAGGCCAAATTTGCCTGTTACTCCAGGTGTTTCTGGGAGGCCTTAGTGTGTACCGAACAATGGGCTGAGTGTTTGGGAACCGATGATAAACAAGACTGAAGGCCCACAGTCTAGTGGGGGGTAAATGTGAAAACAAATAACTATACCCAAAAATGTAGTAAATGTGAGAACCTAAACAAGTATAAAATGCCATACGATCAGAGATGGGGGATGAACAACTGATCTAGAGAATATGACAAATATACATAAATAAGGGGATATTTAATGTGGGTTTTTGGGAATGACTAGAAGTTCAGAGAGCAGATAATAACAAGAAAAGGTATTACAGGCAAAGAAACAGTTATTCCAAAAGACAAATATGGGAACAATGTGTGGAGGTGATGAGGGGGCAGTTTTGCCTCAGTTGTGTCCGACTCTGTGCGACCCCATAGACGGCAGCCCACCAGGCTCCCCGTCCCTGGGATTCTCCAGGCAAGAACACTGGAGTGGCTTGCCATTTCCTTCTCCAATGCATGAAAGTGAAAAGTGAAAGTGAAGTCACTCAGTCGTGTCCGACTCTTAGCGACCCCATGGACTGCAGCCTACCAGGCTCCTCCGTCCATGGGATTTTCCAGGCAAGAGTACTGGAGTGGGGTGCCATTGCCTTCTCCACAATAAAAACATAAACATCCCCAAAATAGAACACTGCTGCAGAAAGCAAGGATCCTCCACTACTGGAGAGGTCTGAGGAGAGCGTACACAGCACTGCATCAATAAGACAACAATCAGGTTAAATTCTGCCTAGACTCCTTAGCGGCCCTTAAGGTATTCCCTCTCAAGCTCGGCTCACAGTGGAATTGGAGTGTGTGCAAGGGTAGGGGCGTGGCCTCGAAATCACACCAGTCTAGTGAGAACCCTGGGTCTTGATTGACGGAGTCTCTCTAAGCCTTGGTCTCCACACCTGTGGAGACCTACCTTCAGTTCAGTTCAGTTCATTTCAGTCGCTCAGTCGTGTCCAACTCTTTGCAACCCAATGGACTGCAGCACACCAGGCTTCCCTGTCCATCACCAACTCCCGGAATTCACTCAAGCTCATGTCCATTGAATCGGTAATGCCATCCAATCATCTCATCCTCTGTCATCCCCTTCTCCTCCCACCTTCAATCTTTCCCAGCATCAGGGTCTTTTCCAATAAGTCAGTTCTTCGCATCAGGAGCCCAAAGTATTGAAGTTTCAGCTTCAGCATCGGTCCTTCCAATGAATATTCAGGACTGATTTCCTTTCAGATGGACTGGTTGAACTCCTTGCACTCCAAGGGACTCTCAAGAGTTTTCTCCAACACCACAGTTCAAAAGCATCAATTCTTCGGCGCTCAGCTTTCTTTATAGTCCAACTCTCACATCCATACATGACTACTGGAAAAACACCTACCTTACCTGCTAGAAGTAAATGAATTTCTGGTGTAGAGCACTCAACACAGTGTGTGGAATGGAAGATGAGTCCACAATATATAACCTTGGACGAGGATGTCATAATTATCACAAACAGTGAAAACTCCGCTGGGGTAACTCTGACCTGCTCTTACCACCTGGGCCATGTGGCCATGATGGGGGTGGCAGCTGCTGGCAGAAAACATGGCTGTGTGTACAAGGGACCTGGGCTGGGACACCAGTAAGGAGAGTGAAGTCAGAAAGTGCAGAGCTGGATCCTATCTCCATTTAAAATGTTGGTATTTTGTTCATCATAGCTCTTTCTGCCCTAATTTTTATTAAAAAAAAGAGAGTGTTAATATATTATGTATCTTGATTCTCAAACTTTTTAGCACCTCCTTAAAATTTATGCCCAAAGCAAATTAACTGCTCGTTCCCCTCCGCCAGCACCTCCTCGGGTATTTCCATGCAAAGCCCCTAGTAAGCATCCCTTGTGGGTTCCAACTTTCACCTTAAGGTCTTTTTCTGCAGGACCCCCTAGCCTGTGCCAGACCCTAAGACTCTAAACAAAACAACTCCCGGCTTGGTAATACCTGAGTTCACTTGATTTCTCTTCTTTTTTTTTTTTTTCCTTTTTTTTTTTTTGCCCACCCTATTATGAATTTTATATAATTTTAAAAAAGAAAAAGAAAACTTTAGAATTGGAACGGTTGAGAGCTCTCCACCTGAAAATCAGCCCGAATTGTGTCATTACCCTGAGGAACCAGAGGAGTGAATTGAAATGAATATGGAAAATTCACACCACCTCCAAATGAGTAGTCTTAATGCAAGAGGAGCCTCGCTCAGAGGGCCTGTTTTCCAGGTGTAAAGTGCAGCCAGCTTCCCTAATCGACAGCATGGCCCGTTTAGCCAAGTGCGGAAGCCTTAATCAGCCTTAACGTCAGCGGCTTCCTCAAGGCCTGGTTCCGCTGACTTCTCTCCCTCTGCAACAGCCCTCAACAAGGCTGTTAAGTAATTCAGTTTGAAGAACTCTTATGGAGATCAATTTTACTAATGCACACACAGCATAATAGAGGCTGGGCTACTGTAGGGAGAGGAATCTCTTTTTTCAAATCAGAGAACAGGAATTACCGATCAGGTTGGAGCTGCAGCCTCACCATGCTTTCCCTGTGGATTAACATCTCCTGACTTGGCACTTTGCAGAAAGGTTACAACTATTTATGACATGTGCAAGCCATGCATACCAATTAGAACTGCTGCACTGTTAAAATGGGCTTCCCTAGTGGCTCCGTTGGTAAAGAATCCACCTGCAATGCAGGATACCCAGGTTCAGTCCTTGGGTGGGGAAGACCCCTGGAGAAGGGAATGGCTACCCACTCCAGTATTCTTGCCTGGAAAATCAGAGGAGCCTGGTGGACTACAGTCCATGGGTCACAAAGAGTCCACCAAGACTTAGCAACTAAACCACCACCACAGCTTAAACTGGGACATTTGTGGGGGTTTCAATGCAGGCATCAGAATCCTTGGATTTCTGGTGACAGTTGTCACTCAGAATTGGCAGCATGGGCCTCAACTTTGCATGTGTATATATTCTAAGCTATTTCTTATCATACACAGTGTTCTTGGTTCTTTATCAATTAACCCTTCTGTTATAAATGTTTCTATTGTGAAAGTAAACAGTTATATTGTGAAGTCTGTAACTTAGCAACTATCCAGCAAGATGGAGATTTAGTTCAAAGACAAACCATGAATGCCCAAGAATACTGGAGTGGGTAGCCTATCCCTTCTCCACCAGATCTTCCTGAGCCAGCTATCAAACCGGGGTCTCCTGCATTGCAGGCGGATTCTTAACAACTGAGCTATCAGGAGATAATCATGGCTGGGTCTCAAATCTAAGCAGTTAGATGTCCTTCTCCCCACCCAGTCTTTTCTTACTAAAAGGTGTGTTAGAAAAGGATGCTCTTTAGAGTTAAATATATGTGGTTGGCTCTTAGGGGAATTCCATCCACTCTCCAATAAACAGAATACTTTTCCTATACTCAGGGACAACATGAGGCTGTTGACAATCACACTGGAAGGTTAAGGTGCTGGTAGTACAGATGTTAGGTGGTGTTTGATTCTGAGCTTTGTGGTTCAAAGGATACTGTGACAGGATTTTTAGAATCGGGTGTAGAATGGCAGGCACCTTTTGAGGGAAGAAATGGATTTTTAAAAGCAAATTTTGGATAAAATATAAATATATGAAGTTTTAATTTTAAAAGCAAAAAAAAAAAAAAAGACAAACCATGGTCTTGTGTGAAAAAGTATTCAAAACACACAGTCTTGATAGAAGTCAGGAATTAACAAATCACAGTCTTGATAGAAGTCAGGAATTAACAAATAGCAAACCTCATAAGAACAAAGAAAGCATTTCTAAAGGTAAGGGGCTAGGGTAATCTAGAAACTGGTCAGTGAGTCACTGTGGATAAAGATAAATACCTGGGAAGCTGATGAATGTTAAATCCAACAGTTTATAATTAAAGTGAGTACTCGAACTAAAATGCTATGAACCCCAGGATTGGGAGTCTCTATAAAAGCTATTCTCTTAAAGCTGTGTTTTCCCTGTAACAGAGCTCCCCATCTATATGCCTCTGTGATTCATATTTTTTTGATATCATTCTGGTTGTATATTAAGTACAGACTCAGCTTGAGCCCATGGAAAAGTAGGACATCAGAGAAGCACTGGATCACCCAGGCTACTTCATACCACTTAGGAGATTAGCCATCTAAAAGGGCACACAAAACCTGCTTTAAAATGTCTTTTGCTTTCTGGCGTCTAACTTGAAATAAGCTTCCAGGAAGAAAAGATAAGGTGATGGGAGGGAGGGAGGAAATTAACATTGGTAGGGGACCTGCTATGTTGTCAGACGCTACGCCCAGACACTTCACAGAACTTCTCGCTTAAGCTGGGTCATAATGACGTGAAGTCATCAATCCTCTGGCCTCGTTCTCTTAGTTTTCAGAGAAGCCCTTTTACTGCAAAGTACCTTATGTGTCCAATTTTAATGACTCCTTTATTAGTTTGGATGCCAGTGACAGAATCACAATTCAAACCGGTCTTGGCAAAATCAGAGATTTATTAGCTCAACTGCAAAGAAAAACTAAGAAGCTAGACTGTGGGATGGGCAGAGATGCAGCCCAGCTTTATGATGGCTGGAGCTTGGAGAACGATTATAACCAGGATTATCTTCTACAAGTTTCCCCTTTCTCTCTAGGTATTGTTTCATTCTTCTTCAGTGTACCCCTGCTTTTCTCCACACTTGAGGGGAAACGTGGCCCTCCCTAAAGCACCTGAGCTTGCCATTGTGTAGCTTCTAGATCAGGAGAGCTGACTAATGCCTCTTAACCTCAAGACCAAAAATCTCAATAAGAAGACCATTTGTGATGGACACAAGGTGCCCGTGGTAGTCATGGTGACTGGAGGCAAGCACTTCCTGGGAGAAGGGGACAGTGAGCAGCAGTTCCCTTAAGTCTCCCTACATTCATCTAGGAAGTATTTCTCTCCTTAGCAAACGCCTAGTTTAAATCCTAGCACACAGAGGCCTTCAGTAAATAGTTACGAATGTCAAGAGTGAAAAAGGGTTGGTGGGGAGGAATTAAAAGACAGGAAGTAAGGAGAATAGACAAAAAGCCAGTCTGGCCATGATTCCAGTTAAAGTGACATAGCTTCCCTGCAGGTGAGCTCACCACCTACAAAAGCATATTGAGAGCCCAGGGGAAAGTCACTCATGTGTGTTTAGAAGCACGGGTGCCTTTACCCTCAGCTGACTCTCAGCTGGTGGGGAGCTCTGACCACACCGATTACGTGCTTAAGCTACCAGTGTTTCCAGGCTTATTTTATCTTCCTCTGCAATAATATATATATGTTTTTTCCTTTTAGCAGCTGCCATGAGAATCTGTCCTCCAGGGAGTGACCCACTTTCATCAGGCAAATGCTTTGATAAACCACTTGGGCTCAGGTCAGCCGAGGCTGGGATTAGAGACACAGGTGGGGCTGCTCCGCATAAGATAAGAAAAGTGACTGCTCTGTTTTAGAGAAGGAGGGTAAGAGGGAGGTGGAGGAGGGGAAGAAGGGGGAGAACGAGGAGCAGAGAGAGGAGACTCCATGTCAACAGCACATTCAAAGAAGCCTGGGAAGAAAAGAGACCCATGTCTGAGGGTGTGTGGTGCCCTGGGCTCTGCTATGTGAGCACAAACCCACCCCCAACCCCACACATCCTTCACAAATAGCAGCAATTCAATTCCTCTGCACCCACAGAGGTGGCCTTCCTGGAGAAGCCTGGAAAGGGAAGAGATTTTGTGTCCAGGTCAGAGTGGGGAATGTGAAGAGCCTGACCACCTGGACAAGGGGGCAACATCTGGCCTGGGTTTCTGGCACCCGCATGTGAAATGACAGCCCACTCCAGGCCTTAGGTCACACCTGCGGGGAGCCCAGCAGGGCCCCAGTGCTGGTGTCCCAAGCTGAGGACTGCTGGCCTTCCCTCCCTGCTCCTTAAGGCGACAAGCTGAAGTTCTAATAACAATTCCATCTGGTAAGTGTAGCCCTGGTAAACAGGTCCCAGGTTCCTGTCACTGTGCTGGTCTTCTGGCCTGAGGTCATATCCTCTCTGTTTTATTCTCTCCTCCAGACACTGTGCTGTGCTTCCTCTCCCCCACCTCCCGCCTGCATCTGGTGAGCTGCTCGTTGGCCTTAAGATCTCACCTTCCATGTTCCTTTTTCTAAGGAGGTTTCCTCTAGCCTCCGACACTAGACCTATGCCCCTTTGATATGACCATGATTTCCTGACTTATCTCCAGAAGCACCCTGATCATGTCAAATTAGAATTGTTTACTTGCCACTTCTCTGCCTGTCTCTCCCACTAGACCATAAACTCGCCTGCTGTATTTACCACTGCAGCCCTCGCATGAAGCACAGCGTGGGTCCCACAGCAGCTGCTCAATAAATACCTGTTGAATGTGTTGGATCTATAATCAAAGGCATAAGGCTCTGGGAAAACCACTCACAGCCAGTTCAGTCCAGATGCGTCCTCTCCCTTCCTCAGTCCCAGGCCCTCCCACTGCTCCCCATCAAAGTCATGCAGCTGTGGCTCTGCTATCAACAGTGACTCTTCTGGCGCACCTGCCCATAGAGTCTAAGATCCCAGCCTCAGAGAGGCGGGGAGAAAGGGGCCATCGAGAAGAGGCCGGACCCTTTGAATGCTTCAGGCACAAGTGCCCCTCAGGGCAGAGCTTGGAGACAGTGATCCAGTGAAATTAAGGTGGTGTGAGGAGAGTGAGGCTAGGAGGCAGAGGAGTGACCAGGCCCCTGTAGCACTGGGTGTTGGGTGAGGGGTCGGGGAGGCTTCTCCTCTCTTCTGAGAGCCAAAGCAGTACACAGGTGAGGATGTTGGGGGAGGAAGAAAGAGGCCAGGCATGGGGTGAAGGAGAATTCAGCTTTATCTGAAATATTTGTACTTTTTTACAAGGAAAATTATCTCTGTAGTACTTGAGTGGTAAGAGGTAATAAAATTATCAGAAAGGAAGGGCAAAAGGCAGAAGTAAGAAAGTAAAGAAAGAAAAAAGAGAAAGACTGAGGCAGAGAAGAAAGAGAGGAAGAGAAGAAAGAAGGAAAATCAAAAAGAATATAATTTAGTAGATTCAAGAGTATTCTAGAGTCGATTCACTCTAGAAATATTAACTGGGCACCTATTTTGTGCCAAAAGCTCTTACAGGCACTAGGTTGGAAAAATGGATAAGATAGAAAAGGTTCCCTCCTTCATGGACCTTCTGTTTAATAAAGGAGATAGAAAATAAACAAGTTAAGAAATAAATAACTTTATTCCAAATAGTGAGCAGTAAGAAAAATAAGAAGCCATCAGCATAAACAGAGAGAGAATGTTCACCAGTTATCTTTTGCAGTATAAAAACCAACCGCCAGGGACCTCCCTGGTGGTCCAGTGGTTAAGAATCCTCCTTGCAAGGCAGGGGTTGGTTGAATCCTCACTCAGGGGCATGCTGGGGGGCAGCAAAGCCCAGGTGCCACAGCGAAAGATCCCGTGTGCTGCAACTAAAACCTGAAGCAGCAAAAGAAAGTAAATTTAAATATATATATATATATATATATATATATATCTTTAAAGAGTAATAATCGTTAGGTTTTGCTCTTGACTCTCCACATTGGGCTGGGCTCTGTGGGGACAGTGTCTCTGCTCCACTCACTGTCACCGGGGCAGCTCCCAGGTGGGCGGCTGGGTCACCCAAGGCTGTTCTCCCACATCTGGAGATGATGCTGGTTGCAGCTGCCACTTTGACGGGCCCATGGGCTGAAACACCTTCTCATGGCTTCTCTTCATGTCCTGAGCTTTCTCACAAAGTGGTGGGAAGGTTCCACGAGCAAGGGACAGAGAGTGACAGGGAGAGAAAGAGAGTGTGAGGCTGACAGTATATCGCCTTTCCTAATGCAGCCTCAGAGCTCATGAGTTCTATTCACAGAAGTGAGTCACTAAGGCTGGCTGGTACTGGAGGGGAGAGGAATTAGTCTCTACATTTCTATGAGAAGAACATCAAAGGATGTGTAGACATCACAGAGAGCCATGTGGGAGGATAGCCTCTTATACCAGATGGTTAGTAAAAGGGGTGCTCCAGAATCATCAGTCAAGGTTCTCCAGAGAGACAGAGGGAAGAGATATACATATACCTATACATATAAATTGACATAAACATATACATATGGGCTTCCAGGTAGCACTAGTGATAAAGAACCTACCTGCCAATGCAGGAGAGATGTGGGTTCGATCCCTGGGTCAGGGAGATCCCTTGAAGGAGGGCATGGCAACCCACTCCAGTATTCTTACCTGGAGAATCCCAAGGAGAGAGGAGCCTGGTGGGCTACAGTCCATAGGGTCACAAAGAATTGTACACGACCGAAGTGACTGTCCACACACACACACACACACACACACACATATATATATATTTATACACATAACATATAAATATATACATATTTGTATTTATCATATAGTTATATTTATTATATATATTTATATTACACATGTATACACACATACATAGGAAGAGATATTTATTTCAAGGATTGAAAGTGAAATAAAGTGAATTCGCTCAGTTGTATCCAACTCATTGCAACCCCATGGACTGTAGCCTGCCAGTCTCCTCAGTTGATGGGATTTTCCAGGCAAGAATACTGGAGTGGGTTGCCATTTCCTTCCCCAGGGGATCTTCCCCACCCAGGGATCTTCCCCACCCAGGGATCTAACCCGGGTCTCCCACACTGCAGGCAGACTCTTTACCGTCTGAGCTACCAGGGAAGCCTATTTCAAGGATTGGCACATGCATTTATGCCAATTCTGCCCACTGTGCGAAGTGGCAAGTCTGAAGCCCATAGGGCAGCTGTTAGCTGGATACTCAGGCGGGCCTTGAATAGTTGGAAACCACTGGAAGATTCTGCAGGGTAGTGCCATTCTGACTCGCCCCGTATAGAGAGGGTGCAGGTTGGAGGAGGGCGGCCCCGAGTCATCAGCTTCTGGATCAGGAGTCTGGAGGGAGTGGACGAAGGGGCATAGGCAGGGCAGCCCATGCTTGCCAGGCCAGCTGAACAAGCAGCGTCGGCTGTGAGACTGACATGAAGACAGCAAAATGGGGCTCCTGATCTAAGAAAGTCAGGTCTGAGATGGAAGCTGCTCAACCAGCTTGAATCAGAATAGCTGGAGAGTCAGGACAGGCTTGACCCATGGGCCCAGGGCTGCGCTGTCATCTGAAAGGCTTGGCTCAGCAGGTGATGCTGAAACCGTGTGGGTGGGGGGAAGGGGAGGGGTGTTGGCTGACCCAGGAAGAGAGGAGAGAGACCACAGCGCTCTCCGTGACCAGCTCCTTCCAATCATCTAGTCACGACCACCAGAGCAGGGATTCGAGGAGCTGAAAAAAGAAACAGAAAACAGATTGAAAAGAGTACTTCTCTGTTCCGTCTCCCAAAAAGGCCACGAATGTGCTGAGATGTTAGGCAGCCCAGGAGACAGCTGGGAGGCGGTCGACATGCATTACTTATAAGACTCTGCTGAAATGTAAATTGAGGTGAGTTTATTGGCTCCCTTGGTCTTAAATGGAATCATGAAGTATTCATTGGGCCTTGCCAAGGCCTTTTCAGATCTGGAGCTCCGCGAGAAATATGTAGCATGCTAAGGTTACATTAATAAAAAATAAATAAATCCGTGTCCAGGAAACTCGTGCTTGTGCACTCTAAAACTGCCCATTCTGTAGATATCAATGTTTAATGTATTTGTAAAAAGCAGTCGGCTTTGCCGAGCACAGCAACAAAAACATCCCGCCATCCTCCGTACTTAACATCTCAGCGCGGCGCCTAAGTGCCCGGGTGGAGGTGTTCTGAGCAGTGTCTGGAAGAGACACATTAAAAAGTTACTTCACTAAGAGGAAACGTGCTTGCTCGCTGCTAAGGCGAGTTAGATTCAAACTTTCACCCACAGCTCACCCTGCTCAGGAGAAAGACTGAGAAGTGGATGTTCACAGAACTGAATCCATAACAACCAGACACTCTTTAAGGAAAGATCACGGCATTCAAATCAACAGAGTTTGTTTTATGGGGGAAAAAACATCTGATAAACACTCAACTCGGAGAAGCAAAAATACTTTCTGGCTTCAGGCCACTTGTACCATCCCAGGTGTTTCCTAGAAATTTCTAGAAAGAGCACAGCGATCAATCTGACCCATTGCTTTCTTAGGCCGCGGGGCAGCAGGCTGCACATCAGAGCAGCAGGGCTTGGTAGCTGTTTTGTTTTGCTTGGGATCTCAAGTCAGCACAGAGAAATCTCTGCTTCTCCTAATACTGATCTGCAGTCAGAAAACAGCTCCTAGCCCTGCCGGCTAAATCTCAGCCTCCCCACGTGCCTCTGGGTTACTTTTCATCCAGAGGCACCACTTGGAACCAAACAGTGAAATGAGAAAGGGCTGGTGCAGAGAACAAAGCCGATCACCCAAGAACGGGAATGTATGATATACTCAAATGCATCAGGCACCCCCACCTTGCCGCTCACTGTCCAGCCAACTCAGCCAGCATCTGCAAAAGAGGAATGTGGAAAGCAGAACAAGGTTGTCATTGTCCTTCACCTCCATATCCTGGCAGTCAGCTGACCCAGCAGACCCATCTCTGAAGTCAGGGACCAAGCCTGCAGAGAGAACATGGGGGCCCTAACTGCTTGAGAAATGCTGGGAGACACTGGGAGCTCTGCTTCTTATCCTGAGTGAGGGAGCCTGGCTTACGACCCTCCCAAGGAAGCTCTGCTTGTCACAGCCTGTATTGTGGGTTGAGTTGTGTCCCCCAAAAAGACACACGGAAGCTCTAACCCCTGGTTCTTGGTCTTACTGGTGACTTCGACTTGAGGATTAGAATAATGATGTTAATGCTGGTTAATAATATTCTCTTCATCTGATTTAACAAGGATCCTTAGCTTACTTCAGTGTTTTTTGAAGCTTAAACTCAGAAATTTATGTTCAGGAAATGTCTTTTCTCAAGAAGACACTAGGAATGTAACACAGCATTAATGTGGAGCGGGCGAGTCTCTGCTGTGGAATTAACGGGGGATTTTCTGCACAGGAGAGGGGAAGGTCTGCAGGCGCATGAGAGCCTGAGTGTCTCCTAAAAGATGTTGAAATCTTCACCCCCAATACCTGTGAATAAAGGCAGTGCTGTGACTGTGACCTCGTTGCTGTTGTTCAGTCGCTCAGTCGTGTCTGACTCTGTGACCCCATGGATTGCAGCCCGCCAGGCTTCCCTGTCCTTCACTAACTATCCCCCGGAGTTTGCTCAAACTCATGTCCATTGAGTCAGTGATGCCATCCAATCATCTCATCCTCTGTCGCTCCCTTCTTCTCCTGCCCTTAATCTTTCCCAGTATCAGGGTCTTTTCCAATGAGTCAGCTCTTCGAATGAGGTGGCCAAAGTATTGGAGTTTCAGCATCAGTCCTACCAATGCATAGTCAAAGTTGATTTCCTTTAGGATTGACTAGTTTGATCTCCATGCTCTGACTTTCCTTGGGAAACAGAATGATTGCAGGCATAATCGAGCTAAGATGATGTCATCCTGGATTTGAGTGGGCCTTACTCCAATGACTGGTGGCCTAATAAAGACAGATAGATTTGGTGGCACTCAGAAACATGGAAAAGACCATGTGAAGAGAGCGGCAGAGTTGCCATTGTGCTACCAGAGCCAGAGAACACGTAGGGCTGTGAGAGTCACCAGAAGGTGGAGGAGATGTGGAAAGATATTCCCCCAGGGCCTTCAAGAAAACATGGCAAACTCACACCTTGATTTCAGACGTCTGGCCTCCAGGACAGTGAGAAAATACATGTCTGCTGTTTTAACCCTCCCAGTTCGTGGTAATTTATGCAGCAGCCAGCCCTAGGAAATGAATACACCCCAAGACACATGGTTGTAGCAGAGGGATAAGCAACAAAAATCTTGGTGTCAGTGCTGGCAGGAACCCTGTGGTAAGAATGCGGGTGTCCACACCTGGCCCCAAAGGGGCTTCTGGATAGGAATGCACTGAAGCTGCCTACAGAATCCCAGCTAGGCAGGATGTAGTCAGGGCACAACCTGTTCAGGAGAAAAGCAAACCACAAAGAGATAACTTGGGAGATTCTTATAGCATGTTCCATCAGAAAGAGATATATTTTTTAAATGAGGATACTGAGGTCCCAAGTGGGGCAGTGACTGGCCCAAAGTCATACTGCTGGATAGAACGAGTCCAGGTCCAGAACTCAGGTCCTGATGCACCGGTAGACCTTCTCTCCTCCACACACAATCCTCTGTCAGCCCTACAGCAGGGACTTGCTAGGAACCACGGTAATGCTCTTCATGAATGTCAACAAAAAAAGACGTTTCTTAAACATAAATTTGAATAAAAGCTTTAAACACTCTATTACACTAAAGCACTGCAGTAGGCAAAGTGTCCATCTTAAACCAGGTAAAGAGACTATTGTTATTATCATTTTAATATTCAAGTCAAAATTATCAGTAAGCCCAAGAATGCCACTTTCCTCCCATGTCCAGTTTCAAGGAAACAACCCACAGAAATTGAATCACAGTTTCAGCTAAATACATATTTAATTCCTTATGTATTTTTTATATTTTGCTTTGCACAGGACTATTTACCTAGTTAATGATGAAGTGAAATCCATTGTCACCAAGTTGATGAGTTTTTTCCTTACTCAGTCTTGAAGTGCCCCCTAGTGAAATGTTTTTGTATTTAATAAGCTAAGAAACTGCTGCAAAGATTTTCATAGAGCTGAAGAGAATTTTAGAAAGAAATAGGGGCAAGAGTGGAGGTGAGGGGAATTGTTCCCTTGTTTCAAGAGGATTTGAACATGATTGTTTTAAAATCTAGTTGGCAGCCCATTTCTGTTGATATACGCTTACTCACGTGGAGTGCCTGCCAGACTGGTCCCTGAGACAGGCAGATTTCACCCACAGAGATTCCACCAGAGAAATCTTGCAAGCCTGCTTGCACCTAGGCAGAAGGAACAGCCGCCCGGTTCAACGCTGTGACCACAGAAGAGCTGGAGATTCAGCCAGTCACTCAAGCTGTTGCCATGAAACTTCTGTCAATTTTGTGCCTGAGCGATTTCAGGAAGCATCTTTTCAGGATAGGAAATCTAAGAGTTGTCCTTTGGTTATTTAAAGTCTTGCAAATTTGTACCAAAAATAGCATTTGATGGGGGTCATGCATATGTGGAGGTGAGGATCTACGGGGACTCTGGAATAAAAAATTAAGTGTATTAGTTAAATTAAAAAAAAAAAATTTAACCCGCAGCACTTGGTAAAGGAAAGAAATCACTCAAAGAACTAAACATCAGAGAGGCAACTAAACATCAGCTTCATCCAATCAACAGTTTACAACCTGGCCCCTGCATCAGAGTCAGCTAGAGGGTTTTTTAAAATACTCATCCCCTATCGCCACCCTCAGAAGTTCGAATCTGACTGGTTTAGGGTGGAGTAGGCATCAGTCTCGGAGAAGGCAATGGCACCCCACTCCAGTACTCTTGCCTGGAAAATCCTATGGACGGAGGAGCCTGGTGGGCTGCAGTCCACAGGGTCGCTGAGGGTCAGACACGACTGAGCAGCTTCACTTTCACTTTTCACTTTCATTGGAGAAGGAAATGGCAACCCACTCCAGTGTTCTTGCCTGGAGAATCCCAGGGACGGGGGAGTCTGGTGGGCTGCCATCTATGGGGTCGAACAGAGTTGGACACGACTGAAGTGACTTAGCAGCAGTAGCAGGCATCAGTCTTCTTTCAAAAGTCTCCCCAAAGCAAGGCTATGTGCAGCCAAGACTGACTGAGATGATGGCCATTGCTCAGACTCTAGATCTCACCGAGGCACTTTCTGGCTGGTGATCTGGGTTCTCTTGGGGTCCATCCACTATAGGCAGGGGGATAGGAGAGCCTCACCATGCAGAAGGAATGGGCCTGCAGGTTCCTTGCCCCCTGGACCCTTGTAGCAAGTCAGTAAAGTAGCATCTGCTCCTGGATTGGCTTCCCAGATGAGTGGTTCACGGGGTGATTCAGATCCCCACGTCCACTCAAATTATTAGAGTGATTTCATTAACTGAAATGTGCCACAAAGCAACGCTGCTGTGCAGCCTGCACCCCAACCAGACCGCGGTGCTGCTGTGGGGGGCAGAGTGTCCCCTCTAAGCATGGACTTGGGCACCTGATAAGCTGGCAATACCACCAAGAAAGGCTTCTATAAAATACAGATTCCCAGGCCTGCCCCCAAGCTTCTGAATCAGTCTCCAGAGAGAGGACTGAGGAGTTTGGATTTACTAACGCTCCCTGGGTTATTCAGATGTGTTTCCAGGTACAACAGCTACTAATATATGAGAAAGTGAGTCTGAGTTTCAATTCAGGGAATTCTGAGTTCAAGCCCCAGTTTTGCCACTTAAGAGCTGTGTGGCTGAGCTTAAGTTGTTTGACCACTCTGAGACTCAGTCTCTCTGTCAAAGACAAATGCCTTCCCTCATAGAGTTGGAGTAAGACTTAAATTTAGGAGTGTGTGTAGGTATCTGGCCCCACGTGCAGTGGGGCTCAGTCAACAGCAGCAGTGCATTGACTAAGCTTCCAGTAACTCAGAATAAGACTCTAGACCCACTCACCTGAGCAAAGTTACTTAACTTTTCTTAAGTTGTTTTCTCATAAAATAGGGGTAGTAATAATAAACAACATAGTTCTTTTGAGGATTAAATGAGTTAATTCATGGAGAGCAAAACTCTTGGAACTCTCCTAGGATATAGTCAGTGCTCAGCATTGACTGAGCACATAATAAGCTGGATCTTAGTATGTCCAGCTTCTGTATCTTTTTGTTCATTCCATTAACCCCATTTTTAAGGCCTAATGAACATCCCACCTCCTCTGCTCCCAGGGAGCCATAAGAAATCATCAAATGCAGTGGGATAACCTGAGCCTTTGGAAGCCAGTGGTCCTGGGTGGGGGAGGGGGGGTCACAGGACCTCCTGACATCATCCAATGGCCCCTGTGAATACACCACCCATCCCAATAGCCCAAGAAAATGTGAACCCAAAGGTTGATGGGAAGGGACATCCAGCTGGGAGAGGGGGATCAAGGCAGACTCCTCACCTGTTGCAGAGCAAACCTAACACTTCTCCAAGTGACCTCTCTTAGGGTCAGTGACACTCATCCTTATGCCTGAGAGCAGCTCTTCTTTTCCCATTGGACAGAGACGAGCAACACTGTTCTCAGACAGCTTGACACTTGTGACCCCTTTGCTTAGCCCACAAGGGCTCCACTAGAGCCTGGGCACTGCTTGTAGGAGTAAATGCTCTGGGAAAATCACTGGCTCCCATGGGACACTGTAAAAACCTATAGGACTGTACAACAGAGTGTTGTTTGTTGTTTAGTTGCTAAGTTGTCGACTCTGCAACCCCACGGACTGTAGCCTGCCAGGCTTCTCTGTCCGTGGAATTTTCCAGGCAAGAATACTGGAGTGGCTTGTCATTTCCTTCTCCAGGGGATCTTCTTGACCAAGGAATCCAACCCAAATCTCCTGCATTAGTGGGAAGATTCTTTACCACTGAGCCCACTAGGGAGCCCAGCAACACAGTGACCTTAATGTAAAATACGGACTTTAGTTAATTGTTCAACAGTTGTAACAAATGTAGCACATTAATGCAGGACGTTAATCATAGGAGAAACTGGTGGGTATGGGACAGGGAATGGAGTCTGTGAGAAGTTGCTGTACTTTCTGTGTAGTTTTTCTATAATCCTAAAAGTGCTCTAAGAAATAAAGTCTATTAATAAAAAAAAAAAAGTTACCCTGTGAATCTCCCTTGTGTCAACCACAAATCAGCACTTGCCGTGGGCTTGCCATCTACTGTATAGGGATTAAATCATGTGCTGCTGCAGCTGCGGACCTCCAACACCCACTGAAGGATTTCAGGGTGGAGAGCAGAACTGAGGTACTCTGTGCTCCTGGAAAATTAGCAGGACAGGTCTTTAGATAGTCAGATATTCTCAGGAGCTGATTTTATGAGCCCAATTCTTATATCTCCTCATCTCTAAAAAAGCACTAAAATCCTTCATGGTGACAATTGTTTCTCGTGACTAGCAAAAGCTTTATGAAACCAGCAGAAACTTTCTACAAAAAATATGTGCTTGATTGCATGTACCGCCCCCTTTGCCAAAATCACATATATACTGTCCTTTCCCCACTACCTCTTTGGAGCAGTTTCTCAGAGCTATCTGAGGTGCTGGCTCCCAGGCTGCAGTCCTCACGTGCATGAGTGCGAAGTTGTTTCAGTCGTGTCCAAATCTTTGTGACCCTATGGACCAGACCATCAGAAAAGGCAATGGCACCCCACTCCAGTACTCTTGCCTGGAAAATCCCATGGATGGAGGTGCCTGGAAGGCTGCAGTCCATGGGGTAGCTAAGAGTCGGACACACCTGAGCAACTTCACTTTCACTTTTCACTTTCATGCATTGGAGAAGGAAATGGCAACCCACTCCAGTGTTCTTGCCTGGAGAATCCCAGGGACAGGGGAGCCAGATGGGCTGCCGTCTAAGGGATCGCACAGAGGTGGACACAACTGAAGTGACTTAGCAGCAGTAGCAGCATCAGACCATGGCCCATGCAGGCACCAGGCTCCTCTCATATTGCCCCAGATAAACTTAACTCACAACTCTCACACTGTGCTTTTTTTTTTTTTTAGTTGACACTTGGAATGAAAGAAATAAAGCCTAAACCACCACAGTGAGAACTAAACATCAGCCTGGAAAATCTAATCATCTCTGTGCCTCCCAGGCCCCAGTGTGGTGACTCCTCAACCAGGCCACCAGCCCCAAGTACCAAGTTCCCAAGGTGGAGCTGCCAGCACTCCGCCCCTGCCATCAGAGCACCTGTGGCCCCTCCTTAATCACAAAGAGCTTGCTACCTTCCCTCTAGGCTCATATTCAAGTGTAAATGAACCAGCCCAGTAGAGATCCCGGGTTGGGACTTGGATTTTTACATCCCAGCTGCTCCCAGGGCTGAAAATTATTTGCTCACAAAGGTGAATCCTTTCTCCTGGGCTGCTTCTGCCAGCAACATTCCCCTCGCCTGCTCCCTGATGAATGTGTGCAAAAGACCACAGGCGGAAATTCTGCACGCCCCATTGGGCCAGTCACCAGGAAATCTATCCAGGGCTGATGAGAGCTACATCTGCCCACCCCGACTTAGCCAATTTGTCTGCCGTGAAAAAAAAAAAAATATTACATTGAAAAAAATGTCCAATTTTAAGGCAGAGGTTGTTTTTTTCATTACTGTGAAATATTTAGTATAAAGGGGTATTTATCACCATTTGCTGACTGCATTCCCCTCTGTTTGCTAAAAATAAGGAGCCCAATGTTCTCGTTATCCTGAAGGTGGTTAAACTTGTGCTAGCAAAGCTGCCAGGGGACTAAGTTGCACCCAAGAGTGTACTAGGGGCACAGCCAGGTGAAATGCTTCTATAGTGTTCCCAACGGGCACCTTGACAAAAACAAAACAACGACCATAGATCACAATAAGGAAGGAAGAAAGAAGATACTGTGGTTTAAAAAATAATAATAAAAGCATCCTTAATGTAAAAGTTTCCCTGTGTTCAGGACACCAAAAGGAATATTTCCTAGAAGTTGAACCTCCTCTTTTAACCTTTGGATTATCCTCTCACCCACTCTTTGCCCTATTCCCCTCACATAATCCTGGTGGGTATAGCGTTCCCCGATTCCCCTGATCAATGTTTATCTTGACAAGAAAACTCCACTGATTACCACTCCCTCTCCCCATCTCTCTCCTGGAAGAGCATAGCACCCAGCTCATATCCTGGCCTGAGATTTGTTGACAGAGAAAAGAAAGACAGGCATTACTAACCCGCATTCACAGAGGGCAAGGAGAGATCAGAGAAAGAGGCAACCCACTCCAGACTGGTAGGTGAGAGTTTTAATAAGCCAGGGAACTTATACAGGAGACTTGACTGGATGCCACAAGTTGAATAGATCTCAGTACCCCCCAGTCAGAATTTTAAGTTTATCTAGAGGCCTTAATGGGATTCAGTCATGTGTACCATAAAGATGGCCTCAGCACCGCTTTGCTCTCTCAAGGCTGCATCTTTGCAAAGGGCTTCCACTGTGAAAACAGTGGGCAGGAAGTACATTCCGAGGACAGGTCCAACTGGTGAGGTCCAACCTGCAATTATGTTCTCTTCATGACCTCCTCCAACACTGTAAGTGATCCAGCTGTGGTAACAACCCGGGAAAGTACCAGAGAGACAGATAGAACCAAGAAGACTGATCTGACTCTCCACCCTATGATCCTGCCACAGCACGGCTCTGCGACTGCTGGCAGGGGCTTCATGGTGTGATAACCCAGCTATTGGCTGATGCATGGAGATCAGCCTAGATTAGCAGGCAACCTCTAGCCTGTGCTTAATGGGTCTTCAGCCCTGTTCCAATTCCTTGCATACATATATGAAATGAAAGTTTCTCAGTTTGCAAGAAACCTCAGAACTGAGAAAGAATGTTGATGCTTATATACTTTGAATGGAAAAATGCCACTAATTGTACACTTCAGTTAAAATGCTAAATTTTCTGTTCTGCATATTTTGCCACAATTTTTCCTTGTTTAAAAAAAAACATGACATGCATTAACTTCTAACAGCATTTGACTCCCTTCCAAGTTACGTTTTGTCCCATAATTCTTCTCCAGTCCCTTCTTTTGCCTGAGAAGAGGTATTTCTGAAGGAGAAGCAGTTGGCTTCTTACCCAGGTGCCTCTTACCCTATTCTCAGTCATCAAGCTGCTAGAAAGATGAACTGGGCTAGATAAATAATCATGACAGGAACCCCTTGACTTTCTTTTTAAAATGTTTGCAACCTGCTTCTTCCGTTAATATACCATGAACATTTTTCCTGTCCCTTCACTGTGATCTTCAACATCTGCATGGTATTCCATCTCTGGTTGCTTCATCTTCATAAGAGCACTGCAGTGAACCTCACTCTATGTACACATTTGTGCCCTCCTCCAAATATTTTCAAGGTCTTTTGTTTTGTTTTGTTTAGAATTCACAGATAGAGCCACCTCCTTTGTCCCCGCCACTGTATCCCCACACTGCCCTCCAACACTCCCAGGAGCTCATCTTGGCTCACTCTACCCAGCAGAAGATCCTGGGAGATCATCCCAGTATTTCTCATCAACCCGACAAGATCTTCACTGGCAAATATATTCATTTCTTTAGAGGGCATTTGTGGATCTTCATTTGCAATTTTAAGCACTCATTCAGTTGTTCTAAGACGTGGGCATTAAACCAGGGGATGGGCGAGGAAGGTAAACCCAATATTTGATCAAAGAAACAAGAAAGAAAACACCTCAGAAGAGGCTCCCTCAGCACGCTGGACAGTTCTTTCCTAAGCAATAAATTCGTCTGAGAACTGTACTTAGCTTGAACCATTTTTCAAGCTCATTCTCTTTCAAAAAGAAAACGGTAAGGGACGTGTGTTTCATGCCATGAGATAGCTGCACAAGGTTTGTGCTTCATTTTGCTCAGTATTAATCTCCACAGTCAAGTCGACGCTGCTTTCGCTGAGTCAGCGCCGTTCCTTTAAGTGACCTGATTCTGTAATTCCATTATTAATATTATGAAAATGGCTTTCCTCTACACTATTTTGTGCTATCAATGGAAAACCACAGTTCCAAAATGCATTAGCTGTTGCCGGCTCCGGCAAGATTATTTGCATCAATATAAACCGAGTTAATCATCGGCCTATTTGAATAATCAGTCACGTGGCCCAGGCACCTGCCTGGGGCTCAGCCGCACCTCGCCGGCCGGGAGCCCGGAATTTCATTTGGGTGCCGCGTTCTCCTAAGCGCTGCAAATTTTGCTGCTCGCTATCGCCCCGACATCTTGCCATTTACTTTGCCATTTTTCCTCTCCTTCCTCTGACAGTGATGTAAGCCTGTGCCCAGCCCTGTAATCAGCAGGTCGGAGGTAGTAAATGGCATGTGTTAAAACCGATAAGAGGAAGGACAGAAAGAAACGTTCATTAGGAAAAATAATAATAATAATAATGAGCTCTGAAAGAATAAATGTCAGAATAGCAAAGACACCTCTTATTTTTCACAATATTAAATTGCCATTGGTATCTTAGGCCTTGAGGTAAATAACAGTTTACTGACTTACTATTTGCAAAATCAAAATTAAGGCAGGAAGGGATGAGAGGTGGGGAGAGTGGCACATTAGATGCTAATTGGGGGCTTTTGATACTTTTCAACCGTCTCCTGCGCCTTTCTGGATTGTCATGGATTTCCCACCAATGATGTCGTTGGCCATCAGCAGAAAATTAGGGAGTTGGAGGCTGCTGAGAAAAAGGGAAGGAACCAAGATATCTCTTTACAAATGCAAATCAAATCACTTTCCTCCGGATAAAACCACAAGACAGCGCTGAGGCTGTGCAGTGGGAACACATGGCCTCTCCACTCTATCTGCATGCCCCACCCCAGCCACCGTGCCTCCCCTTTCTTCCCTGGGAAGTTCATCCTCTCCTAACTCTCCCCCTTCCTTCCTTTGTAAGGCTCCACCCTCTGTAATGTTCTTCCTTCCCGTTTCAGATGATGTCCCTTCCTCTGACAAGCTTTCCCTGGTACCTGCAAAAAGTTGTGGCACCATTTTCCTGAGGACTTTACATGTTCCCTTTGTAACATGCTTCATGCTCCTAAAATTGGTTCACCAATCTGTAGTAGCTTGAATGGTAGCCCCCCAAAAGTTGTGTTCATGTCTTAATCTCTGGTTCCTATATATGTGACCTTATTTAGAAGAAGGGTCTTTGCAGGTATAATTAAGTTAAGGAAATGGAGATGAGATCAGCCTGGATTATCTAGACGGGCCTTACATCCGATGACAAGTGTCCTTACAAGAGACACTCAGAGGAGAGACACACTGAGAGAAGAGGAGAGACCAGGTGCAATCAGAGACAGGGATGTGGCTATAATCCAAGGGATTTTTGGAGGCACCAGAAGCTAGAAGAGGCAAAGAAGGATTCTCCCCTAGAGTCTTTAGAGGGAGTGAAGACTCTGACACCTTTTTTTGGACTTCTGGCTTCCAGAACTGCAAGAGAATAAATTTCTGTTGTTTCAAGTGACCATGTTTGTATTAATAGTAACTTGCTAGGGCAGCCACAGGAGCAGACCATAAGCTCCCTGAGGTCAGGCCCTGTGTCCGTATCACTCATCAGTCCCTACAGAGCACATACCCAGTATGTAGTATAGCTCAATATATGCTATATGAGTGAATGAATGAATTAATCAATGGACAAATGATGAAGGGCACAATAGTATAGGAAGAAATATTTTTCTTCAATATGAGCCTCCAGCTTATATCTATCTAAATACCTTATTGGAAAGGGTCCTTTGTTAATGATGAGACTAATCAAAGCTATGTGGCCATGTCTGAAGTATAGAAATGTAGCCAAGCCTCAGAGGACTCAAAAGAAAAAACTGGGAAATGGTCATCACCATCTCCCATCACAGCCCCACCCACAAAGCTACTTTATCCTTCTCTCTGTAGCACAATAGTCTCTGTTTCTGCCTGGGGAAATCCGCCCACATCTCCTTCAGGGCGGTCCAGCTACCTTAAAGAGTGATCTCTTTCTCCACCCTAACTGTTTTCTCAGGGAAATTCTATGGTGAGCCCACATTGAATCAAATGCCCACCTTTATCAAGCAGAGGCAAGGGGCAAACATGGCTATAAGGAGTCATGTATGTTCGCGGTTCTTAGAGCAGAGGGCTGAGCAGATAACCCAGGAGGTACCTATACTGTCTAAAGCATCTGAATGACCCAGCATCTCTGGAGCTGCCACGTCCTCACTGGCTGCCAGTCTTGTAAATGGACAACCAGTCAGTGCACAAGAGTGGATTTTGAAGGTCGGACCCTGCTCAGTCCTAATGCTCCCAGACTTATATGTGTTCCCCTTGAAAAGTACTAAGATTGAAGTCAGTCCCATGAGTATATGCCAGAGACTCAGGCTCTTGCTGAAATGATTATACTACAGGGGAAAGCCACATTAAAAAAAAAAAAAATCCCACAGTAAGAACAAAACTACTTAGAGGCACTTATCATAATGAAGCTACATTAAATTACAACAAATAAATATCCTCTTGAAAGAATTTCTGCAGATAAAAAGCTCCAACTGGCAGAGGAAGGCCAGGAGTGTCAGCACTGGAAGAAGAAATAGTTGTCTGATTCAATGGACTCACTTGACTGATGCTTAATCAGCCTCAAGGGGAAAAGGGATGTGCCCCCATCTCACCATTAGCCGCGAGAAAGCCCTGGTTAGGATTTGCCCATCCCAGCCCCTGAGTAGTGCTACTGTTGTTTCCTCTCCCCTCCTGCAACAGTAAGTAAAGCCAAGAGAAGGAGTAAATAAAGCAGGTCAAGGAAAAGAAAACACAGACACAAAAGGAAAGGCGAACAGACTCAACCAAACAAAGCAGAGTGTGGCAGTGAGAGAATAATATCCCTCTTCTCTCTGAGACTGGGCTTCCCTAGTGGCTCAGATGCTAAGGAACCTGCCTGCAATGCCTAAGAGCCGAGTTCCATCCCTAGGTCAAAAAGATCCCCTGGAGAAGGGAATGGCTACCCACTCCAGTGGGAATTCTCTCTTGCCTGGAGAATTCCATCGACAGAGGGGCCTGGTGGGCTATAGTCCATGGGGTCTCAAAAGAGTTGGACACGACTAAGCAATTAACACTTTCACTTTTCTCTCTGAAACTAGCCTGGGATATAGTAAGTGCTCAGTGAATCACAGTTAATGAATTGCTGGTTCATAGCCAAGCTCCTCATTCACAAACAGAAAAGTCTCTCTCAAAAGGACAACAGCCAGCTATAAGAACAGCCCATAAGATTATTTTCTCATTGCTTCTTTCATAAAACAATTTTGCTCATTTGTGTGTGAAGATGAAGATTAACCAACTCTTGATGGGCAGAGAGGTGAGATTTTTATTCCTAACCCCCATTCAGTGCTGGAATTCATAGTGATTTAGGAAAAGCACTTATGGGAAGTTTACCATCCCTTTGCCAAGATCTCCAGTCTTCAACATGCAGGCCCCAGCAGGCCTAGGGAGAGGAGTTCCCAAGTCCTCCCCTCTTGAAACTTAAATTTTTGTGACTGTGATAGTGTAACTTTTAATGAGATATATGTATTTGAGGCTTCTCTGGTGGCTCAGACAGTAAAGAATCTGCAACGCAGAAGATCCAGGTTCCATCCCTGGGTCAGAAAGATCCCTTGGAGAAGGGAGTGGCAACCCACTTCAGTATTCTTGCCTGGAGAATTCCATGGACAAAGGAGCCTGGTGGGCTACAGTACATGGGGCTGCAAAAGACTCAGACACAACTGAGTGACTAACACTTTCACTGTCTTTCCTATCAAACCCTTGGAATTTCCTGTGATGAGAGTAATAAATGTAACTTTTTATTTGGATGAGGTTACTTTGGAAATCACCTAGACCAGGTCAGGAAGCAACAGTTAGAACTGGACATGGAACAACAGACTGGTTCCAGATAGGAAAAGGAGTACATCAAGGCTGTATATTGTCACCCTGCTTATTTAACTTCTGTGCAGAGTACATCATGAGAAACGCTGGGCTGGAAGAAGCACAAGCTGAAATCAAGATTTCCGGGAGAAATATCAATAACCTCAGATATTCAGATGACACCACCCTTATGGCAGAAAGTGAAGAGGAACTAAAAAGCCTCTTGATGAAAGAGGAGAGTGAAAAAGTTGGCTTAAAGCTCAACATTCAGAAAACGAAGATCATGGCATCTGGTCCCATCACTTCATGGAAAATAGATGGGGAAACAGTGGAAACAGTGTCAGACTTTATTTTTCTGGGCTCCAAAATCACTGCAGATGGTGATTGCAGCCATGAAATTAAAAGACGCTTACTCCTTGGAAGGAAAGTTATGACCAACCTAGATAGCACATTCAAAAGCAGAGACACACTTTGCCAACAAAGGTCCATCTAGTCAAGGCTATGGTTTTTCCAGTAGTCATGTATGGATGTGAGAGTTGGACTGTGAAGAAAGCTGAATGCTGAAGAATTGATGCTTTTGAACTGTGGTGTTGGAGAAGACTCTTGAGAGTCCCTTGGACTGCAAGGAGATCCAACCAGTCCATTCTGAAGGAGATCAGTCCTGGGTGTTCTTTGGAAGGACTGATGGGAGGGATTGGGGACAGGAGGAGAAGGGGATGACAGAGGATGAGATGGCTGGATGGCATCACCGATTCGATGGACATGGGTTTGGGTAGACTCCAGGAGTTGGTGATGGACAGGGAGGCCTGGCGTGCTGCGATTCATGGGGTCGCAAAGAGTCAGACACGACTGAGAGACTGAAGTGAACTGAACTGAACTGAACTGAACTGAGGGGCTAGGTGATTGACCAACCACCTAGAGGAACCAACCACTGATTAGAGAATTGGAACTTTCAGACCCAGCCAGACCTCTGGGGAGGATGAATTCAGAGGATGAATTTAGTCACCAATGGCCAATAATTTAAAGAGCCATGGCTACATAATGAAGCTTCCATAAAAGCCCAATAGGGTAGGGTTCAGAGAGTTTCTGGATGGGTGAGCATGTGGAGATCTTGGGAGAAAGCATTAAAGCTCAGTAACCCCTCTTCATGCCTTGCCCTGGGCATCTATTCTAGCTAGCAGTTCCTGAATTCTATCCTTTTTTAATAAAATGCTGATCTAGCAAGTATAATGTTTCTCTGAGCTCCTTGAGCCACTCTAGCAAGTTAATTGAGCCCAAGGAGGGGGTCAGGAGAACCTCTATCTATATGGGCACTTCAGAAGCACAGGTGACATTGGCGTCTGAAGGGGGAGGGAATGCAAGTCTTGTGGGTCTGAGTCTTTAACCTGTGGAATCTGATGCCATCTCTTCAGTGTTGGAATTTAGTTGAATTGTAGGACACCCAGCTGGTATCTGAGAATTGCTTGGTGTAAAAAAAAAAAAAAAAGAAATCACACATTGGACTTGGGAATAAAACTTGTAGTGACCTTCCTCTAGGAAGTTCAGGTGGAGTCTTCAGAGCAGAGGAACAGTTGCTCCACTTTAGCGGAATTAAAATAGAGACAAATCCCCCAAGCCTGTTCCAGCTGGCTGGTGCCACTGGAGTCATGGGCTGTTCAGTCGAGTTGAGCAAATTGACGAGCAGCACTGGCCAGACATAGACATGAACTGGAAAATATGCCCATGGACATTCACAGTCACCCTCTGCCTCTGCATGTTCTGATCAGCGACGGAGAACCTACGGGTAAGGCAGGTGGCAACTGTACTAGGCCTTTTTATTGAAGGGTCTTAAGTGTCCAAAGATTTTGTTATCAGTGGGAGGAAAGAGGGGCCCTGTCACCAGTCCCTCCCTGAATGCTAAGAGATGACCATATACCCTTTCTTGCCAATGAAAAGTTAGAACTGTCACCTCCAGTCACCAAATCCTGTTGGTGCACACCAATGTCACTGTTCTCTAACCAAGCTGCCTTCACTTCTCTTCCAGTTTTCCACTGGGAGGAACTTGTGGGTTGAACATCAGAAAATCAGTTCCTTCCCAAAACCTGTTTAGACAAAAGCTAAGCTCTTTGCCCCATCTTGTGCCCCTAGGGGCCAAGGCTGCGAGTGTGGAGACCACAAGGAGAATCGCACGGTCAGGTCCCGTCCTGCCTCATTTTGCACAGATGCTCATTAGAGTTGGACTTGAAGTGCACAAAACAGGACGTTGCCATCAGTGTTTTGTCAGGCGTCCTGGAAAGAGCCCCCTCACTCTGATATTTTGCTCCTAGATTCCTGGGCCCCATCCATTGACAGCTTTTTAAATTAAATCACCAAAGCATATTACGGAGGTGCTTAACACTGAAAGAGAGAGAACCCTGAGGGAAAGAGAAACAAAATAGATATATCTTAATGGGCAAAGAAAAGAAGGACCAGAGAAAGGAGGCCAGCAGCCATGGGAGCAGCCAGGAATAGGGGTGGGATGATGTTATGAGTCTACCCCAAGGCAGACCGAAGGGTCTGGGTGTCAGGAAACTTCCTCTGTGCTGTGTTGAATGGAGGTCATCACATCTGGCAGCCCTGGAAGGACCACCCCCCGCACGGAAGAAATGTATAGAATATGAGAATTACTAGAAACCTCTGAGCCTCCACGGCCTCTGTGACAGGGAACCATGGCAGGAGGTGACTCTGTTTGGTGACTTCCATAAGGCCTCTCATTCTCTTTTCCCTGCAATCCAGTAAGCAGGGCTCCTGTTATCCCCACTTTAGAGACTGAAAATAGTATCAGGAGAGCTTTATAGTTTGCAATCTCACTGATTCCGGGTGGTCAACATCCTGTTTGACAAGAGAAAAGTCCCAGATCTCCAGTCTGATGGTAAACCCGCCAAGGACTCTGTTGGCCTTCACTGCCCCAGCCTTGGTTAGGATCACCCTGTTCTAATGTTAACTTCTGTGCCTTAGTGGCTGAGACGTGGGTCATCTCATGTCCTGACTGCTCCTGGGGCCCTCTTCATACTGGTTCTCCTAGGACCTGATGGGAGAGACAACATTTGTAAACCCACAAATAAGAACTATACCCTCTTCCCAGGAAAATGGGAAGCTCTTTGCTTTACTGGTTCTATGACTCCTGCATGAGTTTTCTGTTTTATGCAAAATGAAAATCTTAATAGTATCAACCTCATGTGATTTTTATAAATTTAAATGACAGAATGCATGTAACGCGTTGAGCATGCACATGCAGATAGATAATAAATATTATGTAAAATGTTGCTATCATAATTCACCTACATTTCCAAAAATAAGGTGTTTCAAATGACCCTCTGCAGAATGAACATCTGCTTAAACAGTCTGTCTCAGTCCACTCCTGTTGCAGCTGGAATCTTCTCTGAACCAGGGCTGCTCTCACCTACACGTGCACCAATTAGTGGTCCCAGCGCCCTGGCTGCATCAAAAGCTAATGCCGACCTTTCCATGCATTGACGTTGTTCTCAAGGTTATTCTGCATATTGTTGCTCCTTGTCTTTCATTTCTCTCTGAGTCCCCTCCACATTCACACACACACACCAGCTACTTTAAAAAGAAAAAGGCTTTCAGAAGGCAGTAAGCAACATTTAATGTAATCCCTGTTCTATTCTCATGATTACTCACACAGAGAAGTATACTGGAGGAAATGTTTAAACTCATTAAAATTAAATAATGCATTGCCTGGGTTACTGTATCTCTTTAATAATAAAGAGTGTCACTGTCTCTGTTTAATAATAAAGGTCGCCCACATTTTTGTAGTTCAAGTCCTGAGATGGCAATTGCTTTGCAAGTGCCCAGCATCACCTGCGCATTCATTTTTCTCCTAGAAAATAAGTCCTTACAATTGTTGCTTAAACCTGATTAGGATAGGGAAATGAAAGGAAACTAGGATTTTACTAGGCTGGTGAGCTTAAATGTGACTCTATCGAGCACACCAAATCATTAGTAGATGTGAATGTGACTGATGGAATATTGCATCAAGAGCTGTTAAGAAAAGGTTTCCCTTGGCATGTTCATTTCTGGGAAAGCCATTCAAATTCCTCCTTCCCCATGCCTCTCCTCCTCCTGGTAGTGAAATTATCCATTTCAGTACTTAATCTGTTTTCCCTCTAAGATATAGATACAAGCAGAATCATTCATTCTATCCAACTTTTACCAGGTCTCTATGCTGTACCCACAACTGTCAGCCACTGGAGACACAGCAATGACGGCACCGTGGTCCTGCCTTAAAAGGACTCATGGTGCAGTGCACAGGCGCACGAGGGAAGGACTGTAACACAGAGAAGGGGACTGTGGGGCCAGAAAAAGAAAGCGTGCTGCTGACGGGGCTTGCTGGGAGAGCATTACAGACAACACGTTTCAGGAGGGCTTTTAAGGTTGAGGAGTTCGCCAGGACATAAGGGGCCTTGTATGTGGGAAAAAAGAGTAGAGATTTGAAGCAAAGTGCCCAGTGTTTTCATAGAATGGCAAGCCCAATGCTAAGGGTAAAAGGAGAATGTCTTGTTGGGTTCTGTATCAACAAATACAAAGGAAGCTTTTTCTACAAGTAACAGAAAGCCAGACCACCAGTAGTTTGAGCCATGACGGTAATTATTGTTTACTTCATGAAGCTCTGTGGGTTCTGAATGGCCCAAGGGTCATCCTGTGACTTGGTTATGTCATCAGATATAAGCCCTGCTCTGACCATTCTTCTCTTCTCCCATCCTCAGAGCACTGGCCTTCCGCCCTGGGCCTTGTCACCCCACCATGGTGGCTGCCACAAGTAGCTGATGTCACATCCTCATCTGATGCCCCAAGAAGGAAAGGAGGAAAATAAAAGTTTTCCAGAACCAAGTCCCCCAGCCGACCTCGTCTTAGATCTGAAAATAGGTTGTGTGCCCAATCCCACATGTAAGGGAGAATCTGAGGGTTTAGGTAAGTGAGTCTCTGGCAAAGGGAAATGGAATGGCCTTGCCTGGATTAGCACAGTGCTGATTTATCTCTGAGGATGGGTTCGTGGTCAGTAACCAACAGGGCCACACCTTTTATTATTAATGCTTGCTGCTGCTGCTGCTGCTGCTGCTGCTAAGTTGCTTCAGTCACGTCCGACTCTGTGCGACCCCATAGACGGCAGCCCACCAGGCTCCCCCGTCCCTGGGATTCTCCAGGCAAGAACACTGGAGTGGGTTGCCATTTCCTTCTCCAATGCGTGAAAGTAAAAAGTGAAAGTGAAGTCGCTCAGTTGTGTCCAACTCTTCGCAACCCCATGGACTGCAGCCTACCAGACTCCTCCATCCATGGGATTTTCCAGACAAGAGTACTGGAGTGGATTGCCATTGCCTTAATGCTTGACACACACACAAAAAAACAGCATCAAGAATAACAACTCATAATCCAGCTTAAAAAAGAAACTAACTGCCAACATAGTTAAATCCCCTTTACAGAGCCCACCAAGATTCCTTTGCTCCCTTCTTCCTGCCCAGGAGGAACCCTTGGCCCAGATTTTGGAGATTTTTCATTTATTTATGTTTCTTTTTTTCCTTTGCATATATATTTCTCCCTGTTCAATTAATAGAATTATGGTGTGCATTGAACTTTCTTGTAGATATCATACTGCAAATATTCATTTGCAAATTGCTTTCTTTTGATCACTATTATGTTTGTGGAATTAATCCATATTGATTCATGTAGCTCTAGTTCATTCCTTTTCACTGCTATGTGAATTCCATTATAGAGATAACACAGTTTATTTCTCCTCTGCATGGACACTGGAAAGTTGCCAATATTTTGCTATTATAAATAATACTTCTATGATTGTTATTTTTCATGTCTTCTAACATACATGTGTAGGTACATGCCTGCATATATGTGTATGTATGTGTATATATTAATTCATCTAGGATATATATCTAGTGGTGTTTTTGTTGTTTAGTTGCTAAGTAGTGTCTGATTCCTTTGAAACCCCATGGACTGTTGCCCTGCAGGCTCCACTGTCTGTGGAATTTCCCAAGCAAGAATACTAGAGTGGGTTGCCGTTTCCTTCTCCAGGGGATTTTCCTGATCCAGGCGTTGAAACTTCATCTCCTATATTGCAGGCAGATTCTTTACACTGAGCTGCTTGGGAAGCCATCTTGTGGTATCCTTCTGAACAGTAGTGTACATGTATCTTCAGTTTATCATCACCAGTTTCCAACAGCGTGTGTAAGAGGTCCCACCACTCCATACCCTAAGAAAACTTGATCCTGTCAGACTTTGCATTTTTGCTAATCTGATGGTGTGAAACAGCATCTAATTTTAGTTTTAATTTGCATTTCCCTTATTAATAATGAAGTTAAGTATCTTCTCATATCTTTCCATGTGTTTGTTAGCAATTGATGTTTTCACTTCAGTAAATTATATCTTTTCTGCCTGCTTTTACTAACCTATCTTTTTCTCTTCAATTTAGAGAAGTTCTTTATGTAATCTAGATATTAATTCTTTATATCTTCCTAAATTTTTTTAAAGGTATCTTTTGATGGACAAAATTTTTTTGTTTTAACACAAATTGAACTTTTTGGTTTTTGTGATGGTTTGTGAGTTTGGAACATTATGAAATTCTTTTTTCCATCAAGTTCATAAAGACAGTCTATTTTCTTATAAAAGCATTTAGACTTTTATATTTTAGTCTTTCTACAATTAAAATTTCAGCCCATATGATGCTGGGGATGTCACTGTATTTTTCTCCATAGTAATAACCAATTGCCAATAAGTAAGTAAGTTGACTGAATAGCGTCATTCTTTTCACTGAGCTGCTGTGCCAGCCAGATATGCCTGGAGTGTTCTGGGCTCTCTGTCCTTTGCCAGTGATCTATTTGCCTGTGCCAGTGCCACCCTGTCCTCACTACAGCTTCATGATCTGTCTTGGGAGCTGGCAGGGAGAATCCCCCATCTTGTTATTCATTTTCAGAGGTGTCTGTTAGCACAGCATGACGTATGGGGACACCCCATTCCCATCTGGCTCCCTCCAGCCAGTCTACACAACACCGGCTGCTGCCTGACTTTCTAAACCACTAGTAGCCTCTCTCCCCTTTCAGTTTGCAAATCCAACAAAGGATGGGACACTTTGTACTTCTTTGAGTTGAAAGACTCGCTTCCCGTTTGAAGTCCCATCTGAAAACAGACACCCCACGGACCACCCCAAGCTCAACTGTACTCCCTACCCATGCTCACCCACCTCCTTCTTTACCTGATAGGGTGAGAAATAACTTTAGATTGTACCTCTCCCAGGCCTCCCAGCCTGTCCAAACTTTCAGAATCAAATTTAATGTTCAGACTTTCTGTTTCCCGTTTCCTTCCATTTGTCTTGTTCAAATATCCTACCGAATTCCTAGTTTTGTTTATGTATCTCTAAGTGCCGTTTCACATGCATTTATATTTGTAAGTGCCTTCAAAAATATTTTCTGGAAAGGTGAAATCTAATTGTATGTTCTGTTTTACAGAGAAGGGGCTACTCCTTGAGGAGATGCAGCAATGAGTTCAAGAATGTGTGCTGCTATCTGGGTTAGAAGTCAAATCCTAACGTCCACACCAATGTCCTTCTCACTTCTTCAGTCTCCTCCTTCTCTTGGGGGGAGAGGGGGGCCTTCTGGTACCGAGAACAAAATGTCCAGTGGCCAATGAGGCTGACGAGGACTTTCAGGTTCCTTTTTGCTGAGGGCTATCCAAGAAACTGCAATGAAGCAGAACTTGGCTTTAAGGAACTTGACTCCTAGATTGTGTGTGTGTATGTTTGTGTGTATGTGTATGCTGGTATATCCACTTTTAAAATTAAGTGTGCATCTGAAACTCTGCAGAAATAGTGGCTTCCTTGTGCCAATTCCTTTTTAATTCCTAATCCCTCAGCTCTCCCCCTAAGGCATAGAGTTTTATTAACTGCTCAAGAAAGGGGGAGAAATCTTGACACCAACTTAAAAGCTCTATTTGCCCAGCAGGAACCATTATTTTTCTCTTAACCCAGAAACCTGAACTAACAAGCCAGAGGCCCTGTCCAGAAGGCAGAAGAAAGAATTCAGCAAGTTGTGAGTGTGTTAGCACAGGTGAGGACAGGCCCAAAGGCCAGCTCACTCAAGCTTGGGAGCCGTGGGAATATTCCACTGAAGAGCGAGTGGGTCCGGCCTGGTGGGAGGTGAGCAGGGAGGGAGAGGGGCACAGTCACTCCCTCCAAGCCTGGGTGGGCCCTTCTCGCTCCCCCGTGCATATGCCCAGGAGGCCCTACTCATGGGTACACAGCTCCGACCTGGCAACTCTCACACTCAAGAGAGCAGCATCACAACCACCCAGAAGGCTCTTAAAGCGGACTGTGGCCCCAGCTCAGAGTCTCTGGTTCAGTGGGCTTGGAGTGGGCTCAGGGAATTTGCACTCTTAACATGTTCACAAGAAAGTGATACTTCTGGAACACAAACCACCCATGGGAACCATGGCCCCACTCAATTCAGTTAAACATGGAAAGACAACTACACAGGTGTCAGGCGCTGTGGGGACAGAGAAATAAATAAGACCCAGTCTATCCCTCCAGGATGCAGACACCTTCCCTGCCTCCTGCCAAGATGCTTCTTATGCTTTTGAAATAAGTTTGTGTTTCCAAAACCAGTTATTTAAAAAGAAACACCCAGGAAGCTTGAAATACATGGACTCCTAAGTTCCTCCCAGAAAATTTGGAATTATGAATTTGCATTTTCCAACAAGCTCCCCAGATAATTCTTATGATCATGAAAGTTTAAGATAGAGTTAAGGCCTGGTTTCCAAAATGCCCGAAAGTTCTATCATAAGACGAATCCCAGAAAAACCTACTAGTGTTCCCATTTCTGTTACCTATTATCTATCACAAGTCATTCTAAAATAAACTGGTTCTTTCCCATAAAAGATTTCAAATAAATAGCCTGGAAGAACAAGGAGGGTGGCGATTTGTAAAAAGCAGCGAGACCAAGGATAGGTGAAGTGTAGTAGGCTTGGATGGAAGGCACGAGATGTTGAGAGGCGCCCTGGGGTCTATGAAGTAAATTACAAAACGGCCACAATACTTGACAGCTCCTCCCACAAAAAAAGTGGAATCTATTTCTTCTCCACTTCTTGAATCTGAGCTGGCCTGTGACCTACTTTGATCAACAGAACATGGCAGGCTCATTCTAGAATGTTTCTAGAATGTGGCATGACATGGTCAAAAGCTACTCTAATCCTTTACAAGCCAGCAAACCCCAGCCATAGAAACAAATACCTGAGCAAGATAGGCCAGACAAGGACTGCCCTGCGGAGTCCAACCCAAATTTCTTGCAGAATACTGAGCCAAGTGGATGGCTATTCTCTCAAGGCACTAAGTTTTGGGTAGCTTGTTACGTAGCAAAAGTTAACTGAGACAAGAAAGAGGCCAGGGGGTGTCCAGGGAACCCTAAAACTCAATTCCATCATTGGAGCATTTTGCCCTAGGCCAGATCTAAATACTGAGCCCCTGCTGTGTGATAAGGCCACTTTCTGGCTTCCTCACTCTCCAGCACCCCACTTAAAATTCAGAGCTTTTCACTGAGCAGTGAACAGGAAAATTCAGACCCTTCCAACATCTCAGCTTTGCTCACTGTCCCATTGCCCTGAACAACGGTAACAGCTGCCACTTGCCTCCACTGCCATCTAAGAAGGCAAAGCGGGTCAGGCCCCTGTTCACACCCATCTGCGGAGCATCTTGGCACATCCTGGGGACAGTGAACTTGGAGAACGCTCTGTGCTCTGGGTATCCACAGTGCGCTAATTCTTAATAAGCAAGGTAGCTGAGAAGCAGGTGGCCAGGTGATGGATGGAGAACACTTAGTGATGGCCTGAGAACCTGTCAGAGGGGCTCCAGCTCTGCCTGTTCTCACTGGGAAACTTGGGACAGGCGCTTAACCTCTGTGGACCCCAGGAAGTCAGTGGCTGCGTTTGGTCACCCACAAGTTTCTAAGGTTCTATAGAACAGAGAATGACGCTCAGGTAAGAGATCTGGGCCACATTTCTGAGACAGCTCGCTTTGGGCCGGTGCAACCCATACAGTCCACAGGACCCAAGATTTAGAGAGCCCCCTGCTTGGTTTAATGCTCAAGTGTCACCATCTTTGGCTCCTTAATGATTTTCTCTCTGAACTTGGGTTTTGTAAGTGAAGTCTGATGGGACGATGGAACACGTACATGAGAAGAGGAGATAGACACTAAGTGTGTCCCTCTCTCTCCCCTGCCATCACATTCCCAGGTGGTGTTTAGGCTCCCGAGGAGCACAGAAAGCAAGTGGCCAACAAGGGGGAATTCAGCACAATTCACGTATATAACTGGGTAAGGGGTATATTGCCAGCCCCGAGAGGTCAAACCAGAACTTGCTCTAAATGCAGCTGTGAGCTCTAAGAAACATGAACAACCAGGGAAATTGCTGTGGGTTGAACTGTGTCCCTGCCCACAGATTCATAGTTTGGAGTCCTAATCCCCAGCACCTCAGAATGCGCCTTCATTCAGAAATAGGGTCATTGCAGCTGTAATTAGCTTAAATGAGGTCATATTGGAGTAGGACAGGCCCTACTCCAATATGCTGCTAAGTCGCTTCAGTCGTGTCTGACTCTGTGTGACCCCAGAGATGGCAGCCCACCAGGCTCCCCCATCCCTGGGATTCTCCAGGCAAGAACACTGGAGTGGCTTGCCATTTCCTTCTCCAATGCATGAAAGTGAAAGTGAAGTCGCTCAGGTTGTCTACTTGAAAGTTATACAGTCATGTCCGACTCCTAGCGACCCCATGGACTGCAGTCTACCAGGCTCTTCCGTCCATGGGATTTTCCAGGCAAGAGTACTGGAGTGGGGTGCCATTGTCTTCTCCACCAATATGACTGGTATCTTGATACAATGGGGAAATTTGGACCCTGACATGTACAGGGAAAATGGCATGTGGAGATTGGAGTCATGCTGCCACAAGCCCAGGCATGCTCCAGAAGCTGGGGAGAGATCTGGAAGAGCCTTCCCTAGAGCCTTCAGAGGAGATGGCCCTGCCAGCACCTTGATCTTAGACCTCTCCCCCTAGAGCTGTGAGATGATACATTTCTGATACATGCCATGGCATGGCAACCCAGTCCAGTATTCTTGCCTGGAGAATTCCATGGCCTGATGGGCTACAGTCCATGGGGTCGCAAAGAGTTGGACGTGACTGAGCAACTAACGCTAAGTTCCTCAGTCTGTGGTTCCTCGTTAGAGCATTTCTAGCGAAGGAAACCTGAACCCTACCATATCTTCTCTCCCTCATGTTACTCACCTTTGTTAGTCAACCACAGATGCTGAAAATGATGACACAGAAGGAAAAGGAAAGATGGTTAACTCATAATCCCTTTTCCTGTCTGTCGTCCTTCCTGACTCATCGTCAGCCAAATATAGAGTCACGGTGGAATGTGCATGAACCCAACTGTTTTAAACCTGTTTTAAATTTCACTTCTTAGCGCATGCACATTTGGTGCAGCATTTTGACTCTTCTGGTAAGAAAAAAAAGTATATATATTTTATATGTATGTATATATATATACACACATATACATTTTATATGCATGTATATGTGTATATATATACACACACACACACACACACACATATATATTTATATGTGGGTACAAGCTGCAAAATATGAATTATGTAATTTAGGTGATTATATGAGTTAAATGCTCTTATGTTTGCATTTAAAAGAGGCATTGCAAAATATACAGATGAATAGTAAAAGTCCTATTAATAATTAAATTTTTAATTTGTCTTTACTTAAAACAACCTTAAAGAGCAAATACAAAATGCCATCACAAATTGAAAAACAGACAGACCATGGAAGAAAGGAAAAAGTTTTATATTGTACTACTTTTAAACAGTACTCGTTCTCCACATTTTGAAGAAAAGGACCTGCATTTTCATTTTGTGCTGGACCCTGCAAATAACATAGCTGACTCAATTCTAGAATAAGCCAGGAATTGCAGGAAATGATATTTCTACTTAGGTGCTCTGAACTTTTGGCTTTTCCCCAACTCCAAAATCTGGATCTTCTTGATATTATTTCTTATAACGATTCATATGCACACAGCATACACAGATTTTACATAATCACAGTGCTCAGTGAGCAAAAATGTCACCTTTTTAATTTCCCCATGACTGATGTAAGCTTAGTTCTTGAAATGCCATTTACCACTGATGGAGGAAAAAATTTTCCAATTCAAAGAAGCGCAGTGATTTTGGGGTTTGAACTCAATTCAGGATACTGTCCCTTGTAAACTTTCTCTCTCTTTCTTTCTCTCTCTCTCTCTCAGACACACACACACAACACACTCCACACCTCCCCAGGGAGGGATTAAAATCTGGGAAGAAATTCCTGGCTCCATCATGAAGAGTCATCCACGCTGACTGAGATGTACCATTCTCTTTTGTCTGTACCCTTCAGTACTCATCTGTCTGTAGATGTTGCTGAAACGTGAGGGCCTTCTCTGCCCTCTGGTCCACACACCCCCTTCTGCATCTCTTCATGATCACAGAGAAGCACTTCCAGGTCCAGGAGGCTGCCTGCTTTCCCTCTCAAGGGCAGAGTTAAGTCGTTGTGACAGAGAATGAACAGCCCACAAGCAAAAATACTTATCTGACTCATTACAGAATAGGCTTGCCATCCCCTGGCCGAGACACACCGGACATTACTTCTACTTTCTATTTCAGCACAGCAGACATTCTTTTCTCCTGTAGGACATCTGCTGCCTCCTCAGGAAGCAAGTCTTAAGTCCTCTCTACTTTGCAGAACCCCTCAAACTTACCCAGAGTTTCTACTAAGACAGGCATTTGTCGATGCTCCCAGATGGAAATCCAGCATGCCCTTAACCCTGGTGACGTTCACTCTGCTCATTCGTTACCACCAACAAGCCATCAATCTTTATCACCTCTTTGGAAGAAAAACTGATTTTATAACACCATGAACTGGCCACGTGTATTAGTTATCTATTGCTGTATAACGAATGATTCCAAAACTTAACAGCTCAGCAAAACAAACATTGATGATCTCACAGTTTCTATGGGTCAGGAACCTGGGCGTGACTAAGCTGGGTGTCTCTGCCTCAGGGTGTCTCCTGAGAATAGGGTCAATCTTTCATCGGCTGGACTGCAGTTCTCTGAAGGCTAGATTGAGAGAGGATTCACTTCCAGGCTCCCTCACGTGATATGGCGGGCCTCTGAAGTCTGCCTTCCAGCTCACTTACAAGGACCTTTCCACAGGACTACCTCACGATGTAGCAGCTGGCTTCCCCCAGAGCCAGCATGCTGAGAGAGAGCGAGGGACAGCTCCCGAGATGAAAGCCACTTTCTCCAAGTGACATCTCATCACTGCTGCCATATTCTACTCTATCTGATCTAACATGCTGTATTCCATTTAAAGTGTGGCACTATAACCATAACATCACTCTAAGACTTATGACAAACTCTGGCTGCAAAATACCTTTTGTCAAAAATAAAACCAAAAAACAAAGTTCTTAATAGCCCACGCTATCAAGACAATTGTGTACCACTGTCTCTTAAAATCCATTCAGAAACTTGTCTGAAAACCATTATTCAGAAATACCTTAGCACTCCCCTCATCTCATCCTATCTCTTAAATTCCATTCAGAAACTTGTTTGAAACCATTATTCAGAGATATCTTAGTGCTCCCTTCATCCCCTGGAGGCAATAAATACTTTGTGACCAAAAAAAAAAAAAAAGAGAGAGAGAAAAGAAAATAGCAAAAACCAAAAAAGGAACCAAGAGGCAAACCTTGGCTATTATCCTCTCATTTTATCCTATCATACTTACTTGACAAGGCATTTGAATGTCTGAAATTTATGTTTGGGCAAAGAAATCAAGCAGATAAAATGAACCAAATGAACGGGCACAAGCAGCTCGACATGCCATAAAAACTCCAGGGTCCCAAGGACATGACTATTTGAGTAAAGGTTTAGATCTGCATAAACATAGGCAAGTCTCTCAGGAAGAGACCCTTGGCTACCATCAGCTGAAGGATATCAAAGTCGCTGTTCACATGCAGTCCATCTTTACACACATGTGTTTCCTTCTCTCTGGCTAGTCCAGGCTCCTTATTCAACTCCACATCAGCAAAAGTTTCACAACGTCCACTGTGAGATCTCAGCCATAACATGAAATTTAAGTGTCTTCCAATATCAAGTAGATGAGGAAAAGTTCACTTTCTTCCTTCTAAGAGTAAGTAACAGTTGTTTGAAGGTTTCTTAAAAATCTAACAATAGAGTTACCATATGATGTAGCAGTCCCACTCTTGGACATATATATGAAAAAGACAAAGCTCTCATTTGGAAAGATACGTGTACCCCGATGTTCACGACAGCACTAGTTACAATAAGCCAAGACATAAAAGCAACCTAAGTGTCCATCAGTAGATAAATGCAAAAAGAAGATGTGGCATATATATACAATGGAATATTACTTAGCCATAAAATGAACGAAATAATGTCATTTTCATCAACACAGATGGACTTAGAGATTATCATACTAAGTGAAGTTAAGTCAGGTGAAGAAAAACAAATATCGTATGATATCACTTACACATGGAATCTAAAAAAAAATCAGATAAGTGAACTTCTTTACAAAACATAAACAGACTCACAGAGACATAGAAAACAAACTTATGGTTACCAAAGTAGAAGGAGGTATAGGGATAAATTGGGAGTATTAGATTAACACATGCACAGTACCATATATAAAATAAACAGCAAGGATTTACTGTATTGCACAGAGAACTATATTCAAATCTCATAATAATCTACACTGGAAAAGAATTGAAAAAAGAATATAGATATACACATACATATGCATAACCCAATCACTTTGCTATATACCTAAAACTAACACAATATTATAATTCAACGCTACTTCAATTTTTTTTTAAGTATTCAAAAAAAGAATGTGTGTATATGTGTATATGTTTACTAAGTCACGTCCAACTCTTTTGCGACCCCATGGACTGTAGCCCTCTTGGCTCTTTTGTCCATGGAATTTCCCTGGCAAGAATAGTGAAGTGGGTTGCCATTTCCTTCTCCAGAGGATCTTCCAGTGATCGAACCCATGAGGATTCTTTATCACTGAGCCACCAGGAAAGCCCCCCAAAAGAATACATAACAATAAAAATAACAGCTACTGTTTGCTATGCACATATTATCACTTACTTTGTTAGAGACTTTACATGCATTGTTTTATTTAATTCTTATCCTCGCAACAACCTTGCAAAAGATATATTATCTTTTTTTTCCTGGATGAGATAATCAGCTCAGATTAATTAATTCGTTTTCCACAGCTCATGCAGCTACAATGGGGAGTGCAGAATTCAAACCCATATCTGAGTCGGAGTCCATTCTCTTCACAGTATTACCACTCAAGAAGCAAACCTGGTACACACATCCTCCTAAAGTATCAGTTATCTACAAAGAGTTAGGGGGAAATATGATTTTCATATTAAAATAGATTATTACAGCTAGCGAAAATTAATGTGCATTGTTAAGATCAAGTAAATGCCATGGGTTGTGGGCTGGAACACACACGCAGATCTCTAGGGAGAAGTTTCCTCTTGGTTGCACTTGAAGTTTCCTCCATAAAAAAGTTCAAGAAGCCCAACACCCACACCCACCCCTGCCTCCCTACAAGTAAGCAAGCAACAAGCTAAAACAGCAAGACACCAGACAAAGTTTTTCTTATTTTTTTTGTTTCTAACTCAGTCTTGATTCCTTGTGGGCCTCTCACAACACAGCAGCTACTCTACAGTGAGAATGGATGGCTGCTTTTCTCATTCCTGCACCGCCCACCTTGCCTTGGAGTTTTAATACAATCCTATTGAGATCCTTTCAGAGGAATGAGATATTTTGATTTGTTTGTTGATTTCAAATGCAAATCCCTGGGAAATATCACAGCAATTGCGTTCTAATTCACCTGAGTCGATGCTTTTGCTTATTAGAAAACAATCTTTGCAACAGGAGCAAGTCGTGCAAAAGATGTAGAGATTGGGAAGCAGAGAGGCCAATAGAGATACTGGGGAAGTTACTGAAGATTCCTTGAGATGTACTAATGTGTCATGTTTAATAGAAAAGTGAAGGGAGAAACATGGAGCCACTTGAAGAGTACAATTCAGTAATGTAGCCTCCATTAATTGAACATTTGGACTTGGCCTGAACTAACAGACAAGTGCCATTTAGAGAGCAACCATATCCCACAGATTTGCACATTTGGACCATGTCTTTTCTTCACAACTCTTTAGGATAAAAATTGTCATTCCCATTTTACATAAGTAAAATGAGGCAAAATGTCCAGAAAGGCTCCTACATCACTGAACTAAAAAGGTGTAAGAGCTTCCAGGTTGGTGCTGGGAAGGGTGGTGTGCCCCAGGAGGGCATAGAAGCTCCCTCTTCCTATAAACGTCTCTCCCATTTGGTTGTTCAGTTCAGTTCAGTTCTGTTCAGTTGCTCAGTCATGTCCGACTCTTTGCAACCCCAAGGACTGCAGCACGCCAGGCGTCCCTGTCCATCACCAACTAACATTTGGCTGTTACCGAATTGAATCTCTTATAATTGTTGTTGTTGTTTAGTTGCTAAATTTTGTCGAGTCTTCTGTGATGCCCACAGACGGCAGCCCACAAGCCTCTGTCCATGAAATTTTCCAGGCAAGGACACTGGAGTGGTTGCCATTTCCTTCTCCAGGGGATCTTCCAGACCCAGGGATTGAACCCGTATCTCCTGCCTTGTAGAATTCTTTATACCTCTGCCACAGGGAAATCCCTTATAATACATTAGTAAATGTTTATTTTTAAAAGATAGCAAAGTAGAGCTTTTAGCTGGAGTGTGGTTCCCCTGGGCCATCAGCCACAGGCATGTGCTATACCCTAGAAATGCCCTTATAGCTGTCATCACATTCTAATTCCAAATGTAACTGGAAATCTCCCCATCAGAGGTTTACACACCTTTGAAAGGTCTGGGGAAGAAACTGCCTGAGTTCATAAACCCAGAAGTAGAAGGACCCTGGGGATGATTCCTAGGCACTCACCCAGAAGCTGTTACAAAGTTCTCACCAGCATCTGCCCACACTCCTGCTCACAATTACCCAAGGACGATAGCTTTTTCTTTTCATTCACTTTCCAAATCTCATTCAAGTGGTTCTGATTGGCTAAATATATCCCAGAACCACATGAGGACAGGAACTGTGGGACATATAAGTCACTACTTCTTCCTCCAAACATAGAAAAAAACAGACAGAGAGGCAGCAAAGATCCTGAGCTGATCACAGCCAACCCGGCCAAATGCTAGTCTAAGCATTGCCAACTTGTAACTCCAATCTGTGTCCCTGGGAATAGTATAAGGATTTTTAAATGGATGCCACTACTGTATTATGAATCTATTGCTGCATACAAACCACCCAAACTTAGAGGATTAAAGCAACACTAGTGGATTATCTGGGCTCACAAGCCCAGCAATCTGGGCTGTGTACCGCTGGTCGCTCTCACGTGTCTGTGATCGGCTTCTTTCCGCTAAGTTGGATGGCTCTGGCTGTTGGCCGGTAGTTGGCCAGGCCCACATCTCTCTCATCATCCAGCAGAAGGGCCTGGGCTGGATCTTGTGGAGACTGGCAGGGTTCTAACTGTGGAAATAGAAGCTGCAAAACCTCCTGATGCCCAGGCTCAGAACTGTTACAATGTCATTTTGGACACATCCTATTGGCCACAGTATGTTACCAGGCCTGCCCAGACTCAAAGGCCGGGAAACAGCCCCACCCACCGATGAGAAAAGCCTCAAAGTCACGTTCCAATCAGGGAGGCACACAGACTGGAGTGTGCAATTTTTACAAACATCTGCTAGACTTTATCCAACAATTTGAGGAGCAGGATAAAGTTCAACCTGTTCTAGACTTATGGACGTGGGCAGAGGGGAGGAGGTGAGGTTGGGAGGAAAGGAGAGAGTAGAGAGAGTAGCATGGAAACATATTACCATATGGAAAATAGATAACCAATGGGAATTTGCTGAATGACTCAGGGAACTCAAACCAGGGCTCTGTAACAACCTGGAAGCGGGGAAACATATGTATACCTATGGCTGATTCATGTTGATGTATGGAGAAACCAACACAATATTGTCAAGCAATTATCTTTCCATTAAAAATAAATTTAAACAAAACAAACAAAAAATTCAACATGTTCTTATAAAGCCCTTGCAGGTCGTTAACACACTAGAGTGCATTATGAGTGGTGTCCCGACAAAGCCCTGTTGGTTTGTGTGTCTGCGAGCCTGGTGCTCTGAGAATTGGCCTTGGGAACCGCCGCACTCCCACTGTGAATTCAAAGCCAGAAACAAGGATGGTACCTGTTTTCATAATTTAGGGGATAAAATGCCTTAGGGCAGACTTTTTGTGGGGAAGAATGTCTTGTTTCATAGGAGGGTTGACAGGGAAATAAAGCCCCATTTAGTCCCTCCACCTTTGGTTTCCAATTGGAAAGACCACATCGTGTGTTCCAGCAGCTTCCCTGAGGTCATTAGTGCTTCAGAGCCAGCTGAATTGCAGGATAATAACGATTCTTTGCATTTATGGAATGCCTGGACTCTGAGGAGTGCCAAGTAATTTACAATCACTCATTAATTAATCCTCAGCCCCCACATGAGATGACGATGGGTTATTATGCGACTTTGACAGATGTGTGAAGTGGCCAGAGGGAGCCCAAGTGACATTAAGCTTCTGCCCAAGGTCACTGTGTTGCCAGACTCACAGATCCTGTCCCAGCTCCATCAGCCTCGCTATCCATGCTACAAGCCTCTGCCACAGGAGCGCTGGAATTCCTCGGGGCTGGTGCCAGCCATTTCAGAGAAGTCTGAGATTTTAAGATCAGATGTGAGGATTTTGCTACTCCATTTTGTGTGTTACGGGCTGGGAGTGGGGGATGGAGGGGGTTCATGTTTTCCTCTTATGTATTTGGTTTTGGTGTTGATGTGCAGTTTTAGGTCCACCACTTACGTGTCCAAGAAGAGTTGGTTCTAAGCGCATTGCTTCCACACTTTGTTCGGACATGTTACTTATGCAAGAGAATGTGGGTTCTCCCAGCTGAAAGGAACATGTAACAGCTCACAGAGTGTGAGAGGGGGCCTGGCAGAGGAGTGGGGAGCATGCGTCACCTCTGGCAGGGCCTCGTAGTTTCACAGCAATGTCTAATTAGGAGATAAACGCAGATTTGCTTTTCTAAACAGACTGCACTTACACTAACACTCAGAAAACCGGAGTCCACATCCCTGAGCAGATGAACACATCTGCAGAAAAAGCTGCCAGCTACAGAAAAGGCTTTGAGATTAATTTCAGGCATCCTTTCCAATTTGTTTTCTAAAGGATCTCTTACCTAAGTATATGTTTTTCCACACATACAAATGCAACCAGCCAGAGTGGGATTGTTTTGGTACAAGGAAGTGAGAACCCGTCGCATCGAAAAAAGAGCTACACAGTATCCGGAAAACTCAAAAACTGTGAGGCAAACACTCCAAGGATGAGGCACCAAGAGCCATAGCCAGCCTTCTGAGCTCTTCAAGACCAGCTGCAGTCACTGCTGGCACATGAGATTAATCACCTTGGATGACAGGAAAACCCAGGGCCATGAAGGAGTCATTAAGCATGGTGCTTTCCAGGATCAGTTTCATGGAAGAGAGCAATGTAATATCAGGAACATTGAGGCTAGGATACAGTCAAAGTTATGCCATCTGATGGAACTCCTCCCTTCCTTCCTTCCTTTTTTTCTTTCCTTCCTTCATCAAAGGTGTTTGAGCATTTCCTTTGTTTTGTTTTTTTTTTTCATTTTTACTGGAGTATAATTGATTTAAACACTGTGTTAGCTTCAAGTGTACAGCAAAGTGAATCACTTATACATACACTTACATCCACTCTTTTAGATTCCTGGCCCATATATATCGTTACAGAGTACTGAGAAGAGTTCCCTGTGCTGTACAGCAGATCCTTATTAGTTATCTGTTTTATATATAGCAGTGTGCACATGGGCTCCCCAGGTGGCACAGTGGTAGAGAATTCACCCACCAATGCAGAGACGCAAGGGGAGGGTTGTTATCCTGTCTGGGGACTGGCCGGCACTTGCAGCTGTGGTTTCCTATCCGAAAGTTCCTGCTGGACCATCCCAGCACACCTTCATACTTTCTCTCATTTCTCTCTCCTTTTTTGTCCCTGAGTCCCGAGATTAATTTTGTGTATCTGTGTGTGACAGGTGAACATATGTCCTTACATGTGTTTTAACTAATTGCTCATTAGTGGGTGAAATTTATTATCTTCAAACCATCCTTTTCCCTCCCATCTGCCCTCACCTACTGAATTCTCTTGATTATGTTCCAAAGCCATATTTGGCTGGTACCAATCTCATCTCCATCACTGCATGGCCCTGGGTGAAAGATTTAACTTCTGAGTCTCATCCCTTGCATCTGATATCTGTTTTACAGGGTCACTGTGAACAAGAAATAAAATAACTTATGTAAAGTGCTTGGCACAGAGTCTACAGTAAGTTCATTCTCTTTTTACTCCCTTTTCAAACCTCCTTCCCTGTGTTCCAAGGCACTTTGCTCAAACATTTGCCTTAGGTGATGGGCTGCTTATGTAAAAGTTAGTGACAACTAGTCCTTTAAATTGATGATGAATAATAAAAAGAAAAGGGAAATAGAATCAATACTGACTAACAAAGGTAACAAAGAAAGAAGAGGCATAGGCTTGAGGGGCTCGGGAAGTGGGGATAAGACAGAAATCATAACTGACTTTCATATGCACAGTCACCAGTAAGTCAGAAACATTCATTATTTACTATCAAACTCTATAATTTATAAAACTCATGCTTTCCAAAAATATTTACAAAACATTTATCAAATCAACACAATCATATTTCAAACAATAATCTTCCAGAAATTTACCATGCAGGAATTCACTCTATATTTAAGGAGACAAAAGGAAATGATAGATGATGATAAAATAAGTTGCTATCAAGAGGGGATATAAATATGATACAAAAGAACACAAGAGAATAAACATGTGATGTTGGTAAAGGATTTGCTTGCTTTGAGTAGATCCTTGAGTAACTGCCAACATCCATCTATGTGCAAACTAATAAAATATGTACCACATAAAGTGCAAAGTTTGGCAGACATCTGTGAAATAACAGCTAGTGGATAATGAGTTAACACATCCTCTGGAGAAAACCCTATTTTTTCTGACCTATTTGTAAATGAAGGATACAAAAGAAGATTCTATAAGAAGTGAAGAAAAAAATCTAGCTGTTTACTAGAACTATGTCTATGACCTGGTCTATACCATCACCAAGCATGGAAGCTACACAAGGCTCAGAGAAGGACTGGCCAGCCCCTAAACTGTCCACCACCCCCTTCCTGGGACCAGCTGGAGCAAAACCAGAAGCAAATTCTTCAAATATCTTCCTGCTTCGAGCCCTGCTCAGCACAATAATATTTCTATTATTCCAAGCTCTTAGGGAAAGAAACGTACCTTTACCTGCATTTTATTTTGAGCCAAATACACTTCGGGAAAATCAAAAAGAGATGATTATTCACTGCTCCCCCCCATCCCTCAACAACGTCTTACGGCTTAATTAAGACAGTAACGACTCTGGGGACAGACAACATGTTTGAATTCTAAGCCAGTCCCAGCTTAGCACGTTCCCTCACCAGGCAGGAATCAGGAAAAACTGAGAGCAAGCAAGCCCAGCTGAAGGTCACCACACCAGGGGAAAGTGACTCCTCTCTGATTTTACGAAGAGGCAGGGAAAGCATGAAGCAGCAGCTGTGGGTTCAGAGAGCTGTGTTGGTATTTGACCAGGGAGAGAGGGCTAGACAGATTACAAATGAAGCCACACAAGCAATACACTCGGTGGGCAGTGAGAACCAAAATGTGATGTCCTTGTTGGTGCGATGGTTGGGACATACACATACGTACACACACTCACTCACTCACTCACTCACTCACAGAAAGTATTTCCTTTAAAGAGATGTTCACAAATGAAGAACTATGATTTTTCTTGAACAAAATTCAAACCTCTCTGACCTTCTGCCTTGGAGGCATCGTGTGACAAATCAGAGCAAGCCCAAACCCCATCCCGGCCAGCGGTGGGCGCCAGCTTTTGGAGAAGCCCTTCACGCTGCTCAGAATGATGGATGCCAGCATGGGTGCAGCTCCAGTTATTAGACCTTGTGTCAGAATCCACAGAAGCCCCCAAACGCCCCTCAACATCTATCACTGATGACAACCTCCTAAGACAAACAATAGATTTCATTCAAATCAACCGCTCAACTGGGAGGCAGTTTTCAATTTTATTCCCTAACGAAGGTGGCTTTACTGTCGTCGCTGTTGGAGAAATACAACGTGGCCAGATTTCTGGTCCATAAAAAGGCCAGCATTAGAGTCTGGAGGAACGTGAGGTCAAGAACTCTTCTGAAGATTTATGTGTCAATAAACTTAAAGCACAGATCAGGGAAACTGGACTTGTTAATATGGCTCTTCTTTAGATATATTTGTACAAGCCTTTGCACTGAGCCCCACCATTCAGTGTTGATATCATGCAGTGTTCTCAAAGACTTATCAAATATTAAAAACCCTATTCTGCAGAAAAACAGCACTTTACATGCTGAAAAGACAGAGTCTGAGTTATGCAAACTTCCCTTTGTTTTCCACCAAGAGAAACTCAAGCATTTTTTTTCACCTTATACATTCGATGAAAGATCTTTTCCTTTGTTGCAGAATCAGTAAGAAGCCGCAAACCCAGTTATTTCAACTGTATTCATCCTGGGCTCCCCCTACAGGACATCAGTGTCTGAGCAGTTCGGGAATATAGTCCTGAGGACTGGATCAGATGTCAGAAAGGATGGAACTGGTCTCTTGGAGCTTCCGGTCTCCAAAGGCTTCCAGTCTTGCTCTGTAGGGACGACAGGCAACCACAGTGAACATCTCTGTGGTCTGAGATTATCAGTCAAAGAGTTCTGAAGAAGATAGGAATTTAGTTAAGCCCTGAAGCACAGGGATGTATGTAGTTAGCTGTTTCCTATTTCCATATCTCTGCATCTTCTATTCCCTCTGCCTGGAACCCACTCTTCATCTCATCTTAGAAAACACCTATTTTTTCTTGAAGGATTTCAAAATCTAGAGCTGGAGCATACCCCACCAGCCCCACCTCTCAGCTCAGCTCTTTCCTTTCTGCTCCCTCAAGTCATTCAGTCTTTGCAAACTCTGTCAGTTACACGGTGAGCATTTTGACAGAGTGCCAGGTGGAGCACAGGGCTTCCAGACCTGGGGCAAGATGAGACTGTCCCAAAAGTGGAAATGCAGACCTCACACTTACTACAACAAGATCCCATTAGCCAAAGGCTATGGGGTTGAAAATGCATGCTGCTTATAAAAAGTGACTTGTCTTGAAATTTTTCTTGAAACTAGAAAGGTTGTCAGAATTTTAAATGCTCCAGAGAAGGTTGGATTTTATGTGCGGTAATACTGATTCCATTTACCCAGGGTTAGAGCCGCTGAAAATCTGGACGAAAAGATAGACCACATCTCTCTCTTAACTCCTTCCAAATGGGTGGACTCAGGATCTGGAAGTATTTAGAGAAAGGGAAAATTCTGTTGTGGAAACAGATGTGTCCAGGAAGGCTTAGTGAAAGACATTCAGTCTTAATTATGGTCCGGAAGACAGAAAAGGAAGAGAGAGGAGAGGAGTCAGGAAGGGTGTTTGGGAGGAGCTGGTTGTCCGGCAGAGTAGAAGCTATACCTGAGGAGGTCAGGCCACTGTTCTGACTTTACAGGGAGGAATCTGCTCACCCGCATGGGTGCTTTCGCCTGAAAGCTAAAGCTACTGATGACCTTTTCTCTAAAGATCTTCCATGGGTGCTGCCAAGTTTGATCCAAAAGCCAGACTCCAAGTAGGATGTGGAAACAGTATGCCACGTAGTAGAACAAAGGTAAAATCCATCATTTGGATCTAAGAGTCAAGGCATTCAGTTCAGGGGTGGGGAGGAGTCAGGAACCATAGAAGTAAGATAGTCTACACATAACAGAGAGAGGTCACAGTGGACTCTGCACGCTGCATATAGAATAAGCCTGCCCAGTCAGATGGGTTCCCTCTCTGTGCCGTTTCCAAAGAAATCATGACAACTTCCTGGAGGCTGTGTTGCCTGGGACCCATACTCCACATGTAGCCTGCAGAACTCCCCGGGCACAGCCCTGCTCACCTGTCTGCTTGCATTTCCTTCCTGCTGCTGCCCTCCCCCAGCTCAGAATGAAGAAAAAAGGTCCCCAGAGTCACCTCTGTCCCTCAGTGGGGCCAATATTGGCACAGTGCTGCCCAAGATAGTCCCATCCCTGAGAGGGCTCATGCAGGGACTGGAGGGCTCGTCCATCAAGGAAACTGTAACCTTCAAACACTGAATGAGAGAAGCCCTCATGAAGTTCTTCCAACTCTAACCTTTTAGGGAGTAATCAAAGTGATGACAACCGGAGGGTTTAAATCCTACTTGGGTTGGTCCAAGGTGCAATTGACCAAGCTTTTACAAAAGGAAACTTCAGGGTCCCTGTGTCACACTTAGCTGTCAAGTGGATTAACCAGGACCAAAAAGATAGCACTTTGAAAACCTGAAACCAAAACCAAAGAATTAAATCAGTGAAATATTAGTTGGTTGTACTTGAAGATAAAATTAAATACCTAATATCTGTCTGTGGCATACCAAAGCAAATTATATAAAACAACTCCAATGAAATATTTAATTAGTTGCTCTGAAATGGATTTGCTCCCAAACCATTAATCTAATTAACATACGCAACTTTCCTCCTGCGGCACTTGCCTCGTTTATATATGAGACCGGCACACAGCTCACATGTGTCCACTTATGTACATGTATATCTCTAAGAGCCTCCTCCTTGTAGTACACACTATTTTATGCTCCCTCGCCTCCCGTATTTGTGGGTAACATTCAGTATCCACAAAATAATATAAAGAAATTGCTCCAAATGAGAAACATTTGATGTTTCCAAGTGCACAGAGAAAGGGGCTATTTTTCCAGCATGCATTGCAGATGCGGCAGCTGAATTCATGTGCACACACAAACTCTAAATGAACAGCCTGCGTAATCATGACAATTACACGTTGCAATATGTTCTGTTTCTACTAATCAACCCAGGAAGCTCCAAGAGGGGGGAAAAAAAAGAAGATTGTCGTTTTGTTCTTTTAAATATTGTAGCTTGTGGACTATACCTGCTTACTGGTAAATTGACATCATTGGAAAAATACTGAAATAAATTTAGAAACAAAAATTATTCGCACTGAAAAATTAGATAATTAACATTTTGAAGGCCGCGGGAATGGGGATAGCTGAGAGAATGTCAGTACAATACTGCCATCTAGAGGAAACTACAGTTCAAAAAAAGTTTTTTTTTTCAGGTTGGTTTATTCCAGAGAAATAAAACAGCCGATAAGGATAGAAAAAGGAGACAGGATTCTAAATAATGAGATTCCTATTTTCCTACATGACTTAGAGCAGAGCTCTCCAAACTTTTTTCACTTCTTTGGACTCTGGGGTATTTGGGAGGTTGAAGAGAGGGCATGATTGCTGACCTGATAAGGAGGCTGCCGCCTGGCCGGTCAGGAACCTGAAGACGTGAGCGGGAGGGAGCTTAGCAATGACTCCTCCTCCTTCTCTGTTTTTGTGTTTGTTTAAGGAAATCTGAAAATTTGTATTTGTATGTGAAATTTCCAGATGTTTTAATTTGGCAACTAAAAAAAAAAAATTTAACTGTTCAGTATGAATACATGTCTGGGGTGCAACTTTGGCTCAAAGGGTAGCGGGTTTGTGACATTTGGAAAGAAAGAAAAAATATTACTGGTGAATTCTGACCTAAGGAGAAAGGAAGAGAGAACTGAGGACGTTGTTACCAGCTTGGAAATGTATTAAAAAGGATTTGGCGGCCACACCCTGAGATTCATCATTAGGAAGACAAGAGTCTAAGGTAACAGTGGCATTCCCTCTCCAACTCTGTAGTTCAAGGACTTCTGTGGCATGAAGTGGAAGTGTTATTCGCTCAGTTGTGTCCAACTCTTTGAGACCCCATGGACTGTAGCCTGCCAGGCTCCTCTGTCCATGGAATTCTCCAGGCAAGAATACTGGAGTGGGTAACCATTCCCTTCTCCAGAGGATCTTCACAACCCTGGGACCAAATCTGGGTCTCCTACATTGCAGGCAGATTCTTTACAGTCTGAGCCATAAGGGAAGCCTGACTATTCAGAAGAGTGTGGGGTACAGAAATGGAGAGAAGTGTTTTGAGGAGGAAGGAGTATGATAAATGCTGCTGGAAGTCTGAACAAGATAAAGAAAGTAGGGAATTTCCTGGCAGTCCAGTGAATAAGACTTGAGGAAATATGCAGTCTCACACACGCTAATGCAATGAGCTCTTCCCCCACCTCATCACACAGGGAAAAGTGTTAATAACGCTGAATCATTCCTGTGTTAGGCCAGTCTTAACCCTGGTTACAGCTGAGAAAGCTCCCCCAAGAATTGTGACCCAGGAGATGGGAGATGCCATGGGAAAGAAAGGAAGGAGAGAAAGCTTAGGGGAAAATGCCCAAGACAGAGAGAAACTGCCAAAGAAGGAAACATGAGGCTTCTGTTATGATACTGTTTTCAAATCATTGCAATGAGCAAAAGTCATAACTAACTACAGGCTCAGTATCAAATAACTCAGAGAGAGTAAAACAAAAAATGGTATACAGAGTGAGGCGAAGCTCTGCGCTATCTCCGTTGAGCAAATACGTGTTTGCGGGTAGCCAGCAAACACCAGGCAAGGTGGAATGTTGCAATTGATTTGCACTGTTCGGTTATCTTGTACTGAGGTGCTCTGTGTGTTCTGTTTTTCCTCCCAATAAATAACAGCAGGTTTACACTGTCACAAAGAGAATCATGACATATGTTTCGTAATTTATTCAGCTGATTCCACACGCTTCTGCTAAACAGAGGGGTGAGAGAAGGACATTTCAGAACTGTGTTCACAAGACCCTAGGAGGAAGCAGGGGCATGCATCATCAGTGAGGGTGAAGGGGGTTCATCTCCTTTCCAATTTTCCTTCCTCTTTATATTCTGATTTTTTTAATCTCCTTGTTCCATTGATTTATGAAAACAAGGTGTTAAAACCTCCATTTGTAACTGTGCCTTTGTCTAGTTCTTGCTTCAATTCTGTGATTTTGCTTCATGTATTTTAAAGCTGCATTGTGTGTGTCTCTGTATATTTAGGAGTTCTGTGCCTTCCTGATGAATTAATTCATCATTATGAAATGTCTCTATTTATATGTAACAATAATCTTTGTCCGAAAGTCTCTCTGTGTGAAACTGATATAGGCACAGCCGCTTTCTTATGCTCACTATCCAGGGTACATTATTTTGCATCCTTTTTTCACTTTCAAACTACATGCATACATATATTTAAATTGCTTCATTTGTAGGTAGTATATTGTAGAGTCTCCCATTTTTGTGCAGGCAGTCTCTATCTCTTAAATGAAGAGTTTAGTCAACTCATTTTAAGTAATTAAAATGATTGGGTTTAATTCTACTCTCCCGCTATTTGTTTTCTATTTTTTGAATCCTTCTTGTTTGTTCTTATGGTTTCTCCATCTCACCTGGCTCATTCTCTTTGAATTAATCATATTTCAAGCATTCTGTGTGTTACTTTCACGGAAGTTTTAGCTATATCTTGGGATGACACTGCTCATCCTTGCTAATTACACACTGCAGAGCATTCATATTAAACCACTTCCTGTGAAACGTAAGATACTTGCAAGAGAATAATTCCATTCTTCTCCCCTAAGCTATTAGTGTCATATATTTTATTTCACATGTGTTATAAATTCCAAAATGCTACATTACCTTTGCTTTAAAGTGCCATGTTTTTTAATAAAGTTTAAAAATTGCATCTTTTATATTTATCCACATTTATCATTCCCAGTGCTTTTTATTACTTTCAGTGTATTTGAGTTTTCATCAGTATCATTTCCCTTTAGACTAAAGAACTTGCTTTAGCATTTCTTATAGTGCAGGTCTTCTGGCAAGCAATTTTCTCAGTTTTTCTTTTATTTTAAAAACTCATTTCATCCTAATTTTTGAAGAGTTTTCATGCTGGATACAGAATTCTTGGTTTGCAGAGTTTTTGCTTTCTTCCAACATTTTTAAAATGTTGCCCCATTTTCCTCTGGACTTCATTGTTTCTTATGAGAATGAGTTGTCATATGCATGATTATTCCCTTTTAAGTATTTTTTCCCTGGCTATCTTTAGATTTCCTCTTTTATCTTTGGTTTTCAAAAGAATGACTGTGATGTGGCTAAGTGTGGTTTTCTTTGTACTTATTAGGAATTTGCTGAGCTTCTTAGATACATTAATTACTTTTCTACCAAATTTTGGAACTTCCCTGGTGGCTCAGATGATAAAGAGTCTGCCTGCAATGTGGGAGACACAGGTTCAATCTCTGGGTTTGGAAGATCTCCTGGAGAAGGAAATGGCAACCCATTCCAGTATTCTTGCCTGGAAAATCCCATGAATGAAAGAGCCTGGAGGGCTACAATCCATGGAGTCACAAAGAGTCAGACACAACTGAGCGACTCACACACACCAAATTTTGGAAATTTTCAGGTATTGTTTCCTCAAATATTTTTTTCTGAACCATTCCCTCTCTTTCTCAGACTCTTAATGGACTAAATATCGCTCACAGATCATCAAGGATCCCTGAGACTCTCTACATTAGTTTCATATTCAGACTTTTTTCTTTTTACATGTTTCATCTTCAGATTGGATAATTCTACTAATTTTCCTTCAATTTCACTGTCCTTTCCTTTTGAAGTCTCCAATCTGCTGTTAAATTCATTCACTGAACCTTTCATTTCTGATATGCCTTTCAGTTATAGAATTTCCATTTGGTTCTGTCTTATTGTATCTATTTCTCCACTGAGATCTCACACCTGCTGACTTACTGCATCCATCTTTTTTTTTTAATAAGTCTCTGAACATTTTTATAATGGTACTTTTAAAGTCCTGATCTTCTAAGTACAATATTTGAATCATATCAAAGTCTATTTCATTGATTGCTGTTTGCCCCCTTGATCAGAGGTAACACATGTTGCTCACATGTCTGATGATTTTTATTGTATGTTGGACATTGTGGATGATATTTAAGAAGTCTGAATTATGTTATTGTCTTTAAAGAAGGTTGGTTTTGTTCTGCAAAGCAGCTAATTATTGTGAAATTTTTTCTTACCCTGGCTTGGTTTTATTTTTGTTAGGGTGGTTCTGTCTCATATTTATTCTTAGTCCCAGGATATGGCTTTTACTCTATTGCAGGGTTTGGCAAATGTTATCTATAAAAGCCAGGTAGTAATTAATTTAATTCTTGTGAGCAATGTATGGTCTCAGTTTCCTTTTCCTTCTTTTCCCCTTTCCTCTTCTTCCAGCTCCTGCTGCTTTTGAACAACACTTTTAAAAACTAACAATCATTCTTAGCTCATGGGCCACACTAAAACATGCCACAAGCCAGATTTGGCCATAGTTTCTGGACCCCTACTTTTGGGCATGGTCCCCCAGTCCTAGCATGTGGCCTTTATTAGTCCTTACCTGAACCCCTGCAGTGCTTATTGAAGACATTCCCTTTGGGATTGGTCAGACTCCAGTGTCTCACAGCACCAGACACCTGCTGGCTCATCACTGTCACTCTCCCCTAAGCCTCATGAAGCCTCACCTTGTGGATTTCCGCCAAGCTCTCAGCTAAGGATCCAGAAGACACCTTTACGGTCCACCTCACCTTCTCATAGACACACTGACACATCACTAACTTCCAAGCTGACACCACTCAGGCAACTGCAGATGGCAGCAAGGGACTGAGTCAGGATCTCCAGGGCTTTTATTTCAGTCCAGAAGCACCCACTTCGTAAAAGCAGATTGCAGACCTAACATCCAGTGCAGCAAGAATTAGTTACATGGGAGTGAATGAACTGATTGGATGAATTGTGATTATTTGTACTGGGATATTATTTCTTAGGGCTTCCCTTGTAACTCAGTCGCTAAAGAATCTGCCTGCAACCTAGGAGACCCCAGTTCGATTCTTGGGTTGGGAAAATCCCCTGGAGAAGGAAATGGCAACCCACTGCAGTATTCTTGCCTAGAGAATCCCATGGACAGAGAAGCCTGGCAGGCTACAGTCCATGGGGTTGCAAGAGTCAGACATGACTTAGCAATTATTTCTTATTGTGAATTATTTTTAATGTTCTATTTTTATGGGCCTATTGCCTGGAGAATCCCAGGGATGGGGAAGCCTGGTGGGCTGCCGTCTATGGGGTTGCACAGAGTCGGACACGACTGAAGTGACTTAGCAGCAGCAGCATGATGAAGCTCTTCCTCTTGATCAATGCCTAACCTTTATTTTAAATTGGGGATTAGAAAACTCTGGTCCATGGACTAAATCCAGCTCACCACAGGTCAAATCTAATCTATGTGCCATTGCTTACATGCTATCTGTGGCTTCTTTCAGGCTGCAATGGCAGATTTGAGCACAAAATTTGTGGTAGACCCATGGCCTGCAAAACTGAAAACATTTACTGTCCAGTTCTTTATAGAAAAAGTTTGCTGATCCCATTTTAGACTATGTTTTTGCAAACTGAAATGAACCACTCTTTACAACATTGTCAAAGCAGGTGAGGCAAAATGCAGCAAAGGAATCGGCAGCAAAGACACACAGGGCAGGTGGATGGCTCCGGATGATGATGAGGTTTCACAGTGTCAGCAGCACCGGTGTCTGACATTCAGTAAGTAAAGGCCTGCAGTCAACCTCTCAGAAGACTTTGGGGTTGGGTGTAGGGACAGGCTGGTAAATATAACTTCAATGAGGAATATATATATGACACTAGATTCTCGCACACTGGTGAAGAGTATGAAGTCCTTTTTCACAGAACAGTGCTTGACCTACCTCAGATATTCTATGTGACCCAGAAGCTGAAGACCATAAGGAAGAGAAGAGTAGAGATAACCAGTAGGTACCCAGCTCTCTGATGGGGCCCTTTACCAGCTCACCTCACTCAGTATAGCAAGAGTGAGCGGGGGCATTAGCATCCATCGCAGCTTCTCAGATGAGCTGATAGGCTCTAGGAGGATATGCTATTTGCCCAGTATCTCAGCTAGGAAATGTAAGGGCTCATACTCAAAGCTATCAAGACTCCAAATCCATTCTCACAATTTCTACAGCATCATCTCTGGAAGGATAAGGAAATAAGGGAACAGGATTCAGGAGGGGGAGAGAAGTGGGAGAAGACACTTAACAATCTCTCAAGATGTACATTCAAGCACCTTATTTTTTCCAAAGGGGGAAGAAGTATCAAGACAAACCCTAGAATTGCCCTTTATACCTCAACTGTATATACCAATGTCCATATGAAGATAAAAATGTCCAAAAGATAAAAATAATGAGAACCCATAAAACAAACATAGACCAGAAGTATAAAGAGGAACGCAGGGCCTTTGTATCTGTTGTTCCCTATTGCCTTGCCTTAGAGGCTCCTTTCAAGGTATTTATATTCCAAGGAATTTACATACCTCACTTCCTTCATGTTATTACTCATACACCAGGTTCCAAACACTGGTCTTCCTGAGCATCCAAATGAAAACTGCAAACAACCATCTCAGTCCTCACTCCATTCATCTAACATATTACATAGTTCATTTGTATATTGTATCCCCCACTTGAATGTAACCCCATGAGACTGAAGACTTGGCTTTGTCTGGTTTTCTGTTTTTTCATTTTTGTTTTCACTGTTGTACTCCCAGTATCTAGAACGGTTCCTGGCACATGATAGAAATGCAAACATTTTATTTTGTAATAATTTTATTTATTAAGCTATTTGTGGTGCGCTGGGTCTCCATTGCTGCCCGAGGGCTTTGTCTAGTTGCCGGGAGCAGGGGCTATGCTCTAGTTGTGGAAAACTCTTAACATTTTAAAATTTATCTCAAGGTCAAGCAAGTGCCCAGTGACCTGTGGCAGATGTTTCTAATTCTTTTCTTAAAATCCAGCCCCCTTCTCTATCATCAATAGAGTTGTGTCTGAGAGCAGCAGTAGCATACCAAACATAAATAAATAAAAGTAAAACCATTGTATTTCCCACCTTCTCTTGTGGATGATGCTGTGAGCCACAGTCCTGGCTGATGAAGTGAAGAGGGGTGTTACTCGGCAAAGCTTCCTGAAAAGCTCTTTACAAGGTAGAGGCGTCAACAGGCATACACTGCTTAGCTTTTGCCTTCTTCCAGTCTGGCATGGACACGTGATGTGAGAGGCAGTGCAGCTGTCCTGGGCCATTAGGCAGCTAGGATGGATACAGTGGAAAGAGGAAAGGAGCCACTACGGGGACCACCTGGACCCCCTTCCTCTGGATATCTAATCCTAGGAGGGAGAATAGAGCCTCAAATTTCTGAGCCATTGCTTAGTCATGTTTTCTGTGACTTGAAGCTGAAGCATTCCGGTTAAAAACCACTAAGGTCAGAATTGTGCTTCCTGCTTTCCCCTCCTTCAAATCTAGCTTTGCCGTGATCCATTTGCGGGAAAGTTAGGTGTGCTTGGCACCCCCTCAGCCAACAATATGGAGATTACAATTGCTGTTTAACAATGCAGTCAGTCGTGGCAAGACAAATAACACCAAGCACAAGACAGTGAAGAGCTGGCTGCTTTTCCTGTACAGACCTAGCAAAGGTTGGTTTCTCTCAAATTTTTCTAATCAGGAAAAAAATTCAGAGAGAGGAACAGACAGAATTAAATGTGAAGTCCTTCAGTTTACAGGCTAGGAATACAATACATAGATACAGTCATTGTTCCCTGATACAATTAGGATCATCCCCGGAATATAGTTTTAAAATGTCAATTGAATCCCTAGTGAGAATTAAAAGAAACAGGAACTCCCAAGATAGGTCCCCTTGGCATTAACTTTGAGAGAGCTCCCCTAGTGCTGTTGACTTGCATGCAGGTTGAGAACCACTGCTTCAGTGGTTTCAATCCTTTAAGAAGGATTGAGTTGTGTCCTCCCTAAATTCATTTGTTGAAAGTCTAACCCCAATTGTGACTATACTTGGAGACAGAGTCTTGTTCAGACACTAAGTCATGTCTGACACTTTGTGACCCCATGGACTATAGCCTGCCAGGCTCCTCTGTCCATGGGGATTCTCTAGACAAGAATACTGGAGTGGGTTGCCATTTCCTTCTCCAGGGGATCTTCCTGACCCAAGGATTGAACCTGCATCTCCTGTGTCTCCTGCATTGGTAGGCGAGTTCTTTACCACTGAGCCACCAGGGAAGTTCAAGGAGCTAATTAAGGTTCAGTGAAACCACACAATGGGATCCTAACCTGATAGAACTTGAGCATTCCCCATCTCTTGCTCCCCTCTCTGCCCTGTGAGGACACAGCAAGAATGCAGCTGGTTGTCTGCAAGCCAGGAAGAGGCCTCACCAGAACCCAGTCGTGCTGGTAGCTTGATCTGTTTCAGCATCCAGAACTGTGAGAAAATCAGTTTCTGTTGTTGAAGCCCCCAGTCCATGGTGTTTTGCCACGGCAATCCCAGCTATTATAAAACAAACTTCTAACCAAAGGGAAGTAGAACCACCCTACTGCCAAGGCTCCCCGTGACTCTCCCATGGCTCTTCCTACAGTCTCTATCAGTCTCCAGAATTACCCTGCTCAGTCTCACCCTTGCACTTGTCTCCCTCCACTTGGAAACCAAGTTGCTAAATATTTACTATTTGATTTAGTGACAGGTGCTAAGAGAGAATATAAGGATACATAAATCAACAGTGTTTACCCCTCAAGCTATCTGGAAGCAATAGAAATGTAAAATAAATTTAAGAAGAATCATTTTCCCCACACTTAACCCTTTCAATGATTTCCCACGGTCTCAGGAGCACGTCTACCGTCTTCAATATGACCTGCAAGGCATTGCTCTCTCTGGGTCTCTCGCTTCCTCATTACCATCCAGCCTTCCTTCAGTTTCTTACACACACCTGATGCTTTTCCTCCCAAGTCCTTCTATATTACCACTGCCTGGGCCATTCAAAAACTTGGATCTCCTCTTTGTTTCCTACTAACTCTGCAGGGTTAAGCACAAAATCACTTCCTTGGCAAAGCCCTTCCTGCCCTTTAATGGAGTTAAAGCTTATTTAAATACTTGCCTGGCTCTGTGACCATTTTCTTCATAGCACCAATAACAAACTAAACGTGCTAAGTCACTTCAGTCATGTCCGGCTGTTTTGCAACCTTGTGGACTGCAGCCCTCCAGGCTCCTCTGTCCATGGGATTCTCCAGGCAAGAATACTGGAGTGGCTTCCCGTGCCCTCCTCCAGGGGATCTTCCTGACCCAGGGACCACGAAGCCCACGTTTCTTACATCTCTTGCATTGGCAAGCAGGTTCTTTATCAATTGTGCCACCTGGGGAGCACCCTAATAACAAACAGGGTGATTTAAACAGCTATTTATGGATTCGTTCAACAAGTGAAGACTATGTTTATCTTATTGTCCTGTGCTCAGCACTCAGCATAGTATAGGCTCTCACTATATAACTTACTAAAAGAATAAGATCTAATGATACAAGAATCCTACTAATTACCAGATATGTAGAACAGTCATTAAAAGCTCAAGTGAAGAGCAGGACTGATAAGCTAAGCAATTGCACAGAGGAAACACCTGAACAGAGCCTGAAAGGAAAGAAGCCATTCTGACACCATTTCTTTTAGACCTATTCAGACAGCACTCCTCATTCAGTGAAAGTTAGTCACTTAGTCGTGTCCAACTTTATGACCCCATGACTATAGCCCACCAGACTCCTCTGTCCATGGAATTCTCCAGGCAAGAATACTGGAGTGGGTTGCCATTTCCTTCTCCAGGGGATCTTTCTGACCCAGGGATAGAACCCAGCTCTAAAAATACATCTCATAAAGAAAACAGACTCATTACCCCCATGCCATTTTGTTCTCTTCCTTCTTTGGAATCTGTATTATAAGACAATGGAAATACAGCCATACCATGCTCATTTGTATGAGGAAATAGTCTCGAATTGCCTTTTAATCATTAAACTTGTGAATGCCCTAACAGTCTGAAACTCGAAGGCAGCAGTAATGTCTGTTACTCATTTATTCATTCGTCAGGCATATAATGTATTCAGTGACTGAAGTTCCAGTCCTCGGGACTTCAAAGCAAGATAAGGCAGAGTCCCTGCTCTTAAGCAGTTCAGTTTATTGGGAAAACAAATCAATAGTTCCATATATTAACAATCTGATGTGACAAACACTAGAATAAACACCCAATTTCTGGACATTCACACAAGTGGTCTATCATGCTCAGATCGGGGTATGTATGGAAGGCTTCCTGGAGATACCTGAGCCGAGTTAAAACTTTAGTTTATGGCCCAAGACAGGAGAGGACATTCCAGGCAAAAGCAGTAGCCTGGCTTTTCAGAAACCTCCATATGGTTCTGTGTAACTGGAGGTTACACATGGCTGTGTCCTCGTGAAGCCATGAGGCTAGAGAAGCAAACAGGCCCAGAACACCAAGGTCTTTTGCTAGTTTAAGTTTGTACTTTATCGTACAGGCAACAGAGAGGCATAGAGAGATTTTAATCAGAGACAAATCCATCCTGCGGCTTGGAAAGCTCGCCAAGTGGATGAAAGATGCTAAGGCCCTTTAAAGTTAATAAGATAAGAAATGAAGAAAGCAAGGCCCCAGGGCAGCAGAGGCATTAGCTGAGATGTTCAGGAATTAAAATGAACAAGATTTGGTGACTTGACAATAAATGCACCTTTTCTCTACTTGTCCTCTCCTTTCCCAACGTTCCTTGCCCTGGTCGTATTCCTGGGTTCACCATCTTACCTTTACGTTATAGGTCAAAGGAAACGTCTGGGTCACTGCTGCACCCAGGCTTCATCCCCTACCCACCCTCAACCAGCCCCTCTTTGTTTTAACTTCCTGTCACACAACTTTTTGACTACAGATGCACATCTTGAGTGTTAATTGAAAGCTTTTTCAAGGAGAAGCACCAAAGTTGAATAGCTGGTATTTCAAAAACAAAACAAAAATGCCACATACTTATTCTAGAAACCTTTTCCAGTTCCTAAGTGGTATTGCCCTTCAATCTCCCTCTGATCTACCAAATCCCAGGGACTGGAGGTATGTGAGAGATTCCAGAAGTTAATGTTCTCACACATGAGAAATTAGCCCATGTGGATACTTTAGAACTAAGATGCTCCAATTAAAAAGGTGATGGACCTCTACCAGAAATAGACACCAGGTATTCTCAACAGAACCACAACACTGGAATGGCTGCTATGTCACACAACTATTTGAAACTAAAATGTGGCAGTTGGAAGCAAGACAAGAACAAGTTTGACTCAGGTAAGATTTCTTAGAGCCCTACTTACAGGGGACTAGAACCTGCCAGGCCAACCAGGCAGGATGTGGGAAGGGGAGGGCGACTCTCCTGCTACTTTAAAGACTGGGGATTTGGAGGGGCCAAGTCACTGTGACTCCCGCAAACTGCACAACTGCTCTCCTTACCTGCTTGCTCTCTCATTTTTAGAGGCAAATGAAGATACTGCAACATAAGCAGTTAAAGATCAAACATCGGGATAATGGAGACCCTGGCAGTCAAAACTAGCTCATGAAGGAATCCTGGGCATTGCCTCAATCCTTTCTCACTGATAAGAAATCAAGATCTGGACTGAGTCCTCCCTACAATGTCCTACCTGGGCCCACAACACACATTGTCATGGATAGGACCCTGGGGGTCAGAGACCCATACATAACCTCAGGAAAGCCCAATGATGGGACTGAGGCAGCCTCTGAAAACTGGCCTTCTGATACCAATTGAGAAATGTAAATCAGAACTGCAATGAGGTTATCACCTTCCACCTGTCAAAATGGCCATCATCAAAGTCAACAAATAAAAACTGCTGAAGAGGGTGTGGAGGAAACAGAGCCTTCCTACACTGTTGGTGGGAATGTAAACTGGTACAGCCACTATGGAAAACAGTATGGAGTTTCCTCAAAAAAATGAGTTACCGAAAGATCAGATCAGGCCTCCTTGGGAAATCTAGAGTGTCTTTCAACAGACTGCTTTGTTTTCAGGTTGAGAGGGTGGGGAGGGAAAGTCTTTTACGGTACTGTCAGGCCTCTGGTGCAGTAGCTCAGTGTTTCTCTCTGGTGAACAACTTACCCCACAACGAGCACCCTCACAGCTAGCACAAAGTGTTTTGCTGGAACTCAAGTGAGTTGCAAGTTCACTTGTTGGAACTAGACTCCTACTTAGTAGAAGCCCTAAAACTAACTTGCCTTTGGACTTGGCGTATTTCAGCCATAGCAAACCTCTCCACATCCTTAGCAAATTAACACCATCAAATTACCCTTGATCTAATAAATACTTTTGAATTCCATAATCCCTCTTCCCAACATTTGGTTTGTATTTCTATTACTGCCCTTATGTTAGGGTTTATGACCTGTCTCCCCTACTAAATATCAAGTTCCTTTAGGGGAGGTACCTGTCACATTAGCCTCGATACCTCCAGAGCTTGTCATAATGTTTGGCACATGGTAAGCAATTAGATACTTGCTGAATGAATTAAGCAGATTCTGAATGCTTTTTACCTGCTATTGGAGGAGGAGGGAGGAATGTAGTTTCTCATTCAACACCTAAAAACAGGAGAGCAGTAAGGCTAAAACTTAAAGGTAGGTTTTCTTCAGCTTGCTTTTAAAAACAAACTTGTAAAATGCTATTTGATAAAAAAAAAAAATTCACTGTTCTAGTAAGTAAAGAATACAACAGCATTTGAAGACTGTGTAAAAGATTGAGAAAAACACTAGGACCCCAAGCATTTAATGGGCAAAGGACATGAAGAAATAATTCACTGAAATTAAAAACACACGGCATAAAATAACCTTTCCATCCACACTAGACATTATTTACCTAGTAAAAAAAAAAACGTATTAAAACAGTGAAGTTTTAACAAATGGTAATTCAGAAATGATGATGTGAAGTAAAAAGGCACTTGTACACTCAGATATTAGGGGGATATAAACACAGCTACATGGAGAAAGAATTTCCAGTCACCGTCAAGGTATACATGTAAGACTCCATGTGTATACATACAAACACATATGCATGTACATAAACTAAATCTTTATGCTTTTCTAAAAATATGTATTCCAAGGAATGAGAATGTTCCTTAGAATTTATGCAGTATGACTTAGAAAGTCTACAAGTAATAAATGCTGGAGAGGATGTGGAGAAAAGGGAACCCTTTTACACTGTTGGTGGGAATGCAAACTAGTACAGCCGCTATGGAGAAGAGTATGGGGATTCCTTAAAAAAACTGGAAATAGAACTGCCTTATGATCCAGCAATCCCACTGCTGGGCATATATACTGAGGAAACCAGAAGGGAAAGAGACACGTGTACCCCAATGTTCATCGCAGCACTGTTTATAATAGCCAGGACATGGAAGCAATCTAGATGTCCGTCAGCAGATGAATGGATAAGAAAGCTGTGTTACATATACACAAAGGAGTATTACTCAGCCATTAAAAAGAATACATTTGAATCAGTTCTAATGAGGTGGATGAAACTGGAGCCTGAGAGTGAAGTAAGCCAGAAAGAAAAACACCAATACAGTATACTAATGCATATATATGGAATTTAGAAAGATGGTAACAATAACCCTGTATATGAGACAGCAAAAGAGACACTGATGTATAGAACAGTCTTTTGGACTCTGTGGGAGAGGGAGAGGGAGAGGGTGAGATGATTTGGGAGAATGGCACTGAGGTATGTATAATATCATATATGAAACGAGTCGCCAGTCCAGGTTCAGATGCACGATACTGGATGCTTGGGGCTGGTGCACTGGGACGACCCAGAGGGATGGTATGGGGAGGGGGAGGGAGGAGGGAGGAGGGTTCAGGATGGGGAACACGTGTATGCCTGTGGCGGCTTCATTTCGATATATCGCAGAACCAATACAATATGTAAAGTTTAAAAATAAAATAAAATTTAAAAAAATTTAAAAAAAAGAAGTTAGCATAATTCTATCACTTGCTAATGATCTTCAGCAAATAATTAATTTTTTGGACTTAGTTTCCTTATCAGTAAAATGATGATTTAAAAAAAAAAAGATCAGACCTTAGAAGGTTGGTGTAAAAATTAAATGAGAATATAGAGTTTAGAACAGTGCCTGGCATACAGGGCGCTCAACAAATCTTAAATGCTAGCATTCCATATATTAGAAATCTGGAAACAGCCTAATGTTTAATAATAAAAGAATGTTTAAAAAGATAATGATAAATCAATACAACAGTATATCATATAATCATTAAAATGTTGCTCCTGAAATCATACAATCACTAAAATGTTGCTCTTAAAGAGTTTTACTAATGATGGAGAAATGCTTATATTAAGTGGAAAAGTATAATATAAAGATATATAGTATGATTTCAATTATGTAAAGTATTTATCAATATATAGAAAGTGATCTAGTAGAAAACATGCCAAAATATTAAAAGGATTACTTTGGCAGTAGAATTTGACCTGCTTGGTTGTTTTTCTTCTTCATACTTTTCTATCATGAAATATTTTTGGTAAGTAATAACTTTTAAAATCAGGAAAATACCATGGTTTTTATAAGCTTAAAATAAGTTTACAAATAGGTTAAGTTCAAAAATATATACTAACATCCAACTCTTCATGTGTAAATAGTGTGATATGGAATTATTGTGGCTTTCCAAAACTCAAATTATCTTTCAAATTTACGAATATGGAGCATTGTACTAATGCAAAGTAAATATTACAAGCAACATGGAGCAGCAACAAGTATTCCTTGGTTGAATCTGTTTATAAAAAGTGTATGAAATCTAGCACAAACAATGCATTCTCTGACTTACGACAGCCCACATTCTACTTAGGTTGGCCTCTCCCACTCCCAACCACAAGTTCTAGCAGACAGGTGTTTCTGATCCAGGATCCCTTGTAACCCTGAGCAAGGGCCTTGCTGGGCATTCCTAGAGCCCTTCCTCCTCCCAGCCCCACTCCACACTCTGCAGCTTTTACCTTTTCTATTCATTAAACTGAAAAGTTCTCATTCCTTGTGCAGTTTTAAAAGGGAAGAACTTCTGCCTGGTTGTAAGAAGAAAGATGTTCCCTTCATTCTGAAGAAAGTTTCCCAAACGCTTTTCAATTCTTTATGCAGTTTTTCCCCTTCCTCAACAGTTTCGGGCCTATGTTCCTCAATTCTTGACCTTTCAGGTTAACTTACCTGATAATTAGTCCAAAACGCTATGTTAATTTCAATCAAAGTATTTAACTTATACCACTGTCTACTAAATATATAAATATCTGTATATATAAAAATCATTCAAGACCTTAACAGTTTTAACAACTGCATTAAAGTACGCAAAATTTATAGGCGTTGTTGGGAAACTGTTAATATTCTCACTAAAGTATTTCTTTGGAGTAAGTCTCAAATGCTGATTGTTTAATCAGCATTTTCATCTAAACAGGACTGAGTTGGACATTACCAGTTACAGCCATAAAGCTGAAAAACCATTCTAGTTAATATGCCACCAAACATCCACTCACACTGCATTCACCAGATCATTTTGACTGAATTTTTAAAAGAATTTGTTTAAGCAGAAACTCCTCAGATATTACTTTGTTGCTCCAAGTGACAATCTTCACAGTAAAAGTTACCTTTATCATATGCTATCATTTAAACAAACTTTACAAATTAATACAACACAATCTAAATGCACCATAAATTTATATTTGTTAATCTTGATATTAGAACATTTAAACATTTCAAACTACATAAAAATATGACAAACAATATAAAATAGAAATAAATTTGTTGACAACTTGCTTTCAAAACATCACTATTTCTTATATTGCAATTAAGCAAGAAGACAGTTTACACAGCTCTCCAGAAAACATATAGTGTTCTTAGTGGAGTGTTATCAACAAAAATCAGCACAGTCCCACACAATAATGTCTGAGATTTATTATCTTTTCCACAGTACAAGTTTTTCACAAACCATAAATCCTTTGCAGTTATTAAGTCTGTAAACAAATGCCTGAATTCCCACATTCCCCCACCTCAGGATATGCTTGTGAATGTTTTAAGTCCGTCAATCAAGTTTTTTAACTCTTCTACTTGTGTAAGGAATTAAAAGCCTTCTCTCTTTAAATTATTTATATTTTATCATACAGCCTGCAATGCAGAAAATCACAGTGAAAGCCCTGGGATAAACAAAACAACATGATCTTTACAGCAGGACTTGACACTTACAATGTTAAATGCATTTAAAGAAGCGTCCCATAATAAAAGCACGGGTTTTCATTTCCAGAAATCAAGTCAATTAGAAATTCTAGGTTCTACTTAAAAACCCATTTTGATCTAAAAGTGAAAACAGTCCCCTATCCGTAGTCATTTTATAAACTCTATACAGTTTCACTTGCAGGGATTTTTTTCCAGTCTGGAAAACAGTAGTGCAATTAGTTTTACTCCTTTAAAGTTATTTCAGTCCAGGATGTAAATAGCTCTGTGGAAAGATAAGAAGATGCTCTGGTAAACAAGAAAATTTTTGCAAGCCCATGCTGGCTTACTAGTCCATTAAAGCTTGTAAGTCCATAGTGGCTTTCAACAAAATGTTGTATATACATCACTAATAACAAAGCAGAAATAAATAGGCAAAAACGACTGTAAACTGTCTCATCTCTTAATGATTTTTCAGTAATAACTGGCTTGAAAAATTGATTATATAGTCATTTAAATAAGCAGACAGTAGACAGTTGCCCTTAAGGACATTCCACTATGGCATCCAGTCTGGAAAGCATCAACGGAGTTACATTCCTAAAATTAAAACAAAAAAAGGGGGAGTGAAGGATGGGAGATAAAAGTTTAAAGATGTCACTTGAATGGAATTACACCAAGTCAGCCAAGCCAGTTCACTTAGATTTCTTCTTAAAAAGGCTTTTAATTTTTGATGGCTTTTTGCTTTTCTCTCCATTATGGCAAAGGTCATGTGGGATGCTGCTTATCCTGGCAACACTCGGGGCTTCCTGCACTGGCTTGCTGTCGTTGCCCGTGGAGGAACACGACGTATGGCGAGGTTTAGGCACGGGGATGCCACTGGAGAGCTGGTTCATGCTACACGATTTTTCCAGGATGCCATTGTATACTTTGCTGGCAGGACTAAAGATCATGCTCTTCGTTTCTGTCAGACCCACGCAATCAGGAGAACCCCGCGAGATGTCTGCAGTTATCGGTGAATCTCCTCGCGATGAATCCTCTAGAGAGAGCTCATCTCTTGATATTTTTCGAGGAGACAACGTTTGGTATATCTCAAGGCTTGAAGGAGGAGACTGTTTCCTTCCAATGGAAGAATTTAAGGAGTCACATTCTGAAGCTGTGTCTGGCACTTCCCTGGATGAGAGAGAGGCAAAGGTAAAATTCTGTCAGTATGTTCTTAAGGTACCAGCAGATGTTCCAAGGAATCCTAACCAGAACAGCTTCCATAGTTTAAGCTATCGTTCTGTACACATTGCAACAAAATTAGAAAACTGCTACTCTAAATAATATACTAATCAAAATTGAATGTTTAATTTTTAACATAAACTATGATTGTTTCTATAAACAATCTAAAAAAACATCATAACTGAAGTTACAACTCCTTCAATTGTTAGAGAAATGAAAATGTTTAATTTTTACAGACTTTTATCATTTATTCAGTCAATTTAATGACTAAAAAATAAAGGGAGAGGCAGTGACTGTAATTTGTCTTTTCAACTATATGTCAAATATATGATTTCGTAAGAAAAGTTTTCAGTATGGAAACAAAACAAAACAAAACACAGTTTCCATACTGAAAACTTTTCTTACGAAATCATATATTTGACATATAGTTGAAAAGACAAATTACAGTCACTGCCTCTCCCTTTATTTTTTAGTCATTAAATTGACTGAATATAGCTTCCTAAGGAAGAAAGAAAAAAATATACTAAGCTAAAATATAACGTCTCCCAAGTTTAAAAAAGAAGGGGAGATCGGGGTAGGGAGTGGATGGCAGGTGAAAAGTAATGATACAGTGCTATTTAATAAATTCTCACTTTATTCCTCTGTGATTTCCCTCACCTTCTCCATAGTTGAAAGAGAAATAAAGAAGACTAGGAAAATAAAGTTTACAACCCCAAAGCCAACATACAGTAAATGCTATCAGCTATTCCTTCCAAATATGCCTCAAACCTACCTCTTTCTGCCTGCCCTACTGCCACTATCCCTCTTCCTGCCCTACCTCAGGACTGCAGTAGCTTCCTGGCTTCCATTCTTGCTTTTCCCTTTCAGTCACTTCTCTGATCAGCCCTTAGAGTGGTTTTTAAAAACTCAACCAGAGCACATCATTCCTTTACTCAAGAAACTTTCCAATGCTTCCTCACTTGCTTAGGCTAGAATCCAAAGTCCTTGCCAAAGTCCACTAAGACCAGGACGGTCAGGCCTTTGGCTGTCCCTCCGGCTGCACGCCATACCATTTTCAGCCTCTGCCCTGTTCCTGCCACATGCCGACCTTGTGACCCCCTCAAGGCTGCTGCTCTTACTATTCCCTCTGCCTCATCTTTCTCCCCTCTTCTCTGCATGGTTTACATCTCCCTGTCATTCACATCACTGCTCAAATGTTCTCTCCCAGAGATGTCTCCCCAATCACCCTATTCAGAGCAGCTTTCTCTCTCCTTTTACCTGTCTTTGTTTAGCTTCCCAGAACTTACCACTACCTAAAATATTTTATAGTAACTTGTTTACAGTCAGTTTCCTCAGAAGAAAAGAGACTGAATGAAGACAGGGAGTCTTACTAACTTGTTTTTTCCTGGAATAGGGACAAGCTAATGGGGATATTTAATAAATAAGGGAGGAAGGGAGGGAAGAATAGGGATGTTATATTCATGAACAGCACTCACTCTATGAAAGGAATGACTACGAAATGAAAAGTACAGTCAAGGTAGGGTCAGAGTAAAAAAGTAACTGGCAAAAGAAATAAGGTAAGAGAAGGAAAAGAACTGAAGACAGAAAGGCAGGAACACGTATGATCATCATCCACCAGCTGAAACTAGGCCAGGATCTTGTCTCACCTGTCTTGGCAGCTCAAGTTTTTAGCAAGTACACGACACACAGCAAGGACTAAATTCGTATTTGCAGAGTGAATGAAGTGAATCATCTCTCACCGTGGATGACCTATGATTACTATCATGACTCACGTATGGATGCATGTTTATGGCTTCTGACATGCATTTTAATATCATACTTTAGATATATATTAGATTGCTAAATGTATTTAGTCTTTCCATGAACTTTACACACACATGTATGTGCAGATTGTCTATTACACCACAAGCTCTCAGAAGGCAGAAAATCTCCTGGGAAAATAAGAGATTTAAATGATGCTTTCATTTTATATAGTTACATGTACTACATACTTTTTCAAATGCTTTTACAACTTGATAATGGATAGTGCTAACAGGGGGCAAGAGGCAGTTCAGACAGCAAGAAATGACTCAGAAATCAATCACTGGTAAGGACTTTTCTGCAAGGCTTCTTTCTGGAGTAGATGTCCATTAATCAAATAGTGTGTGTGTGTGTGTGTATATATATGTATATGTATATATGTATATATACATGTCACCGTTCCTAGAAGCTGTTCAGCTTCCAGAATCAGAAGCTGATTTAGTTAAAATTTTATGAATTTACTCTTTATTCTGTTATGTTCTTTGGCTGGTTTGTTTATGAAATTCTAAACTAGGTTAAAAATACTCCAAAATCTAGTTTCTAAAATCTAAATAATGTGTAAGCAGAATATCGGTCTAAGTTAGGAAACCTAGATTCCTGTCCTGGTCCGGCCATTAATCAGCTGTACAACCTAGGGCAAATCACTTAATCAGATCTCAATTTTCCTGACAAAGTAAGAGAATTTGATTAACTTCTAATATTTCTTCTAGTTCTCACATCCTAATTTCAAAACAATAATAATCTGAAGTGTTGCTTATTCTGTATAACTTAGTCAGATTTGGAATATAGGTCCAGTGCATCTTAAAATCTCCCATTTTTTTCTACAACATATATTCTTTAGAATGTTGAACTTAATTGTATATACCATTTATGTCATTTTTCTACCTTTTTCCCCCCATATTGACATGTAGTTGAATTTATGTAAGTTTAATGCATGTATAACAAGACTTTAAGGTTTAAATGAGTGTGTACATGTAATAATGTGTAGAACATAAAAAGATCAGTAAATAGTAAATGCTTTATTTATTACCATTTTGTAAGGATTCTGGTGGTTCAACACTTTAAAGACTAAGAGAAGAGGACGTTTTCTGAATCTAAATTCTTCTCGTATTTATCAGTGAGCTCTGAATTTCTGACAGTGCTCTTTGAAACAAGGACTGAACATTTTCATCCCTGCAAAAATTCTAGACAAGAATTTTAATTCTAGAGTTTTCCTACCAATTTCTGTAAGCCACACAGAATTAGTTTTGTCAGTAAAGCCATCTTACTGGTGACTACCATTACACTGCAAAGGCTAGACAAAAAAAGCTAACTATAAAGTGTTAACCAAGCAAAGCTGCATCAAATGCTCAGTAGCAATGAGGATACAAAACTTGTTCTATCTCCTTAGGAATGTGCCATACTGATCACCTGCTAATCATACATTTTACTTCTGCTAGTAAGTAAAATAATGATATGTTACAGAAAAAAAAAAAAAAAATCACGAGAGAGCCTCCGGGGCTCATGGAAAATGTCCAGACCATTCTCTCTGGCTTTGTTTCTCTTAGGAGGGCAGTAAGAAGTCAGGCCACATAGCTATTAAGTAGCAGGATCAGAAACTATTAACAGTTTTCCTGTCACTTATTCCTCCTCCAAAAAAGGAATACGGTTTAGAAAGAGAGATCCCCAACAACATGAGGTCTCACTGGACTAGAACACACTGCTACTATATCCATTTTATAGAAAAAGAAACTGTTGTGAATATAAGTTCCTCCTTTAAGTTCCTACACCTTTAGCATCTGATACTGCATGCTTACTAGCAAGTACTAGCATGCAACAGAACAAATCATTAAGTGACAACAAATATTTTAAAACCTGAGGCATTCATATTTAATGTTTCTTTGTGCTCAAGCATACTGAGGTTCATGCCTTTACAGTTTACATATAAAACTGTTCATTCAGTTCAGTTCAGTTCAGTTTAGTCACTCAGTCGTGTCCGACTCTTTGCGACCCCATGAATTGCAGCACGCCAGGCCTCCCTGTCCATCACCGACTCCCGGAGTTCACTCAAACTCACGTCCATCGAGTCGGTGATGCCATCCAGCCATCTCATCCTCTGTCACCCCTTTCTCCTCCTGCCCCCAATCCCTCCCAGCATCAGAGTCTTTTTCAATGAGTCAACTCTTCATTAGACAAGTTGATATTCTGAGACTTGAGTCAACTGTGTTCAATGGCCTCTAATAGTTATATCTCAAAATATCCTAGGTCTGCAGTGGGCAGATTTCTAAGATGGTTCCCCAATTCCCAGCCCTGGTACACACACATCTTCTCCCAGTTAGTTATTAATCAACACTACCATAGGTGCTGCTATGAAGGGATCTTGCAGGTACAATTAAGGACCAAATCTGTTCATCTTTAGAGAGATTATTATTCAGGTAAGCCTTTTAAATTTGGGTCTAGAGATCAGAGATAAAGGAAGGCAGAGATTCCAAGCAAAGGAGGCACAGAGGCCACACGTGGATGGCAAGGAATAGCGGGTAGCCTGTGGAAACTGAGAGGAGCCCCAGCTGAGAGCAGACACAGAAACCGGCACCTCAGTCCTAGCTCCACAAGGAACTGAACTCTGCCACAACCAAGTGAACTTCGATGAGGCCCCGCAAGCTCCAGGTGAGAACAAAGCCCAGCCAACACTTTGATTTTCACCTCATGAGACCCTCAGCAGAAAACCTAGCCACACCAAGCTTGGACTTTTGCATGCAGAACTGACAGCTAATAAATGGGGTGTTGTTAGAAGCCCTGTGGTAACGTGTTATGCAGCAACAGAAAATCAATACCACACACCACTCCTTCCCACCCACCTCCTCCCACCCACCCAGCCAGACACAGACTGTACTTCATTCATTGCCAGTACCATTGCTTTTCTGCAGAGAAGTAGATGGCCTCCTCCTCCTCTTCATTCCGATACAGAGCAGGGCAACTTGACACTGAGAGGATATCTGGATCAGGGGAAGGCAACGAGTGCTGCGTGTGCGGCAGATGGTGGGGGTGCCGTGGGTGTGACGGATGCGGAGTGTGTGCAGGAAGCTGAGCTCGCTGAGACTGGGGGGAGGACTGCATGATGCTGCGGCGGGAGCGACACAAGCTGCTGCTTCTGGCCAGTGATGCAGCAGGTTTAGCCATGGTCCCTGAAAACCAAGCAGAAATAAATGGCAATGCTCATAAAGCCCACTGCTCCTTGCCCGCATGCTACACAGACACACTGACGAGAGCTGGTGGCACTGCCACCAGCGATTCTACCATTACTGCAGGAAGTGACTGTACCCGTGTTACCATCCTCTCTCACCTATGATTCTCAGGAAAGCTAAGAAGTGAAAACATGTAACAAAAATAAAAACAGGTCTGAAAAATAAACAGACGTGAACATAAACACTTGAGGTTTTAATGTAATAATTGGCATTACTAACCTAAAAGCCTAAATATTTACCTATGATAACAAATCCTTATATTTAAAAATCAACATAGCATAAAGACAGCACAACTTGTTTGAACACTGAGACATTTTAAATCAAGAATCATTAAATACTGTATATACAGTCTCACTACTTTTTAGACAAAGGTTAGATAAAAACTTGTTTCTTAAACACTGACTATTGTGGAACTAACCAGAAGTCTTAGATTACCTTCTACCTGCTCCTAGTCTCAGTCTAGACCTATGCTGATTGTAGACAAACTTCCCCTACATGCTTAAATCTTCACTGAATGGGCACCTCATTTCTTTGCCTTAATCGAAACAGAGTTCTCCTAAGAACACTGCTCAAGCTGAAGCTATTCCTTCTTACACAACTCCTATCTGTGGCATCAGCACATCACACTGATGGCCTTCTCATTCCCCAATACTGTCTGTAAACTCTCACTCCTTGTATAAAGACGTGTTTCTTCTCTGCTCACACTATTCAGCTCACACATGAATTTCTCACTTCCACCTCACTAGGCACTTGCTGTTCAGTCATTCTCTTTCCAGTTCATCCAACCTCTCATCAACTTGAGCCATCTCATCCGTAAGACCATCACCTCAACCAATCATGCTTCTCATCTCTTCTCACCAGACATTCACCTCTATTCTACTCCACCACCCACTCTCATGCCTTGGTCTTACCATTATTCAAAACTCCCATTTTTTGAAATAGTAAGTCTAAGATACCAAATAATCTAGACTCTGACCACATTTCTACCTTTCAAGCTCACACGTCCTGTTCCTTCCACTACCTGTCCCATTCTTGACCCTCAGCTCCATGACCCTATTATACTGATTGTCCCTTCTGCTGCCTTTATTTTCATCCTCTCCCTTCCATTTCCCATCAGCACTTAAAAAAGTTGAAAAAACAAAGCCAAGAAACAGATAAACCACAACAGCGACAACAAAGCCTCCTCTACGTGTCCTGGTTTCAGCGGACACGCTATTCCTTCTCATGTAAAGGATCAGTGTTGCTTTCTCCTCTACTTTATCTTCACTCACTCAGGGAAAAAATGGTAAAGTGCTCCCATATGATTTCGCTACAACTACTGTTAACAAAGTTATGATAAACGTCCTCACTGCTAAGTTCAGTGAGTATCTCCACCCTTTCTTACCACCGAATCAGCACGTGATCTTATTAGTTTGTCCTTTCCTCGACTTCTCCAACCATCTTCTCACCTCTTCCTTTACTCACTGCTTCAAAGTTCTATTCTAGGCCTCGTTCTATTCTTGTTCCACTTTTTCTTCTCAACAAATTTCATCCACTCCCATTACTTCAAACTATCCTTTGCAGTCAACAGAAGTCCAAATCTGTGACTCCAGCTTTCATCTTTTTTCTAAACTTCAGAACTTCACATTCACCTGCTTACTGGACATTTAAGTATTCCACAGATGTCCATACTGAATTCAACATTTTCATCCCAAACACACTCCTCCTTCTCTGTTCTTTACCTTGGTTTAAAAAAAAAAAAAAGCTATCACACCTCACCTAGTTACATGAATTGGACAAACCAGATATTCTTGATACTCCTCTTCCTTCATCATAATCTACATCTAGTTAATCATAAAGGGTTTCTAATTCTACCTCCTCAATCTCTCTCACATCTGTCCACTCCCCCCTCCACCACCACTGCATTATGCTGAACTACTGTACCAGACTAATAACTGATCTTTCTCCTCCAACTTACTCTCCATGCAGCGGCCTGCACAATCTCTTTATGATGGAAAAGGAATATGACATTTTATTGCCTAGAACACTTGATTCCCATTAATTCTAGGATTAGGATAAAGCCAAACACCTTAACATGGCTTAGAGTACCCTATTTATCTAGCCCCTAACTTGGAACTGGTGTCCCTCTTTTCTGTTATAGGAATACTAGGAAAAGATATTCATCTCACACTTCCATTCCTCATCTCATCTCTCCCTTGACCTCTGATTTCAGGTTTTTGCTTAAAAAGCAGCTCCTCCAGGAACTTTCCTAGCCCCTCCAAATTTAAGGTCAGCATTTCCCCCCTTGTTCTCACATGGCAATACCACAGAGTATTTTCACATCATAAAACTTTTCGCATTGAATGGCTCTTGTTGGTCTTCCACTAGACTGCATGTTTCATGAAGGAATTAACTGTGTAAAATGTTCAGCATTGCATCACAACAACTAGCACAGAGCCAGGCAAAAAAGCAGATGTACAATAAGTATTTACTGAGTGAATCAGTAAGCTGAATTCAGTGAGTGAATCAATGAACAACTCAAATAGAAACAGCCAATGAAGTATCTTGATGGAGTAAAAAAAAGATGAAATTGAAAGGAATATTTTCATAATATTTGACTACCTCCATAATGGACTACCTCCATAGAAAGCTTTTTTGAAGCACAAATTATACAATATGAAAATACTAATTTAGTAGGCCAACAATTAGAATTGTACTTACTTATGATTCATATATTACAGAACTAGAAGATTTCCAATATCGGAATCTTCCAAAGTCCAATATCACTTCACCAAAGAAGAAATAACATCCTACAAATACTAAAAGAATGTATCCAGGCTGACACAGATAATTAAGTTCTACAACTCTTAGCATATGATGCAGCCATTCTCATCAGCCACTGCTTATTTGGTATATACAGTAAAATGTAGCCACATTCAGCCATGACTAGAAGTGATGAGAAAGACTAGGAAGAATTAGGGTTCCCTGCTTGCAAAAAATGAGTATTACAAATATGGAAAGATGTGTCTCTAAGAAGGTTTAAGAAAAAAATTAAATATATTACATGAGGAAAATTCTAAGTAATCCAATAAAAAATATAACACAAAGATAAGAACAAGTACATGGGTCACATATGGAATTGTTTACAACTCTACAATTCTTTTGAAAAATTTTCTTGTCACATATGTTGCCATCTCTTTCACTTAAAGAAATGTACAAATCCTTCCATTAGAGGTATATACACTTATAGAGTTGAGGGTCCTTCTTCCTTGTGGCTTAATGAGGTCTACAGAAGGCTGCACTCAGTTATAACACCATAAAACTCAAGTAGAATTAAAAAGCAGTTCGTTTTGACCTTGGATAACAAACTCTTCTATACATAGGTGAATATGTTTAATATCTCCAGGCAATTATTAATTCTCAATGAAAGTCTACAGCTATCTCATCCTGTGATTTATCAGAGTAGTGAAACACTGAAGTTTACTATACAGAAATTTATTTCTGAGATAATTTTTCATTCTAGTATCAGTAATTACATACAGAAGCAAAGCGGTTTAATATGACGCTATTTTGCACACTGTACTTCCTTATGACAAAGAAGGGAAAATTCTGTTTTGAATAAGGGGGTCCCCCTACCACCAACAACCAAAAATAATAAGTAATATATGGACTTCTGGTTCTAGCAGTATGGCAGTCAAAGATAACCTGACCACCATTCCCAACCCCTCAGCCCCTAACCACACATTTTAAATATCCTCAAATACTTCATTATGTGGAATAAAATAAAACAATAGTTTTAAGTGCATACCTGACTGTGAAAGGAAGAAGAGAAAATTCTCAGATGCCAAACAAAGACTAAAGCCAGAGCTAACAGGCCTGTGAGTGATGCGGGAACTGCTGTGGGAGGGGCTCAGTTTCAGTAATTTAAGGCTTTGGGTTTTAATTTGGGGCTATAAATGACGGCTAGAGCCCACATAAGGGGAGGAAAAGGAATCAAGAGTGAGTGTTCTGGATAAAAGCTTAGTCCTGGAAGGGCCACCACCCTCCTCAGTGGGAGGGTGTATTGCAAAAAAAATCTGACCAACAAACAAAGGAACTTCCTTCAATGCAAGTTCTGTCGATATAGGAATCTAAAAAGGTTCTTGTGGAAACATCAGTACTCTGGGTGTTCAATACTCAAACTCAGTACAAGCTAACTCATACTACCTTGGAGATCAAGTTTTTACTACCACAAAAGTCTGTGAAACTCAAATTCAAGAAGTTAACAAAAAAAAAAAAAAAAAGGATGGTTCTGAGTAGGTGAAGCCCTTGAAACTAGTGCCAGAGCAAAACAAATCATATTGAGGAGCTCTTCACAAAGTGTTTCCCAGGAGGAAGGAAAAAAAGCAAATCCCTTTAAGATAGTTCTTACTCCTACTCCTCACAAATGTTTCCCAGGAGGAAGAAAAAAAAAAAGCAAATCCCTTTAAGATAGTTCAGTACAACACTTCAGGAGAAGCCATCTGCTATGCAAACTCAAGAAACAGGTGCAATAATTCATCAAGATCACCAAGTAATACAATTATCAAATAAAACTAAAAAATAAGATGTTTAAGATCATTAAATTATAAAATAAAAACTGAAAATATGAGAAAAGGAAAAGCATTAAAAAACAAGTCGATTTTATGAAGAATCAAGGAGAACAGAAATGAAAAGTCACTGAAATTGAAAATTCAAGCAACAGGTTAAACAAAATTAGAGCTGCAGAAAGAATAAGTAATCTAGAAGACAAATCTAAGGAAATTTCTCTGAATGCAGCACAATTAGATAAGAAGAAAGGTTAAGAGATATGGAATATAAAATAAAATCCAACATGTAACTAGAGGCTAATATTAGTCTTATATTTCTATATAGCTAATATTACAGTAGGAGTAAACAGAAGAAAAATAATATTCAAAGAGAAAATTACTAATAATTTTCCATAATTAAAGAGAGATACACATCTTCAGATTCAAAAGCATACCAAGTATCTGGGGAAAATTCTATACCTAATTATATTACAATAGAACTATATTATAAAAGAAAATGAAAACATTCTCTAGGCAATGAGAGAAAATAAGAGATTAACTAAAAAGAAATGAGAACAATCTACCTTACTAGAACTTCTCAACAGCAACAATAAGGGGCCAGAAAATGCTCTCAAAATATTATGGGAGAAACAATTATTAATTTAGAATTTGATATCCTATTAAATAACTATTCTAAAGTGAGAGTGAAAAAAAAAAGACATTTTCAGGCTAAGAAAAAATTTACCATCCCAGTCACTCCCTGAAAGAACTTTTATCAAAAAATATATTTTTAAGGAAGAAGAAAAAAGGAAAGAATGAAGAAAATACAATGAACAGAGAAACACATAAATATTTCTCAACAATGATGGAATAAAACAATAAAAAATGATTTTTGAAGGGTATTCAAAAGAAAATACTAGACAACATTAATATATAAGATGGGGAGGGGAGTGTCTAAAATTAAAGGATCTGAAGAACCTTAGGAGAATGATAGACAAGCTGAGAAGAGGTGTAGAAAATAGACAAAATAATATGCCAGAGATAAATCCAAATGGATCAACAAGCAGATTAAAGGTAATTAGATTAAGTTGACCACAGCTGGCAACAGAAATCCTCAAAGAGAATGCAATGAAGTAACAGTTACTGCTATTTCTTATACAGACATATTCTAGAGTCTGATGATGGAAAAAACTTTAAGAAAGAGAAAAGATTATGTTGGTAAATATTAATGAAAAGAAAACTGCTTTAGCTATTTTAATATCAAATAATACAAACTTGAAGGCAAAAAGTACTGTTAGCTAGCTGTACAGCAGTCTCTGCATAATCATAAAAGAACAGTTGATCTTCTAGAAAGATACAGTGAACTTGTATTTACCACATAACTTGGTTCAAACTATATAAAACAGAAATGAGCAGAATCACAAGAATAAACTGATAAATATGAGCGTTCTTAACACATCTTTCTGTAACTGATAGAAAAGTAGACAAAAATATAGGTATATAGAAGATTTTTCATAACTAATAGATGATTTAACTAACAATGTAGTGCCCTATAACTAACAACTAGGAAAACAGTTTTCAGATATGTGTGCAAAATTTTAAATATTCAATCAAATAAATGCTAGGTTATGAACCAAGTCTCAGTTAAATTCAGTTCAGTTACTCAGTTGTGTCCGACTCTTTGTGACCCCATGAATTGCAGCATGCCAGGCCTCCCTGTCCATCACCAACTCCCAGAGTTCACTCAAATTCACGTCCATTGAGTCGGTGATGCCATCCAGCCATCTCATCCTCTATTCCCTTCTCCTCCTGCCCCCAATCCCTCCCAGCATCACAGTCTTTTCCAATGAGTCAACTCTTCGCGTGAGGTGGCCAAAGTACTGGAGTTTCAGTTTTAGCATCAGTCCATCCAAAGAACACCCAGGACTGATCTCCTTTAGAATGGACTGGTTGGATCTCCTTGCAGTCCAAGGGACTCTCAAGAGTCTTCTCCAATACCACAGTTCAAAAGCATCAATTCTTCAGCGCTCAGCTTTCTTCATAGTCCAACTTTCACATCCATACATGACTACTGGAAAAACCATAGCCTTGACTAGACAGACCTTTGTTGGCAAAGTAATGTCTCTGCTTTTGAATATGCTATCTAGGTCATAACTGAATATGCTATTCAACATAATTGAATATGCTATTCAGGTCATAACTTTCCTTCCAAGGAGTAAGTGTCTTTTAATTTCATGACTGCAGTCACCATCTGCAGTGATTTGGGAGCCCCAAAAAATAAAGTCTGACACTGTTTCCACTTTTTCCCCATCTATTTCCCATGAAGTGATGGGACCAGATGCCAGGATCTTCGTTTTCTGAATGTTGAGCTTTAAGCCAACTTTTTCACTCTCCACTTTCACTGTCATCAAGAGGCTTTTTAGTTCCTCTTCACTTTCTGCCATAAGGGTGGTGTCATCTGCATATCTGAGGTGATTGAGATTTCTCTCGGCAATCTTGATTCCAGCTTGTGCTTCTTCCAGCCCAGTGTTTCTCATGATGTACTCTACATAGAAGTTAAATAAGCAGGGTGACAATATACAGCGTTGACGTACTTCTTTTCCTATTTGGAACCAGTCTGTTGTTCCATGTCCAGTTCTAACTGTTGCTTCCTGACCTGCATATAGGTTTCTCAAGAGGCAGGTCAGGTGGTCTGGTATTCCCATCTCTTTCAGAATTTTCCACAGTTTATTGTCATCCACACAGTCAAAGGCTTTGGCATAGTCAATAAAGCAGAAATAGATGTTTTTCTGGAACTCTCTTGCTTTTTCCATGATCCAGCAGATGTTGGCAATTTGATCTCTGGTTCCTCTGCCTTTTCTAAAACCAGCTTGAACATCTGGAAGTTCACGGTTCACATATTGCCAAAGCCTGGCTTGGAGAATTTTGAGCATTACTTTACTAGTGTGTGAGATGAGTGCAATTGTGCGGTAGTTTGAGCATTCTTTGGCATTGCCTTTCTTTGGGATTGGAATGAAAACTGACCTTTTCCAGTCCTGTGGCCACTGTTGAGTCTTCCAAATTTGCTGGCATATTGAATGCAGCACTTTCACAGCATCATCTTTCAGGATTTGAAATAGCTCCACTGGAATTCCATCACCTCCGCTAGCTAGGAAAATAGTTTTCATACATGTGTGCAAAATTTTAAATATTCAATCAAATAAATGCTAGGTTATGAACCAAGTCTCAGGAGATACCAAAGAATAAATGTTATACAGGTGCAAGTCTCTAACCAGGATACAATTAGAAATTGATAAGTGAAGATATTTTTAAAAAATTAAGGACCAAATAAACAACTAAACAAGCACACTACATTTGGAAACGAAAACATATACTCCCAGGTAATTAATATCTCAAGGAAGAGACATTTTAAAAGTTGGAAACATTTTTAAAACTAGATGACGATCAAACTACACGTATCAAAACTCGTAGGTTCAGTTAAAGTGGTTCTCGGAGGGAAATCTATAGCCATAAAATCATATATTAGCAAAATGGGAAGCCTGAAAATTCATAAACCATTTTGAAAACAACTTGGCAACAACTCTTAAGAAATGCTTTCCCAACAACTTAGAGATTTCTAGGTGTCCACCCAGAGAAACTCTCCAAGTCAGGAAGAAGGAGACAGAGATAAGGATACTCACTGCAGTTTGTTTGCAAGAGCGTAAGAGCAGAAAGAAATGGCAACCCACTCCAGTTTTCTTGCCTGGAGAATCCAGGGACAGGAGAGCCTTGTGGGCTGCCGTCTATGGGGTCTCACAGAGTCGGACACGACTGAAGCGACTTAGCAGCAAGAGCAGAAAGCACCTATCTTGGCAGAAAAATGGATAAACTGTAGTTTACTGCCTTGTGTGTGTTCCCTCATTAAGGTGTGTCCGACTCTTTCCAAACCCATGGACTGCAGCATGCCAGGCTGCCCTGTCCTTCACTGTTTCCTGGAGTTTGCTCAAACTCATGTCCATTGAGTTGGCGATGCTATCTAACCATCTCTTCCTCTGCCACCCTCTTCTTTTTTGGCCTTCAGTCTTTCCCAGCATCAGGGTCTTTTCCAATGGGTCAGCTCTTCACATCAGCTGGCCAGAGTACTGGGGCTTCAGTTTCACCATCAGCCCTTCCAGTGCATATTCAGGGTTAATGTGCTTTAGGATTGACTGGTTTGATCTCCTTGGAGTCCAAGGGACTCAAGAATTTTCTCCAGTACCATAATTTGAAAGCATCGATTCTTCAGCGCTCAGCCTTCTTTATGGTCCAACTCTCACATCCATACATGAGTACTGGAAAAACCATAGCTTTGACTACACGGGCCTTGTTGGCAAAGTGATGTCTCTGCTTTTTAATATGCTGTCTAGGTTTGTCATAGCTCTCCTTCCAAGTAAAAAGCATCTTTTAATTCTGTGACTGTAGTCACCATCCACAGTGATTTTGGAGCCTAAGAAAATAAAATCTGTCACTGCTTCCACTTTTCCCCCTTCTATTTGCCATGAAGTGATGGGACTGGATGCCACAATCTTAGTTTATTATTACAATACATAAATAAATATACTGTGGTTAACTCATATTAAACCGTTTTAGTGAATTTAATTAATCTGTATATAAACATGGAAATTCTCTGAAACATATTGGTGAGCAAAAAGTTGTGAAATGATACTTACAGAGTGATCATATTTATGTACATTTTTAAATAACCAATTGTATCTACTGCTTACAGCTATAGCTGCATGTAATAAAAGTACAAAAGGCTTTAGAAGACACACAACAACTTCAGTAGGAAGGGGAGATGACTTATTTTCTTTTTTCAGAGAAAAAGAAAGATGAATAAAGCAAAATGTTATCTTCATAGTAAATAAGTAATTTATTTTCAGCATTTTTAAGCATATCTGAAGAGCTTTATAGTAAGAAATTTTAAATAAATTGCTACTACAATTCTACTATAAATATTTAGTAGACACTATAAAGGTCATAGGAAAACAACTATTACCTGTTCTCCTATCCACACAGAGCTAACCTTTGATAATATTTTCTTTTTTTATTTGTACATACTTAAACATATACAACATTATTCTGTATACGGTTCTATAATCTTTTGTTTGGCACTTAGCATACCACAGGCAGGTCTCCTTGTCATTACTTCACACTCAGACAATTTACCGCACATCCATGGTGCAGATTTAAAACTGCTTTAAAGAATATATAATGAAGACCCTTCATTCTACCCTAGACGCTAGTACTGCTGCCAAGAGTTTATCTATCAGGTCTAGAAATTATGCTTTCTGTCCCTAAACAAAGTATTACTTTTGTGCCACTGGGTGGAGACAGAGCTCTCAAAGTGTAATCTCTGGTATAACTTATTTTCCACAGATAATAAAATTCAGCATTTCTAAAACATCATACTGAATTTAAAATCAGTTCTTGTACTTTCTTATTTTTAAAAGTTCAGATTTCCCTGTATATCACAATCATAAAGAAATTATTCACATTTGGTTGTAAGTTTTGTTTTAAATGCACATGTAGATATCTCGTCCTAATCAAAAAGTACTTTAAAAAAAAGGGAAAGAAAAAAACTTGTTAATTTTAGGGAATACATATATACATACTTCTGTTATTGAATAATGTTTCTAAGGAGAAACTGTAACTGAAAAGCTATCATTTTCAAACAAAACCATATACTTACAAATCAGTATGCATATGGCAAGCTTAAAGGCAGCCTAAGGGCACATAATTCTGACAAACAAGTTAACAGCAGAGGGGCCCACATCTAGATAAAACTCTGCAGTCCTCACTATTCTGCAGCATGTGGAGGTAAAGTGACTGGGGTCACACACGTGCAGTATGTAAGTGCAGTGAAGACTGCATACAATCTGCCCTCTCCCCTGTTCCTCTTGTAAGAGGTTAATGTCTCCCCAATCTGCTTGTATTACCTGTCTACCATTAAACTAGATAATTAAAATCACAGATATGAACACAAGCAAATAAGTCACTAATTATTTGCAAATTTAGGGCTTTATTTCATAAAATTGCTTTAAAATTAGAACACTTTCTAAATCTTAACTTTTAGGAAAGCTCTATCAACTGACAGAAAAATTCAAACTGGAAAATCGTCATATATCATGATTTGTCTCAAATCTCTGTGTAAGTTTTCAACTGATCAATGATTAAATTTTGTGCTCCATTCTTTGGAATCTTGTTCTATATATACTGTTTCAAAAGGGTTACAAAGATTGGGAAAATGTATCAGATAAGCAATAATAAGGATAAATAGTTCTTCAAATAATTTCTAATGTAAGAAATACATATTTTAAATTTAATCTCTGTAACTTTGCAAAAATTCCAAATATTAATAAATTATAAAATATTAAAACTTTACCTTTCTACCAAAATGTAGAAACATTGTAAACATCTTCAAAGAATAGAGCATAACAAAGCAATTATAATGAAAACTGTACATGTTAAAACCACCTCTGGGAGAAGCACCACCTTCTAGCAACAAAAAGATATATTTTATAAACATAAACACATTTAACTTTGTTTAAAGTTGAATGGATTTAGTGCTTTATGAGTTAAATACAGCAGGATAATATTCTCAAATAAAAAGAATTGGAAAAGCAAAACAAAATACTATGAAACATGCCTATTGGGACAGCAACTCAATTTAAAATACACTGACTGGCTCAAAGTCACAGAGCTGGTTAGTGAGTGGCAGAGCTAGGATTGGAGCTTAGGTTTCTAAGGCCTTCCGCTAATTTTTAGTTTCTACTATAGATAATGCTATCATATGAAAGGATGTTTTGTCTCAAAGTTCAGCATTTCATTCATACAATGACTCAGCATGTATGATGTGCTATTATATATGCGTACATACATATGTATACCATACATACCTTATATAGTATTCTCAAACAGTAAACACAATGAACAAAAAGAAAAAAAAATGAAGAATTAACTAAATTTTTATTATAGATTTCAAAGCAAATGATTCATAAAAGGTATGGTACAAAGTTAATTGTTAAATTGTATCAGCTCTTTTTTGAACTAACCACTTACCTGGAAACTGTGACACTATTGGGGGTGTATCTTCATCTAAATCATCTACTCCTCCAGCTATGGGATAGGGTGGAATGGAGACTCTGGGCATCACCACCCAGCTGTGATCACAATAAAGGGAAGAGGTGAGGCTGGGGAGTCCCGAGTTATGGGCTATCTGAAAGCCACAGATCTTCTCTATCTGTTGCCAGCGAAAAAGTCGTTCTCGTAAACAAGTTGTCAACTCAGAAAGAGCTTTCCTGGAAAAGCCAATATAGGAATTACTTCTTGCATCAAAAAGTCTTTAATACAGCACTGAAAACAGGCAACTATATCAGCAGACCAAGGCAGTTAACCAATTTCCAAAAGAAATTATCCCCTCTTAGAATGAGCACAAAGGATATAAGAGAACATGATTAAATGACAAATGAAACCATAAATTGTCTATAAATAACAAATTAAAATTAAAAATTATCTATAATTACAAATTAAGACAAATTGTCTATAAATTTCTACACAATAAAAATAGACAGATAACTGCAATAAGATTCTTACTTTGCTTCCAGAATTTTGTGGTCTACCTCATCTAAGGAGGAGCTATGTGCAACATGTAGAGTTCCAAAGACTGTGCTCCTCTTCTTTTTAATTTTCTCTGCCTACAAGCCCAAGGAGAGAAAAATAAGGCTCAGTTTGGGGGAAAAAACACACACTAATAAGGTTTATTTTGTCTTGAATATATTAATAATTATAAAATCAATGGAGAATTATTAGCCAAGACATAGCCCTATTTTCTAAAAAAGGAAAACAGATGAGGGAGAAAGCATGCTTTCCTAAGCCAAACCCTGTTCTGGAGAATTTTTTCTCTTTATTTCCATGGATCAGAAAGACCTGAATCTTCTATTTAAAACTAGAAGAACATAAACTATATCCTACTGCAATGGCGGTGTTAGTGAATGCACTGAGTTTTTTATTGTTCTTTTTCACTAGAAATCAGAATAAGACTCAATAATTTCACACAATTATTAATAGTCAGACATTAATTTCTAGTAACTACTAACCTGAATCAGATATGAAGCAGCAACCTAGAGGAGAAAAGCTCTGTATAAAACATTTATGATCATGATAGTAGGGATGATTTTTAAATGATACTAAGGTCATTCTGAAAGGTGTACCCTTCTCTTAAAAAAGTAACTTTACTCTTCAGCCTATGATTACAAGAGTCAATCTACCCACTAAGTTCCAATTCATGAAAGAATCTGTGATACTAAAAATTTTATTCAGGCCTTTACACACCAACTGGTTAATCCCTTTAGAAATGTTAGTAAGTTTAGTCGATATAGTCGAGTACCTCATCCTTAGCAATAGCTAGCTGCATTTCAGCATTCTGTCTTTTTATATTGTAGTACTGGACTTCTACTTCATGTGTTAGCTGAAGCCATTTTTGAAGTGCATCTGGAACAGACCAGCTGCTTCTGAGTTCAAATTCTTTTTCCGCCTTTTTTAGAGCCATTCGAACCTGAGAGGGAGGGAGGGAAAAAAAAAAGAGAAGGAGGAGGAGGAGCGGAGGAGAGGGAGGTACAAAGAGATGCAAAGGAAAGTGGCAGAAGTTGGAGACAGAAATTTCTCTTTTTTAAAACTATTTAAATTAAGTTTAAAAAAAAAAGAAATTAAGATTTTTTTAAGTACCAGAATTAAAAGAAAAAAGCTATTTGAATTATACTCTTTGTAAAATCAGTCTAAAATGATATTTCTAACATTAAAACAAAAGTTAAAGATTTAAGTACATCTTAAACTCACTAAGCAAGGTTGTAAAAAGCCAGAGGGTGAGAGGGAGCTTACATCTCTCTTAGGTTGCAATACTGCATTTTCACATTTTACAACAGCCAGACTCAACTGAGAGACAAAAACCCAGGGCATGTACCAACTGAAATGGATAGTATTTTTCTCATAACGTGTTTTTTTTGTTTGTTTATGGACAGGATATGAAGAAGTATCCAAAACAGGGTGAATACTTGTCCTATTACCCCATCTAATGTTCCCAGAAGACTCTGCTGGGAACTATACACTATAGAGACTCTGCTGGGAACTATAAACTATAATTATACACTCATTTTTTAAGTAATTATACCATTTTAAAAAAGGTTTTCAGTAATCTTCTTTATGCCAGTTATTCCTCATTGTTATGAGCACATCTGCCTCTTATAGTCTGTTTTATATCACCTCTATTTAATTTTTTCCTGCTTCTGACAGATCAAAAAGTAGATAAATTAACACCTGCAGACCAAATGTAAATTTCAAGAAAACAGACTGTGAGTGAGATTCATCTTGATTTTTCCAAGGGAAACTATGAATAGCTTCAGTGTCAGAATGTGTAAGTTTTTCTTCTAGTCAACTTTTAGGGAAGGCAGACAACAAACAGAAAATTAAAATGCTTAGTGTGTGAGTCTGTGAGGTGGCATTAAGTGCTAACAAAAAACCTCTTAGGGACAGTCTAAGAAAATGACACAGAGGAAGAGATAACCTATTCTAGGAATGATTCATTTAAAAACTAGCAAGAGCTCAAGCTAAGGATGTGTAAAGATACATGGTGGAATTTATGAAATTATGCACACATATTCAAGACCTTCAGACATCCTTCGGGAGCACCAAAACTGCAAATTAATTTTTCCAAAGTTAAGTAAACTGAAACTTCATTCCTAAACTAATGTGCAAAGGAATGTCTGATCTGATAAAATCTAATTTATTTAAATAAATCTTACATGCCAGAGTAAACTAGAATACTAGACACAAATTTCTGATAAAGAGAACAGCTGTCAGATACTACAAGAAAAAAAATGTAGAAAAATATTTTTTAAAACTTTTTCAAGTTTCCTAAAAACTTTCTGAAACTCTAAAACCATCAGACAGGAAGTAAATAATTCAAAATGTAGACATTAACAGGGAAAGTAAAACAACACTTACTTAAGACAAATCATAAGCAACACTTGCCTGACGTGATTAGCTATGCAATATGCTTGGGACAATACAGTGCTTAATAAGACAGCTGGCAGGGCCCTGCGGCGTCCTTGCTAATCTCTCAAGAAAGAAGCTGAGCTCAGGTCCTGTGACACGGAGTTCTATGTAACACTACAAAGTGAAGGTCACACGCCCGTCTTCTTATAAAGCTAAAATTTCTGTACATTTTCATTGTCATGTAAGTATACAGATAATCTGAACAAATTCACTCATGTTTTTCTCATTAAGATTTTCCTTAATGTTGTGTCCATAAATGTATTTCCCCCAAAGAGCTCAATAAAGAGGGATATAGATGCAGTGAAAATTGAATAATAGTTTTTACAATGATGAATTAAGTTGTTTCAAAATACAATAATTATATAATCTTTGTGTCTTAGGACTAAAACAGTACTAAAAACATGGTATCACACATAAAAACAACCTAAGTATCTGAAAACATGGCTTCTGGACCTGACTTTATGATTTATACCTCTGTGAGCTTCTTTCAGAAAGGCAATGCCAAAGAATGCTCAAACTACCGCACAATTGCACTCATCTCACACACTAGGAAAGTAATGCTCAAAATTCTCCCAGCCAGGCTTCAGCAATACGTTAACCGTGAACTTCCTGATGTTCAAGCTGGTTTTAGAAAAGGCAGAGGAACCAGAGATCAAATTGCCAGCATCTGCTGGATCATGGAAAAAGCAAGAGAGTTCCAGAAAAACATCTATTTCTGCTTCATTGACTATGCAAAAGCCTTTGACTGTGTGGTTGACAATAAACTGTAGAAAATTCTGAAAGAGATGGTAATACCAGACCACCTGACCCGCCTCTTAAGAAATCTGTATGCAGGTAAGGAAGCAACAGTTAGAACTGGACATGGAACAACAGACTGGTTCCAAATAAGAAAAGGAGTTCATCAAGGCTGTATATTGTCACCCTGTTTATTTAACTTATATGCAGAGTACATCATGAGAAACTCTGGGCTGGAAGAAACACAAGCTGGAATCAAGATTGCTGGGAGAAATATCAATCACCTCAGATATGCAGATGACACCACCCTTATGGCAGAAAGTGAAGAGGAACTAAAAAGCCTCTTGATGACAGTGAAAGTGGAGAGTGAAAAAGTTGGCTTAAAGCTCAACATTCAGAAAACGAAGATCATGGCATCCGGTCCCATCACTTCATGGGAAATAGATGGGGAAACAGTGGAAACAGTGTCAGAGTTTATTTTTCTGGGCTCCAAAATCACTGCAGATAGTGACTGCAGCCATGAAATTAAAAGACGCTTACTCCTTGGAAGGAAAGTTATGTCCAACCTAGATAGCATATTCAAAAGCAGAGATATTACTTTGCCAACAAAGGTCCATCTTCTAAAGGCTATGGTTTTTCCTGTGGTCATGTATGGATGTGAGAGTTGGACTGTGAAGAAAGCTGAGAGCCAAAGAATTGATGCTTTTGAGCTGTGGTGTTGGAGAAGACTCTTGAGAGTCCTTTGGACTGCAAGGAGATCCAACCAGTCCATTCTGAAGGAGATCAGCCCTGGGATTTCTTTGGCGGGAATGATGCTGAAGCTGAAACTCCAATACTTTGGCCACCTCATGTGAAGAGTTGACTCATTGGAAAAGACTCTGATGCTGGGAGGGATTGGGGGCAGGAGGAGAAGGGGACGACAGAGGATGAGATGGCTGGATGGCATCACTGACTCGATGGACGTGAGTCTGAGTGAACTCCGGGAGTTTGTGATAGACAGGGAGGCCTGGCGTGCTGCGATTCATGGGGTCGCAAAGAGTCGGACACAACTAAGCAACTGAACTGAACTGAAACGAGCTTCTTTCTTTCCTTTCTGAGGCTTATTGTTTCATGTATAACAGGAGTACTATGACTTGTCCTGATTTTAAGTTTCTTAAGACTTTAAGAACAAAATAATTTATGTATTTAAACCACACAAAATATAGTGGTACTATTATTCATCCAAAAGCTCTTGTTTAACGGATATTAACAAAATATATACCAGTTTTTCTGCCTTTTAATTTTGAGGAGTTGATTACCCATCACATAAAATACAATAAAGCTTTAAACTATGTGGAATTGTGGATTATGTGACATAATATGTAAATTAATTTCCCAGTTAAACTTACTTCTATAAACAAAGCTTTTAATAGCAGTATGGGAAAACATGGACTTTGGAATAAGACGCATGTAATCATCTTCCCTTAGCCACATAATAGCTGTGTTACCTATGGCAAGTTATTTAACTTCTCTGCGTACACATCTCATCTGTAAATGAGAATGTATCTATGTACAGTGAGGATTAAAATTTATGAGCAAACCATTTGCAATGATGTACACAGCATAAAGTTTTGGCACACAGTAAGCACTCATAAAATTGTGTTTCTTGTTACCATAATCATATAGGATAGAGTTCTTTTTAAATACCCAATTCTCTCCTTTACACTTAGTGACTGAGGATCTCATTAGGATCATTAAGTTTGTGCTGGGTTGTAATATCCTGGTAATCTTAGGGTCTACCATGGAGTGCAAGGCCTTGAGGCTCCAAACCTCAGACTAGAATACTTGTGATTAAGAGGTCCTTCCTTACATGGTGCCTTTTCCTCTCGCTGAGAGGCAGTCTCCATTATAACATGCTATCAGTTTATGTCTCTATAGAAGATTTCCCTCTACTGCTTTCTGATTTGTTCTTTCTTATCTGCAAAGATCAGAAAAACAGTTAACAAACGTTTTAGTTTAGCACTGGGAACAAACCAAGACTTGAATTCTCATTGAGAAGAGGTATGGAGTTGTCACAGAAGTAAAAAACATAAAATTAATTCTCAAACACAGGCTAATTTTAGCTAGGCCTTTTTTGTGAACTCCTTGTTTCTTTACTACATTCTGTAGAAAGAAGGTTCTGTCAGGTAAACAGGACCAGACTGAAAAATAAGTCTAAGAGTCATTTTAGAGAACAAACTCCTTACAGGGAAAAGACTCAAAAGACAATGTCTAGGGTATGAGAGAAAGAAAAGTTAACAGTTAACAAAAGAGATAGCTGCATTCAGTCAGACAAGTCCTACCAAAAATGACAATCCTGAAGAACTAGTACCATACACTGAACATTTTCTGATGAGTTTAAGTTTAAACTGAAACTCATTCATAACTTAATTTTTATTTCATATTTAGCACCTGACTGAGAAGGCAACAGTGCATAAAGCAAAGTGGGAGGCAGAATACCTAAGTTCTTGGCCCTCTCTTATGAGTCACTCTCTAAACTTGAACACACTTTCTTGTCTTCATTTTGTTCCTCAGATTCTTTATCAGTAAACAAAGGGTCAAAGTCAGAAGAAGGAGATGACATTATGGAAGCAGAGGTTGGAGCAACAGGCTTTGAAGAGGAAGGAAGGAGCCATGAGCCAAGAAATGCAGGCAGCCTCTAGAAGTTGGACAAGGCAAGGAAACAGATCCTCCCCAGAGCCTCCAGAAGGAATGCAGCCTTGTAGACCTATTTTAGACTCTGACTGCAAGAACCCTAAGATAATCACGATGTGTTGTTTTAAGCTACTAAGTTTGTGGTAATTTTTTATAGCAGAATTAGAAAACTAATACATCTACCTATGAAGATATTCTCCTGCGACCTCCCCACCTTCTCTGAAGGATAGTGCAATGCCTGAATTCCATCCTGAGTAAATGCACAGTAGAAGCAGACACTGGAAAGGACACCTTTTGGACAACTTCAAAATCTGTAGCACAGAATGTTCTAAAACCATCTAACAGGATTCAAATGGATTTTTAATAGAGATTATTAACATGAGCAGAGAAGTTTAACATTACACATACTAATACTTTACTACTAGGTTATAGTCAGAAACTGAGACATACTACAGATGTTAAATAAACATCTTAGGTTTACTCAAGACAACATGGTATGGGCTAGGACTTCATGAATGAGTGAACATAATGCTAACTTTATCTTTTAGTTGGTTCTTTGTTTTTTGCTGTATGAACTCTGCCCAATGCTAACAATATGGACAGGTGACCCTATTACTGACCAAGGAAGAATATACGATGGAACAAATCTAGGAGACTGAACAAAATTAAAAAAAAAAATCCTCAGAGTAACAATACAAATTTCCTCACAAACTCTTCTTAAAAATGTAAATACCTGTTCCAATTCCTGCTCTGCATACTGACGTCTACTCAGTTCACATTCAGCTCCCTCCCTCAGCTCTCTCAGTCGAAAAGCTTCTTCCTTTGCGTAATTGATTTCATCCATCATTTTGCGCTCCAGATTTTGCTTTTCTACAGCAACATTTCTGTTCTCTTCCTGTGCCTTTTCAAGCCTTACAGAATAAACATGAAAATTCCTCACAAAAGTTTCCAAAACTTCATTATTTTAGTGAAGAATAAATATGTATCAAGCAATAATATACATGTTTTGATCAAAATTCGCAGCCATTTCTATTAATCTTAAATTTGGACAAAAAAAATCAGGTAACATACTAGATAGCTATTTGGTTTATCTTGGCCTAAAAATACAGAAATAGCATGGAAATACTCTTCAGGAAAAAGACTTTTCAAAAATTGATAATTATTTAAGTCATGTTTAAAATAAAATTTAACTACACATGTAATTCTACCTACATTTGATTTCCACTTGTCTTCTACCCATTTATTCCCTAATGCATATCTTTTTAATAAATTTGTAATTAGGACCTTTCTAAAAATGTGAAATGAAGTGTACACACAATTCCTGACATATGTATCAATCTAAATACAAACGCATAAGCACATGCCCACATTACATATTCACAAACTGTATGGTCCCACATAAACAAGATTTATAGCCTTTTTTATCTACTCACCTCTCTTGTAAGTCCATTAGACTTTGCTCTGCAGTTTGTAGACTCTCTAAGTCTTTCATCATTTTTGCAACATGCTCTTTTGATGTCTTATTCTGCGTATAAGCAAACCAACACCCTCCAACACCAATTACTATAGAAACTGTAAGTATAAAATCCTTCATCCAGTTATGAGGAGGGCCTATAAAGAGAATTACAAATGGCAAATTAATCTATCACAAAATCTCAATACACATGGCCACTTAATTTAAAAAGTAGTAGATATCTAAAAACAAAATATGAAGATGTTCCTCCCATATATAAGCCCCAGCCTTTTACAAATTTTTTCTTCAAATAATCAATGAGTTTATGATAACTACCTGATATACTACACCTATAGGAGGCAGGGGCTTCCCCAGTGGCTCAGTGGTAAAGAATCTGGTTGCAATGCAGGAAATGCAGTTTCGTTCCCTGGGTCAGGAAGGTCCCCTGGAGGAGGAAATGGCAACCCACTCCAGTATTCTTGCCTGGGAAATGCCATGGACAGAGAAGCCTGGCGGGCTATAGTCCATGGGGTCACAAAAGAGCTGGAAATGACTGAGCAACTAAACCACAACAACAGGGGGCATAACCCCACATGGATGCACTACACCCCTGCTGGTACAGGAGTTAGTGACAAAAATCCTGGAGCATTCTGAAAAAGCACAGTATCTCCAATCACATACACAGGAATGGTCCTCTATGGGGTGAAGAGTCATAACGAGTATCACCATCACCAGCCCAACTCCTTCCTTCAGACAGTTAGGTAGTGGCCACGCTATAATACAAAAACTGAAACCCTAATCATTCACCAGAAAGCTTTCTTCCGAAGCATGTAGCCACATAACTAGTTAGGATTAATTAGTGATTCTCAACTGAGAGGGACACTTCCCTCCAGCAGACATTTGACAATTTTTGCTTGTCACAATTCGGGAAGTGGAAGTAGGGCTATTTGCTACTGGTATCCAGTAGGCAGAGGCCAGGGATGTTGCTAAACACCCACTAATGTACAAAATAATCTCTTTCCCGCTCCCACTCTGCTGATAACAAAGAATTATCTGGGAATTATACAGCCTAGAATGCAAATAGTGGCAAGGTTGAGAAACCACGGGTCAAATGATCACGACAACCCATGTTTTAGGTGGTTTTTTGCCAGAGAGATCTGGGTGACTCGAGGGAAACAGGTGCCAGGGACAGATGTAACCCCCACACTTACTTGTTTCTAAAGTAAGGAGTCAGGAGCCAGGGCCTATTGTCTTCAGTAATACAAAACACAGAAACCGCTAGTCAAATAATTTCCTAGTTTATCTCTGAATGCAGGGGCTCAATTGAGGGATGCAGGGTAACTAATAAAACATGATGTATTATTTGATGTATTGCAAAGAGATTACAGGTGTTCAGTGAAAAACTGCCTAGCTGCCCATACCTCTGGCAGGAAGGAGATATTTTCCATGTTCGACAAGATGAAGAGCTCCACAGAAATGAAAAGTTCTCATGCTTATAAGCCTACGGTTCATGTATGTTTACATGGTGTGATAAACAGCATGTTCCATGCCAGAGATCCTCAGCGCTACATATTTTCAGAGCAGATACCCTCACCTACAGTGAAAGAGATTCTCTCCTCACTCTTTGGCAGAAGGCTAAAGTCTCAAAAGGATTTGTTTTTATTCTGCCTCAGGCTGAGAGGTTCAGCTCAGGCTCTAGTTCAAATATGAGACTTATTCAGGCTGAACTATAATCACCAGAAATAATAATAAAAAGAGGGACAAGTCTCTAACTATACAACAAATACCATGAATTGGTAAGGATTTCAGTGAAAACTCCTTTAAAATGTATCTCTATTCACTGGATACTGCTAGTTTTTTTTTTTTTTTAATAATCTTAATGTGGGTGTTCCAACCATAAGTTTCATTCACTCAAGTCATAATTCTAAGACAAACACATTAAAAAAGTAATGCATCATTAACTTCTAAACTAGTTTATTTATTAATACATTTATTTTCAACATTCTTTGAGACTAGTTTGGTTTCTTTACAAATGATAATACTGTTTGGCTTACAGAATAGTTTGTTCTTGGATCAATAAAATAAAAATATCCCCAATCAACCTCTATATAGAGACAAATGCTATAGTTTAATTCCTATTTTAACCAATAATTCACATGAAAAAACTAGAGTGACTCTCACAGAAGACAATCCCCAATAGATTCAGTTGAAAACTCAGGACAAGGAAAAGGTTAGAAAGGGTATCATCTCCATGGAATGCTTGGCATTTCAATAGTGTTCTATTTCCTAGGGTTTGTAATTCCCACCAACAGTGCATTTCCACCAACTCTCACAAAGGGGGGTTCCAGCTGTTTCACCAGCTGCTCTTTTAGCCTGAGCCAAAAAAGAACCACCAGTAAACTCATGGAATGCATCAAACCTCTCCAGTAACCCTTTTTTAAGCAGGGGCACCCCCAACGCAGTATCATAGAAATCTATAAGCCTCTTAACTGCAAAAACTGAGGTAAAATAAACATTAGTTTCTTCATTTATAATTTGTGAAAACCATTTTTCTAGAATTAGTCTTTCCGTTTTGAAAAATAAAATTCCTCTAAAATGTGTACTCTTCAAACAATTTCCCCCCAAAGCTTTCTGAAATCTGAAATTAAATGACGTAAACAAATTAAACTTCCCTTCTGGGAAGAAAGTATTCCTGTAAAGGTAAAGAAGAAGGCTTATTTTCCTTACAAATATGACAAAGCAATTTCTTAAATGTTCTTCCTCAGAACAATCAAATAATATTCTCCACCTTGTGCTTCTGCCAGAATAGTCTGTTCCTTTATACAGTTTCAAGCAGGCCTCTAGGGCCACTGTTTTTGATCTGTATCTTAAAAATCCTTTTCCTGGTAATTAATACAGTCCAGTTAGGATTTATTATTTCATGTCATCAAGATAGTGGGAATGCACCTTTTAAAAAAAGGACTCTAGTGAATATCGAACTATAATAACAAACATTAAAACTGCTATAGAGTTTTAAATCTAGAAATTTAATCAACTTACATATAGTTTTACAACTTTCTACATCAGTAACCAGCTTTGAAAATACCACACGGGATATTTCAATGACAGAAAATCTCATCCTATAAATCTTTTAAGATAGTATTATACTCTTATACCCAACAGAGGATTCTTCTGGTCTACTACCTTTCTTACTTTTTCCTTCTTTAAATAACAACAGATGATCTGATTACTCTTTTTCATCATATTTTGTGCGAGAGAATACTAACGCGTTAGAGGTCCGAACAAAACCACATCCAGCGCCTTGAGCTGAAGTTTTTGTCTATGACTCCGGTCGCTGATTTTCAACTGAGAGATCATAAATGAAAATTCATGCACTGCTATCCTGTTCATTTAAAAAAATACATATATATTAAAAATATTACTAGGATGTACACTTAAATATTTCAGCAACATACTTAATACTTATATATATTAGTGATGATTACTTTAAGAGTTCACCCAAGTGCAATTTAATACTTTATTATATGCAACAAAAACCTTTTCAGTGCAAGCTTAGCAGTGCAAAGACTTCTGTATGTCAATAATTTCATTGCTATATTGATGTTTTTGTTTTCTAAGGTTTCTTTATGCTATAAATTAATGTGATTCAGAAATTTATCAAATTCAAAATATTTTATGATTATTAAATTACCTCTGGCATTTCACCACCATTTCATAAACAACAAGAAAGTTGTAAGCAATTTACTTATTAACACAGCAGACTTAATCATTCTCAGTTTAGATCATATTCATTTTCTTTATAAATAGCATTTTAAAAACCTGTATCTTTACATTCTAATATTTAAACTATTTAAAAGTTCACTGAAGTCATAAATGAAAAGTAAAAAGTCATCGCTGGTTGGGGGAATAAATTGAAGAATATTTGTAATAAGAAGTATAGAACCATTTCACTAGCAATGAAGAAAGTCTGCAGGGTGCCAAAAGGCTCAGGTGAAATAAGGAAATAAAACTGCTTTGTTTTGGACTTCCAATCCAAGCAGGCCAGTAGTTAAGATGTCTTATCAACCAAGTGGGATACAAAGACGAATCTTATGACACAAAGTGTAATAATAATAATAAAACTGTTAATAACAATGACAATTAAAAAAATAAGCATGTATTATGTGCTGAGTACTGTGCCAAGAACTTTTCAAACTCAAAAAATTCTATAATATATGTAAAATTGCCATTTTATAAATGAGGAAACTATGGCAGTTGTAACTTGCCCAAGATGACATAATTAGTAAGAAGACAATTAGTAAGTAAGACAATCCCAATTATCTATGATTCCAATGACTGAACTCTGAACCTTTTATTTAGGAAAATTTCAGGTTACAGAACTCCTATGAGGTTTCCACAAAACTTTAGAGAGTAAAGAACTCTAACTTTCCCTATAGAAAATGCCTACATTCATCATCTCTGTGGGTAAACTTTTGTGTGTAAGCTCTTGTCACATCTTTAATATGACACTTATTAAAGTGCCTGAAGGCAAACTGTGTCTTATCTCTTTATCCCCAAACCTAGCATGGTGCTTGGCAAAAGTAGATGCTTGATAAATGTTTATGTAATAGATGAATGAATGCATGGATGGGGGCAAGAATGAATAGCAATACTATCAGTACACAAAATTTAAGAGAGACAATGAGATGAAGTAAAAACGAAACTATAAAACAGAATTTTATGCAAAGTTCAATATGAGTCCAGAGGTGGAAGGGATTCTACCTGAGTGGGTGAGGATGTCAGGGAAGTTCACACAGGTCTGAAAGGAATGAGGAGGCATGTGTCAGGTGAAGAGAGCCTTAGTATAAGCTCTGGTAACAGAATTACAGAATATAGAAAATACAGTAAAAGGTTTAAGATAACCATGACATGAAAACGAACATAGTTTTACCTACCTACTACAGATGTAATAGTATTTTAAAGTCACAGAAAGGAAACAAAATAATGAATTACTGTAGGTATGTGTACATTTGGAATGTGTAATACCTTTCTTATACATTCTTACAAATAGCTCTTATATCTACAGTTACACTGCAAAAAGCTTTGTGACGTAGGTAATTAATTGCTACTGCCCCTTTGAATGGACTCCTCTAATCTCTATCACCACATAAAAGGGGCTTGATGAAGACTATGCCAGTTTTTCTTTCCCCTCCATTCAAAAAGGCACCAGTAGGCTGACCTAAAAGTTTTCTTCTGTAGTAACATGTTCACTATTTTGAAAAACTTATCTTGATTAAGTGTGATGTTATCTCAACAATTCTACCAGAATTTGAGGTTATCTCTGATAACTTTCAGGCTTCCCAGATGGCTAAGTGGTAAAGAATCTGCCTGCAATCCAGGAGATGCAGGTTTGATACCTGGGTCTGGAAGGTCCCCTGGAGGAGGAAATAGCAACCCACTCCAGTATTCTTACCTGGGAAAGCCCATGGACAGAGGAGCCTGGTAGGCTACAGGCCATGGAGTCACAAAAGAGTTTGACATGACTTAGTGACTAAAAAACTGAAAATGTTTACTTTACTAAAACAAAAAAAAGTGGCCATAACATGTACAGTCAAAATATTGAGCAGCCTGTTTATTTCATGTTGTTATTATGTAAAGAAACTTTCCAAAGGACCACATAAGAAAAGTTGTATAAGTCACAGGGTTAACATAAACAACTTAAAAAACCCTAATCCCACCTTAATGCTCTACTATTCTGTTTTAACTTAGAAATGTGTCTTATTTAAAAAGCAAGAACTCAATTTTTTTTCTTCTTTCCAGCATCTAGTTGCACCATGAATATAAAAAAATACTTAATATGCACTTACTGATTTGACTCTTAACCCCATTAATTTCATCATTATAGTCATGTGCACAGTAAAATCAGAAATACTGATGCTCAGAATACATTTAAGGAGATATGGAAACTTTCAACTCAATCCAAAATACCAACTTCTAAGCAAAAAAAAGCTGTGTACTTAAATAAGATACATGCAGGCAAATTGATTAGAAATATGCATATAATAATAGACAACATTATTAAAGTCTTTTTTGATACAGAAACAATCTAAGTTTGAATGGAACATGAGCAATCTTGTAAGGGTCAAATTTCAGTGAAATTTCTGCAAATTTTAACATTTAAATCTTTAGTGATTATTAGGTTAACTAATGGAATTTTAAAATATAATTTAGAAAAGTAGTGACAATTAATTCCAGACATCTAAGGGATAAACTAGCATCTTATACTTTGGTATCAGATCTATCCAGGTTCAAATACTACCTGGGCAAAATATCTAAATTCTTTCTGACTTGGTTTCTTCAATCTATAAAATGGGAATAATAGTACATACTTAATTTTAACCTGAAGCTTAAATGAGATAACACAAAACATCTCTGTGTAATATACATTCAAAAATAATTACTATCATTTACCTTTTATTTATTAAACGTTTTTTTTGAGATTTAACTTACTGTCTCTAATATTAAGTGGTTTATTGCTGTTATTAAAAGAACAACAATTAAGAGATATCTGTACATTAATCCATTCAAATAGGTTTTCTCATATCAAATGAATAAGTTCTGTTACTTTTACCATAGGTTCAGAGGTTGGTCCTTTGATTTACCTAAGAAGAAGGCAATGGCACCCCACTCCAGTACTTTTGCCTAGAAAATCCCATGGACGGAGGAGCCTGATAGGTTGCAGTCCATGGGGTCACTGGAGTCGGACACGACTGAGCAACTTCACTTTGACTTTTCACTTTCATGCATTGGAAAAGGAAATGGCAACCCACTCCAGTGTTCTTGCCTGGAGAATCCCAGGGACGGGGGAGCCTGGTGGGCTGCCGTCTACGGGGTCGCAGAGTCGGACCCTATTGAAGCGACTTAGCAGTAGCAACAGCAGCAAAAAAGATATAGTTGACCCATCTTCTAATTCTCAAATTACTTTCTCTAGAAATAATTTTTTTCAAAGACCTGATTATTCAAGCAAGAAAAACTGATTAAAACTTACAAATTCATACCTTACAAGTGTCAGGGAATGGATATATTTATAATATTTTCTTTGAGTCCTTAGCCACAGAAGTAACTTAATTGAAAAGTGACCTTATTCTCTAGGAGTAGGAAAAAAAAAAACACTTGGATAATAAAGACCCACCTGGGAAGCGTTGTTCCTTTGACATTGTTGTCTCTAAAATTCTTCTCATATTGGGGTAGTTCAACAAATTCTATCAACCACTGAAGTGTGTCCTCAAGGGTCCAATTATGAACTACAAAAGATAAAAACAAAGAATATTTTAAACACATGTGCATTCAGAATTTATAAAAATTATATATATGTATATACATACATATATAACACTACTGTAACTTCAGAGGAAATAACGATGTTAGACTGAATTTTCAATTCAATCACTAATAAGTACTAAAATAATGTTTGGCATTATATGAGAAGCTCAAAACAATGGAGACATACCTCCTACCCTTAAGGGCTTACAATCTACAACAGAGAGGACACATAAAGGAAAAGAGAACAAAACATTAGCATGTTTAATTCTAAAATAAGAACCTATGCAAATTTGAACAGGATGAAATAATCTACTATTTCCCTGGCTGTAAAAAAACTTACCAGATATATATTCATTCTTCCTTTCATTTAACCATCCATCCACATAACATTATAAACCTGCTCAGTATCAGATTCCATTCTAAGCACTGGGAATATAGCAGTAAAGAAGATGGATAAACTCCTTGCCTTCATAAAACAAACTCTTTTGGGAGTAGGCAGGGGCAATTAATAAGAGGAGGAAGAAAAGAGGAAGAATTTCAGATAATGATCAGCTATTACAAAAGAAAGGAAAGATGTCAGGGTAAGTTTCTCTGAGGAGCTGTTACCTGATTTAAGACTCAAAAATTACAAGGAGCCAACACTGTGATGATCTTGGAGAAAAAACAATCCAAACAGACTTAAAAGCTGGTGTAAAAACCTTACGGAAGAACCAGCTGTGTATGAGGGATAGAGTGTAGGACTAGAAGGACCAGTCCAAAAAAGATTTTCAAGAATTCTGGATATCTTTCAATAAGAAGAGGGAAAAGTAAATAATCTATGCTTTTAAAATAGCACTCTCCACTGTGGAGAATGAATTGTGGGAGACAAGACTGAAAACAAAGAGAAATAAGACCAGTCCTTATCCAAGCAAAAGGAGTTATTGTCTTGGACCAAGGTTCTAGTAGAGGATATAGTGACAAGTGGCCAGATTCAGGACGTATTCCGGGGAAAATGCTTTTAGATGTTCTGATGAAATGGATGGAAGCTGGTAGGCAGAAGAAAGTCTAAAGAAGCACAGAGAGTGCTTCCACTAATTAAGATAGGAAAGAGTGAGGAGGACTAGACTTGGGCAGCAAGTAGGGGCAGGTGATAGAGACCAAAAGTTCTATTTTTAGACATTATAACATGTCTAAACATTTGAAGTATGTATCAGATATTTAAGTGCAGATAGACAAGAGCAGTCAGATATATAAATCTTGAGCTTAGAGAAAAGTAAGGTTAGGAATAGAGACATAAATTAGGAGTCATGAGCATACAGATGGTCTTTAGACTGAATGAGATCACCCAAAAGAGCTAAAGATAGCTATTACTGGATTCTAGGAGACTGGCTCCAAATCATGAAGAAAAGGACAACTAACATCTCTTCTAGACACTTACTTTGAATTAAGCCCTTTATATGCATTTTTCCCTTTAAGCCTTAAAAATAAAGAAACAAACAAAAACTTATGAGATACTAACATGATTATCTCCATTCTGGAGATAAGAAACTGAGAAGTTAATGGGATCAAGACAGTCAGTAGCAGAACTGGATCTCAACTCAGACCAACTGACCTCAGGACCTGATTCTATGCTACTGTGAGAGGAATAATATTAAATAACAGTAGAGATATAAACAAGCAGTTAAATACTGGAAGCAGCTAAACACATTCTACTTCAAGAAGAACAAAGACAAGTTTATCCAAAGGAGAAGATTTGAATGTGCTGGAAAAAAGAAGAGCTCCATATTCGTCTTCATACATACTTTGAAGATGTGGGAAAACAAAATGCTTACAGATCACAGAAAAGGCCAAAGGAGAGGAAAGGAAAAAAGTGAGCAATAAAAGCAGATCTGGAAATCCATCTGTGATAAACCTGAGATGAGATCTTCCTGAGTATGAACTTACTTTTGCAAGCAAAGTTGATGTTCACAATCTGCCTTTTTCATTAAGTGTTCTTTAGAAGAAAAGTTTAAATAAATCAGAAACAAAACATTAACAAAACTTAACTTTTAAATAACATACAACATTTGATAATTTTGTACTAAGACAGCTTTGACAATTTTTTAAATGAGCTCTTCTTGTGTTCCTGCCCTTAAGACTGGCCATGTGCCTGAGGCTGCTGTACCCATTTAGCCAAATAACGTAGAATAAATATCAGCCAAAGGTTCAGGACCTGGGTGCTTTCCACTGAATTTAATACATGCAAAGTAGCTTTTTTTTTTTTTTTTAAGTTTCTTCCTATTCAAGACGAACTGCACTGAGAACTGCCTGGTCTGAGACTCTGCCAAGAAACCGACAGCACAGCTGCACCTCACACACCCACACGAAAACTTCAGCCAAGATAACAGGATAAGATGCTGTCATGCCCATGGCTGTTCATCTGATCAACAGCAAAAGCCTAAACACTCCAGTGCATCAAAATATTCTCTCAATTATCAATGAAATAAGACAGAAAAGAAGAAAAATCAAATGAAGAAGACATGTTTAAAGTACCCAAATTTTAGTATTATTCCATCTGATAAGCAGAGAATTACACTGGTGCTAAAGTAATTTTCTTTACAATGAATCTGTAAAACTACAAAATTCTAACACAGAGCACACAGTTTGCTTTGGGGTGCGGGGGTCTGGGGTTCATTTCATCATCTTTTTCTCATGCTTTTTGGTTTCTTTGGTAATGTCCGCTAAGTATCTTCTCAGGACCAGGACCTGTACTGTATGTATATTAGCTTTCTCCGCTCCGAATTCAGTAATTGTCTTTTGATTCTTAGGACAGATAATACTATGCCCTTCCTCGGGGTCTTTGCACACATGGCATTTCCTCTTTCATTTTCTCCACCCCTCTGACTCACCTTTACCTATTTACTTTATTGAGCCTTCATATTGCAGTTAAAACTTGAATTCCTTGGGGAACCTTGTCAAACACTGCTATATGATCATACATCACATTGTACTTTTAGGCACAGCATTTAACATAGCATTTATGATTATTTGTTTCTATGATTATTGTCTTAACATCTGTTCATACCTCTCAAGCATAAGTTTCTTGCTCACTCTTCTGTCCCTAGCACTTGGTACACAAAAGGTGCTCAACAAGATCCTCTCAAATAAATGAAGCAGACTGTGTGTGTAATTGACAACTGGCGTGCTGCGATTCATGGGGTCGCAAAGAGTCGGACACGACTGAGCGACTGATCTGATGAAAATCTATTTTTACATTTCAGAAAGGAGATTCAAACAGAAAGAGGAACTTTTCTGTGTAAGAAATTTTTGTTGGCAAAAGAGTTATTAAGAATTATCTAGAAATCAACTATACTTCAATTTTTAAAAAGTAAACTTAAAAAAATTATCCAGTTCTTTATTATCCAAGTCTCACTGCCTCTTTCACATGCGCTGTTGCTAAACAGCATTTCCACCAGAGGGCAGACAGAGGAGGATAATGTATTTCTTTGAAAATATAGATTTTCTTCTTTTAGTCTATCTGGAAAGCTATGGAAATGTCAGTTTCTACTTAAATTCTATTGTTTCTGCTAGAAACTGCGACCAGCGCTACAGGTTGTTGTCTTTGAGTGATCTAGGACAATTTATCCCAATATCAACAGAAAGAACTCTGGAATTAAAACAGACCTGATTCCAATCCCAGGAACTCAATTTCTCACCATAAAAAATAATGAAACTGAGCTAGACCATCTTTAAAATTCATTCAAATTCTTTGTTTTTGATTTCGTTATAATGAACAAAAGATGATGTTTAAAATACTGCTAGACTGTTAACCTAGAACAGTAGATTATAGAATAATGAGAGGGGGAAAAGTAACTCTAAGAACTTTCAGGACAGCAACAAAACTGTTCCTATTAAACACTGGGAGATTTGCAAAGCTTATTTCCAAAACCACTGCGACAACTCTTTGAAGTAGGTACTTTCAGCATCATACTGAACCTGTTAGTTTATGAAGGTGAAGTTCTTAATTAGCTAAAATGGATTACTAAATGGTCAAACCAGGTTTCAAACAAGTCCATGTCTAGAATCGTTTACCACTGTACAATACCGTTACCTCTTTAGAGTCAGGTAAATGGCCCTCATAATCAAATTAGGCACTTCAAGTAAACAGTTTATGCTCCACACTTGCAACCATGTATGTAGCTTTCTAAATCTGCCATATTCCCACATGTCATTCCTTTAACCTGGAATGGCATGCCCGTCTTCTTGTCAGGCTGCTCTTCCTTAGCCTTTGAGACCCAGATCAGGAACTCACTCCACCATGAAGTTTTCCCTGCCTATCCATTTCTAGATTACCGTTGCTCTTCCTCACGCCCCTGATCATATGTACATATATCTGTCATAGGATTTATCCATGTGCTCTAATGAAATTGTCCGTGCTTGGGTTACCCTCTGGCTGATGAGTTCCTCAAGGGCAGGAACTTGTTCTGCCTAACACAGTGATTATTAACACCATAATGCCACATCCCTTTGATTAGGATTTTATATATTAATATACACTATATTTAACATCTCCAAGCCACATCTGTGAGACAGCTGTTTCTCTACAGTCTATACAGAGAACCTTGGCCAAGAGAGGCCATATAACTGTAATGTAGCACACAGCTAGAATTTGACTCTAATCTTCTGACCCCAAGTTCACTGACAATATAGGTGGCTCCTGATTTAAAAGAAGTGCTCATTATTTAACTTTAAAACTCAAAACACATTTTCTCTTAGAATCAAAGCTTCTGGACATATAGCATTAATAGTAATTCAAGAGTTAAACATTACATATGAGCAATCTGCCAAGAGTAATTGTGTTAATGGAGTCAGGATTCCACTAGAGACATCAAGTTGAGCACCATGGCCTACTGAAGGCCCAGCAATAGTAACACTATAGCCCAGTGGAGCTATGCCAGTTCTTCATCATGGCACTGGCTTCTATGACTTGAAAAGGGGGCTCTACCAGCCTGAAGGGTAAGATTTCAAAGAGATTTCAGGAGATTCAGAGCTGCAGCAGGGCTCTGGACCAAAGGAAGTAGTGTGGGACAGGGGAGAATGGGGACAGGATGGTGACTAGAAGCAAATCTCCAGGAGATAAGAGGGTGTGGGGGGTGCACATTTATGGATTTTTCACAGGAACACAGGCAAGATGAGGATTCTCCTTTCCATTATCTCCCTTTGCTGCTAGCTAAAGAGCTATTACTGTAATAAGGGATGAGATTCCTGGTTCTGTACCAAAACAGCTTCCCTTTCTTCCCCTTATCCTAACTGCTGTTATCAATCCTACCTCCACATAATTATTTTGGACCAGCACTTTGAAGAGAAAAATTATAACTGTGCTTAGGAGAAAGCTTTTAGATAGCAGCAGGAGCTGTAGTAATGAGAAGAATGAAGAGAGAGGAAAGGCTAGAAACACCCAGCAACAGAGTAAAGAAAGGAACATTCCTGTGGCCATTTAACAAAAGCAGGCTTCCAAAACAGATGCATGAGTCATGCATAGGTACATCCTCAATTGAACAAATGAACTTATAAGGAGAAGAAACACCAACTGAAAGTGATGTCTCCCTCCCCTGAATTTCTATAGTACTTACTATTCCTACCAAATGGCATATCATATGTGCTGCCTTATTTTGTAACTATTTGCTTAATTACATCTTATGTTCCTACCATATTGTAAGTTTCCAGCAGCTCAGCATAAAGTTGCCATTTAAGTATTAGCTGAATATATAACTGACTTTTTTCTTTCTTAAAGAACCTGTTTTGTTTTTAATTGTGTCCACTTGCTATCCCATAGTTGTATGAAAGACATATGATACTGTTTTCACAATATCACATTTCAAAGTAACAATGGAGAATCCCTGACTCCAAAAGAAGATCACAGGAACTTATAACATGTTGGAAGTTAGAAGGTGCCAGTGTATAGCCATGTATGTGACATCAGGATGAGGTAAGAATTTGTGTGCTTCCTGTCCATTCCTGCCTCATGCAAATGTGACAGAAACAAAAACTGTGAAAGAGAAACTTCAGAAGATTAAAATACATGTATTTACTTGCTCATTTCATCTATAAAATGGAATCTTATAAAACTTTCTCCAGTGGTCACGTATGAATGTAAGAGTTGGACTATAAAGAAAGCAAACGCAGAAGAATTGATGCTACTGAACTGTGGTGTTGGAGAAGACTCTTGAGAGTCCCTTGGACTCAAAGAGATCCAACCAGTCCATCCTAAAGGAGATCAGTCAGGACTGATGTTGAAGCTGAAACTCCAATACTTTGGCCACCTCATGCGAAGAGTTGAGTCATCTGAAAAGACCCTGATGCTAGCAAAGATTGAGGGCAGGAGGAGAAGGGGACGATGGAGGATGAGATGGTTGGATGGCATCACCGACTCAATAAACATGGGTTTGGGTGGACTCCAGGAGTTGGTGATGGACAGGGAGGCCTGGCGTGCTTCGATTCATGGGGTCGCAAAGAGTCGGACACAACTGAGCAACTGAACTGAACTGAATGCACCCAGTGCAGTTAGCCATATACTTGTGTTAAGTTCAGTTCAGTTCATGAAGTTATAGGCCTAAAAATACGAAACAGCTTTGTGAAGTACCACCACCTAAGTTTTCATCTGTTATATTTAATATAAGTACAAGCTGTCCTAAAAGCCTTCAAATATGATTTGTGAAATCACCTAAATTCTGTGTGGGGGGCGGGGGGGCGGGGGGGGTGGTACTAATGACAAAGCATTAGTGTGCATGTAGAGACATGTTAATACAGCAGCACCTAACATTTTATAAGCACTTAGCAAGTTCCAGCAACTGGGCTAAATGCTTTATGTGAACTATCTCATGAAATCCTATGAAGTAGGTAGGAGTAATATAATCTTGGTTTACAGATCAGGAAGCTGAGGCTCAGACAGGATGAGTAACTTGTCTAAATTCACACACAAAGTAAGCAGTGGAGATAGGATTCAAAACAGTATCTGTTGACTTCAAAGCCCCAGCTCTTCACCATTACACTCCTTGTTCTCCTCTTTTCTGTATTAATGAGAATATTTCAAAAATATTTCCAAATTCACAATTAGCTGTGTCACACCTTGGATATATTTATATCTACACCATGGATATAATACATCATTTACATTTACTCTGCACTTCATTTCTTAACATCTTTCTTTCTTACTACTTTTTAAAAAGTGCTACATTCTAAATTTATGATACCGTATCTAACGTTCTTAATATTAAGAAAGCAACTGGCATAATAGTTTCTTTTGGCAAACTACGTATTTTAGAAAAATCAATTCCTAATATCTTAATACAGTACTGTACAGCTAAACACGTTACAGTTACTACACACTTACTACTTTCTAATAAAGTATGAAAACTTCTTTGTAAGTATCAAAAGGTATGGTAGGAGGGTCAGGAAGGAGAAAGTAAAAATATTGTTAATGAAAGTAACTATCCTTAAAGCTGGCTATATGAAATGGTTAGTGAAAGAAGTTCTGTATTTTGAAGCTACCCAGATACACAACCTAAAAACTATTTGTCATTTGAAAAATATCTCAATTATTGCCATGTTTATGTGAAGTGCTAATTTCTAAAATATAGGTGCAACCTGTATTCATAACTTTTCCAAAGTCTGTTTCAACTAAGAATTTCAAGTTACAAAAGACTCAGAAGTTCTTACAGTGACAGTCATAACTTATTATGGGAAAATGCAACTGACTGAAGGTTCAACATAGCAAGACTTTGGTGAAAAGCAACTTTAACGAAATATAATATAAACATAAAAAATAACTTTCAAATATAAAAAATGAAAAAATTTAAAGCCTTCCACACTCCATCTTAACTCAGGCGGTTTACAGACTTTGTGGTGTCCAGAGCTCAGAGTGAGATTTTAGCTGATCAGCTGCTCAGGACCATCAACAGAGGCTTATCTTTAGAACAAGCAAGCATGTGAGCGCCTCAGATGCATGGTGGTCAGTAGGGCATGTCTCTGTAACGTGGACTAAATTCCTGCACTATGCTATATTTGGACACCTAAGAGCCACACCCTGAACTTGGGAAACCTAAATATCAGTAGTTGTATCAAAGAGAAATAACTACACACTTTCTCTCAGGAGCTCCTTACCTTTCATCATTCAAGAACTACATGTAATTTTTAGGCATCCTAGATAAATATTGGTAAATGTCTCAATGCTCAGAGTTCAAAAATTACAAGGGTATTATTATTCTCTTCCCAACAGTGATACAATGGACACTAAGAGAAGATTTTAATACTTTTCCTATTGTCAAGTGCATTCTTATCATTTAAACAAGAATATGCCATCAACACCTATTTTCATGAAGATTATGGAAGATAACAAAGACATATCTAAAAACAGAAACTGGAGAAACACTGAATCTCAAAATTGTATGACTGTTCTGAAGATTAACAAAACATATGAGGAAATAACTCTTAGGAATGGTAAAAGTGCTCCACAAATGTAAATTATTATCATAGTATAATAAGTATTATTACTTATAACAAATAAGTAAGTTCAAGGAGTCTACTTACTTTATGTATCAGTCAATAAAATAGTGGACTCAATGGCTATAAAGGAACTAAATGTCAAGTTTTCCTAAATATCTCATTATGGCATCATTGAAGACATCACCTTAGGGACTGAGTGGATGAATTTCTAGTTACGTATCTTCCATTTTACACTCAGCCCTTGACCTTTTTTTTTAAACCCCAAACTGAGACTATAAAGAATAATTCACATCAAATGAAAGCAAGTTCTTTAAGGGCAAACAATATCTCTCGTTCATTCCTATACTCACAACACGCTATACAATGCCAAAAATATAACATGCACTAAACAAATGTGGAATGGCAGATGTTTCTTAGGAACTCAATTAATACTTGCTGGATAAGTGAGTGAATAATAAAATGATTTATTAACCAAAGCTGCCAGGAAAATGTCACCTTTGCATTCACTCTTAAGAGTGGCATTTCTAGATAAAGCAACAAACTTTTCAAAAGTATGGTTAAACTTCATAAAAAAGAGAGGATGATACTTTTCAAAGAATATGTTAATAACAAAATAACAAAAACAATTCTAAATTACAGCTTTACAAATGTTTGCTTTATTTTCTGCTAAGAGTTCAAAAATGCTCAAATTTTTTTTCTCTTGGAATTTGAAAGTCTCTTCAAAAGACTACCTGCACAGGTGACTTGGGATTTTTTTATTCAACAAATATTTACTGAGTGCACAGTAATTACTAGCGGGCACTAGATAAAACATCAGAGACAAGAAATTATTACTAAGACTAATGTAAAGCTTAATGTAAGAAAATGTATTGACTTCAAGGAGTTCAACAAATGATGAACACAACGTCCAGTTAATACATGCTTTATTTCCAAAGAGTATTAAATCAAAGGCCAGATAAAAGTTGAGCTTTCACAGTTTCATGTCACACATCTCTGGGCAAGAAGAGACATTACATGAGAAACGTGTTAATCCTTATTTCTTCCAGAATAGAAAAATTCACCAATTTCCATGGTAAAAGCATTTTCAAGATAATGTTACTCAGGAAATTTGTTTGATATGACTCTTTCTAGGACATCTAGCATCTGAAACAGTTCACAAATTATATTAGCTGCATTTGGTATATAGCATTTTCTAACTTAGGCTTCATCTACTAATATACATTACTAACACCAAAACAACTTTTAGGAAAAGTTTACTTGTTTTTTGAGTACTACTAACACAATGATTAAAACATTAAAATACTAAATGGCACCCCCATTTACAGGGGACTTTTTCAATAGCTAGAGTTATGTGATAAAGGAAAAATGTGAATAATGTGCTTTAGTAATAAAAATAAATTCATAAAGAAAATAATGTGCTTCAATAATAAAAATAAATTCATAAAGATGGACTCCTGAACACCATGTCACTGTACAGTGCTCACTCAACTTCTCTCCAAGGTCTATTTTTTAAGTCTCAAATTGCCCAACAGTAGCTGAGTTCCATATGGGGAGGGGAAGGTAGACTACTGGTGGTCAGAGTCTGCATATGAGGACATGGGAATACTAGGTCCATACAAGGCAAGCTCCTCAGTGAGGTAACAGCCCAATGGTGTCAAGAGACTGAAAATGTACAGGGGGACTGAGCTAACTAGAAAATATATTGATGATAACAGAACTAGTTTTTTCATGATTGGTGAAAAGAGATAGCTCAGTTGGTAAAGAATCTGCCTGCAATGCAGGAGACCCCGGTTCAATTCCTGGGTTGGGAAGATCTGCTGGAAAAGGGATAGGCTACCCACTCCAGTATTCTTGGGCTTCTCCTGTGGCTCAGCTGGTAAAGAATCTGCCTGCAATGTGGGAGACGTGGGTTCCATCCCTGGGTTGGGCAGATCCCCTGGAGAACGGAAAGGCTACCCACTCCAGTATTCTGGCCTGGAGAATTCCATGGACTGTATAGTCCATGGGGTCACAACGAGTCAGACATAACCGAGAGATAAATAGGACAAGAAGTCAACTAAATAAACCAGCTAGAATTAATCCAGTAGTGTTAGACTGCTATCAATGTGAACTAGTATCAGGTATCAGTGAGAACTCATGACTTTTAATATACAGAGAGAAGTAAATACAGGAGTGTGTTTCTTAACTCTTGCTACTGAGAGGGCGTGGGAATAATACCTCAATAGCAATGAGAAGACCTAGTGTGCAAATCTTGGTTTCTAAATACTACCTCAACTACAAGTAACCAGAACTCCTTGGAGTAATGGTTGTTTCCAGGGGTAGAGCTAAGAAATAACAAAATAAGCCTAGAACACCTTTTTGTGCCAGAATATAAGGAAGGCTTAAAAAACTATGAAGACACACATATAAAAGAATAGAAAAGTCAGCTTGAAAGGTTTACAACAGTCATATCTGGGACAATTAAAGCATCAAAATAACAAGAGCAACAAACTCACTGAATAAAGTTGAAATCCAGGCACCATGCTGATATAAATGAATAAATACAGAAGATCAATTTTCAGATCAGTCATAAGATTTTGATATTCATTATTTCTCCCACTTCTATTTTCAAGATATGCCTTTTATCTCCCACCATCTTCACAGGACAAGATATTAATATACTCTGTTTAATTTTTCCTTATAGTAGAATGCAACTAATAAATAGAAGGAATGACGGGATTTTTAAAAACTATAATTTGACAACCATCAGAGTAACAATTCAGGCAAAATGGATGCTAAAATCAGTGGGTGAAAAGTGATGAGGGATGTGATGTTACAAAGTCTGCAAGTTTCTCTTCATAAAAAAATACTAACTACAAAGGGGGAAAACGCAGCTTTACAGTTACAGAAGCAGAACAGACATTATCTTAATCAAGTGATCAAAGGTAATACTGCATAACAGACTAACACCAGGTGGCACTCAAAGGCTCTAATGAAAAGAATCATTTCTGTGACAGTCCAGCCCCAAATGCCTAACATGGATCTAATCAGAGAAAATACCCAACAAATCCTAATTTAGATACAACCTACAAAATGACACTGTTAACAATTACTGGCCACAGACATGCAAGGCCAGGAAATACTTTGGAATTGTTCCAGATTAAAGAAGACTGCAAAGTGAGGACACCTGGGTATACTTGCATACTCATTATCAGGACCAAAAGCAAAGCTGGAATGAGGGCCTCTGGGCAGTGTTTTGGTCCTGAAGATTTTCACTCAATTTGAAGTTGCTTTCAATTAAGAAATTAAAAACTGTATTACTAATCTTTCTTTTTCCATTATATAGGCATAGACTTCTAATAATTGCTAACTCCTTCATTACTTTGTAGTTTGTGGTTTTCTTCGAGAAAGTATGGCAATCTTTTAACACTAACAGTGGTTATAGCAAATACCAGGTCCTTATTAGCTGTCTAGTCTTGTTCTAAGCTGTATATACTGATTGATTAATCCTTAACAGAGACTTCTATAGAGGGTACTATTACCATCTACATTTCACAGATGGGGAAAGTTAAAGACAGAAAAGATTAATACACTTGCCCAAGGGGAAAAAATCTATACAAAGACTTGAATCCAGGCAGTCAAGTGCCACACCTCCTTTAGAATACTGTCTGTCTAGGAAAGGATAGCTGTACCTTGGAGTTTCTCAAGATATCAGTATCCAAAAGGTGAGAGACTCAGTGATTATAAAGACTCAGAATCTTTAAAAAAGCTAATTGTTCAACATTCACTTAGTACCAGGTTGCAAAGATCTAAGATCCTATCTTCATAATATTGGAAAGCTTGCCATACAGATTTATGCTGTTTATTTAGGAAAAAAAACAACCAATAATAAACTACTGCAAAAATATCTTTGACACTTTTAAAACGAGATTTACTATTCAATTCAGTTCATGACTTTTAATATACAGAGAGAAGTAAATATAGGAGTGTGTTTCTTAAGTCTCGCTACTGAGAGGGCGTGGGAATAATACCTCAATAGCAATGAGAAGACCTAGTGTGCAAATCTTGGTTTCTAAATACTACCTCAACTACAAGTAACCAGAACTCCTTGGAGTAATGGTTGTTTCCAGGGGTAGAGCTAAGAAATAACAAAATAAGCCTAGAACACCTTTTTGTGCCAGAATATAAGGAAGGCTTAAAAAACTATGGAGACACACATATAAAAGAATAGAAAAGCCAGCTTGAAAGGTTTACAACAGTCATATCTGGGACAATTGTGTCCAACTCTTTGAGACCCCATGAATCGCAGCACGCCAGGCCTCCCTGTCCATCACCAACTCCTGGAGTTCACCCAAACTCTTGTCCATCGAGTCAGTGATGCCATCCAGCCATCTCATCCTCTGGCGTCCCCTTCTCCTCCTGCCCCCAATCCCTCCCAGCATCAGTCTTTTCTAATGAGTCAACTCTTTGCATGAGGTGGTGAAAGTATTGGAGTTTCAGCTTTAGCATCAGTCCTTCCAGTGAACACCCAGGACTGATCTTTAGAATGGACTGGTTGGATCTCCTTGCAGTCCAAGGGACTCTCAAGAGTCTTCTCCAACACCACAGTTCAAAAGCATCAATTCTTCAGCACTCAGCTTTCTTCACAGTCCAACTTTCACATCCATACATATTGCTCTACTATAAAAGCACAGCTGGAATTGAAATAACCTCTCTTTTTTTTACTTTTCTAATTGTCTACTCAATAATTCACATTTGTATTTCCTTGTTCTCTTGCAATTGACTTATTTCCAAGATTCAAAAGTGCTTTCCTGTTTTAATGTTTTTTTCAGGCCCCAGCTGTGTCACTGGGGAAAAAAGTAATTTTGCTCACTTTGGTGAAACAGTGTTGAAGACAAATGAACAGTTATTACCAAATTATTAAATTCAGAATTCTTCTTAAATTATAAATTGCCCTCTTATTCCACATAAACAGAATACTTTATTATCTAGTAAGTAATGATAATTTATTTCAATGGAATTGTTGACAAACCAAAACCCTAGAAGTGACCTCTAAATCCTGCCTAGTCCATTTACTTGGAAAACAAATGGATTCTTACATTCCTGAAGACAATACATTATCTATTTTGTAGCTTATACACGTCTTCAGTCTACACAAATGTTACTAGTAAAAATATTACACCAATTTGCTATTTCAGAGAATTCTGCTCCTTGCTTCCTATTAATATAAAGAGAAGTGAAAGACAACCAAAATGACAATTTTTTGAAAAAAATACTGTCCAAATTTTCCATTAGAAAATACAGAAAATTAAAACAGCATTGTAAACTAAATAAAACTTCCATTTTTTCTAGTAGCCTAAACTCATACAAGTATTGCTTTTCCTAGAATTGATAACAGCAGGAAATTACCCATAACTACTATTAATTTAGTAACTCTTTGTAGTTTCACAAAAGCATATCTTTCCAGACAGCTCAGTAAGGATGACTTTATAAACTTTATATTCATTGATTCTCTAATGTTATGTCTGTTCTTCTCCCTGCTGAGAAGACCTCACTTGGCAAAAACTGATGAGTAGCACAACTGACAAGAACTCCAGGACATGATGAAGACTCAGCATGGGAAAAGTATTCCATATTCTTAAGCTCTTTACAGTAGTTGCAAACAGCAGGCGGTATTTTTAGATATTACTGAAGTGTGATGAATACTATTTGCCTTTAGGGAGTGTGTCATGCTCCAAGACTCATATTATTCCTTACACTGACAAGTATCTGGAGGGCATCACTTTCTCAACGTTTCCAAACTAACGTGGAATGGACAGCACCTACTTTTTGACACCTAAAATTCACTTCTTTGATCCTCCAATGATGCTTTTAAAAACACCTGTTTCCTCCTGCACAGTATAGGCATTTCTGGCAATCCTAGGTGAACACAGTCAGGGTTTCACCTCATCAATGAAAAAACTGCTGTGCAGTAGTGAAAATCTGTAACAGCCAGAAAAATTTTGGAAAGGGTAGAGGTAACGCAAACTGTAATGATAGTGCCCAGTGTTGAGAGTTATATTAGCTCATTTAATTAAAATACCAAAATGGGATTTAATAAAGCATTTACATTTGGGAAATAACATGCTCTTACCATAAAATCCAGAGTGGGAAGAAAAGAGGTCTACGAGAAAAATCCATTTGTAATCCAAAAGTTTTCGACTGAAAATGTCAAGAACGTACCAGATTTTCTGAAGGAGTAACTATATTTTGTAACTTGTGACCCATGCTGCCAGACTCCACTCACCTACTTCTGGATCCAGAATAACCTTTTAAGCTTTTCTTCAATCTACTCTTGTCAACATCTACCTTCTCTTGCTCATCAATCTGTTACAGCTGTTTGTCAAGTAGGTACCCCTTTTCTCTCTGCTGTCTTCTGAGACAAGACTCATAATCACCAGGGAGAGGGGGTCAGAGAAGGAAGTAATCAGAGGGCATCATTCTGGAGGTCACACTGACAGGTCTAGGTTATGGCCACATGACCTAAAGCCAGTTACTTCCTGAAATTTCTCTAACTAGAGGAGGCAGGAAAAATTATTTTCTCTTTTGTCATGACCCTGGGAAAAGGTAAGTCTACAACTGCCCGCAGCCACAGAGTTAGCCTTTAGGAAATACAGTAGGAGAAAATAAAAGCAAAATCCAGAAAGAAACAGACAGAAATACAGATGACCAGAGTGGATTAAGCCCCTACTACATACCTATACTCTCCTTAAATAAAGATGGCTTTAATTAATTGATTTTCTCCTACATCAATTATATCTCAACTGGGCCATTCCATTAATATGTAAACACATTTAAAATCTTTCACCTTTTAAAAAAAAATAAAACTGCCCCTGACATCATATCTATCTTCAGGTTATCATAGTCCCATTTCTCTTCCCCTTCTTTTGAAAGTCAGTATTTACTGTCTTCACTTCCTCTTTCATCCACTCTAATGTGACTTTCACTTCCACCATTACAGCGCAACCTCAACCTCTACTTTGCTGACCCAAGGGTGGTTCTCTGTTGTGATCTTACTCAAACTTCTGGAGCATCTGACACTGTCTATGCCCTTTTTAAAAAAAATATTTCCTTCATATACTTCAGCACCCTAGACTCTCCCAGTTCCCCTCATAAGCTCATTGCTCACTTCTCTTTCTTCTTTCCAGGATCCCTCACTGCATCTTGACCTCTCAGCACTCAGTTCTTCACCTCTTTGAAATGTGACCATTATTGATCCCTCAACTGAGCCTTTTTCAACCTTTTTTCCCCTAACTGCCTCCAAGAAATTTTAACACCACAGGTACATAAAACTGGCACTGTATGATCCATAATTCCTGTCTCCAACCCCCCTCCCCCCATCAAATTCTTAAATCCAGTCCAACAGCAAATCCTGTCAGCTAGTCCTTCAAACTATATCAGGAATCAGACCCCTCTGCTACCTCCCTCTCCCAGGTCACTGCAAGAGCAGACCTTTTACTTCTACTCCTCTCTTCTCCAGAGTCTAACAGCCACACAGTAACTACATAATCTTCTCAAAAGACAGATCACACCTCACTGCTTAGCTCAAAACTCCTAAATGGAGCTAGAATTGCAGTAAGTATAATGACTTTAAACTTAAATCCTGAACTCTATTAGGCCCTACAAGGTCTTCTGAGATCATGCAAACCTGTTCATTACCTGTCTTCCTAAGACTGCTAACTTCATGAAGGTAGGATATCTATTTTGATCAGTGCTCTATTTCCAAAACCCGGAATAATGCCAGTCTTCAGGAGGAACTGAATCAATGTTTAATGACTTAATGAATGGAGCAAATGGGCATGCTTTTGTCACTTGCAATAAATAACACCTTTGATGATAAGCATTCTTACAACAAATTTCCCATTACTTAAAGTACTTTGAGTCTCTTTATCTTCTGCCACTAAAAAAAAGACTTAACTAAAACACATCAACTGCTCAAACTTTAAAAGAAAGCTCTAGAGTATAGAAGAAGACACAGTATACCGTAATTTCAAGCCAATCAACAAAGCATGTTGAACAGTCAGTTATGCACAGTAATTTATTAAGCGTTTAGTCTTGTGATAAATTCAGCCTCCAATATTTAATATAGTGCGGGTTCCATTAGAAACTAGAATGATTACTTTGAGGGGACATTCTTTAAAACCACTCAAAGAATCTAGACACAGGCCTAAAAACATATATCCACTAACTTAAAACTTAATCTTCTCTTTTTCAAAATTACACACCTAAAAGAAAATGCAGTCTAAAGTCATGGTCAGATTCATGCAATTGGGCATGCTCATTAAAAACAGATGAGAGAAATTTAACAGCTACCAAAGCAGATCAGTCTTCAACTATCTCACACTGCAATCTGGGATATGCTTGCTTACCTTTGCTAGGGTCACAGGCTCTGGATCAGTGGGTATGCAGCTAGCACACAGAAACCTATTATTAGTCACTGTAGTAGAGCTACAGCACTACCATTAAAATCCTGCCACAAAATATTTGGTACTGGTCAAAACATGGAAAATAAGGATGTTAGAATTCTACATTCTTACGATATATACTTCAGAAACCAAACAAACGAATACGCATATTTTAAAGGTAAGAATTTCTTGCATCTCCCCTCTCTCATTACTCATCCTCTCATCTTCCCTTTCCCAAGCCCAGCCCAGCCCACCTCCATCGCCTTCCAAAAAGTTCAGCGCACTGTTTTAAGAGAACTGTCATTCAAATTCTTCATGGGAAGTAATTCTATAAAGGACTTGAAAATGGCTAGTGATAGTGCCATCCAGCAATGGAATATTATTCTGTCAACCAGTTTCTTGCCCACACTAAATGCATTTTTTATTAACCTATGTTTTCAAACCATAAACCAACATAATTATAAAGAAAGAAATACAGATTACATTAAGATGTAATAAGGTATAGACTGTTGCTTGCTTATATAATTGTCAAGATTATAATATTTCTAATAAACTTTTGTGGATAAAATAGATGTAATAAGGGGTAATACCAACTTCCAACTCTTATGCTAAAACATGGTGGTACTACTTTTTGAACAAAATCCTTGTTGAATTAAAAATTTTTAAATGTTCAACTTTTTAACATGTCAGTAAAGTACTTCCTTTTTTCAAGCATAATCAGCTCTACCAGTTTCTTAAGAAAGCCCTTTACCTCATCAAACTACCCATTTGTAACTGCCATTCAGTTTCCTCCATTTTCTTACCTACGCCTTAAATAAGAAGTCACTCATTTACCTATGTCATATCTATTTATTCTCATAAATCAGTTTTTATTGTGGCAAAACATGTGTAACATAAAATTTACCGTTTTATCCATTTTAAGTGTATAGATCAATGGTATTAAGTATTCATATTGTTGTACAACCATCAGCACCATCCACTCCAGAACTCTCATCTTGCAAAATTTAAACTCTGTACCCATTAACCAATAATTCCCCATTCTCCTCCCACTGCTGCTGCTGCTGCTGCTAAGTCGCTTCAGTTGTGTCCAACTCTGTGCAATCCCATAGACGGCAGCCCACCAGGCTCCCCCGTCCCTGGGATTCTCCAGGTAAGAACACTGGAGTGGGTTGCCATTTCCTTCTCCAATGCATGAAAGTGAAAAGTGAAAGTGAAGTCGCTCAGTCGTGTCCGACTCTGTGCGACCCCATGGACTGCAGCCGACCAGGCTCCTCTGTCCATGGGATTTTCCAGGCAAGAGTACTGGAGTGGGGTGCCATTGCCTTCTCCGCCTCCCGCTAGCCCCCAGCAACTACTATACTACTCTTTGATTTTGACTACTCTAGGTACCTCATGTAAGCAGAATCATACTGTATTTGCTTTTCTGTGACTGAGTTATTTCACTTAGTATAATGTCTTCAAGGTTCACCCATGTTGCAACATTTGTCAGAATTTCCATACTTTTTAAGGCTGAATAGTATTTCACCGTATACCACATTTTGTTTATCTATTTATCTGTTGATAACCATTCGGGCTGCTCTACTCACACCTTCTTTAAGATTTATTTTGTGTGCAAATGTGAGTCAATTCCCCATACCAATGTTTAAATTGCTATCTGTAGATTAATGATTGTCTTCTCGCCACATTTAATGGCTTTTTTCCAATACATCACATTTCTCTATTTAGTACTACTGGCCACTTTTCATTTCCTCTCTCTATCCCCCAGAGAGAGAGAAGAAATTACTTACAAAGATTCATATAATGCAAAGACATAAAACATGAAGGACATCAGTGAACTAGAAAAATAAAATGAAACTAAAAGGATACACAAAATATACATGAGGACCCTTAACAGTTACAAAAAGTAGACAAAGAAGGAAATGAAATCACTGAAAGGGTTCACAAAATAAGCACAAATCACCTCCTCAGAACTAAAAAAGGATTCTTCATGAGGGCTCTCAGCATGTCCTTTGGGGGCGCAGGTGGACCATGCCCTCAACTATACAACCATCTGTCACTTTCTGAAAACTCTCCTCTACAGACTTTCAAGAAACTGTACCTTCCTGATTCATCCCCCATGTCTTGATGGCCATATTTATCTCATTAGCTACGCATTTGTCTTATTAGCAGTATTCCCAAGGAGCTATTCTCTTTCCTTTTCCTTCTCTCGGTGAACTCTTAATTCATATGACTCTAACGATGAGACCTTTATATGAGTGAATCACAACTCTACATCATTAATTCTGTTCTGAAACATAGCCCTTAAGCAGCCGTAAGTTACTAGTGATATATACCTGTTTGATAGTTTTTTTTTAGCTGATTACATGGTAAGAAAATTGATAATGGAAGTAAAAATTAAATTTCCTTCAATGCAACTGACATTTGCTGTTTCATTTTGTCAGACTGATCTAGACTTTTTCTCAACCATGAAATATTTTAATTTCAAATGTGAATCTTCAATCCTTTTTGTACATTATCTTCTGTGAAGATACATAGAAATGTAATGACCTTCTAGTTTAATAACTTAAGAATGCAGCTGATTTTAAGCAATTTTAATCAAAAGTTTCTAAATGATCCATCATTTTCAACTTCCTGGAAGAATTAATACCGATACAAAGAGAAAGAGAAACAGACTAGCCAAATGTTAGAAGAATGTGTATTAACGCCCTCTTATTGAAGAGCACCCTAACCAGATGAGAAAGTTAGACAATTAACATTATTTGTACTTAGTACTCCATTTCAGTAGTATAGCCATTCATAGTGTAAAGATTTTTAAGCATAAGACATAAGTGCTATGTGATTTATCCTGTGTTTTATCATACATTCCCTCTGAAACATATTTATATATGTAATATATGTATATACATATGTTCCAGAATTACAGAAATGTTTAGAATTTTTAGAAATAAGTCATGTTCATATTCAAATTGAAATTGTTATCTAGTATCTTTGAAATCTTTATTTTCTTTGTATTTATAATTTGCATTATTTCTATTACAGTTGCTTCTAAGTTGCTAATTTTCACTAGAATTGAAAAAGAGACCCAAGTAAACATAAGACTTGCTTGAAAAAAGAGTTTGTAAAACTAGCCACCTTTGAAGAAGAAAATACTATTACCAACGAACAAGTTCTGTATCCAAAAGAGCAGGAACAAAACATCTGTTCCACCTAAAGCAGAATTTGACATAGTGAGTCTTCCATAATCATGTAATTTTAACAACCAGAACTTGAACCAGAGTCCCTCCTACCCACCCCCTTCCCAAAAGATTAGTAAAGCAAAATTTAATACACATCCATACGGAACTGGTTCCCAATTGGTGGGGTAAGGAAAGAAAGAACAGTAAGATGTTCAAGAAAGCCTGTTTTCTAGATAGTCCATCACAGTGAAAAGTGGACAGCCCTTATGTTTACCTTCTGCAGAAGGTTCTGTTACTGTACTCCAAACGTGAGGTATCCCTTGAGTCTGTGAACATAGCAGAGGAGAAATGTAGAATAATTCAGGTATATAAAAAACCATAATAAGGCAAATTCACAAACAATTTTAGAATAGTACCTCTTTAAATGATAAGAAAAGCTTCGCTGCATGATGACTATATAAAAGTTCTTTATTTGAGGAAAAAATGAAGCTCACAATACATCTAATGCACGTGTTCACACAGAATAGAAACGATCAAGTTTTCTAGAGCCCAGTGTTGAGAGAAATGTAATAAGCAGTGGGTCTCTGCATCTCATATTGACAGGTGGTCTCTATTTCAGAACAAAACCAAGAAAGAACTATAAAGGAACACAGAGCTGTCTCAAAGTCAAGTATCTGCTATACGTTAAAAAGTCATAATTCATCCTAGCAAATCAGCATATGCAATGACTAAATCTACAGAAGTCAAGTATCCTGAAGTAAAAGAGAGAGTCCCAACAAGAAAAGAAAAAGAGAAATAGAAGACAACTAAAATAATTAAAATAGTTATCCCTGAAAGAGATCTGAAATTCAGAGAACACAGACCAAAATACTTACACAGGATAAGATTAAGAAACATTAGCAATTTATTGTGAGTGCTCTGAACTCATTTGGAGAAGGACCCAATACAAAGAAAGCTATCTGATTGTAAAAGAATAAAACCACACTTTATATAAAGTATAAAAATCAATTCTGATGAATACAAAACTGTTTTTGCAAAATGATCAAGTAATTTACATACTGATCAAGTAATATTTATTCTATTCTTATAGAAAAAGCCCATGTTAACACACTTGAATGCTGGTTGACAGAATAAATGAACAATATGCTTGTCTTACCTACCCTCTACATAAAAGAAACTTTGACTATAAAAGACTTTTGTTAGTGGTGCAAATAATGACATTTGTCATTCTGAAACTAGACTCTACCTCAAGAACAGGGCTTCCTTTGTATAAACCACTTTCTGTGGGCTATGAAAACCCAGTACCTCTATAGATAGTTAACAACTTCTCCTAGAACTAAAAGTATGATATAAAACTTGAAGTGTTAAACAGCTGGATTAATAAAACAGATAAGCATTTGAAGCATATTAAGAGTCTTATGTTTTTAAAATGATATATTAATTACAAATACCCTGAAAGCTATTAATCCAGCAGAGTGCCTACCACTGAAAGAGTGACAAAAGATAAAAGATAAATGTCCCTTTATATGCAACTAACTCCTCAGGCCTTACCTGACTTCTGCAGGCAGACCAGCATACTTCTTTCTCTATTAACTCACAGTGCCTACTGCCTATCATGATTACAGATCGTAGACAGTAGCACATCCTTTAATTACTTGTCAACAGAACTTCCCCCAATAGCAGACTGTAGGCAAGTGGAGAACAGAAAACATATTCTTCATCTGTATTTCTTCAGAACCTGTGTATCTTCAGTATCTGTGTATCATTATTCCTCCTACTCAAATCCACATTACATTAAACTCAAAGCAGGGTTTCTTGACTATAGTGAATTCATTGTCCTATATCTCTTCTATATTATATGACTTTCTAAAACAAGAAGCTGTAATAGCTCCTAATTAGTGCAATGATGTTAAAAAGGTTAAAAGACTGTAAACACTGCCAACTCATAATTTCTACAATAATATCCTCCTTTGCTACTGAGATCAGGCACACATCAAACATCCTCAATAAGTGCTCCAGGTAATCAGTATCATTTAGTAAGCGATACGGCCCCCAACTCAGAAACGTTAATCTCCAGTGTCCTCTGTATGTGTTGTGCTCACACTTATCTTAGTCTCTGAGCACTTGCGAGGTGGCAGGCACTATTCTAAGCACTTTACATTCACGAATTCATTTCATCTTCAACATTCTGTAGTAGACAGCCTTACCCCTATCTAACAGATGACAAAACCAAGATACAGAAAGGTTAAACACTACATGTTAATAGCAAAAGACAAATATTAAACAGTGATTTACTCTATCTCATACACTAAAAAATTACATTTCTGACTTGAAAACTATGCTTATTTGAGGGATTTAGGACTAATGGGAATTACAAGTACTCATTTAATATGCTAACCTGTACATATATCCCTCTTTTTCTCAATTCTAGGAAAATTTTATCTTTCAAAATCTTGCTGAAGAGTCATCCTCTAATGAAGACTTCCTCATAATAAATCTATCCATTCTTTTAAAGTCCCACAATAGAACCACTTACCTACTATTTAATCAAATCTTCATGTATTGTTGTTTAACATTTCATCTGTGCACATGTAACAATATTGTAAACTTCTGGAAGAAAAAGGCCTTATCTTATACTTGTATCCTGCCACAGTGACTGCTTTGCATACTGTAAATATACAATATTGTGTTGATGGATGCCACAAAGATAACTGGCTACCTTATTATCCACAAGGTCTACATTTTGAGTTACTCCACTGATAATGTCAAACAATATGCATTGATTGTTTTACATTTTATTTCATTCCAGTCTCACTGCAACCAACAGCATACACATGAAAAAGTAATTTTATTGACATTTAGAGATCCATTTGTACTTTTACACCCAGAAAAATATCCTTAGGAATATCAAGGATCTACATAAAGAAAGATTTAAAATCCTCCTTACTTTTAGAAATTTAACACCCATCATCAGGAATTCTTTTCCTTTATATTTTCTTCATGTAACACTGACATTTTTGCTTTCCTAAACAGAAGGAAAATGCTCTTGCTCATTTCTCTCTAGCTAGATTTTGGACACACTTTAAAACATACATTATTAAAGGCTTACATCTTTCATTCTCTCCAGCAATTTCAGATTCTTTAAATTCCTAGTCAAAAAAACAACAATAAACCTTCAGCAAAATTTCCAAATGTCTATTCAATGTGTAAAGACCAAAATTATACAATGACCTTATGTAAGATAAGACCCATACTGAACATGAACAGGATGGAAAGATTACCTCATGGTTGTCACATGTTAAAATAACTATTTAACCCAATGAGTTATTTTTAAAAACAGTATATTACTTAATCAGTTTTATATCTAACATGAGTCCCTAGATCTCATACATAATCAATAATTTTCTATATATATTTTCCTTCATTAGGTATCTGGCTGCTATCTAACTGCTGCATTCATTAGTTTTAACAACTGATCCAGTTTATCAAAATCTGTCTGAAATCTAATATTAGTTTTTTAAGTGACTTTTATTTATATGGACTTTTGCCATTTGCAAGCTAACCAAGGATTCTCTACACATACACACACACCAGTACATTCAGGTCACACTGAAATTTTTCTATATGAGATCAGTATCAATTTCTGAGGAACACAATTCTACCTTTTCCCCCATTTGACAACATTCCATAAAGATCTTAGTTACATTTCACCACCCAGAGATTTGTACACTAAAATGGTGAGTCTTTAGCCTAATATATCTGTTCATTTTACTGATGAATATTATGAGACTGAAGCAAAAAACCTTACAAAACTTTAAATAGGGCTGAACATTTTTGTTCATTCAGCATTATTACAAATGTAAGTAAGTCAACACTTATTAAGTGCCTATCAGGTGTTGCCAGGAAGTATGCCAGGCACTTTTACTACATTACTCATTTATATGACACAAGAGATCCATTTTCAAGTGCATTTTAAAATGTGCCAGATGTCTTAATGTTTATAAACAGAAGGGCTGTGATGTATATTTATACAGCTTGAAAACCCACACACCACCTAAAGCAGGCTACCTCCACTTCCAGCAAATTTTCAGGTAATTGAAAGAGGAGCTATAAGGGAGCTCCAATATATGGTCTACCTCCTTATTGCCTAGAGCTTCCCTGATAGCTCAGCTGGTAAAGAATCCACCTGCAATGCAGGAGACCCCAGTTCAATTCCTGGGTCAGGAAGATCTGCTAGAGAAGGGACAGGCTACTCACTCCAGTTCTTGGGCTTCCCTTATGGCTCAGCTGGTAAAGAATCCACCTGCAATGCAGGAGAACTGGATTCGATCCCTGGGTTGGGAAAATCCCCTGGAGAAGGGAAAGGCTACCCACTCCAGTATTCTGGCCTGGAGAATTCCGTGGACTGTATAGTCCATGGGGTCACGAAGAGTCAGACACGAGTGAGCAACTTTTACTTTCCTTATTCCCCTCCAGAACTCCCGGTCAATCCTCACAGCTGATTACAAACACCCCCTTCTGGGTATAATTCTATCAGAGAGTTCATTAGTCCTTCCAATGAGCTACCTCATATCTTACACTTACTTCCATTATTATACACTATCACCATATGTTGTAATTATTTCTTTACTTTGGTTTTTCCACTCAGCTACTTACTTCTCATATTAATAGCACAGAATGCATTTAACTTATCTTTAATACCCAGGATCCACTGGCTGCTTAACACAAAATAGATATAACCTATTAGGCTACACTGCCTCTGTAGCATGAATTAGCTTACCTGCAACTGATAAAAAGAAATCGTGTTAACATAAAAGTCATATCATCTCACAGGTGACTTTTCCTCACATGTTATCATTTTACACCACCAAGTAACAGGAACTGGATACAAAGTATAAAGACAGAACAACAAAGCTATGAAAATGATGTCTGCTTGCCATTCCTTCTTCCTCTTAGCTCAGCCTGGCCACAGCCTCTGAGATATGCCTGCTGTTTAGTTTTCATCTTTGCATACATTGCCCTTATCGTCATTATTTAGCAAGTTCAGCCCTATCTAACACTTCTTTTATTAAGTTATCTCTATGTATTATTAAAGGTAAAGTTCTACCGCAAGCACAGTATTTACTGGTTTGAAATTCAACACTTCTTTTTTTTCACCTGTGCTAGTATTTTTATTAGTACTGTTAGTGCTCTGATTACAAAGCTGCATAGGTTTTGAGTAGTTGGCTCCAACCCCAGTTTTCTTCCATAAATTCCAATTATTAAGCATAATAATTGAATAGCATAAGTTTTCCAGGAATGCATATATTTCATTACAACAGAAATGCCTGTACTCAAAGTATGAACTGAATTACTGAGTACCCAGCGCTCATCAGACATTATACACTCATTCATTCATCAGATCTTTACTGAATATTAAGGTAAATAAGGCACTGTTCTAGGCACTGGAGACACAGGATGGGCACAGGTATGACTGGATATTTGTGTGTATGTCCATGTGTGTGTGTATGTATCTGTATTCATATTCAAGTAAACAAACTTAAGTTACATATTATTGCATTCTAGTCACTTTATCAGCAGTTTTCAAATCTTTTCAGAAGAATTACTTTTTGTTTCCAAAAAGAAATCTTTAAGAGGAACAAAATATACCAGATAAAAGCAGAACCCTACACATTTAGCATGCCCTGTCCCCCGAGATGCCTCCAGGAAACCAGGGGCCTGTCAGGTTATGATTAAAATCACTGACTTAAGAACAATGCCCTGCCTTTTCACATGAGCACTTTAATAACTGGAAAGAGTCACACATGGTCAAATCAACTGAGAGAAATGACACTGAGAAAATCAATTCGGTCACTACAGAACTTCTAATAAACGTTTCTTTCATGTAGCTCCTCTCTCTTCCCTCCCATGCAGTTCTTGCAGTAGGAACCTAAGACTCTTCCTCCCAAACCCTAACCCCTAAGAGGTTGTTATGTGAGAGACTGGAGTTCAGAGAAAAAGAAGCATGGAGTAGATAATTTAGGCCAACTCTTTGAAGAGTTAAGGGGAAAATCTTCGCACCACCATGATGATAAAATCTCAGGGCATGGAAATCAAGTTGAAAGCCTAGGGAAAAAGAGATTTAAGAGGCTATTCAAAACTTAAAAAGATCTTCCAACTAAAACCAAACAGACATTTCTCATTTCTCACAAAAGATCCCTCACTACAGTGAGAAATCAAAATAGGGTTTAGGGACAGAACCCATCAAATCTGGGACACAATAATAAACAAAAATAGACCAAGATACCCCTTTTCTCTGCGGCTAACTTTTTTGGGGGCAGGGGAGAGAAGGAAAAGGACAAGCAAAACAAATTAATCAATTATACTTTGGAAGCTGATACATGATGGGGTGGTGGAGAAAGTCTGAAGCTACAGAAGAGGGATCAACAAGGGTACAAGAGACAATGGGGGTTGTGGTTTGCAATTTGCTGTTTTAAATAGAGTGGTCAGGACAGACATTAGGGAGAGAATAGCCCAATAAAAGAGGTTATCAGGAGGACATCTGCAGTCCTGCAGCAAGAAGTCCATCTAGGACAGAGCCCAGTAAGAGTGAGATGGACAGGACAGAAAATGGAAAAGAGGGTCTAGGATAGGGCAGATCACTGACCTTTAGAGGTCTTCCTAAAGACTTTAGCTTTTATAGCCAAAGATGGAGAAGCTCTATACAGTCAGGAAAAACAAGACCAAGAGTGGACTCTGGCTCAGATCATGAACTCCTTATTGCCAAATTCAGACTTAAATTGAAGAAAGTAGGGAAAACCAAAACCATTCAGGTATGACCTAAATCAAATCCCTTATACAGTGGAAGTGAGAAACAGATTCAAGGGATTAGATATGACAGAATGCCTGAAGAACTATGGATGGAGGCTCATGACACTGTACAGGGAGCAGTTATCAAGACCATCCCCAAGAAAAAAAATGCAAAAAGGCAAAACAGTTGTCTGACGAAGCCTTACAAATAGCTATGAAAATAAGAGAAGCTAAAGGCAAAGGAGAAAAGGAAAAATATACCCAACTGAATTCAGAGTTTCAAAGAATAGCAAGGAGAGATAAGAAAGGCTTCCTCAGTGATCAATGCAAAGTAATAGAGGAAAACAATAGAATGGGAAAGATTAGAGATCTCTTCAAGAAAACTAGAGATACCAAGGGAACATTTCATGCAAACATGAGCACAATAAAGGACAGAAATGGTATGGACCTAACAGAAGCAGAAGATATTAAGAAAAGTTGACAAGAATACACAGAAAAACTATACAAAAAAGATCTTCATGACCCAGATAACCACAATGGTGTGATCACTCACCTAGAGCCAGACATCCTGGAATGTGAGGTCAAGTGGGCCTTAGGAAGCATCACTACAAACAAAGCTAGTGGAGGTGATGGAATTCCAGTTGAGCTATTCCAAATCCTGAAAGATGATGCTGTGAAAGTGCTGCACTCAATATGCCAGCAAATCTGGAAAACTCAGCAGTGGCCACAGGACTGGAAAAGGTCAGTTGTCATACCAATCCCAAAGAAAGACAATGCCAAAGAATGTTCAAACTACCACACATTTGCACTCATCTCATACACTAGCAAAGTAATGCTCAAAACTCTCCAAGTCAGACTTCAACAGTATGTAAACCATGAACATCCAGATGTTCAAGGTGGATTTAGAAAAGGCAGAGGAACCAGAGATCAAATTGCCAACATCTGTTAGATCATCAAAAAAGCAAGAGAGTTCCAGAAAAACATCTACTTCTGCTTTATTGACTATGCCAAAGTCTGACTGTGTGGATCACAACAAACTGTGGAAAATTCTGAAAGAGATGGGAATACCAGACCATCTGACCTGCCTCCTGAGAAATCTGTATGCAGGTCAAGAAGCAACAGTTAGAACTGGACATGGAACAACAGACTGGTTCCAAATAGGAAAAGGAGTACGTCAAGGCTGTGTATTGTCACCCTGCTTATTTAACTTATCTGAAGAGTACATCACGTGAAATGCCAGGCTGGATGAAACACAAGCTGGAATCAAGATTGCCGGGAGAAATATCAATAACCTCAAATATGCAGATGACACCACCCTTATGGCAGAAAGTGAAGAGGAGCTAAAGAGCCTCTTGATGAAAGTGAAAGAGGAGAGTGAAAAAGTTGGCTTAAAGCTCAACATTCAGAAAACGAAGATCATGGCATCTGGTCCCATCACTTCCTGGCAAATAGATGGGGAAACAGTGGAAACAGTGAGAGATGTTATTTTTGGGGGCTCCAAAATCACTGGAGATGGTGACTGCAGCCATAAAATTAAAAGATGCTTGTTCCTTGCAAGAAAAGGTATAACCAACCTAGACAGCATATTAAAAAGCAGAGACATTACTTTACCAACAAAGATCCGTCTAGTCAAGGCTATGGTTTTTCCAGTAGTCATGTATGAGAGTTGAACTATAAAGAAAGCTGAGTGCCAAAGAACTGATGCTTTTGAACTGTGGTGTTGGAGAAGACTCCTGAGAGTCCCTTGGAGTGCAAGGAGATCCAACCAGTCCATCCTAAAGGAAATGAGTTCTGAATATTCATTCGAAGGACTGATGTGGAAGCTGAAACTCCGATACTTTGGCCACCTGATGCAAAGAACTGACTCACTGGAAAAGAACCTGATGCAGGGAAAGACTGAAGGCGGGAGGAGAAGGGGATGACAGAGGATGAAACGGTTGGATGGCTTCACCAATGTGATGGACATGAGTTTGAGTAGGCTCCAGGAGTTGGTGATGGACAGGGAAGCCTGTTGTGCTGCGGTCCGTGGGGTCGCGCGACTGACCAACTGAAATGAACTGACTGAGTCATTACAGGATATTGAGCAAATCTGATTTATATGGTAAATAGATTACTCTACAAGTGAAGCACAGACTACCACAGAACACAAGCATCCACAGGGAGATGCTTAAGGACCCTCCACCATTATCAGAAAATTACCGTGATATGTAGGAAAGAGATGGGGGCTGAACCATGGTGAGAGCACAACAGGTGGTGAGAAGTGGTGAAGTCTTTTTTTTCCTTCCTTCAAACATAGTTAAGTGGGCTCCAGTCAACTTACCACAAACTCCAAATCTAAAAGATATTAGTAGAAATCAACTCCATAATGGATCACCAAGTCCATTTACTAATATTTACTAATATCTATGTACTACTGAGGTATCTCATATAAATTGATTAAATCTTACTGAGTTTGACCATTCTAGCACTTTTGCCCATGAAATTTATACTCATTTATTCCTTCCTGGTGGCTCAGATAGTAAAAAAAAAAAAAAAAAAAAAATCCTCCTGCAATGCAGAAGACCTGGGTTCAACCTTGGGTCAAGAAGATCCCCTGGAGAAGGGAATGGCAACCCACTCCAATATTCTTGCCTGGAGAATTCCATGGACAGAGGAGCCTGGTGGGCTACAGTCCATGGGGTTGCAGAGAGTAAGACACAACTCAGCAACTAACCCTTTCACTTTCATTCCTATTCCTACTCAAGTTTGTATTACTTTAAAATGGTATGGGGAAGGGGAATGGAGACAAACCGGTTTTTTTTTAATCTATGTATCTTTCATTGAGGTCAACAGTATTTTTTCCCTTCTTTCATTTTCTTCTTCCCAGAGTATTTCATCAGAATTATTTTTAAAAAATGAAAACAAAAATGTTAGCAAATCTTAAGCATGAATAAAAATATGAAGCACTGATGGAAATAGTTTCTTGTATTTTCTGATTTCCAAATGCTACCACTGTCAGTCTAGTAAGCTTCATAATTTCTTCATATTCCTACTTGGCACTCTGTCCTAGCTTCTTTTTAATTTCATTTCACTATTCAAACTTGAAGAGAAAAATATAAACTACAATATAATTGTGATTTGATAAGTGAATAGAAACATTAGGAAAAAGACGTTTTATTGAACTCTGTTACCAAAAAAAAACCAAAAACTTGGAAGACTTTTTTTTTAAGTAGCTTTCCAATACTCGAGATCTAGTTGAAATTTTATGTCACACATCTTTTCTGCCCTAAACAATTACTATCCATAAGACAGTTTGAGGACTTAAGTGTAGAGAAAGGAATAAAATATAAATTACACGTTACCAAGCAACTATTAGATGACTTCATGAACAGTTTCCTTAAGAAAAAGGTTAAAAGTTCTGTGCCTTCTAAAAACTTTACGAACTGTCCTCCGTAAGTAAAAGGAAAACTTTGTGATCCATATGTTTATTTGACAAACCTTTTATAATAATGCCATTTAATAGATGAAACAACACACTAAAATTTTAAGCTCTCAGACAAATATTATCTTTTTATTCTAGTATAAGGTATCAAATTATCTGAAAACAGGCTGACCCTTAAATCCTAAGAAAAATGAAAATCATATTTCAAAACCAAAACTGGAACAATTATTTATTAAAATATAAACATCCTTACAGAAATACTATTTGGATTTTTTTTGTAAATCGTATGTTAAAAATGGGTGAGCAGTGCAGAAAAGCAGCTCAGAGCTCCAGATCACTAAAACAGCCTTACCTTCTGATGTTTTCCACTGTTTCCATAAATCCTCAACAGTTATGTGCTTATCCTCTCTGTGCAGATGGCTGTGTTTATTAGTGGCATCTTTATATTTCATATCTTCTCTGATAAACTGTAAAAGAGAAAATATTAAGTATACTTAAATGAAAACAAAAAATATAAGCAAATCATCTCACACATTAATAAAACTCCTGAGCATTGATAGAATAGTTTTCTGCATTTCTCTATAAACAGAAAAAAGTAAAATTTGAAGTCCAGCGGTTGGTAATTTTCTCATAACAACTGGCATATTTTTGGTATTTTACACTCATATTATTCTCAAATGCTTATCAAATTTATTTAATAAGATATCTTCTAATTGTAACAACAACAGCAGCAGTTAAAAGTACGTATTTAATGCTCATTATTTATCAGGTGGGCTTCCCTGGTAGCTCAGCTGGTAAAGAACCTGCCTGCAATGCAGGAAACCCCGGTTTGATTCCTAGGTCCAGAAGATTCCCTGGAGAAGGTACAGGCTACCCACTCCAATATTCTTAGGCTTGCCTGGTGGCTCAAACGGTAAACAATCCACCTGCAAGGTGGAAGACCTGGGTTTGATCTCTGGGTTGGGAAGCTCCCCTGTGAAGGAGGACATGGCAACCCACTCCAGTATTCTTGCCTGGAGAATTCCATGGAGAGAAGAAACTGGAGGGCTACAGCCCATGCGGTCACAAAGAATTGGACACAACTGAGCGACTAAGCACACACATTTATCAGATACTGCCATCTGTTATAGAATAAAGATGTCATATCAAAACACACATACACACAGAGAGTCTTTTAACTATTTAACTTTATGATGGTTCTATAAGCAAAGTATCAAGTATCGCTATTTTATAGGTGAAGAAACCAAGACCCAAAGAGGTTAAGTAATTTTCCAATGTTGAAAAAAGAACACCAGAGTTGAGAGTCCAGCCCAAGCAGTTTGGTTATGCTCAACAGTATAATATGCTGCCACAATCTGACCAAATACTTAGTGACAGGGATATTTCATAAGACATTAAACAGCCTCAATCACTAGATCGTATTTTTGTTCTTCTACATTTTAATTCATTTTTTCTAGTTGAAAGACATTCAATTACAGCATTTAGAACTAAAGTTTTTTACAAAACTGAAGTTCAGTTCAGTTCAGTCGCTCAGTCGTGTCTGACTCTTTGGGACCCCATGAATCATAGCACGCCAGGCCTCCCTGTCCATCACAAACTCCCGGAGTTCACTCAGACTCACATCCATCGAGTCAGTGATGCCATCCAGCCATCTCATCCTCTGGCGTCCCCTTCTCCTCCTGCCCCCAATCCCTCCCAGCATCAGAGTCTTTTCCAATGAGTCAACTTCTCGCATGAGGTGGCCAAAGTACTGGAGTTTCAGCTTTAGCATCATTCCTTCCAAAGAAATCCCAGGGCTGATCTCCTTTACAATGGACTGGTTGGATCTCCTTGCAGTCCAAGGGACTCTCAAGAGTCTTCTCCAACACCACAGTTCAAAAGCATCAATTCTTCGGCGCTCAGCCTTCTTCACAGTCCAACTCTCACATCCATACATGACCACAGGAAAAACCACAGCCTTGACTAGACGGACCTTTGTTGGCAAAGTAACGTCTCTGCTTTTCAATATGCTATCTAGGTTGGATATAACTTAATCTGACTTTAAAATATATAGTATGAAAACACTAAAATTTTCTTTGCTAAAAACCAAACTAGTCTGTATTGCCTCATTATATAAAATTCTTCAATTGCCCTCCACTGTCTACCAAATAAAAAGCAAATTTTTATGAATTATGTACTGCTTCCTAATCTTGTTTCTGACCATCTTTTAGGCCTCATCCCTTGACAATTTTTACATATAAACCCATTACTCTATGCAAAAAGAAAAGTTTTTATAGATTATTATGTAACTATGGAAGGAGGTTTGTGACATTGTACAGGAGACAGGGATCAAAACCATCCCCATGGAAAAGAAATGCAAAAAAGCAAAATGGTTGTCTGGGGAGGCCTTACAAATAGCTGTGAAAAGAAGAGAAGCAAAAAGCAAAGGAGAAAAGGAAAGATATAAGCATCTGAATGCAGAGTTCCAAAGCATAGCAAGGAGAGATAAGACAGCCTTCTTCAGCGATCAATGCAAAGCAATAGAGGAAAACAACAGAATGGGAAAGACTAGGGATCTCTTCAAGAAAATCAGAGATACCAAGGGAACATTTCATGCAAAGATGGGCTCAATAAAGGACAGAAATGGTATGGACCTAACAGAAGCAGAAGATATTAAGAAGAGGTGGCAAGAATACACAGAAGAACTGTTCAAAAAAGAGCTTCACGACCCAGATAATCACGATGGTGTGATCACTGACCTAGAGCCAGACATCCTGGACTGTGAAGTCAAGTGGGCCTTAGAAAGCATCACTATGAACAAAGCGAGTGGAGGTGATGGAATTTCAGTGGAGCTATCTCAAATCCTGAAAGATAATGCTGTGAAAGTACTGCACTCAATATGCCAGAAAAAACTCAGCAGTGGCCACAGACTGGAAAAGGTCAGTTTTCATTCCAATCCCAAAGAAAGGCAATGCCAAAGAATGCTCAAACTACCGCACAATTGCACTCATCTCACACGCTAGTAAAGTAACGCTCAAAATTCTCCAAGCCAGGCTTCAGCAATACGTGAACCGTGAACTTCCAGATGTTCAAGCTGGTTTTAGAAAAGGCAGAGGAACCAGAGATCAAATTGCCAACATCTGCTGGATCACGAAAAAAGCAAGAGAGTTCCAGAAAAACATCTATTTCTGCTTTATTGACTATGCCAAAGCCTTTGACTATATGGATCACAATAAACTGTGGAAAATTCTGAAAGATATGGGAATACCAGACCACCTGACCTGCCTCTTGACAAACCTATATGCACGTCAGGAAGCAACAGAACTGGACATGGAACAACAGACTGGTTCCAAATAGGAAAAGGAGTACATCAAGGCTGTGTATTGTCACCCTGCTTATTTAATTCTATGCAGAGTACATCATGAGAAATGCTGGGCTGGAAGAAGCACAAGCTGGAATCAAGGTTGCCGGGAGAAATATCAATAACCTCAGATATGCAGATGACACCACCCTTATGGCAGAAAGGGAAGAGGAACTAAAAAGCCTCTTGATGAAAGTGAAAGAGGAGAGTGAAAAGTTGGCTTAAAGCTCAACATTCAGAAAACTAAGATCATAGCATCTTGTCCCATCACTTCATGGCAAATAGATGGGGGAACAGTGGAAACAGTGTCAGACTTTATTTATTTGGGCTCCAAAATCACTACAGATGGTGAATGCAGCCATGAAATTAAAAGACGCTTACTCCTTGGAAGGAAAGTTATGATCAACCTAGATAGCATATTCAAAAGCAGAGACATTACTCTGCCAACAAAGGTCCGTCTAGTCAAGGCTATGGTTTTTCCAGTAGTCATGTATGGATGTGAGAGTTGGACTGTGAAGAAAGCTTAGCACTGAAGAACTGATGCTTTTGAACTGTGGTGTTGGAGAAGACTCTTGAGAGTCCCTTCGACTGCAAGGAGATCCACCAGTCCATCCTAAAGGAGATCAGTCCTGGGTGTTCACTGGAAGGACTGCTGCTAAAGCTGAAACTCCAATACTTCGGCCACCTCATGCAAACATTGGAAAAGACTCTGATGCTGGGAGGGATTGAGGGCAGGAGGAGAAGGGGACAACAGAGGATGAGATGGCTGGATGGCATCACCGACTCAATGGACATGAGTTTGAATGAACTCCAGGAGTTGGTGATAGACAGGGAGGCCTGGCGTGCTGCGATTCATGGTGTCACAAAAAGCCAGACACGACTGAGCAACTGAAATGAACTGATGCTTTTTCTATCTCAATATTTCTGATTTTTCTTGTTTGGTATTGTTTACTTGGCATCTTTATTGGTTTTTTTTCCTGATTCTAAAATTATAATGGCATACAAAAGATTATTTAAGAAATCCATAATGCAGAAAGTATAAATCTGTTACAGCCCCAAACCACAGAGGCATATATTTATGACTTTGGTGAAAGAGGAGAGTGAAAAGGCTAGCTTAAAACTCAACATTCAAAATACTAAGATCAAGTCATCTGGTCCCATCACTTCATGGCAAATAGATGGGGAAAAAGTGAAAACAGGGACAAATTTTATTTTCCTGGGCTCCAAAATAACGGCAGACAGTGACTGCAGCCATGAAATTAAAAAAAGCTTGCTCCTTGGAAGAAAAGCTATGACAAACCTGGACAGCCTATTAAAAAGCAGCAACACCACTTTGCTGACAAAGGTCCATATAATCACAGCTATAGTTTTTCCAGTAGTTATGTATGATTTTGAGAGTTGGACCATAAAGAAGGCCGAGTGCCAAAGAATTGATCCTTCTGAATTCTGGTGCTGGAGAAGACTCTTGAGAGATTCTTGAACAGCAAGGAGATCAAACCAGTCAATCCTAAAAGGAAATCAACCCTGAATATTCACTGGAAGAACTGGCGCTAATACTGAAGCTCCAATACTTTGGAAACCTGATGTGAGGAGCAGGAAAAGACCCTGGGTCATTGGAAAAGACCCCGATGCTGGGAATGACTGAGGGCAAGAAGAGAAGGGTGCAACAGAGGATGAGATGGTTGGACTGCATCACTCAATGGACATGAATTTGAGCACACTCCAGGAGATAATGAAGGACAAGGAAGCCTGGCATGCTGCAGTCCATGGTGTCACAAAGTCAGACAGGACTGACAGAATGAACAACAACAATGTACTGACTGTGAATATCGCCTTCCGACCAAAGGCCAACGTTTGCTTTTGAGTAGAACTGTTCTCTACTGAAACTACAAAAGAAAATTTAACAGCTATACAATATAAAGAAAATCATTTCACTTTTCTGAGCTAAATAACCTTGGGTGTAAAATGAGGAAATAAAGTTTTAGGAAAATAAAAATCACTACTCAACATGTGGTCAGCAGACTAGCATCAGTCAGCAAATTGATAGCTGCATACAATACACACAGAAATGGAGAAATTTCAGAATTTAGAATCCATTATAGCAATGAGACAATGTGTTCAAAGAATCCTAACCAATCGTGTGGCAAATGGACTTACTGGATAGGCCCTATCCACAATGAATTGGAAACAAAAAAATCTGGTCCCTCACCACAGGTTAACACTAATCTAGATAATCTGGAAAGCACTATTCTAGAAGGTCCACTCTAGCGCTTGTATATTCTATTGTTCTAAACAGTGCCTTACTCTTTTTTTTTCTAAATGCTCCTTTTAAAAAAAAAGTTGTTTTTAAAGCGACCTGCCTCATTGCCTCTACTTCTCTTGTCTATTTCTATTTCCCTATTTCTGTCCATCCCACTTCATTCTGACTGACATTTTCAGAATCCTGTGCATATACCTGTAAAAATCACTGCTGCTGAGATGCTCAGAAACCCTCCCTATCTTGGAAGAGATCCAAGAGCTAGAGAGAAATTCTAGACTGAAAAATAGGATGATTGGCATGGCAGAGAGGAAGCCTACCTTGGAAATGGTCCAGTCAGTTGGAACAAATAGCAAGTGTTTCATTTATGTGATACATTAAAAAAACAATGTCCTAGGAAATTTGTCTTACCACAATGAACACAGAGAACCCAGAAAAAAACCAGAAAAAAAGAGTTCAGTGGCTTTAGGATCAATACACTTCAGAAAATAAAGCTATTTACCACATATAAACTAGATGTGACATTCCAAATACTGAACTATTTTAGAAAGCCTAAAATGAGTGTATAGATATCTACCAAAATGTGTGCTTAACAAAATAAAGGTATCAAAATGCAATTTTTAAAAAAGCTTATAAAGTTAAAGTAACTATCTGGAGTAAAAAAACTATCTGGCTCCTAAGTTGGGCAAAAACTGAATAAATAACACTGAATTATGTTTTCTGTAGAATTATAATTCAAAAATTAATATATATATATTTCTGCTTTAAAATATGACCTTCAGGATAACACAAAAGTATACGCATATAACAAAAGTATATTCTACATTTCATATATCTTCAACATTTTGATCACGAAAGATGATGAGAAAGTACTATATTTAGAATTACTTTATGTTGACACTAAATTGGAAAATAAAACAAATATACTACAAACCAACAGCTTCAATAAACTCCTCAATATCCTAGAGAGGAGAAGACAATTCTGACTATTCACACTTTTCTAAAACTTCACAGACAACTGCATATTTTCGAAATGGGGGACACTATAAGAAAAAATTTAAAGAGTCACCAATAAGTGAAAATATATGTTGTTGTTTAGTTGCTAAGTCATGTCTGACTCTTTTGTGATCCCATGGACTGTAGCCTGCCGGGCTCCTCTGTCTGTGGGATAAAGGCAAGAATACTGGAATGGGTGCCATTGCCTACTCCAGGGATCTTCTAGACCCAAGGATTGAACCCAAGTCTCCTGCATTAGCAGGCGGATTCTTTACCATTGAGCCACCAGAGAGGTACTTCTTATTCAGTAAGACCAGTAAATTATGAAATCTGAAAACGGAATTTGAAATCTTATGAAGTAAATCCTCAAATAACATATAGCAAATAACGTAGAGTTTCATGGTAAACCTATCCAATTATGTAAACATACTTCAGGAAAGTCTGCATTGACAATACAAATAAAGGAGCGCTCAGCAAATAAATGACTCAAATATTCTTTTCGAAAACATTTATCAGATGATTCTATTATATAAATTCTTCTAGAATGTACCATTAAAGAAATTATATATGCAGTTGCAGGAAGTTATCTTTTCTTACTTTTTATTTTGAAATATTTTCAAAAATTGCAGAACAAAAAGCTTTCCCCTACCCCCAACTGAATTACTTAGTAATAAGTTGTAGGCATGTTGTCCCATTATCATTGAATAATTCAGCATGTTTTCCTATAAACATGATTTCATCCTATATAGTATTGGTATGACCATACAAATTAGGAAATTAATCCTGACACTCTCTATTTTGCACTATCTAATTCACAGAACACATTCCATATGTGCTGTTGTCCCAATGAAAATCTTTGCAGCTAAAGGATTCAATCCAGGACCATGTATTACATTTAGTCCACATGTCCCTTTGCATCATACCTAGTCACTAAGTCTAGTCAGATTCTCTGTAACTCCATGGACAGGAGCCCACCAGGCTCCTCTGTCCATGGGAACTCCAAGCAAGAATTCTGGATTAGGTTGCCCTTTCCTCCTTCAGGGGATCTTCCCAATCCTGCGTCACCTGCATTGGCAGGTGGATTCTTTACCACTGAGCCACCTGGGAAGCCCCAGATGTCCTTTCGTCTTCTTCAATTTAGAACAATTCATCAATCTTTCCTTGATTTTCACAACCTAAAAGAAGTCATCTTTTAAAAAACTTATACCTATAACATATATATTATTTTGCATTTTATATTTGTATTTGTGAAGTTGTTTTACTTTTTATTGCTTCATTTAATTTTTATGATGTGTTTATTGCATCTGTATTGATATTTATATATGTGTAGTTAGTTTTATGATACTGCTTTAATAAAATCCAATATGTACTAGTATAGACATATTCTGGGGTACTAATCTTTCCCTGAGAACTACCTACCAGTGGTCGTGTAGACAGATCCTTGACTGTCCTGTCCACTCACTCGTCCTTCAGCCTATCAGCCCCACCACAGATAGGTGATCGAAGGATGGACGCTTGGCCCTGAAGAAAATAATCCAGAGCCTGACCAGAACGACAGAATTCTATCTCACGAGAAACTACAAATCTGATCATGAAAAGCTGAGTCACTTGGCCAAGGGTCTGCATATTCAAGGTGGTAAAGACACTTGTGTTGAAGGTATCATTTTAGGAACAGTCAAGGTGAGCCAGGTGGTAAGGAGAAAGGAGGAAGCCAAAATGCAGAGAGAGAAAGAAAATGATGAAAGAGACAGGACTGAACACAGAGACAGAAAGAAATAGTGCCAGGACTGCCTTAGTGTCTCAGGAGGCCTGGGCTACACAGCTCTGGCCCTGATTTCTATGACATACAATGACAGATCTGTGTTTTCTCTTTTATTTTTAAATGCACCACTTAAAGGCCTCAAACCCCAGGAGAGGTGATTTACCATCACAGTTAAGCACTCAAGACTCTCAAAGTTGGCAGACTATATTCAAAATCTGGCTCTACTACTTATATTCTCTTTGATCTCAAATTTCTCCTCTATACAGTGAGGAAAACAAAACTGCCCATTATATACAGCCACGAAAATGAATAAATTAAAAAGGCATTCATAGTACACAGAAGTATTAGACAATAAAAATATTTCTGACCCAAAATGACTGTTTTTATATGTCAATGTTATTACTGTTGTTTAAAGCTTAAATAAATGAGTTTCATCCTGACTATATGTTAGGATTTTGAGGAATTCAGACATTTATGAGGAAAAGACTGCCCAATGCTATTTGTTTATTTTTAATTGAAGGATAATTGCTTTACAATGTTGTGTTGGTTTCTGCCATACATCAACATGAACTAGCCATAGGTATACATACACCCCCTCCCTTTTGAACCTCCCTCCCACCTTCTATCCAAGCCCAGTACTTTTAAAGTGCCATCTCAGACATACTGAAACAAAACATACAACCTAGAGGTGAAGAGGAAAACCACAGTTTTTTCATAACAATGTAAGCAGAGACTTCCCCAAATGACACCTGTCAAGAAAACAACAGTGTCCAAGGTCTGATATGTGTCAGTCAAAGCAGATTCATTCCTTGAAAAAAAATTCCAGGGTCTTCCTGTCTTGAAAATAATATTAAAATAGCTTAGAATAATGTCTCAGAAAGTGAAGGTTGCTCAATCATATCCAACTCTTTGCGACCCCATGGACTACACAGTCCATGGAATTCTCCAGGCCAGAATACTGGAGTGGGTAGCCTTTCCCTTCATGCTAATTAAGCATGAGCTGCCTATGTTTCTCTCTTCTTCCCAAAACTGTTAAAGCAATCAGCACAGTGGATGACAGCACACCCTGGGTCCCCAGAGCACGCAGGTATCCCAAATCTACCATTTGTCATTTGACCTCAGTAAGTCACTTTATCCTCTGTGCTCTTGCTTTCTCATCAGCAAATGGTAATAAAAGTCATGTATCAAAGGGTTGTGAAATTAATTTATTTCATATGAAGTGCAAAGAACAGTACCTGGCATATAGTAAACACTCAACAATGTCAGCCATTTATAGTACTGAAGACAGAACCTGTTTTAAAAACTGATCTTATTATCTAAGATGGTTGATGACACTGACATAAAGTACACAAGAGAATACAGGCAAAGTGGAACATGTCGTCATGCAACTAAGAATTTTTTTTAAAGGTAAATTATGTAACATCTGAAAAAATTTCTTCAGATCCTAAATTCAAAAATTTAAATTCTATGCTAATGAAAACTGCAAGCTGACCTAGAAAAGAGTCTCCATTTTACACAAGCGTAACTTCACACTTTGGCTCCACTTCCCACCACAGTAACTCCCTGCAGTATTGCTATAGAACCACTTCAGCCCTTAATCCCATTCCGAGTTTCCAACATCAAAAATCTACCCATCAATCCCCAGTTTACCTACAGTAAATTCAACAGTGACCTCCTTAGGATTTTGTTCTCTGAAGAACTCCAGGGTTCAATTGAGCTGCACAATTACTGTCAACACCATTTAACCTAGATCACAGCCTTTTTTAAGTAATTGTAGAACTTAACCATTATTTGTGATACAGGTGCAACTGACTGATCAGTTAATAGAGAAATGACAGGCGGACAGAGCCAAACAAGTAATTTACAAAGAAACTTGTGAAACTCAATGTTTTTGTGAGTGAAGTTGGCCTGCCATTTGTTTTACAAAAACCAATGCATGACCTGTATCTTGGTTACTCTTCAGTATTATTATTGATTATAATCCAAAAATCTCTAACGAAATTATTTATGCATGATTCTATCAGTCTATCCACTAGTTTAAAAAAAAGAAAAGGCATTGTACTATCATTTAAAAGAACACTAAGGTAGGGTCCAAATGACTTACCTTTTGGATCCTCATTTAGGAAATAAAAGGTAAAAATTATTTCACAAATTATAATGACTTAAAAAAGAAAAGAGGACAGCTTTACAAATATATGGTGAAAACTTATTGCTTTTACTGGAGTTAAAACAGATAGGTTTCGTGGCAACTAGATCACCAAAGCCAAGTCTTGGCCTTCATTTCTTCTGTCAATATCTACCATTAGGATATGGTCTCAGATTCCAGAACTCTGAACACCCAAAAAGCTACTTACACATCTTTCTGTCATCCATGAATCTGTGTGGTCATAAGACCACAAAAATTAAACTTCTATACAATCAGCATAAAATCAATAATACGTAAGGCCAGTCATTCAAATTTAACATAAATATGTGAATTTCACTTTAAGTAGTGATAAGCATTCAAGATGTAACAAACAAAAAATCTGATTCTGTTTTTATTGGCTAAAACTTAGTAAGTCAGAATTTGTATTTCCAGCCAAGATGAAATTATACAGATCAGATTTACCATCCTCTCCCCAAACAACTAAAAAATAAGACAAAACATAAGGAACAACAGCTTTCAGGACACTGAACATTAGGCAACAAAGTACAGTGATCTCTGAGAGACAAGAAACAAAGTACACCTTATGGTTGCCCTAAATTAGTTCCTGGAGAGAACTTCCAGGAAAAGGTACAGGAAGAGAGAACCCAGGCAGAGACTAGCAGTTCTGAGTTGAAGAGATGGAAGTAGAAAGCTGGGGAGACTAAGGGAAGCTAGAGAATATGGGCTCTAAGTACCAGAGAAGAGTGAGCTGCACAGAGGAGAGAAGCCTGGACATCTCAAAGGACAGCCTTGAGTCTCTAGCTGACTACTAATCAGCTCAGGCATGCAAGGAAAAAAGACATGCAAAAGAACCAGAGAAAACAATCCCTAAAGATTATGCAGGGCAAGGAATGGTGCTTGTTCCAACAAGACAGAGTAGAAAACCATAGTATGTGAGTCACCACATAGAATACTAAGAGTGCCTCAGTACTGGGAAATATTAACCCTAGACTAAACACCACATTGGTCCTGTCTAAAGCTTATAGTTTAGTCACTCAGCTGTGTCCAACTCTTTGCAACCCCATGGACTGCAGCACGCCAGGCTTCCCTGTCCATCACCAACTCCCGGAGCTTGCTCAAACTCATGTCCATGAGTGGTGATGCCATCCAACCATCTCAATCTTTAATCGGATTAAAGATTTACTGAGCGTGGCCCCGCCCATCAGAACAAGACCCAGTTTCCCTCACATCAGTCTCTCCCATCAGGAAGCTTCCATAAGCCTCTTATCAGTGAGAAGGCAGACAGAATGAAAACCACAATGAAAGAAAACTAATCAAACTGATCACATGGACCACAGCCTTGTCTAACTCAATGAAACCGTGAGCCATACTGTGTAGGGCCACCCAAGACAGATGGGGTCATGGTGGAGAGTTCTGACAGAACATTGTCCACTGGAGAAGAGAATGTCAAACCACTTCAGTATTCTTGTCTCAAGAACCCCATGAACAGTAGGAACTGTGGTACTGGAGAAGACTCTAGGGAGTCCCTTGGACTGCAAGGAGACCAAACCAGTTAATCCTGAAGGAAATCAGTACTGAATATTCATTGGAAAGAAGCTTAAAAGTGCCAGCCAAAGAGATTAAACTGTTTCCAAGTAATTTCAACCTGACCTAGAATAAAGCTTAAGAACATTTACAGGAATAAACAGGAGCAGCGTTAAGTGTTAGTAGCTCAGTCAGGTCTGACTCTTTGTAACCCATGGACTGTAGCTCGCCAGGCTCCTCTGCCCATGGAATCCTTCAGGCAAGAATACTGGAGTGGATTGCCGTTCCCTTCTCCAAGGGATCTTCCCCACCCAGGGAATGAACCCAGGTCTCCCTCACTGCAGGCAGATTCTTTACTGTCTGAGCCACCAGAGAAGCCCATAAATAGGAATACTCAGATCCAAAAAGGTAAAATCTACAATGTCTAGCATCTAATAATAACTACCAGGCATGCAAAGATACAGAAAATTAAAACCCAAATTAGGATAAAAGTCAATCAAAACCAATCCAAACATGGCAGGGAGAATTAGTAAACAAAGATATTAAAATAGTCATTTCAGATGTATTCTAGATATTCAAAGTTAGGGTAAATATTAAACACATTAATGGAGACATGAAAAATTAAAGTTCTTTTTTAAAGGCCCAAATCAAAATTCTAAACATTAAAACTATAATGAAGGAAATGAAAAAATCTCACACTAAATGAAATTAATGATAGATTAAACATGACAGACTAATATCAGCAAACTTTTAACAATAAGCATCAGAAACTACCCAAACTGGATAATGAGCTGTGGGCCCACCTCAAGCAGCTATAACTCAGGTATAACTGGAGTCTCCAAGGAGCCAAGAAGGAAGAACAAAAAAGTTTATTTGAAGAAATGATGGTCATAATTGTTCCAATTCTTACTAATACTATGAACCTACACATTCCATAAGATCAGTGAACCTCAAGACAAGAGACACAAACTACACCAATCCATATCATGGTCAACTAGCTTAAAATCAGGGATAAACAGAGTATCTTAAAAGCAACCAGAGGAGGGAAAAAAGGGCACATTAAGTACAACTGGGGGACAGAGAAAAGGAGGACAGCAGATTTTTCATCAGACACAAAGAATCCAGAGACCACTTCAGCAGCATATTTGAAATAAGGAGGGAAAAAAAAAACTCTTAACCTAAAATTCTCACCTAGCAAAAGCATCTTTCAAAAATAAAGGCAAAATAAAAACATTTTCATATATACAAATACCAAAAGAGCTTGTTCCTGTACCATCAGAAATGTTTTTAAAGCCCTATAAGCAGAAGAAAAATGTAACCAGCTGAAAATCAAAATCTTTATAAAGGAATAAAGATTGCTGGAAATGAAACTACATGGGAAAATACACACAATTTATGATAGGTCAACTTTACCTCAATAAAGCTACTGGCTGGAAAAAAACACAGTCTACAGGACACAAAGGAAATGGCACATTCACACATCTGTTAAAAAAGAGTAAAAACTAGTACAACCTTTTTAGAGGATAATTTTAGCAAAACAATTAAAATGTTAAATGGTAATTGCTTTTATACCAAAATTTCCACTTTTCAGGAAAGGTAAGAACTTTCATTGTAATATTGTTACCAATAATAAAAATTTGAAGATACCCAAACTGTCAACAATTAGAATTATTACACAAATTATGGCACTACCATGGCATAACTTAAAATGAGGCATATTTATCCTTAATAAAAAAAAGCAGCTTACATTTAATAAATCTGATATTTAATAAAATTATGTCCACTGAGTATGATTTCCTTGTATATTTTTTATACTGACTAAAAGCTATATATTGAATATATTAAAAAATAAAATTATAACAAATCAATCAGAGCTTCTGATGACATTTTCATAGTGTCTCTTAACTCCTATCCTGATGCACAAAGGTGTTAACCTAGATTCACCAAGGCAGTGTTTGATAATTCCCAAGAACAACACAATTAAATTAGGCATTCCCAAAATCTTATTGAGGTTAAAATTCTCATATGTTTATTAACCACTGTATTTATCTTATGAAATATTATATACTTAATTTACAAGTATAATTTACAAGGGAATAGGTACTAGACTCCTCTCTCATAAAACAAAGAGAGACTGGGACAAACCTCCTCACTCTTGATATTACCATGGGAGGATACACAAAGCTCGGAGCTACACATCACTGAGCTTGTGAACTAACCATGATACCATCTGGTCTGAGACTTATGGAAATTTTGAATACTAAACACCTGTTTTTACAGCTACTTTAATTCAGGTATTGAATAACTTGAGGCTACATCACCCTAAAATATACAGTCCTCAAATAACAAAACTTCTGTAGCTTGAAGGTCCCTATTACCCAAAGTGTAGACTCATTTAATGACAAATAATAAGCAAAGGTGGCTTCTGACACAGGAAATAAAGCAAGAGACATACAAGGAATTTGCTGTATCAGTTCAGTTCAGTCGCTCAATTGTGTCTGACTCTGGGACCCCACGAACCACAGCACGCCAGGCCTCCTTGTCCATCACCAACTCCTGGAGTTTACCCAAACTCATGTCCATTGACTCAGTGATGCCATCCAACCATCTCATCCTCTGTCATCCCCTTCTTCTCCTGCCCGCAATCTTTCCCAGCATCAGGGTCTTTTCCAGTGAGTCAGCTCTTCGCATCAGGTGGCCCAAGTACTGGCGTTTCAGCATCAACATCAGTCCCTCCAATGAACACCCAGGACTGATCTCCTTTAGGATGGACTGGTTGGATCTCCTTGCAGTCCAAGGGACTCTCAAGAGTCTTCTCTACCACCACACTTCAAAAGCATCAATTCTTCGGCGCTCAGCTTTCTTCACAGCCCAACTCTCACATCCATACATGACCACTGGAAAAATGATAGCCTTGACTAGACAGTAATGTCTCTGCTTTTTAATATGTTGTCTAGGTTGGTTATAACTTTGCTTCCAAGGAGTAAGCATCTTTTAATTTCAAAGTAATGTCTCTGCTTTTTAATACACTGTCTAGGTTGGTCATAACTTTGCTTCCAAGGAGTAAGCATCTTTTAATTTCATGGCTGCAATCACCATCTGCAGTGATTTTGGAGCCCCCCAAAAATAAAGTCAGCCACTGTTCCACTGTTTCCCCATCTATTTGCCATGAAGTGATGGGACCGGATGCCATGATTTTAGTTTTCTGAATGTTGAGCTTTAAGCCAACTTTTCACTCTCCTCTTTCACTTTCATCAAGAAGCTCTTTAGTTCTTCTTCACTTTCTGCCATAAGGGTGGTGTCATCTGCATATTTGAGGTTATTGATATTTTTCCCGGCAATCTTGATTCCAGCTTGTGCTTCATCCAGCCGAGCGTCTCTCATGATGTACTCTGCATATAAGTTAAACAAGCAGGGTGACAATATACAGCCTTGACGTATTTGGAACCAGTCTGTTGTTTCATGTCCAGTTCTAACTGTTGCTTCCTGACTTGCATACAGGTTTCTCAACAGGCAGGTCAGGTGGGCTGGTATTCCCATCTCTTTCAGAATTTTCCACATTTATTGTGATCCACACAGTCAAAGGCTTTGGCATAGTCAATAAAGCATAAATAGGTGTTTTTTCTGGAACTCTCTTCCTTTTTCCATGATCCAGCAGATGTTGGCAATTTGATCTCTGGTTCCTCTGCCTTTTCTAAAACCAGCTTGAACATCTGGAGGTTCACAGTTCACGTATTACTGAAGCGTGGCTTGGAGAATTTTGAGCATTAGTTTACTAGTGTGTGAGATGAGTGCAATTGTGCGGTATTTGAGCATTCTTTGGCATTGCCTTTCTTTGGGGTTGGAATGAAAATTGACCTTTTCCAGTCCTGTGGCCACTGCTGAGTTCTCCAAATTTGCTGATATATTGAGTGCAGCACTTTCACAGCATCATCTTTTTAGGATTTGAAATAGCTCAACTGGAATTCCATCACCTCCACTAGCTTTGTTCATAGTGATGCCTCCTAAGGCCCACTTGACTTTACATTCCAGGATGTCTGGCTCTAAAGAACCACAAATTTAAACTGAAAACTGACTTCATAAACTGATTATCCAACTGCATTTTACTATATCTCAATATTCTCTTAATTAAGAGACATGGAGCCATATTTGTTTCAGCTTTGGGGGAACTCATGGATGCTAATTCACTTCAGTTGTGTCCAACTCTTTGCAACCCTATGGAATGTAGCCTGCCAGGTTCCTGTTAATGGGATTCTCCAGGCAAGAATACTGGGGTGGGTTACCATGTCCTCCCCCAGGGGACCTTCCCGACCCAGGGATCGAACCTGGCGTGTCTTGGTCTCCTGCACTGGCAGGCGGGTTCTTTACCATTAGTGCCACCTGGGAAAGGCATATTTCCATATTAGAGTTGCTGCTGCTGCTGCTGCTGTTAAGTCACTTCAGTCGTGTCCAATTCTGTGCGATCCCATAGACAGCAGCCCATCAGGCTCCCCGTCCCTGGGATTCTCCAGGCCAAGAATACTGGAGTGGGTTGCCATTTCCTTCTCCAATTCATGAAAGTGAAAAGTGAAGTTGCTCAGTCATGCCCGACTCTTAGCGACCCCATGTACTGCAGCCTACTAGGCTCCTCCGTCCATGGGATTTTCCAGGTAAGAGTACTGGAGTGGGTTGCCATTGCCTTCTCCAATATTAGAGTTAGATAAAAGGAAAAAAGAGGAGTGCAGAGAAGTGCAAATGCACAGAAGTGTGCACGCATACACACATACAAGCATGCCAGGCTATCACAGCAGCAAACAGTGAGAGACCTTTATAAGGGAAAAAAAAAAAATCTAGAGATAAAAGTCAGTGCTATAAACTGAATAGTTCCTTCCATCTAATATTCTTTCTCCCTTGTCAAACTTAAAAACCAAGTTTTAATCAGACTAATTAAGGGAACTGACAGGTTCTTAGTCATAAGTTCTAGTGACTTCTGGTAAGTATTCATCTATATTTTCTTTTAATTTCAAAGTGGTTTCACTTTTATTAAGTTCTTTAATTTATTTTTGATGTAAGGTGAAAAGTTAGAATCTAGTTTTATTTTTCTCTAAATCTTAGTTATCCAAGTATAACTTACTGTAATAACTTTAATATTCCCAATGATCTACAATGCTACCTTTATATAATGCAAACAGTTAAATATCAGTATTTTCACAGTGTTCAACTAATCATACACATAGATGGTTCTATGTCTAAGACACTTAGTCTATTAATGCATTACTTGTTTAATTCTAATACTAATAGTAGAAAAATGATGATTTTTGCATGTGCAACTTATAATAATATCATAGACAAATGCAACTATTTTATACATGGCTCCTGGCACAAAATTGATGTCACTGTGGCTTTTAAAATCTGCCATGGATTCTAATTAAAATAGTAGTAGTAGTACTACAATAGTACATGATTTTTTTTAAGACTTTATTTTTTGGAACAGTTTAAGGTTCACAGAAAATTTAACAGAAAAGTATAGAGTTTCCAAATAACCTCTGCCCCTGTAGTACATACTTTTAAAATATATATATATATATATATATTTATTTTCAATTATTTCTTTGGCTGCCCTGGGTCTTAGTTGTAGTACATGGGCTTTTCGATCTTCATTGCAGCATTTGGGATTATTAATTGCTACATGTAAACTCTTTGTTCCAGCATGTGGGATCTAGTTCCCTGAACAGGGTCAAACCTGGGCCCCCTGCACTGGGATCACGGACTCTTAGCCACTGGATCACCAGGGGAGTCCCAGTATGTGCTTTTTTTCATTTAAACATTCTCCATACATTGTTAAGATTTAAAAATCTATACTGAACCATATTACAAATCAGTACATATGCACCACACATGCACAGAGTTAACAGAGTCTGAAAGTGGAAGTCACTCAGTCGTGTCCAACTCTTTGCAACCCCACAAACTATACAGTCCATGGAATTCTCCAGGCCAGAATACTGGAGTGGATAGGACCAAACCCAGGTTTGCCACACTGCAGGCAGATTCTTTACAAGGGGAAATACTATTTGGGTAATCAATGAGAAAAACATATTCAGTGATTGTTACTTACAAACAATGTCCTGTTACTTTTATTAAGAAACTGTTTTCACTAGTTACTGGGAAAATTACTACACAAAAGCAAAAATAAACTTTCAGAATACTAATTTGAGCTCTTAAGTATATTATCACTCTTAAATAGAGTATAAAGTAATGTATTTTAATGAACACAGAAATTTTAATTTGTATTAAGACAAAACACCAGGAAAGCACAATGCAAACAATTATTCACATAAATACTTATTGAGTATCTATTATGAACTGGACTTTGTTCTGAGTGGTGAGAACATAGAGGTTTGAAACCACCAAAAATCCCTACCCTCAAAGAATATACTTCCTAGCATATGGAACCCAGAAATAAATAGATAAAATTAAAAGTATACTGTTACTTGAAACAAGGTTGACTTTTTAAGAAGAGAATAAAAATATGTAAATATTTACTTATTTTTAAAAAATTAAAGGGCAAGTAAACCATAAAGTCAGGGGGGTTACCTCTAAAAGAAATGGAAGGAAAATGATATTTCACACAGAGATAGAAGCTATACTTTTTGTATAAACTTTGTTTTACAGATATTACTGTAGAATCAAATAAATGTCTTTTATAATTATTAAAAAATGCATTTTAAAATGTAAACCCTAAAATCACAAGTAAAATAAAACAAATGAATCTGTTATATCTAGTTAGTAGCATAACAACATAGGAAATATCTTCCAATGATTTTAATCATGTATCTCCAGTGGGATATACTTTATGGACAAAAACAAGAATTAAGAGAGAAAGGGTTTAAACTGCTTTTAGTAATCACATCTTGGAGTTAATATTAGTACTATTATCCTGAGACTGGTGGGTACCTACTGTGGAATAATTCTAGTGAGTAATTATGCTGGTATTAAGCACAAAAAGTTTCAATGGGATTACAGGGGTAAAATCAATAAAGTAAAATAAAAACCCTGTAGTACTAAATTTGAATCTTAAGTCTCAGGCTGAATTCATAGTATCACCTTTAGCAAAAAAAAAAAAAAAAAAACAATAAAATGTTTCTTACTCTGTCCACTGAAAGAACATTTAGGAACAATGACTAACAGCACTGCTAGCACCTTAACTATGGTCTGTCAGAAATTGTTTTCCAATAAAAACAATCAAGTCCCCTAAAGAAATGGCTAAAGAAAGTGGAACTCTGGAACCAGCTATGTACAAGCACAGCCTGGAACAAATTACAGCAGAAAACAAGAAGCCTATCAAAGTCTACTCGTGCACGTGTGCTAAGTCCCTTCAGTCAACCCAATTCTGTGTGACCCTACGGACTGTAGTCCCCTCTGTCCATGGGATTCTCCAGGCAAGAATACTGAAATAGGTTGTTGTGCCCTCCTCCAGGAGATCTTCCCGATCCAGGGGCAGAACCTATGCCTGTTACGTATAACCTGCATTGGCAGACAGGTTCTTTACCACCAGTGCTACCTGGGAAGCCTACTCAGGCTGGGGCAAAAAGACCCAATGCAAGCTTAAATAAGCTTCAAATATTTATAAGGTCAAACACTGGCACAGTTTAAACAATAAAACAAATGATAACAATAATAACAGCCTGAAATTCATTTACATCTATGAATTCATGATACTACACACACATACTTCTCTTTTATCTCCTTTGGAGAACTCCTGGAAAATACCTAGTTATTTTTTAAATCTATAAGTAAGAGGAAGGAATCAAGGATTTATCCAGCCTTTCCCATATAAACAGGAATTCCAATAACTGATATACTGAAATTTTTCTCTAAAGAAGTATTCCCGCTAGCAAGAAAGGAGAATGGCATTAAAATAATCAGCATTCTGCAGCCTCTAATAGGTTAAAGGATCTCAGATATGAACAGTGATAGTGAAAAAAATCACGAAACATTAAAGATGATGCAAATTTTGGGAGGCCAGTCCATGCTTCTTATATACACTGCTTAAACAATAATTTAATTGTTAGAAATGAAGACAACGGAGAAAAGATCTGAGTCAAGCAGAAAATCAGTAATAAATTTTGAACAACTGAAGTCTAAGAAATGCTGGGCCAGATGACTCACAAGCTAGAATCAAGACTGCCGGGAGAAACATCAACAACCTCAGATATGCAGATGATACTACTTTATTGGCAGAAAGTGAGAGGAACTAAAGAGCCTCTTGATGAAGATTAAAGAGGAGCGTGAAAAAGTTGGCTTAAAACTCAACATTCAAAAAACTAAGATCACGGCATCTGGCCCTATCATCTCATGGCAAATTGATGGGGAGAAAGTAGAAACAGTGTCACATTTCATTTTCTTTGGCTCCAAAATCAATGGGGACAGTGTCTGCAGCCACGAAATTAAAATAAACTTGCTCCTTGTAAGAATAGCTATGACAAACCTAGACAGTATATTAAAAAGCAGAGACATCACTTTGCTGACAAAGGTCTGTATAGTCAAAGCTATGATTTTTTCAGTAGTCACATATGGATGTGAGGGTTGGACCATAAAGAAGGCTGAGTGCTGAAGAATTGATGCTTTCAGCTGTGGTGGTAGAGAAGACTCTTGAGAGTCTCCTTGGACAGCAAGGAGATCAAACCAGTCAATCCTAAAGGAAATCAACCCTGAATATTAATGGGAAGCACTGTGGCTGAAGCTGAAGCTCCAATCCTTGGGCCACTTGGTGCCAATAACTGATTTATCAGAAAAGATCCTGATGCTGGGAAAGACTGAGGGCAAGAGGAGAAGGGGACAACAGAGGATGAGATGGTTGCATGGCATCACTGACTCAATGGACGTGAGTTTGAGCAAACTCAGGGAGATGGTGAAGGACAGGGAATTCTGGCATGCTGCAGTTCATGAGGTCACAAGAGTCAGACACGACTTAGCAACTGAACAACAACGTAAGTCTGAATGTACTATTAGACATCCAAATAAAGGTATTGATGCAGTCGGATATATAAAACCAGAACTTAGGATACCAATCAGTAGAAGGTATTTGAAAGCCTTGAAATGAGGAAGTAAGTATACTTTACCACCAAGGAGGTAAGTATGAACAGGCAAAGAGGTATAAACCCTAAGTTCAGAGCACTCCAACATTAGGCAGTCGGGGAGATGAAGAGAAAATCAGCAAAGAAAGTGAAAAAAAGCAACTAATATAGAAGGAAACAAGGAAAGTGTGGCTTCATGGAAGCAAGTGAAAATTTCATGTTTAAAAAGGAAAGCATGATACCAAAAAGTGATGTAACGATTGACAACTGACCACTGCATAGCAATACAGACATCTCTGGTGAGCAAGAGGCGAAAGTTTACATGAGTTCAAGAAACAACAAGATGAGAGAAGTACTACACAAGTCCTTTCATGGGATCTTGTTGTAAACGAAGGAGAAAGTAATTGAGCAGTAACCAAAGGGAAAAGTAGAGTCAAGAGAAGTTTTTATTTTCCTGTGGTTATAAGGTGGGAAAATAACAGCAGGTTTGAGTCAGATGAGAAAAATCCAGTAGAATATGGAAAATACGGTTCTTGAAGGAGAGAGAAAAATGCTGAAGAGTGACAAAGAGTTGATGAGATTGAATGCCTAAGTACACAAATTCAATTTTTTCCAAGAGCACAAACAGTGAATCCACAGTAATAGGAGAGAGATAGAGTTTGTAGATATGAATGCCGGTGGATGAACCCTCCCCCTATGTTATGTGGTCGTTGACAACGAGAGAGGAAAAATCTTCCCTACCTGATTTCTAATATCTTTGGTTAATCACTGAATTGCTAGAATGAGATTTCAAATATACTGCAAAGTGTGGGAAATAAACTAGCAATGGGGAGTTAAAGGAAAATTACTGGCCAATTACACTTAATAGATTTAAAGCAGCACAAAGATTTCTCGTCTTCTACAAAAGAAAATGAGTTTCAAAATTTGAGAATCAAAATGTTCTGTATCTCAACTGGGGTGGTAAATACATGGGTGTATTTTTGCTGTTACTATTCAGTCGCTAAGTTGTGTCCACTCTTTGGGACCCCATGAACTGCAGCATGCCAGGCCTCTATGTCCCTCAACATCTCCCAGAATTCACCCAAGTGCATGTCCATTGCATCAGTGATGCCATCCAACCATCTCATCATCTGCCACCCTCTTCTCTTTTTGCCTTCAATCTTTCCAGCACCAGGATCTTTTCCAATGAATCAGCTGTTTGCATCAGGTAGCCAAGGTACTGGAGTTTCAGCTTCAGCATCAGTCCTTCCAATGAGTATTCAGGGTTGATTTTCCTTGACTGGTTTGAGCTCCTTGCTGTCCAAGGGACTTGCAAGAGTCTTATCCAGCACCACAATTTGAAAGCATCAATTCTTTGGCACTCAGCCTTCTTTATGATCCAACTCACATCTGTACATGACTAGTGGAAAGACCATAGCTTTGATTATACAGACCTCTGTGGGAAAAGTGATGTCTTTGCTTTTTAATACACTGTCAAGGTTTGTCATGGGCTTCCCTGGTAGCTCAGCTGGTAAAGAATCCGCCTGCAATGAAGGAGACCCCAATTCAATTCCTGGGTCAAGAAGATCCCCTGAAGAAGGGATAGGCTACCCATTCCAGTATTCTTAAGCTTCCCTGGTGGCTCAGAGAGTAAAGAATTTACCTGTAATTCAGGAGGCCTGGGTTCAATCCCTGAGTTGGGAAGATTCCCTGGAGGAGGGCATGGCAACCCACCCCAGTATTCTTGTCCGGAGAATCTCCATGGACAGAGGAGTCTAGTGGACTACCATCCATGGGGCTGCAGAGAGTCTGACACAACTGAGCGACTAAGCACCCACACACTAGGTTTGTCATAGCCTTCCTTCCAAGAAGCAAGCATCTTCTAATTTCACGGCTGCAGTCAACATTTGCAGTGATTTTGGAGCCCAAGAAGAGAAAATCTGTCACTGTTTCCACTTTTTCCCCTTCTGTTTGCCATGAAGTGATGGGACCAAATGCCATGATCTTAGTTTTTAGAATGCTGAGTTCTAAGCTAGCTTTTTCACTCTCCTCCTTCACCCTCATCAAAACGCTCTTTATTTCCTCTTCACTCTCTGCTGTTAGAGTGGTATCATCTGTATACCTGAGGCTGCTGATATTTCTCCCAGCAATCTTGATTCTAGCTTGTTAACTCACCCAGCCAGGCATTTCACATCATATACTCTACATATAAGTTAAACAAACAGTGACTATATACAGTCTTGTCTTACTCCTTTCCCAATTTTGAGCCAGTCAGTAATTTCATGTAAGGTTCTAACTGTTGCTTCTTGACCCACATATAGGCTTCAGGAGACAGGCAAGATGGTCCGGTATTTTCATCTCTAAGAATTTTCCAGTTTGTTGTGACCCACATAGTCAAAGGCTTTACTGTAGTCAATGAAACAGAAGTAGATGTTTTTCTGGAATTCCCTTGCTTTCTCTATGATCTAACAAATGTTGACAATTTGATTTCTAGTTCCTCTGCCTTTTCTAAATCCAGCTTGTACATCTGGAAGTTCTTGGTTCACAGACTGATAAAGTCTGAAGGACTTTATCAACTTGAAGGATTCTGAGCATTATCTTGCTAGCATGTGAAATGAGTGCAATTGTATGATAGTTTGAACATTCTTTGGCATTGCCCTTCTTTGAAATTAGGATGAAAACTGACCTTTATCCACTCCTGTGGCCACTGCTGGGTTTTCCAAATCTGCTGACATATTGATTGCAGCACTTTAACACTATCGTCCTTTAGTATTGTAAATAGCTCAGCTGGAATTCCATCATCTCCACTAGTTTTATTGGTAGTAGTTATGCTTCCTAAGGCCCACTTGAATTCATACTCCAGGATGTCTGGCTCTAGATGAGTGACCACACCATCACGGTTATCTGGGTTATCACACAGTTGTCAAAAATCATCAAAGTGTATATTTAAAATCTCTGCATTGAACTGAATGTAAAACATACCTCAAATATTTAAACCATCAAGAATGTTAGGAAACTCTTTGTCTTATATTTATATGCACAATTTTACTCACTTAAAAGAATTAAATGTACTTCTGATATCTCAGGATCATTAAGAAAACCAACCTTTAAGAAATTTCATTAATTTGCAATATATTATAATTTTTAAACATCTTTTTCTATCATTTGTGGTTTTCAACTGTAGAAAAGAGAGTAGAGGAAGAGGTAAAAATATTTCCATCAGTGAGACTCAGGGTCGTAACTGTAATCCATTTCTTTTGATGAAGACAATCCTATACTAGTACTCAGAAAATATTGGTTTTTTTGGCATCCTTTAATCGCCTACAGAAAGAGTTCAATTTCCCTCAACGACATATGCTAAGTAACTAATATGGGACAGGCAAAACACAAAGAGTTGACTGAAAGAAGGGAATAAAATGAAAATAAAGGTCAAGCTAAACTATAAGCCAACAAATACCCCAAGGGAAAAACACAGTGCAATGAAAGGGATTATTCTGGCTTAGAAAACGGACAGGAAAAAATACACACACACAAAAAAAAAAGAAACAGGAGAGACTTTATATGGACTAAGTCCTATTTCAGCTAAATTATAAAATTAATCTTAAGAAACTGGATATAGTTTGACATACAAAATGGAACAAGAGGACGTCCCTGGCAGTCCAGTGGTTAAGATTCTTGTGCTGTTGATGCAGGAGGCATGGATTCGATCCCTGGTCAGAGAAATAAGATATCACGTGCCATGTGGTGCAGCCAAAAGATTAAAACAAACCAAAAAAATAGAACAAGAAAAGACTATGAGAAGTCATGAGTGAAGTGCCTTGTAAGCATAAGAATACAGGATGTGTACAAGACAGCTGTCTGTCAATAGTTCACTTTGGCGAGAGTAAAGAGTGTGTAAAGAAGCTGCATGTAGACTATGAACAGACTGCAAAAGATCCTGAACGTTATTCATCATCTAGGTCATAATCTTAAGTGCTAAAGGATTCCAGCTATCTCCAAAAAGAACTAAATCACGCAAATTATTTCGTAGGCCCACAACTAAGGGAAAGATTTGTGGATTCCTAGGCCTGCCTGGCTATGCGTAGACTACAGGTTCTTAATTTTTCTCTATCAGCTTTCCCACTCTATGAACTAACTAAAATTTCAACCGTAAATTCCTCTTTTGGGAAGGTAAACATGAGTAGGCCATCATAAGACTTAAAGGAAGCCTGTAAGAACCACCTGCCCTAGGGCTACCTAACAATTCAAAGTCTTTCACCTTATTGTACATGAACAAGACAACCAAGCCCTGGAAATGCTCGTGCAAGACCAAGGTGATAAACACAGGCCTATTGCCTATTAGAGCACAGAACTCAATTCAGTTGTTTGTGTCTCTCCCAACTGCCTTGAGGCTACAGCTGCAGCAGTAAAGTCAGTAGAAGCCTCAGATTTAATCCTAGGAAATGACATTTACTTACAAACTCCACATGCTGTCCAAAGTCTTCTTAATTCTGAACTGACTCAGCATTTCTCTGCAAGCAGTCTAACCCTTTACAAGCGCCTTCTGCTTTCATCACCTAATCTGCATCTTAAATGCTACAGTGTTATTAATTCTGCTTCATTACTACCCTTGCCTGACAAGAGTGAACCCCATGACGATGAGATAATAACATCCCATTTTGTGACAGCAATTTATGAGATGCTCCTTTGACTAATCTTGATCTAATTTTGTTTGTTGATAGATCATACTGTAAAAATGAAAGTGGGAATTTCCCAGCTGGCTATGCTATTACTACTTGATACGAACTACTTGAGAGGGGAAACCTCCCACAAGCTAAATCAGTCCAACAAGCAGAGGTCCACGCCCTTACCAGAAAAACACAAATTATCAGGAGGACAAGTTATTAATATTTATACTGACAGCTGGTGTGCCTTTAGGATCATCTATGATTTGGGGACATTATAGAAACAAAGGGGTTTTCTTACATCCACTGAGACTTCAATCAAAAATGGACAACAAGTAGATGACTTTCTTGCTACTGTTCTCTTACCTTCTAAATTGTATCAAAATTGAGGCTCACACTAAAAGGACTAAACCTGGCTATTGGGGAAATGTCCTGGCTGATTTTCATGTACAGGCAGCAGCAAGGTCTATAAAGGTCACGGTACATGTGGATCAAGTCCATTCTGTTTATGCAAAAACTGACCACGTGCTGCCGTATTTCTGTCACCCTGATGTCCTTGCAACATGGAAACAATCTGTTCCTAAATAGGAGAAACCACAATGGGCAAATAATGGTTACAAATTGAATGACTAGTTGGGGCTGTGGAAACCCAACCAAGAACCAAAGCTGCTTGGTTCTTCCTGACCCCCTGGCAAACCCCATCTTTTGGTTTTTACATCCCTTTACCAACAATGGTACAATTATGGTGCCTCAAATTATGAACAAACATGCATGAGGACACTTCTACAAAACTGTGGAAACAGTTTACCACCAGTGTCGGACCTGTCAGGTCCACTCCTGGGAAAACTACTCAACTGCCGCCCTGAATGACTTACCAGTATGTTTATGTTAGTGTATGTATGTTTTTCAGATGACTTGAAGCCTTCCTTAGCCACAAAGCTAATGTCCCACTTGAGTCTACCTCCCACAACCTCCAGTGATCAAGGAACTCACTTCACTAGGCAAATTATACAACCCTGAACAAAAAAACACCGCAAAACTCACTGAAACTACTGGCCTCCTTTGGCCTAAGGTACTGCTTCTTGGTCAGGGTCTGCTTCTGTACTCCTTTTAGGCAACAAACTACTCCATATAAACTATTGGTATACAACTTTTTGATCCCTTTATCACATGCAAATATGATTACCTATTATAATATCTTATGCTAAAGCCTATTATCAACAGGTTAAAAAAGCTTTCCCAGATCCCAATTTAAAGGACCCTGTAGGTCATAGTCTGGAGCCTGATGATAGGGTATTTTGGAAATAGCATCAGAGGAAAACAACCTCTGAGCCCCACTAGAAGGGACCTTACCAAGTGCTTCTGAGCACTGACACTACAGTGAAACTAGAAAGCATTAAAACTTGGGTACACGTTTCACGGCTGAAGGCTCCACCTGACATCAGGTCCTGTACAAGCACTGGAGATCTACAAATCAAACTGACCAGTTAGAGAAGTTGCCAACATCAAGGTAGACTACTTCCATCCAAGCTGCTGGGTCAAGACTTCATACTTTACTAAACATGAAACCCTTTCTTCCTCTCTTTCTTTCCTTTACTCTGGTACTGGCCTGGAAAGATAAAGCCATCATCCATATCTCCCAAGCCACTGCTAAGAGAGGTAACCTTTCAGACTGCTGAATTTCATATCAAAAAATTCCAATTTGTCCATGATGCTAGAGACCCCCCTCGTCCTCCCAATTTTCTGTCTATTCCCAATGTCAACATAAACTACAAACAAGGAAAGAAGGATGGAAAGAAGGAAGGAGGGAAGAAGAGAGGGAACGAACAAACTACAATCAAACCCCCTGGAAGTTAGAGTCCAAATTTTATAGCCAGAACATCCACGGCCTTGTTCTAACCTTTCTCCAATTAAAACTGTACTTTCTCAATTAGACATAAATACCTATACAAATCACAGCACATTTGCACCTGCATGTTCTTAGGATCATTTAAACTGGACCTACTCTCAATCACAGAAAAAATCTTACCAGCAGCACCCACCTTTGCAAGGAATTTAGAACTTTTTTTTTTTTAATTTCAGGCTAGGAGATTTATGTCTCAAATTCACTGGAAACCTAACTGACCCATGGCTTGCAACAGACAAATGAATCCATTAACAGTACCACTTACACAGGAGTAGTCTGTGCCTTGATAGGATTTATCTTTGTGGTGGTTATCATTCTCCTTAGACTTATGAATGCCTAGATGGCTGGCACATAACTTAGCAATGCCCCTTAGGTGATCTAACTGCAGCCCTAACCGTCCACAGTCAAAGTGAAATACCTCATTGGTCAACTCCCCTGAATTTACATCAAGTTAGAAGGAATCTAACAGGAGGCATTCATGATCCAGGATTTGCTTCCTTTGGCAAATTTACTTCCTTCCTTGGTTAGAAAGTGAAAGTGAAGTCGCTCAGTCGTGTCCAACTCTTTGCGACCCCATGGACTGTAGTCTACCAGGTTCCTCCGTCCATGGGATTTTCCAGGCAATAGTACTGGACTGGGTTGCCATTTCCTTCCCCAGGGGACCTTCCCAACCCAGGGATCGAACACGGGTCTCCCTCATTTGACCCTTTACCATCTGAGCCACCTTGGTTAGAAGTGAATACAAATCTGACGCTCTGATCAGGAACCTCTCCTTTACTCTTGAAGATACTACAGAATCTGCTGCAAAAGCAGAATGCAGGTGTCCAACAATAATCCTTAACTCTCTGGCGAAAGTTGTTCATGGTAATGGGATAGCCCTTGGTTATCTTTTAGCTGAGCAAGAAGGTGTCTGTGCTGTGGCTACCACCACCTGCTGAACCTGGGTTAACACTCCTGGGGGAGCTGAAACTCAAAAATATAAGATCACTGAACAAGCCACTTGGCTTAACAAAGTGACTCTTTCAACCAAGTCTGTCTTTGACTTATTTGAATCTGAGTGGTTTGGGTCTTGCGGACCATGGCTTCAAAATGAACTCCAGATATTAAGAATTATCCTTATAATAACCATAGTGTCTTCCTGGTATGCTGCATTCTCTCAAAAGCTTTAAGTGAATGTTCATAGCTACTAACCACTAAACAAGGAATGTATCAGAAAAGGAATGAAGAGAATGACCAACTTAAAAAATGTGAACCTGAAGTCATGACCCGTCAACACCACACAGAGGGTCAGCAAAAACAGCTAGAATTTCAGAGCAGTAGCTGGCAGGGTCACTAACACCTTAAATTTTGATTACACCTCTCAGGCCGAAGGTCTGATCAAAAGGGGAGAACTGTTAAAAACAAAGACAACAGGCCCATAATGGAGTCACTTACGCTAAGCCCCACATCACTAAACCAAGACAATATTTAACTTAATTACAGTTTCACCCTCTCCCAGGAATGGAATCTTAATTCAGTCAGGAATCACCTAGTCAGCACTACCGGGGTAAGCTGTCTGATGGACACCTACTGTCCCCTTTTAAAGGAAAGTGACCTTGACACAACCAATCCGCATTTTTGTTCTGCTCCTTTCTGCCTAGCAGGCTGAAAACTGGATAAGTCCATAGGAGAATTTAGACTGAATTCTTCACATATAAAAATGAGGGAAAGCCAAGAAAACTACTAAAAAAAATAACTAAAAAGCAATGAAAGGGTCAGCAAGTACTAAGTTAATACAGAAAATATTGTTACACTACATTATTTCTAAAGAATAGAGAGAGAGAGAGAAATCACTCAATTCTAAGAAAAAGTAATAGAAAACCACCCAAGTCTCTGCCATGTTACTAGAAAACAAATTATACCATGTAAAAGGACTTAAGATGATAAACTAAACTGAAATAGATCCAATCAAGCTTTGCTAACAGAACAAACCTTGGCACAAACTTAGATCAACTTAACAACAACTCAGTAAAGGAGCAAAACGAAGATAAAGATAAGCAGCACAACGGGAACCTGTGATAAGACACACAGTGAGGTGACTACGCTGCCCCACTTGCCAGGGGCACCCCTCGCTCACAACTGCCGTCCTCGTGTAGTTACTCATATGACCTCCTTTCATTCTGAAAAGGATTCTAGTGTGGATGATGAATCATATGGTCATATAAACAGCAGACAGAGTTAATGTTCCAGCAAAGGTACAATTTTATCTAATTCATTGGTGAAATGGGAATAAATAGGTTCTGTACCCACTGGGACTCAAGAGATCTTTTACAATAATGTGAAGGGTGCTAAACTCTCAAAAAAAAAAAAAAAAAATTTACATAAATGCAGTGCCATGCTGTGATCCAGCGAGTGCCCAGGAAAGGAGGGGGACGAGAGAGCAGGACTGGCAGTACAGTCGGGCTGGAACTGAAGGAGCACAGATGCAGGTCCTGATGCACACTCCCACGCTGCTGCCCCCTTCCAGTCTGTAACAGTACTCAACACAAAACCCTCTGCAAGGCACTTTAACAATTAATCAACAGGAATGAGAAGTCAATTAAATTAAAATACATAATTATCATTTGGTATGATAGGATACTAAAGCAGATATTATTTGGAGGAAAAGGCTAAAATATTCACCAGTTGAAGCAGGGGTTGTGGGAACTCCAAGAAAGAGACAAAAATTTCAAAAGTTTCAACACCATAAAATAATTCAGAAGTTTTGTGTTCTTTATATACAGATCTCATGCCACAAATTATTAATTCCCAGTTGCATTTATTTGCCGTAAGAGCATTTATTTGCTGTTTGAAACCCACCTTTCCACAGAAATTGTTGTTTTATTTAAGGTCCTACAACAAAAGCCTAATATTCAATCTATATATAACTGAACTACATAGAACCAATGGTATTCTCAAATGACCTGTGACTAAGGAATCATCAAGAGGGAACCTACTATAATAAATCAGGGATGGAAGGCGTAGAGGTGAGACAGTCTGGATGATTATAAAAGAGAAGTCTTCTGGTTTCTATGGCACTTGCTTTGAAAGAGAAGGAGGTTTGTGAACTGAAACATTCTAGGGGAGTTAGTCGGAGAAGGCAATGGCACCCCACTCCAGTACTCTTGCCTGGAAAATCCCATGGACGGAGGAGCCTGGTGGGCTGCAGTCCATGGGGTCGCTAACAGTCTGACACGACTAAGCGACTTCACTTTCACTTTTCACTTTCATGCATTGGAGAAGGAAATGGCAACCCACTCCAGTGTTCATGCCTGGAGAATCCCAGGGACAGGGGAGCCTGGTGGGCTGCCATCTATGGGCTCGCACAGAGTTGGACAAGACTGAAGCGACTTAGCAGCAGCAGCAGGAGAGTTAGTTCTTACCAACTATCATAAAAAGATAACAACAGCAGCTGGTAAATGAATTGCAAAAGTAAGAGACAGAAGAGGAAGTCTAGTAAATAGGTAATATTAATATAATGGTCAAGAAAAGATATAAGAGCCCAGGTACTCAAGTAAACACATGCTGCAGCAGGATAGAAAATTTAGAACCTAAGAAACATTCTAATTATATTTATATAACTATAAAATGAGACGTTTTCTTAAGATCTGCCCAAATAATTTATACAATGATTCATAACTATTCTAGTCTATAGAACCACCTTACCTTAACAAAAGCAAAGAATCTCCCCCAAAAAACACACACAGCCCTGTTTCATAGTAACCGCAGGTCTGTAACTTCTTTAAGGTGGAACGTGGCCAAAGTGAAATCACAAAGTTCAGGGACCAAGACTATCACAGCAGCCAAATATAATGCCTGATATTATAAAAACTGTTAAAAAGCATAGTGCAAAAACTATCAAGATTTACTAAGTACAGAGTAGGCATCAGAATCATGGAAGAACATGTTAAAACAGATTTCTGGGCTCTATCCCCAAGTTTCTGATCCAGTAGGGCTGGGATGGGGCCTGTAATTTTGCATTTCTAACAAGCTCCTGCTTATCCTGGGACACCCTTCTATTTATTCCTTACAGCAACCTTTCAAAAGATAAAAAATGTTTTCAATCCACTTCTCTCCCTTGAGGCCTGCAGATTTGGCTGCAGTGATCCCTTTGTCCTAAGGGTTCACTGCCTTTATTTTCTCACTCTGTAGGCTAAATGCAAAGTAGAAGAGTGCCCCAACCTCATTTCTGCCTTGTTTCCAAAACATGTCTATAGCCTCCAAATTATTTTGAATAGCAAGCTATAGTTGGGGCTTTCCAGGTGGCACTAGTGATAAAGAACCCGCCTGCCAATGCAGGGGATGTAAGAGACATGGGTTTGATCCCTGAGTTGGAAAGATCCCCTGGAGAATCCCACAGATGGGGTGTCCGGCAAGCTACAGTCCACTGGGTCGCAAAGAATCGGACACAACTGAAGCAACTCAGCACAGCACACAAGCTATAGGAACATGAGAACAGAGAAGAGATGAGGCAAAGTAACAAACATATTTGGTACTTAACAGATTTTGATGTGTCACAAGGTATGAAAAATCATGCATAAATTGATACAGCCACTATGGAGAATAGTATAGAGATTTCTTAAAAAAATTAGGAATGAAACTACCATATGATCCAGCAATCCCACTACTGTGCATATACCCTAAGGAAACCATAACTCAAAAAGACACACGCACCCCAATGTTCACTGCAGCACTATCTGCAATAGCTAGGACATGGAAGAAACCTAGATATTGCCAGATGAATGGATAAAGAAGTTGTGGTTCAGTTCAGTTCAGTCACTCACTCGTGTCCGACTCTTTGCAACCCCATGAACCGCAGCATGCCAGGCCTCCCTGCCCATCACCAACTCCTGGAGCCGACCCAAACTCACGTCCATTGAGTCGGTGATGACATCCAACCATCTCATCCTCTGTCATCCCCTTCTCCTTCTGCCCTCAATCTTTCCCAGTATCAGGGTCTTTTCAAAAGAGTCAATACTCTTCGCCCAAGTATTGGAGTTTCAGCTTCAACATCAGTCCTTCCAATGAACACCCAGGACTGATCTCCTTTAGGATGGACTGGGTGGATCTCCTTGCAGTCCAAGGGACTCTCCAGAGTCTTCTCCAACACCACAGTTCAAAAGCATCAATTCTTCGGTGCTCAGCTTTCTATATAGTCCAACTCTCACATCCATACATGACTACTGGAAAAACCATAGCCTTGACTAGATGGACCTTTGTTGGCAAAGTAATGTCTCTGCTTTTTAATATGCTGTCTAGATTGGTCATAACTTTCCTTCCAAGGAGTAAGGGCCTTTAATTTCATGGCTGCAGTCACCATTTGCAGTGATTTTGGAGCCCAGAAAAATAGTCAGCCACTGCTTCCCCATCTATTTGCCATGAAGTGATGGGACCAGATGCCATGATCTTAGTTTTCTGAATGTTGAGCTTTAAGCCAACTTTTTCACTCTCCTCTTTCACTTTCATCAAGAGGCTCTTTAGTTCTTCTTCACTTTCTGCCGTAAGGGTGGTGTCATCTGCATGAGGTTCTTGATATTTCTCCCAGCAATCTTGATTCCAGCTTGTGCTTCTTCCAGCCCAGCATTTCTCATGATGTACTCTGCATAGAAGTTAAATAAGCAGGGTGACAATATACAGCCTTGACATACTCCTTTTCCTATTCGGAACCAGTCTGTTGTTCCATGTCCAGTTCTAACTGTTGCTTCCTGACCTCCATACAGATTTCTCAAGAGGCAGGTCAGGTGGTCTGGTATTCCCATCTTTTGAAGAATTTTCCACAGTTTATTGTGATCCACACAGTCAAAAGCTTTGGCATAGTCAATAAAGCACAAATACATGTTTCTCTGAAACTCTCTTGCTTTTTCGATGATCCAGCAGATGTTGGCAATTTGATCTCTGGTTCCTCTGCCTTTTTTTAAAACCAGCTTCAACATCTTACATATACACAATGAAATAGTACTCAACTATAAAAAGGAATGCTTTGAGTAGGTTCTAATGAAGTGGATGAACCTAGAGCCTATCATTCAAAGAGAAGTCAGTCAGAAAGAGAAAGACAAATATCCTGTATTAATGTGTATATATATGGAATATAGAAAGATGATACTGATGAACCTATCTATAGTGCAGCAACAGAGATGCAGACATAAAGAACAGACTTTTGGACACAGTGAAGCAGAGAGATGGTGGGATGATTTGAGAGAGTAGCACTGAAACATGTATATCACCATATGTAAAGCAGATAGTGGGAATTTGCTGTATGACTTGGAACCCAAAGCCCATGCTCTGTGACCAGCTAGAGGGGTGGGATGGGGAGGGAGGTGGAAGGAAGGTTTAAGAGGGAGGAGACATATGTAAACCTATGGCTGATTCATGTTGGTGTACAGCAGAAATCATCACAATATTGTAATTATCTTCCAATTTAAAATAAAATTTAAAAACAATACTGTGCATAAAAACCCAAACAGTACTGTGCAAAAAAACCCAAACAGATGACTTCTTCCTGATAAGAGAAGGGTATTTCTTGCACAGACTCCTCTTCAGAGGTGTTCAAAATCATTACTTCTTTTGTGATCTCTACAGATCAATAATTAGACACATGCCAAGTAAAAATTCAATTTAAAAATTAAAAGAATTTGCATCTAAAATGAAAAATCATAAATTTACAAAAAGCATACTGTTCAAAGAAAATAAAGTATAGATTTTAGTCACTGATTCACTCATCAAAATGGTATCTAAATTTTCTGTCTCAGTCATCTCCTGCCTTTTTCTAAATTAGTATAAAGAGTGTGACCTCTCCTTCATTCTTACAATGAAGTGAAGTGAAAGTCGCTCAGTCGTGTCCGACTCTTTGCAACCCCATGGACTATACAGTCCATGGAATTCTCCAGGCCAGAATACTGGAGTGGGTAGCCTATCCCTTCTCCAGGGGATCTTCCCAACCCAGGGATCAAACCCAGGTCTCCCACATTGCAGGCAGAGTCTTTACCAGCTGAGCCACAAGGGAAGCCCAGTCACAATATAATTTCTGAAAGGTATCATAGTATCAGAGCTAATTTCAATAATAAGAAACAGGGCAGTCACCATAAGAATATCAGTAACTTATATGCTATATAATAAGGAGACCTGTATACAATGAACAGTGGGAAATTAGAGAAGAATATTAGCATTATTAGTGTTCAGGAACTTGCTTTTGTGAAACATTCTCACAGTTGCTGGTACTTACAATTGTGGAGTGAAGCCTATGTGACAGATAACAGATAATGCTTTACAATTCATTACTGCAGTGGTCTCCAAATTTGGTTGCCCAGACGCCAAAGGGATGTAAAATCTAATCCACTTTAAAGGGAGAAAATATTAGAGCTTCCACTTGTATTTAATCTTATATCATTTTTAACTTATATTTTTTGTAAACCTTTTAAAAACAATAACACTGATATTGTAGCATGTATGTATATGTTTCTCAGTCACTAAGTCATGTCCAACTGTTGTGATCTCATGGACTATATACAGGCCACCAGACTCCTCTGTCTATGGAATTTTATTGGCAAGAATACTAGAGTGTGTTGTCATTTCCTTCTCCAGGGGATCTTCCTGACCCAGAGATCGATTCTGCATCCCCTGCACTGGCACACGAATTCTTTACCACTGAGTCACCAGGAAAGCCCATGTATGTATATATTGTATAGTAAAAATATTTTTATACACACACTATTTATATACAGCTATTTATTTATAAATTGTATCAGGGAGGGCTTGATGATAGAGATTAATGATATACATTTACACAGAAAGGCAACACAGACTAGAAATCAAGAATATGGGTTCAGTCTGCTTTATCACTTTTAAGCCAGTGGCCCGGGGCATTTCCCCAATCTCCCTAAATGGACTTCCTTGTCTGCAAATAGATAATTATTGTATATTCTTAGCTCCTAGGGTTGCTATGAGGAGTCCATACCAGAGTGTGTGCAAAGTGCTTACAATTGTGGAAGAAAAAGTAAATGCTAAATAAATGTTTTCTATTATTTTAGTATATAAATCCACAAATAGAAGCTTGAGAAGTCCTACAGTAACAAAAGCAAATTAGCTATTTTCCAGTTTTTCCATAGAAAAACTTTTTTCTATGGAATAACTATTAATGTTCTCTGCTACTCCAGTTGTATGCTTATTGCTACTATTTTCCAAAAAGAACTAAAGCTTGTTTTTACAGCATCAAGTCTTTAAATAACTGAACTATGAAACTATGAAAAATCTCAACATACAGGGAAATACCTCAATAATTATAATTTAACAGCAAGAACTCTTTTGCACCTACTCTCTTCAGTTTACTTTGTCCCACCTGTCCTTTTGGGTGAATGCAAAGTGATCCTTCAGTCAAATTATGTTGTACTTGTACATTTGTCCATGTAAAGCGCTACTCAATAGATCATTTTAATCAAATTTAACGTGGTCTAAAATGTTAGATGTATCCTATTATAAAGATGGGCTTCCCTTGGTGGTTCAGACAGTGAAGAATATGCCTGCAATGCAGGCCACCAGGGTTCAATCCCTGGGTCAGAAAGATCCCCTGGAGAAGGGAATGGCAACCCACTACAGTATTCTTGCCTGGAGAATCCCATGGACAGAGGAGCCTGTCGAGTTACAGCCCATGGGGCTGCAGACAGTCAGACACAACTGTGAGCTTAGCACACGCATTACAAAGATAAACATGAAAAGTCTTACTGTGGGTCGCTTATAAAACGAAGCCTTTTGAAGGAAGTTATATAATTTTATTGTTTTTATAATCCTGTGGCTTGAGAAGTTCCTGTCAAATATCTCTAGTTAGCAGAAAATAAAAACAAACCATGGTAAGCAGCCTCTAACGTGGCTCATAATAGTCCCCACATCCTCTTATTCCTGCTCCAATGTAACCGCCTCCCCTGAGAATCAGCTAGACCTAAGGACTCATTTTAGACAAACAGAACAAAGCAAAAAAGGGATGAAACGTCACTTTCAAGATGTGGTTACAAAAAGACTTTGATTTCCATGTTGTCTGCTCTTCCCGCTTCCTCTCTCTCCCCACGCTACAATCTCCCTGCCCCTTTAGCTCCCCTCTCACTCAATGAGTGAAACGCACTGCCCCATGGAGACAGCCATGTGACAGAGAACCAACATCTCCAACCAATGACCAGTGAGGACCTGGGGGGCCAAGAGCCACATAAGTCAGCCTTGAAGTGGATCCTCCCCAAATTAGCCTTGAGATGACTGCAATATCACCTGACATCTTTTTGTTTTATTTCTGTTTTATTCCTGCCACACCACTCAGCGTGCAGGATCTTAGTTCCCTGACCAGGGATCAAACTTGTGACCCCAGGATTGGGAGCATGAAGTCTTAACCACTGGACCTCCAGGAAGTACACTAGCTGACATCTTAACTGCAGCTGGTAAAAGGCTCAGAACCAGGAAACCCAGCTAAACTGCACCTGGATTTCTGATGCACGGAAACTGTGAGATGGTAAAACCATGAGTGACTTAGTAAACCATTAAGTTGGGGAGAATTTATTATATAATAGATAATAATACTTAAGTTGAAATTTTAACTTAGAAAACTTAAGAAGAATGCATGCAGTTAGTTATTCCTTCAGAAGACCTTCCCTGGTGGCTCAGTGGTAAAGAATTCGCCTGCCAGTGAAGGAGATGTGGGTTCGATCCCTGGGTCAGGAAGACCCCCTAGAGAAGGAAATGGCAACCACTCCAGTATTCCTGTCAGGGAAATCCCATGGACAGAGGCTCTGGCAGGCTATAGTCCATGGGGTCGCAAGTGTCAGAAATAACTTAGCAACTAAACAACACCAACAACAACATTCCTTTACAAACAGTACTCCATGAAATTCAAAACTCAGTGATCCTTTTTTAAAATGTATTATCTACTATTTTTTTCTGACCCTACTTTTGCCTATTTTCTTAGGTGACTCTCCTTGTTTCAGACAGATATATCTGTGTGGTTAAAACTAAGTCTTCTGAAAGGGGTACAGATAAATGATGACAAAGGTGTTTTTCAGGTAGAATAGCTAAGAAAAACTGAAATACAAGGTACAATCAGATTTTTCAAAGAAATTATTATGTATATATAAATTTATATATAAATTATTTATATTTATATACATATAAAACAAACTAATTAAGAACAAAAACTGAAACTATTCAAAATCACATGAATGAAAAGAAGAATAGATAAAAAGGAAGAGAAAATAAAAAAAGGTAAAACTTTTTAAAATATAAAAGAAAAAGCAGGAAAAGTAAAAACAGAAAACAAAGTTCATATACACTAGAAATTTAATAAAATTTCCAGCCACTTAGTAGGCAATAATAATGTCAATTCTCACTGCCTGCTACTGCTGGGTTCAGGGCCACAAAATCATTCAATAATTTCATTTAAATTACCTGTTAATCAAGTACCTTCACTGTCCAAAATATCTTCAGTATTAACAGAACATGTAAACTTAACTGTAATCAACACGTCAATCTAAGCAGGTCACAAATTCGGCATATACTGACACTTAGTCTCCTTGATCTTGAGTCAAAGACAATGACCTAGAGAGCAAAAGCCATACATCCTGTTCCTAATCTAAAACATCCCCAGTCCTCCAATTTCAGTTTTAGAACAGCTCTGGAAATTTTCCAGATATTTATTCTCTTGTCCAAGCACTGCATACAGTATACACTTTAAGTGCTACCTTCTTAATGAGTTCTGCCATGACATCCTATTTAAAGCTACAGCTGTGGCTATCCATTATCTACCTGTCTGATCCCCCTTTCCCTGCTTAGTTTGTTTAGTCTGCCTTCCCACAAGGCCCATTAGAATGTTAGCAAGTGCTTGAAGATTTATATAATTTTGTCTGTTTTGTTCCTGATGTATTCCAAGGTCTACTTGAGTATCTGGCATACAGCAGATACCCAATACTAGCTCAATATCAAATGAATGAATAAACTAGAAAAGAAAATGCTTTCTCATATGACCAAAAACAAAGAGCATGTGAGAAAAAAATTAAGCTTCCAATCAGCATTTTCAAATGCTAAATATTATCCTAAACTTTTTTTTTTTTTAAAAAGCAATATTGCTAGTTTTTTAAGGAACCTGCATACTGTTCTCCATAGTGGCTGCACCAATTTATATTCCCACTAACAGTGTAGGAGAGTTTCTTTTTCTCCTCACCTCCAGCATTTATTGTAGATTTTTTAATAACTGGCACTATGATCAGTGTGAAGTGATACCTCATTGTAGTTTTGATATGCATTTCTCTAAAAATTAAAGAATTACCTTCTCCAGGAATACTTAGTGATGTTGAGCATTTTTTCATGTGTTTGCTGGTCATCTGTATGTCTTCTTTGATGAAATGTCTGTTTAGGTCTTCTGCCCATTTTTGATTAGGTTTTTTTTTTTTATACTAAGCTGCATAGAGCTACCATATGACCCTACAATCACACTCGTAGACATATATCTGGAGAAAACCATAATTTGAAAGGATACATGCACCCCGATGTTCACTGCAGCACTATTTACAATAGCCAGCATATGGAAGCAACTTAAATGCCCATCAACAGAGAAATGGATAAAGAAGATGTGGTACATAACAATGGAATATTACTTAGCCATAAAAAGGGATGAAAATATTGCCATTTGCAGAGACATGGATGGACCTAGAGATTGTCATACAGAGTGAAGTCAGAAAAACAAATACTGTATAATATTGCTTATATGTGGAATATAGAAAAACGGTACAGATGAAAAAAAGCAGAAATAGAGTCACAGATGTAGAGAACAAACTTACAGTTATCCAGAAGGGAAGGGGGAGATGGGACAAACTGAGAGATAGGGACTGACATATATACACTACTATGTATAAAATAGGCTTCCCAGGTAGCGCAGAGGGTAAAGAATTTGCCCACAGTGCAGGAGACCAAGGTTGAATCCCTGCGTTGGGAAGATCCCCTGGAGAAGGGAAAGGCAACCCACTCCAGTATTCTTGCCTAGAGAATTCCATGGACAGAGGAGCCTGGCAGGCTATAGTCCATGGGTTGCAGAGTCAGACACGACTGAGCAACTAACACACACGTAAAATAATAACTGATGAAGACCTACTGTATAGCACAAAGAACTCTATTCAATTATCTGTGGTGACCTAAATGGGAAGGAAATCAAAAAAAGAGTGGCTATATGTACACACATAACTGATTCACTCTGCTGTACAGCAGAACTAACACAACATTGTAAAGACTATACTGTGATAAAAAGTTTTTAATTCAAAATACTTTTAAAAGCAATACTTTGATTCCAAAAATCACAAGAAATTAAGTATTTTAACATTTCTGAGTAAGGTTCCCTAAGAAACTCAGGAAGTTTCCTAATGATGCCCACTGGAGATGTATAATAGTATTAATATTCACTTTAAAAAACAGACACTGAAGAAATACAAATCAAGACACAGCTGTAATGAACTGAAGACAGCAAACTGGTCCAAAAACTCAGAATTAAAAACCTATTCCTTAACACTTGCAATACATTATAGTCTCTAAGATCAGTCCTGTCCAATAGAAATAAATTGTGAGTTAAAATTTCCTAGGAGTCACATTAAAAAGTAAAAAGAAACAAGTAAAACAAATTTTGTATTTCATGTAACTCAGTGTGTATGTCCATAATATAACCATTTCCAACAGGTAATCAAGATTTCAAAGTTTAAATGTTTTATATTTATATAAATCTTCCAAATCTGAAGTACATTTTACACATATAACACAGAAACAAGTAAAACAAATTTTGTATTTCATGTAACTCAGTGTGTATGTCCATAATACAACCATTTCCAACAGGTAATCAAGATTTCAAAGTTTAAATGTTTTATATTTATATAAATCTTCCAAATCTGAAGTACATTTTACACATATAACACACTTCAATTTTAAGTGCTCAATACACAAACATACTAGTAGCTACCATACTGTACAATGGATTTCTAGATTCTTTTGGGTACTATTAAAACACAGAAGCATGCTATATTTGCTTTTAAATATTAATATTAAAAGAAATACAAAGAGAAAGATATCATCTTCTGTTTTTAAACATTAAAGGTTAACTATCACACTAATAGAATTCTAGGTTCTTTAAACATAAGCTTTGTTTTATAGTTTTTATTTTCATTACAAAATATTTGGAATTCTATTAAAATTTAAAAGACTGAATAAAAATTCCACTGAACTATAAATTATACAGCCATGCATGCTTACTTTGTTTGGCACAGTGATAATGATAACACCTCACACACTAGAGCACTTAATATCTTATGATGAGGTAAAAAGATTAAAATAACTTGTAATTCTAGAAACTATTATACAATCAAATACATTCAAACAGGCTGTCAATTATCTGCATAAGCTTACCTAATACCTGCCTATATATAACACACTACTGGAACAGATCTTTCCCACTGAATGCACTTTTAATAATTAAATGAGTTTTTGCTGTTTTTTCATATTTAAATATTTTTATAATTGTGACAGAATAAAAAATATATTTGTTCTTCATCCCTGGTTCCTGGCATAGAGCTCTTAAAACTCTCGGAATTTCCTCAGTGACAGTGTTCTTTTCTCCTTTGATCACACCTGAGTTCACACTAATGAGATGAGTAAGGGTGGGGCCTCCAGGCAGCCTCAAGATGGAGCTGGTCACCAAAAGGACGAAGTGATTAGAGAATTGGAAACTTTAGTACCTCTCACCTGACCTCTGGGAAAACTGAGCTCTGTAAAAACTCCTCAACTTAGAGATTCAGAGAGCCAGTGAACAACACATCACGGTGTGGGAGGTGCTGGGAGGGTGGCATGCCCAGAGAGGGCATGAAAGCTTCATGCCCCTTCTATCAAACCCTGTCCTGTACATCTCTTCCATTTGGCTGTTCCAGAGAGCCATTGAAGCAAATTTTCTTTTTTTATTGAAGTACAGATGATAAACAATATTATCTAACTTACAGGTGTACAATAGTGGCTAACAATTTTTAAAGGCCCTGGTCTACTTATAGTTATTACAAAATATTGGCTATATTCCCTGTGTTGTACAATATATCCTTATAGCTTAACAGTTTTTACCTCTTAGTACCCTATGCCCACGATCTTGCCCCTCCCAGCACTTCCCTCTCCCCACTGGTAATCACAGTTTGCTCTCAATATTGTGACTCTGCTTCCTTTTTGTATTCACTAATTTGTTGTATGTTTAGATTTCACACGTCAGCAGTATCATACAGTATTTGTCTTTCTCTGTCTGACTTATTTCACTTAGCAGCATAATACCCTCAAAGTGCATCCATGTTGCTGCAAATGGCAAAATTTTACTCTTTTTATGGCTAAGTCATATTCTATTGTATACCACATCGTCTTTATCCATTCATCTATTGGTGGATGCTTAGGTTGCTTCCATATCTTGGCAACTTTAAATAATGCTGCTATGAACCTGTAGTGCGTGTATGGTTTGAATTCATGTTTTCGTTTTATTCAGATACATACCCAGCAAATTTTCAAATCTGAGGAAAGAGCCATGGGAATCTCAGATTCAAGGCCAGTCAGTTAAAGTTCATAAACATAACCAGAGATTTGTGGCTGGCATCTGAAGCAAGGGCGGTATAATGGGACTGAGTCCTTTAACTCATGGATTTGATACCACCTCCAGGTAGAGAGTGTCAGAATTGAACTCCTGGAAATGCAGTTGGGTGCTAGAAAACTGAAAAACTGCTTGGTGTCAGAAAACACCCCAGAGTAATAATATTTATAATGTGATATATCAATTAATAACAAGACTAATTTTGTTATGTAGATTTTAATATAAAAAAATCTAACCTTTTTTAAGCTAAAAATGAACCAATCTTAATTTATAAGTTCTGAAAGGTAGCTATCTAAAACTATTCTAGTTTTTTTTTTTAATCATTTCATATTTTTATTTTTTTTTCCTTTTTTTTTTAAATTTTATTTTTAAACTTTACAATATTGTATTGGTTTTGCCAAATATCGAAATGAATCCACCACAGGTATACATGTGTTTCTAGTTTCAAAAAGTGAAAGTGCACACTAATCTTTTTTTAAACATTTTATAATACCAAAACTTTCCAAATTAACCACATATGCTCTTCCAGTCCCACCTCTAACTCTCCCTGAAATAATCCCTCTGAATTAATATATTTCTTAACCTAAAACACTGTTAAACAATTATTAGTTCCTCAGTAATACTAAAAATCAGAGGAAAACAGCACCATTAGTATAATGGCTTAAAATTATAACCTTTCAACACAGTACAGGGTTTAGTGTTACAAGTTATTTCCAATTTAATTGATGGACTGAATTATGAAACTGAACAGGGCACTCATCTACATAACACTAGACACTCTGAGCTGACACTGAGTCTGATCAAACTAATACTGTAAATGATTAAGAAAATGTACAACAATATTTTTAGGAAATCTATTCAGTCTAGAGAATATAATTTCCTTTACAAAGAGTATCAAATATATGAACATAAAATGCTATTTATTCCATAATTCATGTGCAAGTAATAAGTTATGGAGTAAATAAAACTTATGTTAGAATACTGATCTTCAAGATCCTAAGTAAATATACTGGCAACTAAATAAACCATTTAGACAATCTTGAGAGGATTAGAATGAACAATTTATCACTAATAATCTAGAGCATTACTTTTCAATGCTTTACTAAAAAACTAAAAGTAGTTTTATAGCTTAATTTTGTTGTGTATATTGTGTGTCTTTGTAGTGGAAGAGAGAAAAAACGGTGATGCTGAGAGAATGAATTACTCAGTATAATAAAGTGACCCTTAATAAATGACGACTACTTTGTTACATTCTAGTAAGTAAAACTAACAATCCATCAACTTCATTTCATTTACTCTACTAAATACTTTTTAAGTTGAGAACAATGTAAAATAGGAATACCCTGTCATCTGTAGTTCTAAAAGTGAACAAATAAATTTGACTGTTTTGAACTGAAGCCATGATTTTGGTATTACTGGAACTGAACTCAATTCAAAATGATTTAAACCGAATGAGAAGAGATTATTATCTCAGTAAGCAGAAATCAGTTGATGCAGAGATAGTCAAAAAAAAAAGACTAAAGAGTTAATATCTGATCTAATAAGTACTAAGAAATCACTGTTAAACTTCTAAGCTAGAGAAAAACATTCTCAAAGTGATATGCATGATGAATTAGAGCAGAAAAATGTAAAAGTGATAATCTACCCATAAAATAATAAATACCTAGATTAAAATGGAACAATAACTAGAACAGATAAGTGGAAGGGGGGGAGGAATTAATTCTAAAAACACAAAATTTCATTTATAGCAGGGGTTAACACACTACAGCCCGATACTTGTTTTTGTGCAAACAAAGTTTTATTGAAACACAGCCATGACCATTACTTCACATACTGTCTGTGGCTGCTTGGCACTACAATGGGAGTGATGAGTAGATACAACAGAGATTATATGGCCCACAAACATCTAAAATATTGATTAGCTAACCTATGTTAGTTTCCTAGGGCTGCTGTAATAAAGTACCATAAACTAAATGGCTTAAAATAACAGAAATTTATTCTTTCTCAGGTCTGGAGGCTATAAATCTGAAATCAAGTGTTAGGAGGGCCATGCTCTCTGAAAGGCTCTAGGGGACAATCTGTTTGATGCCTTTGTCTTGGTTTCTGGGATCATCAGCAATCCTTGTCATTCCTTGACTTCTAACTTCATAACTCCAATCTCTGCCTCCACTGTCACATGATAATCTTCCCCCACACCTGCCTTTCCACATGGTTTTCTCCTCTCTTACAAAGACACCAGTCATACTGGACTAAGGACCCATGCTACTCCATATGCTCCTCTTAAATAACTACATCTGAAACAAACTCATTTCCAGATAAGGTCACACTATGAGGTTCTGGGGGTTAGGACTCTAAAATATTTAGGGAGTGGGATACATTTCAACCCTTAACCTGGTCCTTTACATTAAAGTCTGCCAACTCCTGACTTAGAAGACTTAAAAAAAAGAAGAAATAGGTCCACACGTGCCACTGAGGATTTCAAAGCAAAGATCTGGGATTTTGTTTTAGATAAACTAAGCTGAAAACAAGAGTCCTCAAAAGACATCAGGCAGAAAGCCATACATGTAGGTCAGAATCTGCACTGACTTAGAGATGGAAGAAATAAGAGTAACCTAAAAACAGATGAGGAGTTTCAAGGTAAATGTTTTATGTAAGTATTGAAAGTGTTAGTCGCTCAGTTGTATCCAGCTCTTTGCAACCCCATGGACTGTAGCCCTCCGGGCTCCTCTGTGAATTGAATTATCCTAGCAAGAACACTGGCGTGGGTTGCTATTTCCTTCTTCAGGGGATCTTCCTGACCCAGGGATCGAAACCAGGTCTCCTGCACTGGTGGCATATTCTTTACCATTTAAGCACCCAGGGATACAGCAGGTCAAAAATTGATCTTTAGAGAATGCTACTGTTACATAACAATGTGATTAGACAACAGTGTGATAAGAAGATGTCACTGTTATACAACATTAGATAATAATGTAGAAAAAAATGTAATTTAGTATTATATAAACTAAAAGAGAAGCAGTGTCAACAGTGACAAATACAACAAAAAGGTTGAACAGACCTAAAAGATTTGGTAAGAATGAGATCATAATCAAATAAAGAAAACAATTTCTACGAAGAAAACTAAAAGGGACACCAGAGCAGGGGTAAGGTGAGAATCCTTTAAAAAAAAAAAAAAAAAAAAAGCATTATTTATTTGTACAGTGGTTACAGTAGACTATGACGCCGGTGACCCCCAATAAACCACATATGCTGGCATTCATATTTTCATATAATCCTCTCCCACACAAACTCTGAATTCAGCCAATTAACTTTGTTTTAAACCAATTTGATATTAACAGGTATTGGCATGCAGGGGTATAATAAGCACTTTCACACGGGAACCTGTTTTCTTAGAACACTGCCACCTGGAAGGCCAGCTGTCATGTCATGAGGAAGTCTGAGCTAGACCCCTGAATGATGACACGTTAGTAACGGCCAAATGGAGAGACTGAAGGTAAAAAAGTCATTTGAGATATTTCAGCCCAAAAGAGATCACAACTGAATACAACTGCCACCATGACCCTGGGCCATAACTACGGGAACAGAAAATGTACCCAGCAAAGCCCGGTCAACCCAGAGAACCAGGACAAACAACAAATTGTTGTTGTTTTAGACGACAAAATGTGGTGGTGGTTTATAAAACAGAAATAGGTGACATAGAACAGAATATATGTTTGAGAAACGTAAGTACATGAGGCCAAGGATTCTTATAAAACTAGGAAGACATATACGTGTGAAAAAAAGAAAAAATCATGCTAAATACAAAGGGCAAAATTAAAGCATAAAGAAAAAAACTAAAGATGAGGAAAATGGAGTTGAGTCATACAAGGAATAATGGGAAAATTCAAGACTATAAACTTGGTCACGCTGTTACAAGAGAGTATCAGTGAAAAAGGGTCTCCACCTACTTCATCACTTTCATCTACTTCGATTCCACCATCTTTGTCATCATCCATTTGTTTATGTATTGTTTGAAGAGCTTCCAGACTAAATCTATCTTCTTCTGTGAAGCATGGTGGACTCAGTGACATGCATGGATCTGAAATAAAACAAAGGGCAATTACTAACCTGCCACCCCAAAACACAGGCTATAATCAAGACAGTTGAATTTCAAACAAAACCAACAAATTAAATTTCAGACTAAGTCAAACTAAGATGCTTTAAGAATTCTATCTAGTAGGATATTCTTCACATCAAAAGTATAGTATATGAACATACTGACTAAAAATAAATAATCCAACTTAATTGATATCAAACTACAACCAATATTAAATTCAAGTTGTCCACATTCTTATACATCTTCAACAATCATCTTCTTATTCAACTCATGATATTTGTAAATTAACCCCCCCAAAAAACAGATAAACTCCCTCCTTAAAAACTAAAAAAAAAAAAAAAAAAAAAATCACAGAGCACAAGGGGTTTTCTTGTATAAGCCAGTCTAAAATGTAAGTCCTTAGGGCAACATCACAAAGAATACAAGAAAAAGAAATGTAGAACATTGACATGATCCTTAGAAATGTCTTTATCATTTTTCTAACAGATTCTAAGAGTCCATCATATGACTCTCTAAATGTGTAACTTCTTAGATTCAACAAGGAAAAACTGAATTTTAAAAACCTTGTTCTTCATATTTTTCTTAACATAAATTTATTGCCTAAATAATTTTGTACGGAAATGAGTGAATCCTCACATGTAGATTGTCAAAAAATAACAATTTATAGAGAATATGTAATTTTTCATGACTTAAAATGAGATTAATAAAAATTACCTCTTGCTGACCTCAAATAGTAAACAGCCTATACACCAAAATGGAAAAGTACTGTCAAAGCTTCACTCATACCCAATCTGGCTGACTGGCAGATTGGCAAATTCCAAGAACTGATTTATACCAAGTCACTAAAATAGTAAAATAATATCCTTTTAAAATGTCATCAAATCCACATGTATTTCCACAAATAGTGTGGTCTTAAAGTTTTTAAAGTCAAAGCTTTGGTTTTTCCAGTAGTCATGTATGGATGTGAGAGTTGGACCATAAAGAAGGCTGAGAGCCAAAGAACTGATGCTTTTGAATTGTGGTGCTGGAGAAGATTCCTGAGAATCTCTTGGACTGCAAGGAGATCAAACCAGTCAATCCTAAAAGAAATCAACCCTGAATATTCACTGGAAGGACTCTTGCTCACCTGAATTGATTGCAGTTATAATGGCTCGCTGATGCTAAGTCACTTCAGTCGTTCTGACTCTGTGTGACCCCATAGATGGCAGCCCAACAGGCTCCACCATCCCTGGGATTCTCCAGGCAAGAACACTGGAGTGGGTTGCCATTTCCTTCTCCAATGCATGAAAGTGAAAAGTGAAACTGAGCGACTTCACTTTCACTTCACTTTCACTATAATGGCCTAAGAGTATCTAATTCTGCACTGAGGAAAAAAAACAAGAAGTCAGTTGTGGAGATCAACTAGTAACTTCCTTTAAAAACAAAACAAAACAATTTACACCTCTATTACCTACATGTTCTACTTACAGACCATTTTGGCAATTTAACATTTTTAACAGTTTTAAATCAAAACCTAATTTTCATTCCTTTAGTCTTGAAAAGGAAGGAAACAGAAAAGCCTATAAAAATAAGAAAATGAAATTATAAGTTATGTGACATAAATGTGTAAATATTTAAAACTCTGATAACCATTTGCTAAAAATCTAAGAACTTATAAAAATAATGGTCAATTATAATCCCTAATTCACAAAACAATCCAGAACCCTGAGATGCCCCAACTTTTCCTGAATGGATGCAAAATAAAATATAAGCTCTCGGGTATCACCACCACATATGGCATAAAGAAGATTATGTGTAAAATGTGTTATTGCCTCTCAGACATATTTTTATACATATTTTATTTTGCAAATAAGCATGTGAAGTGAAAGTTTATTATAACTAGCACATAAGGAAAGGTTCAGCATCACTCACTCTGATTAAATAGGCCTTGTTGTTAAACTCTCTAAGCAAAGTCAACAGTGAGGACGGTAGAAATGTTAAAAAGTAGAGAAAAGGAGGAAGTCCTATAATCTGGAAAAAACTCGTATGTAAACAAAATTGTATTTTTTTAACTTAAATTAATAAAACACTATCAGAATCTACCTCTGAATTTAACTTCTTCATGACGTATCTCATAAAAACCAACTCTGAGTACTTCTTTCTCTGAATGCCATTCAATCCATTCAACAAATATCTACTGAGCACTACCATGTGTCAGGCATTGGAAATAGCAGTGAACAACAGAGAGAAAAATTTCTCACAAAACTTACATTCTAATGCAGGAGATGAGCACAACAAGGTAAATAAGCAAAATGAATAGCATGTTGTTTTTAGTAACAAAATATTAGAAACAACCTCAACTTTTACTAGTAGCTGCTAACTGCTGCTGCTAAGTCGCTTCAGTCGTGTCTGACTCTGTCTGACCCCATAGAGCAGCCCACCAGGCTCCCCCGTCCCTGAGATTTTCCAGGCAAGAGTACTGGAGTGGGTCGCCAGTGCTTTCTCTGGAATAGCATGTCAGGAGTGGTAAGTATTAAGGAACAACAGAACAAAGAGCAGATAATGAAATGTCAAGGAATTTGAAATTCTCAACTATAATCTTTATTCTCAAATCAGTCTTTAATGTTGTACCAGAATGGCCGAGTGGTTAAGGCATTAGACTTAAGTTCCAATGGATTTATATCCTCATGAGTTCGAACCCACTTCTGGTACAACAGGTCCTGCTTTTGGCTTCCCTGATAGCTCAACTGGTAAAGAAATCCGCCTGCAATACAGGAGACCCTGGTTCGATTCCTGGGTCAGGAGGATCTGCTGGAGAAGGGATAGGTTACCTACTCCAGTATTCTTGGGCTCCCCTTGTGGCTCAGCTGGTAAAGAATCCACCTGCAATGCGGGAGACCTGGGTTTGATCTCTGAGTTGGGAAGATCCCCTGGAGAAGGGAAAGGCTACGCACTCCAGTATTCTGGCCTGGAGAATTCCATGGACTGTACAGTCCATGGGGTCGCAAATAGTCGGACACGACTGAGCGACTTTCACTTTAACCTCTAATTGCTTAATGTGATTTTGTCCATATGACTAAGCTTATGAAAAGGGCAGGGGCCATGTTCTTCCATTTCTCACATGCTCATAATACCCACAACTTAGCTGGACACATTCTGGACCTCTGTAAATTCTGCTATTTCATACATTAACTAAATCACAAAGTTCTAGTCTTCTATACTGTGCAAACCACTGGCCAGCATTAAAGAGATAATAAGAGTATCCTGTACCTAAAAAAGCTCACAGGCTAGGGAAAGGCATGCTGTTGGCACTAAGAACATTAATTGTAGAGTGCTGTGAGAGCATGGAGGGACGGCACCTAATCCAGACTGGGAAAGAAGAGGCAGAACTTTTCTAGAGGTAAACACAGGGAGTTTTAAAGAACTGTATTGATGACCTTGGGAAGGAGAGAAATGCATGCATCATACATTCAGTGTCATGAAAAGAACACAAAACACTCACAGAAATGCAACTGGTTGATATGGCTGGCACAAATTACAATCAGAGGGGAAAAAAATCAATAAACAAGAGACCGAATAGGAGATTGGTAAGAAGGGATAAAAACTCTAAAAGTCGTTTTTCCATACTAAAGAATTTGGATTTTTTACTCTGAAAACTATAAGAAGCCCACTAGGGATTTCAAGGAGAAGACCAACAAAATCAGATTCATATAGAGAGATCAATCTGGTGACAGCGGAAGACAAATGGAGACAAGACTGGGAGGCACAATCATCAGAAGTGCTGCAGGAATCCTGGCAGCACTCAAGAGCCCATGCTCCCAAGGAATGGGAAGGTAAAGGACGAAGACTGCGCTAAGGTTTGGTGTTTTGCCATGATGGAACAGCAGAAGGAAAGGAAAGACAGGAGCTGAGGATACGGCAAGAATGATCCATTTTCCACATGAAATTCTGTTTCCATTTGGTACAGTGTCTTACGGCCTTTGAATTCTAACTTAGATGAGTTGTGAATTCTGAATTCCATTACTTGTTCTAAAAAAACATCTATTTCTGCTTAATTAACTATGCCAAAGCCTTTGACTATGTGGATCACAATAAACTGTGGAAAATTCTGAAAGAGATGGGAATACCAGACCACCTGACCTGCCTCTTGAGAAATATGTATGCAGGTCAGGAAGCAGCAGTTAGAACTGGACATGGAACAACAGACTGGTTCCAAATAGGAAAAGGAGTTCGTCAAGGCTGTATATTGTCACCCTGCTTATTTAACTTATACGCAGAGCACATCATGAGAAATGCTGGGCTGGAAGAAGCACAAGCTGGAATCAAGATTGCCGGGAGAAATATCAATAACCTCAGATATGCAGATGACACCACCCTTACGGCAGAAAGAAGAACTAAAGAGCCTCTTAGCTGACTTTATTTTTTTGGGCTCCAAAGTCACTGCATATGGTGATTGCAGCCAAAATTAAAAGACACTTACTCCTTGGAAGGAAAGTCATGACCAACCTAGACAGCATATTAAAAAGCAGAGACATTCCTTTGTCAACAAAGGTCCATCTAGTCAAGGCTATGGTTTTTCCAGTAGTCATGTACGGATGTGAGAGTTGGACTATAAAGAAAGCTGAGCGCTGAAGAATTGATGCTTTTGAACCGTGGTGTTGGAGAAGACTCTTGAGAGTCCCTTGGACTGCAAGGAGATCCAACCAGTCCATCCTAAAGGAGATCAGTCCTGGGTGTTCATCGGAAGGACTGATGTTGAAGCTGAAACTCCAATACTTGGGCCACCTGATGCGAAGAGCTGACTAATTTTGAAAAGACCCTGATGCTGGGAAAGATTGAGGGCAGCAGGAGAAGGGGACGACAGAGGATGAGATGGTTGGATGGCATCACTGACTCAATGGACATGGGTTTGGGTGAACTCTGGGAGTTGGTGATGGACAGGGAGGCCTGCCATGCTGCGGTTCATAGGGTCGCAAAGAGTCGGACAGGATTGAGTGACTGAACTGAACTGAACCTGTTCCAACGTCTTTTTCATTTTTTTCTCAGTTGTTTTTCCTTCTAGGTTAATTCAGCACAACTGACCATTTTAACTCAAAGTAGGTGATCTAAATTTCTTTTAGAATATACAAACTGATATAAAAGAACTATGCAGTTAACGAATCGGGATTAATAGACAAATTTCAAAGACAACTGCTTAAATACCAAAATCTGTCTCCTTTGCCATCATACAGACATCTACCTTAGCTACCCAAAATGCACCATGTACTCCATAACCAGTTTCTCACTTAAACAAAAATCACCTGTTCATTTTTACACATGATAAAGAGTGCCTGTCCCTGGAAGGCCCTGTGCTTAGTGCAGACACCCACCAAAAATAAATTTCCTCCCCTTAGTGCCCTCATGTGTGTGTGTGTGTGCTAAGTCGCTTCAGTCGTGTCCGACTCTTTGCAACCCTATGGACTGTAGGCTGCCAGGATTCTCTGTCCATGGGATTCTCCAGGCAAGGATACTGGAGTGGGTTGCCATTTCCTTGTCCATGGGATCTTCTCAACCCAGAAAATAAACCTGTGTCTGTCTCCAGCATTGGCAGGCAGTTTCTTTAACACCAGTGCCACCTGGGAAGCTTTCAGTGCCCTCATCTTGTGTTAAACGCAACATGAAGCAATGTATCTTTTCAGCATTATGCTGAGCATTCCTTTCTTTTCTCTGAATCAAGAGCAGCACATTCCAGTGAGAAAAAAATAAAAAAGAAATCAGCTGAAACAGAGAAAGACTTAACCAACCAAAGTCAGCAATCAACACCATTGTTAAGTTCTATCCTGCTTTCCTTTACCCAAACAAATGCTCAGTCTGATTCTGCAGAAATAACTAATGAATTAAAATGATTTTACCTAGTAAGAAGCATCTAATGTATTCTAGAAGCCAAAGCTATTTTATGTACGTAATATAATCCATACAACGTTGTGTGAAGAACATATTCGTTTTTCAGATGAGGAAATGAGACTTATGAGTAACCTGCTAAAGATTACACCCCTAGAAATGACAGACTTGGGATTCACACCAGTCTTCAAATTCATGTTTGAGTGTCAGTACAATGAATATAAATACATCAGTGTTTCCCGTGTCAGAGAAGAATAAGGAATCGCTATCATAGATCATGCCCAAACCTGGCTGAGAAGCAGAGAAAACCAAGAAACACAATTGTATCCCATGGAAGAGGATCATTAGACACCTCATGAAAGACAATCTAAAATACAGACCTACACTTCTTAGCTTTCTTCTCCTTTTGATAATAACGTACCTTTAACTCACACTCCCCTTGAACAAACCTTTACTATATTACCACAGTGATAGACATATATTGAAAGTTTGAAAATGAAAGTGTTAGTTGCTCAGTCATGTCTGACTCTGCTATCCCATGGACTGTGGCCCACCAGGCTCCTCTGTCCATAGAACTCTCCAGGCAAGAACACTGGAGTTGGTTGCCATTCCATTCTCCAGAGCATCTGTTTGACCCAGGGATCGAACCCGGGTCTCCCATATTGCAGGCAGATTCTTTACCGTTTGAGCCACCAGGGAAGAACTGAAAGCTTAAACATATATAAATATCAGAAGCCAAATAAACTGCTGAATATAAGTTTTTACCTGGAAAAATGTAGAATGCCAGGCTTCAGTTTAGAAGCCAGGTATATAAAGGGTAAAAACAAAGTTAAACATGGCAAATGCAATGACAGACATGTAATAAATATATAATGGCAGCAAAACTTAGAACGTAGTCCTGCACAGCAAGAAAAAGAAGAAAGATACATTCACACTGAATCTTGAAAGATGAGCAAGTGTTCTCTAGGAAGACATCAATAGGCAAGAACATAAGCTGCTAATAGTTATTATACTAACAAACTAATGATGACAACAGCTATCAATTATGGAGTGTCTATTACACATCACATAAATCTATGTTACATATTATACATTTCACTTTGCCTATAAAATAGGCACTATTATTACCATTTGACAAGGTAATTAAGAGATAAGACTGACAGTATCAATGAAGGCCAGATTATGGAGGGATCTACAGATTACTATAAAGTGCCAAAAAGGGGAAAAAATATTAATAGATTACTCACTGAAACCCCCTATTTGCAGTTTCCCCAACCTGCAAAGCTCTTTTTCCCAAGTACACCCATTGTTGGTAACTCTTTTCATTCCAGCACAAATGTTTCTCCTCAGAGGTCATCTTCTTTCCTCACCTAAAATATTCCCCGTCTTTTCTATTTGCTATGTTTTTCTTCACAGCACTTAATCACAGCGCATATATTATGTATTTATTTCCTTACTTTCCACTCCTCCACTATAATGCAGTCATGAGATTATAGGCACTGCTCTTCCTTGAGTGCCTAGAACAGGGCCTGGCACACAGTCCGCACTCAAAAAATGCGTTCACTGAATTACTTACATAACTGGTTTCCAATATAAATTTTTGGAAGAGAAAAACTTTTCACGAAATTACTTGGCTGATTAGAAAACTAAGACGTAGAAAATGACAATAAAAATCCCTTACCTCTTTACGACACTGACGTTAGTCTAAGCAGTTAGTTGAAATCTATTAATATTACTCCTCCTTTCATGAAAACTATTCAGTAGTCTTCAAGAGCCTGAAGTATGAAATCTTATCTATCCACTGTCAAAGACAGCTGTATAAATACTTAATGAACAAAATATATAACACATTATAAAAAAATGGAAGGAGAACTTTAAAATATTTAAGATTCAAGGCTCTAAAACTTGAGCAGTAAAGATAAAATTTCATGAAGGCAAGGCCTAAGCTTGTTTTTACTGATTGTTGTTTTAGTCACTCAGTCATGTCCAACTCTTTGCAACCCCATGGATTGTAGCCCACCAGGCTCCTCTGTCCATGGGATCTCCCAGGCAAGAATACTGGATAGGGTTGCCATTTCCTTCTCCAGGGGATATTCCCAACTTAGGGATCAAACCCAGCCCCCTTGCACTGGCAGGCAGACTCCTTAGCACTGAGCCACCAGAGAAGCCCCATTTTATTGATTACTATACATCACTATTATTATATATATTATGATATATGTATATTATTATTATACAGTGTGTACATGATCAGATGCTTCAGTCGTGTCTGACTCTTTGCGATCCTATGGACTGTAGCCCACCAGACTCCTCTGTCCACGGAATTCTTCAAGCAAGAATACTGGAGTAGGTTGCCATGCCTTCCTCCAGGGGATCAGCACTCCTAATAAATAATTATGCCTGACTGATTTTTACATGCAAGCAATTGCATTTTTGGTGGTATTATGAAAAAGAAATTGGATTTTAATAAGCAGGGTTTTGAAAAAAGAGAAAACAACAAACCCAAAGAGGAAATAAGATAAGATCTGGGACCCACAAAGAGCAGTCTGCTGGCAGACTGGCTCTCAGCAGAGAGTGCTACTCAGTGCTCCTCCCTGTTCACCTCTCCCAGATGCTGCCTCTGGCCTTCACAAGAGTGGGGCGGGAAGGTCAGTCCCACAGTACAAGGAACTGTCCTCTGCTAGACAACACTCCTCCCTAGAAGGAGGAAGGAAAACACTAGCAAGTGGAGAAGCAGTAGGATGTGAATCTGGTGGCCTGGGGCTACTAGTCAGTGAATGACAAGGAACCAAGAATTAAAATAAATTTAAAAAAAAATAGAATATTCAAGGAACTACTGATAAAGTTTTAAGTGGCTGGGAAAGATGAAGGTGGGAGGAGAAGGGGACGACAGAGGATGAGGTAGTTGGATGACATCACCAACTCAATGGACATGAGTTTGAGTAAACTCGGGTGATGCACAGGGAGGCCTGGCGTACTGCAGTCCATGGGGTCACAAAGAGTCACACGACTGAGCAACTGAACTGAACCGTGACTTGTTGGTAACTATAACAGAGATAAGTCACAATTTATATTTTGTATAGTGCTTTCAAGTTTAAAAAAATGCTTTCCTATATACTCAGTTTCATTTTAATCTACAGAGGAAAACTACAGTCTCAGTTAACATGCTTGTCACCACTGAATGCCTATTCCAACTGCAGGCAGGAAGTAACAGAACATAAACCACAATCACAGCAGTTGGTCAGATGGAAAAGGTCAGACTGAAGTGACAACTGAAATGTAGTCAGAGAAAGGAGGCAACCATGACTGACATTTCTGAACTACAAGTCTAGGTAAAACAAAGGTACACTTCTATTTGGCTGAGTGTAACCAAACAACATCGTTACAAATGCATCAAAAGTGATTGCATTAAGCCTTTACTAGAGACCAATATTTATGCCATATTCTTCATTTTTTTGTCCCAGTCAATTGATACAGGTAGGGGTACAGTTCAGAAATGTAAGAAAAATAAGAACTTAAGAAACAAATGAACCTGAAAAAGCAAATCCAGTCTTTAAAGCTAGTTTCCCTCCTACAAAACCTTGAAGGTCAGCAGTTTCATAACAACTAAGAAGGAGAGCCAGCTGACTTTTAATCACAAACCAATGACTGAAGCCCATTAACAATGTGTAACATCATATATTGCCAAGAACTTGACTTACCACACTGGCGACTGTTTATGAGTCTCATGATTAGGCTTTTCTTAATTACTACCACTGAGAGAAAAATTTTAAACAACTATTGTTCATACTTAGTACTTTCATTAATGGCTCCCAAGCCACTTATCAAATTAAATACTTCAATCAGAGTATTTTGAGATATTTTCTCTAAAATCTTCAGAGATTACCATTCGGTGTCATTTTCCAATAAACCAACAATCTGATTCAAATTCAAAAAGAAAGTGAATAATGCCTTCTTTCTTTTTTGATATCCTCTTTAAGGCAGAGTCTATCGTCCCTTATTTTCCCAGTGTCAAGCATATCACCAAAATCTGCCATATAGGAGGATTAATTTATTTTTTTGAGAAACATCCATTGATATTATCAAATTATGGCTTAATTATTATACTCAACAGAAAATAAAGGGCCTGTTCTTTGAAATCTCTTCTGACTAATGACTGGAGCTCTGAATGACTGACTTTGTTGACAAAGAAGTAGTCTGACTCTTGTAAAGAGAAAAAAACTTTCCCCAATCTGTTAGCTAAAAATTTCCCTTAAAAACTGCTAAGTCCAAAAATACCTTCCAAATGTTTTAAACAGACTATTGGATACAAACTCAGTTACTTAGGTCCCTTTTCCCTTTCCAGGGACATCTTTCAACTTACCATCTCTGATTATTTTACTCCCACTTATTCCCCAGCCCACACAAAACATGTTGTCCTTGTCACCTCAAGAAGTTCCTGCTAATCTTCTCAAAGGTAGGAGACAGAAGGTAATCCCCTCTGCCTCAAAACTCTTAATATGCAATTCATTTACCAAACATTCCTCAATCCAAAAATATCTACACTTATATTCATGGTTAACCAATATGTTCCTTTGATTTTAATAATCAACTTATTAATATTAATAAATATTAATAAATGAGCAGGAGTATTTATGCAGCTGTATTCATCTCTAGATTCACTGACAGATGCCTAATTTTTCCAATTTTATTTTATACTATAACCTCCTAGAAAGCAATACTATATCTGTACATGACATTGTTGTATCTGTCATATGCAGGAAAATACTGCTGACTAGGTGGAAAAAACAGAAGTAAACAGGTGCATGTATACACTTATTTACTGACTCCTGGTTTCCCAGGATGCTATGAACACTAATGACGATTAGCAATATTATGTGCACAGAGCAATGGAATAGCTTTGCTTATTTTCATTTGTTTTGAAGGGAAGAAAATGGTAATTCAAAATTACAACCAGAACATTGTGCATGTACTTTATGCCACTAATTCATATTCTTAAAGTGGTTAAAATTATAAATTTGATGTTACATATATTCTATAATTTTTTAAAAAGCTATGAGCAAAACAAGTAGGAAAAAAAGACTATTAAAACCATTCTACTTATATCAACACTTTGGAAAATAAAGAACATTACTGGTACTACCAGGCACTGATCTAAGAGCATGACACTGTTTCACTTCTTTCTCAGCACAAGAAACCAACAACAATAAGAAAATAAAAACGGTATCCCAATTTTACTGATGAGAAAGGTTGAGCACTCTATAGGGGAAAAAAGAACTTTCAATTCATTCTCATTCTGCCACTTATTATACAACCTCAGGAAAGTTATTTAACTTCTTTGCCTTAACTACTTCATCTATAAAATGGGAGTAACAGTATATTTACAAGGTTGTTATTAGGATTAAATGAGATATCTATGTATAAAACATCTAGCACAGTGTTGGCACATACTTAGAACTCCACAAACAACACTCAAGAGATACCTTTTATTATTATTATTATCCAGAAAGGTAAAGTGCCCGTTGAAAGTAAACAGCACAGCAGGAATTCAATGCCAAGTCTCTTGCAATCTAAGTGTACTCTTCCTATTATACTGCTATTACCTTAACAGACAGCAAAAACATTAGTTTTTAATTAGACTTAACTCTGAATATCTTTTGCCTGATCTCAAAACCAAATACACCCTAAAATATAAAGAGAGAAGTTAAAGAAGGAATAGAGAGTTTGTTGGATAACTTACATGCCAGTTGCTTTGCTTGGCTAATTCTACTTCTCTCAACAGCCCTACCAAGTTGAAAACACACTAGAGCTTCTCACGATGAATTAGCCAAGACTCTCATATGTAAAATAATTTACTCCCAGGTCAAAAGTTTTAATCATTTTGCTGAAATTCAACCTAGATCTGTCCAAATCCAAAGAACTTAATTTTTCCCTATATCCCACAATCTGTCAAAAGAAAAAGACTTCTCAGTTTTAAAAATACCCAAAAAGAATATTTTGTGCAATATTCTTATCACCTGAAACATAACAAGCACTCATTAAGTAAGTATATACTGAATGAGTGCATCAATACAGAAAGTTAATGAGTGGTCATGGGGTAGGCTGGCTTATATTATATTTGCCTAACTTTTAATTACACTAGAAAACTTTCTCTTTTATATGGAACAATCATATCAACAAAGTATGACCAAACCACCAACTGTGATAACAAACTGAGCACTTGAGCTGACAGCAACTTCACTCTTAACAAGTGCTAAGGGTCAAAAACTCTAAAGTCATTCTTGATGACACTCATACACATCACATCTGACCTCAAGAAACCTGCTGGTTCTCCCTCTGAAACATTATGTAGACTCTGCCCTATTCAGGGTCACCATCTGTTGCATGGATTACTGTCCCTCATCTTTAATGTCTTCTGTCTCCTCCTGTTATAGCTAAATCCATGGCCACCCACAATAACCACCCCTCTGTAAACACCCTCACCTCCTTCTCTATTATCTCACTTGGTTAGCCAGGCCACAACCTTGATAAAAATCTAATTCTCCACCTACTGTACCTCTATACCCATGCATCTAAACAAGGCTGATCATGATGCCTGAAATTCATAACCACAGACTTCAATGGCACCCTAATGTTGCCAGGTAATCATACTGTAACTATCTGGTCTATTCACTCTCCCAGTCTATTTCACACCTTCCTGATCCTCAACCCTTAATGTCTTATCCTCATCCTTATTCATGGCAATGACTCTGCTTCTCATGCTTCACTGAAAAAAAATTTTTTAATGAAGCAATTAAAAGAGATTTTCCATAAACTCTCATGACCAATCAACCTCCCAGTGTCTGCACCTCATACTGTGCCTCTGACCTACTGACACAGATGAATTATCCAACTTCCTATATAATGTTAATCTCCTTGTGAACTAAATCTCACCTCAATGAACTCCTCAACAGCACTACTCCAAGTATTCATCCTTAACATTTTAACATTTTGTTCTCAGCAGATCACTAGCATCAGAATATAAACATCCTTTTCTCTCATTCTTAAAAAAAAAAAAAAAGGCAAAATACTTTTTAATTTCACTTCACTACTCCTCTTTCAGAAAATCTCCTTGAAAACACTGTTAATTTACCATCTCTAATTTCTCTCCTCCCTTTCTGTTAAAATACACTCCAACCAAAACAATCTTGAGAAAGAACAAAACTGGAAGAGTCAAGTTTCCTGACTTCAGACTATACTACAAAGCTACAGTAATCAAAACAGTATATGGTACTAGCACAAAAACACATACAGATCAACGAAACAAAACACAGAGTCCAGAAATAAACCCACACACTTAGGGTCAATTGATCTCCAACAAAGGAAGCAAGAATATACAATGGAGAAGACAGTCTCTCAAATAAGTGATACTAGCAAAATTGGACAGCTATATCTAAAAGAAAGGAATCAGAACATTCACCAATCCATATACAAAAGTACACTCAAATGGATTAAAGACGGAAACATAAGACCAGATACAGATACTATAAAACTCTTAGAGGAAAACATAGGTGGAACACTCTTTGACATATTTCACAGCAACATTTTTTTGGATCTGTCTCCATAAAGCAAAGGAAATAAATGCAAAAATAAACAAATGGGAACTAATTAAACTTAAAAGCCTTTGCATAGCAAAGGAAACCCTCAACAAAAAGACAATCTACCAAATGGGACAAAGTATTTGCGAATGATATGACCAATAAGGGATTAATACCCAACATATATAAAAAGCTCATATCGCCTAACATCAAAAACAAACAATTTAAAAATGTACAAAAGAAAACAAACATCTTTTCCAAAGAGGAAATGTAGACGGCCAACAGGTAGGCACATGAAAAAATGGTCACCATCGGTGATCACCAGAGAAATGCAAATCAAATACACAATGAGATTATCACCTAATACCTATCAGAATGGCTATCATCAATAAGAACACAAATAACAAACATTGGAGAATATGTGGAGAAAAAAGAACCCTCATACACTGTTGGCGGGAATGTAAACCGGTGCAGCCAGTATGGAAAACAGTAGGGAGGTTTCTAAAAAAATTAAAAAACAGAACTATCATTTGACCCAGCAATTTTTCTCCTGGGTATATATCTCCCTCAAAAAGAAAAAAAAAAATCAGAATACTAATTCAAAAAGATATACGCACCTCAATGTTCAAAGCAGCATTACTTATAATTGCCAATATATGGAAGCAACCCGAGGGTCCACCAACAAAAGATATGGTATATAAATACAATGGAATACTACTTAGCTATAAAAAAGAATGAAGTTTTGCAGCAATTTGGATACACTTGAAGGGTATTATAGTGAGTGAAATAAGTCAGAAAGAAAAAGACAAACACTGTAAGATACTACTTATGTGGGGAATCTAAAAAATACAACTAGTGAATATAATGAAAAATAAAAAGGAAGAGACTCACAGATATAGAAAGCAAACTGTGCTTGGGGGAAAGAGGCAATATATGGGTGGAGAAATGGGAGGTTCAAACTACTGGGTATAAGACAGGATCAAGCATGTATTGAGTTGGCCAATAAGTTCATTCAGGTTTTTCCATAAGATGTAATGAAAACCCCAAACAAACTTTTTAGCCAACCCAATATTGTGCAACAGAGGAAACATAGCTAACATTTTGTAATAACTGAAAATGGAAAGTAACCTTTAAAAAATTGAATTTATAAAATGTTTTAAAATACATTCCAGTCAGGTTTGTGCTCTTACCACTTCAGCTAAACAGTCCTGGTCAAAATCACCAGTGATCTCCACATTATTAAATTCAGTAGTCAATTCTCAGTTCTCATATTACTTGGCCTATCAGTAAGTATCTGCCACAGCTGATCAGTCTCTTCTTTTTCCAGATTTCAGGACAACATGGTATTGTCATTCTCCTCCTCATGGACTGCTTTTTCTGTCTTCTCTTCCATAGGGCAAAGGAAATTTGGGGGGCTGATGGCTATGTAAATTATCTTGACTGTGGCAAAGATTTATATACATATTCTAACTGTGGCAAAATATATATACATATACTAACACTTTGCCAACTGTACACTTTTAATAGAAACCATTTATTATACGTCAATTATACCTCAAAAAAAACCCGTCAGCCTTCACATACTATTCCTGGTCTCTCAGACTGCTCAGAGATCATGACAACAGGATTATTAAAGTTGTTTTTAAACCCTAGAATGAAAATATCCCGGCCACTGAGAACAGTTAGTTCCTTTCTCATCCTATTCTCTCAAAATAACTTGGATCTACCGTTTTCAATCAAATTACTTTACTAACAAAAGAGAGAGTCAAACGGGTGGTGAAGAGTTTGACTCTCTATTGTCATCCATTATGATTACAAGGTCAGAAATAATCTGCTGCTGCTGCTGCTGCTGCTAAGTCGCTTCAGTCATGTCTGACTCTGTGTGACCCCATACACGGCAGCCCACCAGGCTCCCCCATCCCTTAGATTCTCCAGGCAAGAACACTGGAGTGGGATTTCTCTCCAAACATTCAAAATGTCTCTTATTATTCTTAGCAGGGTCGGCAATCCTCAGCTAAATTTGGCCTTTAAGAACTATGAAAATGGTTGCCAGAGATCTGTGCCACTTTCTTATTTACTATCAGCTATGTGTCCTATTTTCTATCTTTTCATAATTTTATACCCCTGTCTCAACTAACATTAACCTATATCAAGTATTTTAATAAATACTACCAATAAGTGATTAATAAGTAAATAGTACTTAAAACATGAAAAGAAACATATACATTAAAATATTTAACAAAAATTCAAATATGTGGGGGGGACATGTAAAACCGTCAGAGATAGCAAGACTTCATGGAAATTAAATATTCAAGAAACCACTCTAGTTACACCACAACTTCAAAAGTTTAGAGAACTCAACAGCAATGAGAAACTCATGGAGACACTGGTGGGATGGTGTCAGATTTGTTTGGAATAGAATATTCAGGTAGCTCCAGTATGTGGATGTAAGGACAACCAGTTAGAGGCAGAGAGACAAGTTATTTTATTATCCCAAGCGACAAGGTCTAAACTAAGGTTATGCTTATAAGGTGAGACAGAATGAGGCAGATTACAAAAGTGTTTAAAAGATAAATTGTATTAATTCCTAGAACTTTCATTTAATTCCACTATGGTATGCAGTTTCCATTAAATAAAAGACTTTCTTGATTATCAAGCATAAAGACAACGATGAATCATTTTCCTCTGTACTTCATAATTTTACAGAAAGACACACTAGAGGAATAACCTAAATTTCTGAATGATTAGAGACTAAAAACTAAGCTCATATAAACCTTTTTTTTTTTTTTTTTTTTGGCACAGTTAACAACAGGAAGACTGTTCTGACAGAAAACCTAAGAGAACTCCACCACATGACAGGCTGGAACACTGCAACAGGTCCCTTGCACTTCAGGATATGAAGAAAGGACAAGATGCAGGGTGGCATCAATTAAGTAGAATCTGGCTTAGAAGGATATGATGTCAAAAAGATGGACAATTACTGCATTCTTCCTGCCTACAGAACTCAATCAGATATTTCTAAGAAATGATCTAGAAGGGAATAAAGAAGCCATTCATAAAATAATACTGATCACTTTAAGTAATATGAGCTTTGCTTCCTGAAATGACTGTGTATATCCTATATTGAAAAGTCTTATTTACACTATTACCATAATCCAGGCATAAATTTAGCTTTCATCCAAAGAAACAGCTTTGTCACTAAGATGATTTCTATCCTAAATGTAGCTATACTCTTAACAATTTACAGCAAGGCTCTTTGCAAATTAGCAATCTGAAGATTGCAGAACTGGGTCAGTTTTCTAAACACAAACTTTTAGCTCTATTTTTGACACTGGTGGTGAGGAGGGGAGTAGAATAAGTGTGAACAACAATTGTATGTCGTCAGTCTATCAAAAGCTCAAATCCATCTGTAAAGCAATCATCTTTTAATAAAAAATAATTTTTTTAAAAAAAGCACAAATCCAGTTCCAGCCTCTCTACCTCTCCATCACTGCCATCAGAGAGAACCTCAATGCTTCGCCCACAGCCTTCCTGTAATGGTCCCTATCTCCAGGACCACCATGCTACAAACATATCTTCCTTTATGGTCACCACATCTTTAGGATACGATGATGGTCACATCTTCCCCTCCTGTTGAAATCCTTCAGTACTTCCTAGTCTCCCATAGAGACTCCCCAGACTCCCCAATCTCCACAATACGAAATACAAGACACATTCTGATCCCTGAAGGATCTCTTCACTAGTGATTACCTTCCTCTATAAAGACTCCCTGATTTCGTAACAGGTACTTCCTATTCTTCACTCTTTTAGCATTTTTATACATAACTATTATAATTACAAGTAGTAGTCTACCTATCAACGCTAAAATTTCCTAAATAATCACAATACCTTCAACTTCGGCATCAGACGAAAGTCGTAATTTCAATTTTATCACAATAACCATGTAACCTTCAGCAAATCTCAACATCTCTGGTTCTTAGTTTCCCTAGCTACAAAATTAGCATAAAATACTCATCTTCATGACTTCTTATGAGTAGCATTGAAAAATACAAGTAAAAAGCAATACTTCACTTTAGTAAACTTGAAGAACCACAGTGCAGCTAATAACACTCATAAAACCTAAAAAGACACTCACATTTATTACATAAAGGAACTAAACATTCTCTATGGAGGTATAAGCACTACCTTTGTGACAGGATGTATGTAATGAGTTTTATTTGAATAAAATGTCTTGTTTTTCAGAACAAAGAAGTCATAAGCCGTGTTAAATGTCACCTTCAACTTTAAATCAAAGTTACTTTAAACAAAATTACCATTAATTTTATATAAATCCTTATTAACTCCTCAGGGGCTTTCCTGGTGGTTCAGACAGTAAAGAACCTGCCTGCAATGTGGGAGACTTGGGTTCGATCCCTGGGTCAGAAAGATCCCCTGGAGAAGAAAATGGCAAACCACTCCACTATTCTCACCTGGTGAATTCCACAGTCACAGGAGACTGGCAGGCTACTATCCACAGGGTTGCAAAGAGTCGGACACAACTAAGCAACTATATCTAACTCCTCAGAGAAATTTCTATTCATACAAAATCAACACAGCCTCAGTTTCTAGAAAATTTTTACTTACTATTAACAACTCTAGCATGTAATTGATTTAAAATATGGGTCACATACTTTCTACAAGACATGTGGGATTTTAAAGTTGCCTTAGCAAACCTGGGCTCCTCCCATTAACAAGTCCCCGTGTGCCTCATCATTTCACAAGTAATAAACTTCCTGGGAAAGGAGGGGTGAAAAAGGAAGGAAAGAGGAAATTCTCAAACAAGAACAGATAGCAGGAACTGGAGATAATAATTAGCAACTGAAATACGTGCTGTACTAATGATGGAGAGGGGTTTCCCAAGTGGCACTAGTGTAAAGACCTTGCCTGAGAATGCAGGAGACATAAGAGACGTGAGTTCGATCCCTGGGTCGGGAAGATGCCCTGGAGGAGAGCATGGCAACCCACTCCAGTATTCTTGCCTGGAGAATCCCCATGGACAGAGGAGCCTGGCTACAGGGCTACAGTTCATAGGGTTGCAAATAGTCCGACACGACTGAAGCAACTTAGCATGCACGCACAATGGGGCAAGAGGAGGTTAAGCTGGAGGAATGGAGAAGAGAGTGGTCTGGGGTCTTCAGTTACTGAAGCAGTGACAGGGAGGAAAAAGCCCCCACAAACAGGATGCTCTTGTTGTTGTTTAGTTGGTAAGTCGTGTCTAACTCTTTTGTGACCCTGTGGACTATAGCCCATCAGGCTCCTCTGTCCGTGGAATTTCCCCACCAAGAATACTGGAGTGGGTTACCATTACATCCTCCAGGGGATCTTCCCGACCCAGAGATGGAATCCATGTCTCCTGCATTGGCAGACGGATTCTTTACCATTAAGCCACAAGGGAAGCCCACAAACAGGATACAATATACGGCATCTTCAAAGCTCAAACCCTTCCCACTATCAGTTTCAACTTAAATTTGAAGGAAACAATTTTCTTCAAGACTATATTTAGTGAGGGGCTTTCCAGGTGGAGCTACTGGTAAAGAACCCACCTCCCAATGCAGGAGATGTAAGAGACACAGGTTCGATCCCTGGGTTGGGAAGATCCCCTGGAGGAGGGCACGGCAACCCACTTCAGTATTTTTACCTAGAGAATCCCATGGACAGGAGAGCTTGGTGGGCTACAGTCCGTGGGGTTGCAAAGAGTTGGACATGACTAAAGCAACTTAGCACAAGCACGTTTAGTGAGAATAAAGAATCAAGTAGACAAATTAGATTTCAAGAAACTATCTCATAGACACAGTTGATTTGAAAGTCATGTTAAACATAAGGTAAAATTTTACTAAAATTATTCTGAACTAATGGTTTTTTAAGTAAAATTTCAACTGAATTTCAAGTACAAAGTTATGCAGCAACCACAAAGAGCTTTACTTCTTACTGAATTACATCAATTTTAATCCCTGAAAAGTATAACAAGGTTCTCTTTGTCTAAACTGTGGTGGAAAAAAAAAAAGATCAATAACTTCTCTGAAGCAGTTTTAATTACTTGTAACTTAAGAAACTAAAGTCTTAACATTCCTTTTTCTCCCTAATATCAAGTGTACTTTTCTACCTGACCTCTTAGGAATGATACAGTCATCTATGTGCCTAAAGAAGTCAGTCTCTCTCAAGTACCCAGTATTTAATTTGAAGGAAGACAAAATAGGAAAAGCCAATAATTTGGGAAACAAGAAGCCCAGACCGTGCAGAGAGCTCTATATATACTCCAGTAGCTTCTATTATCTAAAAAATGGAGGGATTCAACCAGATCTCAAAGGTTACTTTTTTAACCAAAATCACACAAAGACAGTGCACACAAAAATGAAAAGTACACATCAATATCTCTAATGAACAAAGATACAAAAATCCTCAACAAAATACTAGCAAACTGAAACCAACAATACATTAAAAGGATCATACCATTGTCAAGTGGGATTTATCCCAGAGATGCAAGGATTTTTCAATAACTGAAGATTATCAATGTGATACACATTAACAAACTTAAGAATAAAAACCACACGATCATCTCAATAGACACAGAAAGTTTCTGACAAAGTTCAACATCCATTTATGATTTAAAAAAAAAAAAACTTTTCAAAGAGCAGGCATGGAAGGAACATGTCTCAATATATAATCAAGACTATATATGACAAACACGCAGCTAACAACATACTCATGGTGAAAAGCTGAAAGCATTTCCTCTAAGATCTAGAATAAGACAGGGATGCCCACTTTCACCACTTTTATTCAACATAATATTGGACTTTTATTCAACATAATACTGGACCACAGTGGTCAGAAAAGAAAAAGAAATAAAAGGAATCCAAATTGGAAGGAAAGAAGTAAAACTATCACTGTTTGCAGATGACATGATACTGTAAGTAGAAAATCCTAAAAACACCACGAAAAAACTACTAGAGCTCATCAATGAATTTAGTAAAGTTGCAAGGTACAAAATTAATATACAGAAATCTTACATTTCTTAACCCTAACAAAATACCATCAGAAGAGAAATTAAGGAAACAAACACATCAAAAAGAATAAACTATCTAGGAATAAAGCTACCTAAGGAGGTAAAGGACTTCCCAGGTGGCTCAGACCAATGCAGGAGACCCAGGTTCAATCCCTGGGTGGGGAAGATCTCCTGGAGAAAGAATTGGCAACCCACTCCAGTATTCTTGCCTGGAAAATCCCATGGATGGAGGAGCCTGGTAGGCTACAGTCCATGGGGTCACAAAGGGTCAGACATGGCTGAGCAACTTCACTTTCACTTTCAAGGAGGTAAAAGACTTATAGTCAGAGAACTGTAAGACGCTGATGAAAGAAAATGAAGACAACACAAACAGGAGGAAAAATATACCATGTTCATGGACTGAAAGAAATAATGTTAAAATGATGATATTATCCAAAGCAATCTACAGATTCAGTGCCATCTCTACTAAAACATCAAGGGCATTTTTCACAGAACTAGAACAAATACTTTTAAAATCTATACGGACAGACAAAAGACGTCAAATAGCCAAAACAATCCTGAGAAAGAAGAACAGAGCTGGAAGAACCATGCTCCGTGACTTCAGATTATACTACAAAGCTACAGTAATCAAAACAGTATGGTACCAATACAAAAACAGACACACAGAAGATTACTGAAACAAAAGAGAGAGCCCAGAAACAAACTCACAGAGACAAGAATACACAACATATACAAGACAGTCTCTCCAACAAACAATGCTGGGAAAACTGGACTGCTGCTGCTAAGTCACTTCAGTCGTGTACGACTCTGTGTGACCCCATAGACGTCAGCCCACCAGGCTCTCCTGCCCCTGGGATTCTCCAGGCAAGAACACTGGAGTGCGTTGCCATTTCCTTCTTCAATGCATGAAAGTGAAAAGTGAAAGTGAAGTTGCTCAGTCGTTTCCAACTCTTAGGGACCCCATGGACTGCAGCCTACCAGGCTCATCCATCCATGGGATTTTCCAGGCAAGAGTACTGGAGTGGGTTGCCATTGCCTTCTCCGGGGAAAACTGGACAGCTACATGTAAAAGAATGAAATTAGAACATTTTCTAACACTACACACAAAAATAAACTCAAAATGGATTAAAGACCGACTTATAAGACAAAACCATAAAAATGCTAGACGAAAACATAGATGGAATACTCTATGACATAAATCACAGCAATAATTTCTGGTTCTGTCTCCTAAAGGAAAGAAATAAAACCAAAATAATCAAACGAGACCTAATTAAACTTAAAAGCTTTTGCCCAGCAAGGGAAACCATTGACAAAACAAAAAGATAACCATCTGAAAGACAGAAAATATTTGCAAGTGATATTACCAATAAGGGAGTTAATATTAAAAATGTATAAACAGCTCACACAACTCAATACAAAAAAATAAAACAACCCAAATGAAAAATGAGCAGAATCTAATAGACATTTTTCTAAAGAGGAAATGCAAATGGCCAAAAGGCACATGAAAAGATGATCACCACCAGTAAAACTCAGAGAATGCAAATTAAAATCAAAATGAGGTATCACCACACACCTGTCAGAATACCTGTCATCAAAAAGAACACAAATAACAAATGTTGGTGAAGATGTGGAGAAAAAGAAACCCTCCCACACTGTTGGTGGAAACGTAAATTGAAGTAGCCACTGTGGAAAACATTATGGAAGTTTCTCTAAAAACTAAATAAAGAACTACCATTTGACCCAGCAATTTCATTACTGTGTATATATATGCAAAAAAAAACCAAAAAAAACAAAAAACAAACAAAAAATCAGAACACTAATTCAAACAAATACATGCACCCCAATCTTCACAGCAGCATTTATACAATTTTCAAGATATGTAAGTAACTTAAGCGTTCATCAACATATGAAAGGACAATGAAGATATGGTATGTGTGTATACACACACCCATATATATACATATAAAATGGAATAATACTCAGCTATAAAAAAGAGTGAAATGGATGGACTTGGAGGGTATTATGCTGAGTTAAATAAGTCATACAGAGAAAGACAAATACTATATGATACCACTTCTGTGTGGAATTTTAAAACACAAAAAACTAGTGAATATAGCAAAAAGAAACACACTCACAGTTATGAAGAACAAACAGTAGTTACCAGTGGGAAGAAGTAGGTGGTAAGGCCAAGACAGGGGTAGGGGATTAAGCCGTACAAACTATTATGCATTAAATAAATAAGCTACAAGGATATATTGCACAACACAGGGGAAAGAGCCAGGATTTCATAATAACTGCAAGTGGAGTGTAACCTTTAAGAACTGTGAATTACGTGGCACACCTGTAACATACAATACTGTAAATCAACTATACCTCAGTAAAAAGTTTCCTTCTCATGTCTCTCTTCAAACATATTATCTATATCCATGATCTTTTAAACTTTTCATATATACATATATATATATATATATATATAAAATAGTGTACGGTTATAAAGCACTTCTCAGTTTTTCCTCATAAGTAGATATTTTTACAAATAAGAAATCTGAAACCCCAAAAGTAAAAGATATACTCAATGATTTTAAGTAGCAGAGCAAGAAGCTGAAGTTAGATACCTAGCTCAAAGTCCTCTAAAGATTCCTTGAAGATTCATTATTTGGAAAGCTTACAAATTTAAGAAGCTTAAAACACAAATCTAAACTGTTCAATATCACAGTAATCCAAGTCTATGCCCCAACAAGTAACACTGAAGAAGCTGAACAATTCTATGAAGACCTACAAGACCTTTTAGAACTAACACCCAAAAAAGATGTCCTTTTCATTATAGGGGACTGGAATGCAAAAGTAGGAAGTCAAGAAACACCTGGGGTAATAGGCAAATTTGGCCTTGGAATACGGAATGAAGCAGGGCAAAGACTAATAAGAGTTTTGCCAAGAAAATGCACTGGTCATAACAAACACCCTCTTCCAACAACACAAGAGAAGACTCTACACATGGACATTGCCAGACAGTCAATACCAAAATCAGATTGATTATATTCTTTGCAGCCAAAGATGGAGAAGCTCTATACAGTCAGCAAAAACAAGACCAGGAGCTGACTGTGGCTCAGATCATGAACTCCTTATTGCCAAATTCAGACTTAAATTGAAGAAAGTAGGGAAAACCACTAGACCATTCAGGTATGACCTAAATCTAATCCCTTATGATTATACAATGGAAGTGAGAAATAGATTTAAGGGCCTAGATCTTATAGAGTGCCTGATGAACTATGGAATGAGGTTCATGACACTGTACACAAGACAGGGATCAAGACCATCCCCATGGAAAAGAAATGCAAAAAAGCAAAATGGTTGTCTGGGGAGGCCTTACAAATAGCTGTGAAAAGAAGAGAAGCAAAAAGCAAAGGAGAAAAGGAAAGATAAAAGCATCTGAATGCAGAGTTTCAAAGAATAGCAAGAAGAGATAAGAAAGCCTTCTTCAGCGATCAGTGCAAAGAAATAGAGGAAAACAACAGAATGGGAAAGACTAGGGATCTCTTCAAGAAAATTAGAGATACCAAGGAAACATTTCATGCAAAGATGGGTTCAATAAAGGACAGAAATGGTATGGACCTAACAGAAGCAGAAGATATTAAGAAGAGACGGCAAGAACACACAGAACTGTACAAAAAAGATCTTCACGACCCAGATAATCACGATGGTGTGATCACTGACCTAGAGCCAGACATCCTGAAATGTGAAGTCAAGTGGGCCTTAGGAAGCATCACTACGAACAAAACTAGTGGAAGTAATGGAATTCCAGTTGAGCTATTCCAAATCCTGAAACATGATGCTGTGAAAGTGCTGCACTCAATATGCCAGCAAATTTGGAAAACTCAGCAGTGGCCACAGGACTGGAAAAGGTCAGTTGTCATTCCAATCCCAAAGAAAGGCAATGCCAAAGAATGCTCAAACTACCCCACAATTGCACTCATCTCACATGCTAGGAAAGTAATGCTCAAAACTCTCCAAGCCAGGCTTCAGCAATACGTGAACCGTGAACTTCCTGATGTTCAAGCTGGTTTTAAAAAAGGCAGAGGAACCAGAGATCAAATTGCAAACATCTGCTGAATCATGGAAAAAGCAAGAGAGTTCAAGAAAAACATCAATTTCTGCTTTATTGACTATGCCAAAGCCTTTGACTGTGTGGATGACAATAAACTGTGGAAAATTTTGAAAGAGATGGAAATACCAGACCATCTGATCTGCCTCTTGAGAAATTTGTATGCAGGTCAGGAAGCAACAGTTAGAACTGGACATGGAACAACAGACTGGTTCCAAATAGGAAAAGGAGTACGTCAAGGCTGTATATTGTCACCCTGCTTATTTAACTTATATGCAGAGTACATCATGAGAAACGCTGGGCTGGAAGAAGCACAAGCTGGCATCAAGATTGCCGGGAGAAATCTCAATCACCTCAGATATGCAGATGACACCACCCTTATGGCAGAAAGTGAAGAGGAGCTAAAGAGCCTCTTGATGAAAGTGAAAGTGGAGAGTGAAAAAGTTGGCTTAAAGCTCAACATTCAGAAAACGAAGATCATGGCATCTGGTCCCATCACTTTATGGGAAATAGATGGGGAAACAGTGGAAACAGTGTCAGACTTTATTTTGGGGGGCTCCAAAATCACTGCAGATGATGAATGCAGCCATGAAATTAAAAGATGCTTACTCCTTGGAAGGAAAGTTATGACCAACCTAGATAGCATATTCAAAAGCAGAGACATTACTTTGCCAACAAAGGTCTGTCTAGTCAAGGCTATGGTTTTTCCTGTGGTCATGTATGGATGTGAGAGCTGGACTATAAAGAAAGGTGAGTGTCGAAGAGTTGATGCTTTTGAACTGTGGTGTTGGAGAAGACTCTTGAGAGTCCCTTGGACTGCAAGGAGATCCAGCTGGTCCATTCTAAAGGAGATCAGCCCTGGGATTTCTTTGGAAGAAATGATGCTAAAGCTGAAACTCCAGTACTTTGGCCACCTCATGCAAAGAGCTGACTCACTGGAAAACACTGATGCTGGGAGGGATTGGGGGCAGGAGGAGAAGGGGACGACAGAGGACGAGATGGCTGGATGGCATCACTGACTCGATGGACATGAGTCTGAGTGAACTCCGGGAGTTGGTGATGGACAGGGAGGCCTGGCGTGCTGCGATTCATGGGGTCGCAAAGAGTCGGACACGAGTGAGCTACTGAACTGAACTGAACTGAAACTATATTAAAGCACAATATACTAGATAATCAATTTTAATGTAATTTTATTTAAAATAACTGTTACTTACAGACAAAAAGCATGCAAGCAATACCTCAAAAAATGGAGACAAAATAGCTCATCTCAAACCATTAATCAAAGAATGTTGAATCTAAAAAAAAAATCTTTAAAAATGAAAAAAACTTATCAGAACTAGACCCAGAGACAAAGTAAACAAACATGTTTATCAAAGGTGAAGGAGGGAACAGATAAAGCAGGGGTTTGGCATTAACACATACACTCTACTACATATAAAATAGGTAACCATTAAAGACCTACTCTGTGTCTGTGTGTGTGTGTGTGTTTAACTGAATCACTTTGCTATACATCTGGTGGGCTTAGATGGGGTCTGTCCATGGGGTGGCAAAGAGATGGACACAACTGAGCAACTAACACTTTCACTTTCAAACATCTGAAACTAATACACTGTAGATCATCTATGCCACAATTTAAATAAATATATAACTGGAGTGTAAATCACCAGGCTTCTCTGTCCACGAGATATCCCAGGCAAGAATACTGGAGCGGGTTGCCATTTCCTTCTCCAGGGGATATTTCCAATCCAGGGATCAAACCCACATCTCCTGCACTGCAGGCAGACTCTACGGAGGCTAAATAAATACATATATACATAAAAAAGGGAAAGTGAAAAACGCTCAGTTGAATCCGACTCTTTGTGACCCCATGGACTATACAGTCCGTGGAATTCTCCAGGCCAGAATACTGGAGTGGGTAGCCTTTCCCTTCTCCAGGGGATCTTCCCAACCCAGGGATCAAACCCCGGTTTCCCGCACTGCAGGCAGATTCTTTGCCAGCTGAGCCACAAGGGAAGCCAAGGATACAGGAGTGGGTAGTCTATCCCTTCTCCAGCAGGTCTTCCCGACTCGAAAATTGAACCAGGGTCTCCAGCAATGAAGGCAGATTCTTTGCCAACTGAGCTATCAGGGAAGCCTAATAACTCCTAAAATAAAAATACGGAATTTTTCACTTTTAACTACTAGCTTATCACTACAGAAAGACACTACTTTAACCTTACAGTCTTCAAAGAATCAAAAACTAAACTACCTAGGAACTTTTCCCACAAAGAAAATCCAAGCCCAGTTGTTTTCATTTTTGAGTTTTAACAATAATCAAGGAAAAAGGAATCCTACTTTTAACACAAAAAGAAAACAGAAACTTCCTTAACTCATTTTATGAGGATAGCTTAACACCAGTACCAAAGCCAAGAAAACAGTACTAAAACTGAAAATTACAATCCAGCCTCACTTAAAACATAAAAATCTAAAAATATTAGCAAATTAAGCAAACTACAGAAAAGGGATAATAATACATCATGACAAACCAGAGTTTATACCAAGGATGGAAGACTGGTTGAACATTCAGTTCAGTTCAGTCGCTCAGTAGTGTCTGACTCTTTGTGACCCCATGGACCCCAGGCCTCCCTGTCCATCACCAACTCCTGGAGTCCACCCAAACCCATGTCCATTGAGTCAGTGATGCCATCCAACCATCTCATCCTCTGTTGTCCCCTTCTCCTCCTGCCCTCAATCTTTCCCAGCATCAGGGTCTTTTCAAATAAGTCAGTTCTTCGCATCAGGTGGCCAAAGTATTGGAGTTTCAGTTTCAACATCAGTCCTTCCAATGAACACCCAGGACTGATCTCCTTTAGGATGGACTGGTTGGATATCCTTGCAGTCCAAGGGACTGTCAAGAGTCTTCTCCAACACCACAGCTCAAAAGCATCAATTCTTCGGCACTCACCTTTCTTTATAGTCTAACTCTCACATCCACACATGACTACTAGAAAAACCATAGTTTGACGAGACAGACCTTTGTTGGCAAAGTATGTCTCTGCTTTTTAATATGCTGTCTACGTTGGTCATAACTTTCCTTCCAAGGAGTAAGCATCTTTTAATTTAATGGCTGCGGTCACCATCTGCAGTGATTTTGGAGCCCATAAAAATAAAGTCTGACACTGTTTCCACTGTTTCCCCATCTATTTCCCAAGAAGTGATGGGACCAGATGTCATGATCTTAGTCGTCTACATGTTAAGTTTTAAGCCAACTTTTTCTCTCTCCTCTTCCACTTTCATCAAGAGGCTCTTTAGTTCTTCTTCACTTTCTGCCATTAGGGTGATGTCATCTGCATATCTGAGGTTATTGATATTTCTCCCGGCAGTCTTGATTCCAGCTTGTGCTTCATCCAGTCCAGCGTTTCTCATGATGTACTCTGCATTTAAGTTAAACAAGCAGGGTGACAATATATAGCCTTAACATACTCCTTTTCCTATTTGGAACCAGTCTGTTGTTCCATGTCCAGTTCTAACTGTTGCTTCCTGACCTGCATACAGGTTTCTCAAGAGGCAGGTCAGGTGGTCTGGTATTCCCAATCCTTGAAGAATTTTTCACAGTCTATTGTGATCCACACAGTCAAAGGCTTTGGCATAGTCAAGAAAGCAGAAATAGATGTTTTTCTGGAACTCTCTTGCTTTTTTGATGATCCAGTGGATGTTGGCAATTTGATCTCCAGTTCCCCTGCCTTTTTAAATCCAGCTTGAACATCTGGAAGTTCACGGTTTACATACTATTGAAGTCTGGCTTGGAGAATTTTGAGCATTACTTTACTAGTGTGTGAGATGAGTGCAATTGTGTGGTAGTTTTAGCATTCTTTGGCATTGCCTTTCTTTGGGATTGGAATGAAAACTGACCTTTTCCAGTCCTGTGGCCACTGCTGAGTTTTCCAAATTTGCTGGCATAGTGAGTTCAGCACTTTCATAGCAACATCTTTTAGGATTTGAAATAGCTCAACTGAAATTCCATCACCTCCGCTAGCTTTGTTCACAGTGATGCTTACTAAGGCCTACTTGACTTCACCTTCCAGGATACCAGGCTCTAGGTGAGTGATCACACCACTGTGATTATCTGGGTCATGAAGATCTTTTTGTACAGTTCTTCTGTGTATTCTTGCCACCTCTTCTTAATATCTTCCTCTTCTGTTAGATACTCCAGGTCCAAGGTCAGTAGCAGCCCTAAGGAGATAACCTACATCCAACGAAAGGAGCAGCGGCTGAGCTTTGCTGGAGCATTGTGAAGAGATACCCCACATCCAAGGTAAGAGAATCCCCAGTAACACAGTAGGCACTTAAAGAGGGTATCAGAGGGCAGACAGACTGAAACCACAGTCACAGAAAACTAACCAAGCTAATCACATGGACCACAGCCTTGTCTAACTCAAGGAAACAGCCATGCCGTGTAGGGACACCCAAGATGGATGGGTCACGGTGGAGAGTTCTGACAAAATGTGGTCCACTGGAGAAGGCTGAACATTAATGAAAATCAATTAATATATTAACATTAACAGATTAAAGGCAGAAAACTCGTAGAATCACAAATACAGTAAAACATTTCACAAAATTAGACACTAGTACATGATAAAATGAATAGGTATATAAGGGAACATCCTTAATCAGATAAAGAATCTATAGCAAAACACATTCTTAATAATAAAATATTTAAAATGTTGCCCCTGATGTAAGGAATAACAGAAGGGTTATATTTTCCATTTCTATTCAAACAATAATAGAGTATTATACTACCACAGTAAGGAACAAAAAATGGTATAAAGATGTGAAAAGCAGAATAAAAAACTTGTAATTATAAATCTAAAAATAAATTTAAATGAACAAGAACTTAGCAAGGTTCCTGGATTAAAAGGATCAGTGTACAAAAATCAATTGCACTTCTAAACATCTATGGTTAGAAAGTGAAATTTTAAAGAAAATGTCATTGAAAAGTATAAAATACTTTTTTAAAAAACTACAAATTCAAAATGACACACAAAGAAAATGACAGGAAGGGAAACACCTCATTGGTGTCTTCTGTAGATGACTTGGACAACAAGTCATTACTCTGAGAACTGATAATTAAAGAGGAGTGGGGGGAATTGAGCATTTTTTTTACTACCTTTCCTGTATGAATGTATTTCATGAAAATCAAAAAGTTGATAAAAGTTCTCAACAATCCAGCAAACAAATGCAAAAACAACTGAATTGGAAAATCATCACTTTGTAACCCCACATGAAATACTGACAAGAGTCCTCAATGGAAGCCATAACCGTTAAGTAAGAGATAAACGAGAAGTGCTTAAATGGAGGCATGAGGCTGACAATGCCTGAAATGATCGAACTTAGCAGTCTGAAAAGCGGAACAATCAAACGTTATGTGTCTTGTGATGTGATACAATGGGGAGTATGCCATAGCCCTGTGAAGTACTCTTGTCTAAAAATCTGAACCAGTATCTAACGAATACACTAAATTTTACTGTCAATTTAGAGGAAACTGGGGATAAGACAAGTTAATTAACACAAAGAGAAAGAAATCAGCCAAATCCAAATTGGTCTAGAAGACAAATGACCCATCTTTTCCAACAAATCTAATGCTTGAGGGAAAAAAAGCAAGGAGAGTGATCAAAAAAGAATATATAATTAAATGATCTTACTTGAATTCTGATTCAGACTCACCATTTTTAAAAATACATCTTTGAAACAGAAAAATGTAAACATGGACTAAATATTAGGTATTAGATACATATATTACTGACATACCCTAAGTATATACTAACTACTAATATATACTATTACTAATATATAATTGGAGAAGGCAATGGCACCCCACTCCAGTACTCTTGCCTGGAAAATCCCAGGGACGGAGGAGCCTTGTGGGCTGAAGTCCATGGGGTCTCGAGGAGTCGGACAGGACTGAGCGACGTCACTTTCACTTTTCACTTTCCTGCACTGGAGAAGGAAATGGCAACCCACTCCAGTGTTTTTGCCTGGAGAATCCCAGGGACGGCGGAGCCTGGTGGGCTGCCGTCTATGGGGTCGCACAGAGTCAGACACAACTGAAACAACTTAGCAGCGACAATATATAATAGGTATACACTAATACAATTAGGCATTAGTATTAGATACTAAGACAAGTGAAATGACATGAAACTTACATACCTGATTTGCTTTGACATATTCAAAAGAACAAAATGCAATAACTGCTGAAACTCGATAATAGGGATTCATTATACTACTGTCTCCACTTTATTTGAAAAGATCCACAGTGAAAAACAACCAAAATCCAGTTAGAAAGTGAGCAAAGACAAGAACATAGAGATGGCAGATAAACACATGAAAAGGTGTTGAACCCTGTTAGCAATCAGAAAAAGGCAAATTAAAATCACAATGGAATACCACCATACATCTATTAGGACACTCAAAATAAAAAATACCAATAGAACTAAATACTGGCAAGGATGCAGAGAAACTGTATCACTTATCCTTTGCTGCTGAGAATGTAAAATTGAACTCTGGAAATCAGTACAGAAATTACTCTGAAAATCAGTCTGGCAGTTTCTTAAAAAGTTAAACACATACTTGTCATATAGTCCATCAACTGCATTGCTGCTAAGTCGCTTGACGGCAGCCCATCAAGCACCCCATCCCTGAGATTCTCCAGGCAAGAACATTGGAGTGGGCTGCCATTTCCTTCTCCAATGCATGAAAGTGAAAATGAAGTTGCTCAGTCATGTCTGACTCTTCGCAACCCCATGGACTGCAGCCTACCAGGTTCCTCTGCCCATGGGATTTTCCAGGCAAGAGTACTGGAGTGGGTTGCCATTGCCTTCTCCGGTCAACTGCATCCCTAGACACTTATTCTGGAGAAACAGAAACATGTTTATACAAAATCCTGAACAGAAATATTTGTAGGAACTTTATTTGTTAACAGGGCCAAACTGGAAACACGTATTTCCTTTAATGGGTATGAATGGCTAAACAAGCTGTGGTATATCCATACAGTGGAATACTACTCAGCCATAAAAAAGAAATCAACTATTGATACATTCGGCAATTTGAATGACCTTTAAGGGTATTATGCTCAGTGAAGAGCATCAATCTCAGGAAATTACATAATCTAAATTTTCATTTATATAACATTCTTGTAATGACAAAAGTATCAAAGTGGAGAACAGAACAGCTGCCAGGGATTCAGAAGTAATGTGTTACTATATGCCTAGAGCACAAGGAAATTCCTTTCTGATGACAGAGCACTTCTGTCCTGAATGAGATTGTTATTAAGAATCTATACATATATTTATGCACAAAGACATACCAAAATTTAAAAATTCATGACATAAAAACTGTTGAAACTGGAGTAAAGTCTGTAGTCTACTTATTCATACTATGCCAGTATCAGTTTCCTGAGTTTGATAATGTACTGTATTTATGTAAGGTATCACCACTGGGGAAATTTTTTCAATTTTTAGATTGGAAGATTCAGTTTATCAGAATGGATACAGAGAACCTCTTTGTAAAAATTTTGCAACTTGAGTCTATAGTTAGTTCAAAATAAAAGCACATTTTAAAAAAAGCTTTATGTGTGAACATAAATCATGTATGAACAACAATCAAGGTATCATTAGATATGAGAAACTGGAAACTTCTTGTATGAGTCAGACTGTGACAGGCATAATTCTAAGCTGTCTCGCTGGTGTATACAACCTACATAATCCATTTCTCTCAAATGTGAGGAATTATGAATATGATGAGATATCCCTAGTGTGATTTGTTATATTACCTGGCAGAAAAGATTTGGTAGATGTCTTTAAGGTTAAGTCAATCAGTTGACTTTTACTTCACTTTAAAAGAGATTTTATCCAAGGTGGGAATAACCTCATCACATTAAAAAGGCCCATTTAAAAAAAAAAGGTCAAAAAGACACAACATGTAAAAAAGATTGACCTAGAAGGAGCAAACCATCATGCTGTGGAGAGAATAACAAAGGGCCAAAAGACATCAGGAGATCAAGGTCCTTGGTACTATAACCACAAGGACCTGAATTCTGCCAACACTGAATGAGCCTGGAAGAGGACTCCAAGCTCCAGGTGAGAATGTGGCCCAACAAACACCTTGATTTCAACCTTGGGAGACTGAGCAGAGACTCCAGTTAACCTACGCCAAGATACCTGACCAAGAGAAACTCTAAGATAATGAATTCACATGTTTTAAGTAGATGAGTTTGTAGTAATGTACGATGCAGCAATACAGATAATACACTGAGTTTGACAATTATTCCTCAAAAGTGCTTAAAAAGACTATTACTTTGAGGAGTGGATAAAGCCTAAAATAGACTCACTTACTTTTTCAAACTAATTCAAAATTTGTCTGAACCTTAGGCCCTCATGTCCTAGCTGAAAGTTTCATAAGAAGAAATTATCCAAGGAGTTACTTAGTTGGGATTACAACTTCAGTTGACCCTCTGAACAACAGAGCAAGATGAAGACTTTAAACTGATGAAATTTGGTTAGAGTCAAATTTCTGTTTTTTCACATTTCTCATACACAAAGGGTTTCCAAAACCCAATTTAAGGCCTAACTCTTGCCTTTTCCTACCCATGCTAAAAAATTTCAGGAAAAGAGAAAATTTACAAGTTCATGCTTCTTGAAATAAAAAAACAACCAACTCAAGACAACCACGAATCCATAATATTTGCTATCCTACAGCAGGAGAACTGACAATTACATTTTTTTTTTGACAATTACATTTTTAAAATAGATACTAGAATATTTTTTTAAAAGAGGGAGAATGAAACAAACTACCTAGGAATAATTAAAACAACATGTAAGACCTCTAAGGCAAAAAACTATAAAGCTTTATGAGAGCCATTAAAATAGAGATATATACCAAAATTTCAGATTGGAAGACTCAATGTTATAAAGATGTCAACTATCCCCAAATCAATTTGCAATTCCAGTCAAAACCCAACAGTTTTTTCTCCCCCGCTAGAGCTGAACAAGCTGATTATAAAATGAATATGAATATGCAAAATGACAATGAATAGCCAGTTTGGGGGAAAAAATGAGGAAACCTGCTATACTTAAGATGACAGTAACTTAAAAAACTGTATTGTCAAAGTAACAGACAAACAAATCAGTGGAAGAAATAAAGAGCTCAGAAACAGATCCACACACGTATATAGACACTTGATAAATGGCAGAATGAGCAATACAAATTGGTGAGGAAAACTGAAACTTGTAAAATAAATGGTTCTGGAATTAGCTGAGGATCTACATACAGAAAAAAAAGAAAAGAAAATCAGACTGGATTCTCACAAAATACACAAAAGTCAATTCTTGGCAAATTAAAATCCTCAACTGAAATACAAATTACACAGCTTTGAGAAGATAATGTAAGATTATATATCAGAGCGAGCAAGAATTTCTTAACTAAGACACAAAAAGCATTTAACAATAAAAGAAAAGCCCAGTTAATTTGACAATACTAACTATAAGAACTAATATTAAGCCCACCATAAGTAAATAAATAGACAAGCCATAAACTGAAAAGAAATACTGCAGTTGTAACCAAAGGATAGAAATACAAAGAATTACAAAATAGTTTGTAAAAAAGGATAGAAATATAAAGAATTCCAAAAACATTATTAAAAAAAAACAACAACCCAATAGAAAAAAATAAAGAAGGCCTGAATAGACAATCTCCAAAAGAAGAAATTGAAATAACCGGCAATATGAAATAATGCTTAATTTTTCTGGTGTCTCAGACAGTAAAGAATCTACCTGTAATGCAAGAGACCTAGGTTACACCCCTGGGTCAAGAAGTTCCCCTGGAGAAGGAAATGACAACCCACTCCAGTATTCTTGCCTGGAGAATTCCATGGACAGAGGAGCCTGGCGAGCAACCATCCATGGGGTCACAAAGAGTCAGATAGGACTGAGCAACTAACATTCAACAGTAATGAACAAATTAAATACACAAAGAGATACCATTTTTCACATCCACCCCAGAAACTTTTTTTAAGTGTATATAATATCAATATTGGTGATGCTGGGAAAATAAACTAACATTTCCTCTTTTGGCAAATAATTAGGTATAAACAAGTAAAGATGATACTATCTGACCCAGCAAACTCCTTGATTACATCACCCTGAAAAATTCACATAGATGTAAATAAAAGGATATTCACAGAAGCACTGCTCACAAAAGGGCAGAAACTGGAAAGAAAAAATGTTCATTTAAAAAGTTAAACTGTGGAGTATTCACACCTGGAATACAATACAGAAATAAAATGAAGTTACATACAATAAATGAACAAAATATACTTCTCAGCACTGGCAAGAGAGACAAAAGGTACATGATTCTATACATACTTCAAGACAAAACTAAGTAATATTGCTTAACAAAAGGAAGAAAATTATTACCATGGAAGTCATCTGTACATGTGTGTGCACATATACACTTGTTCTGTTTCTCTAAAGAACCCTACCTGATACTGACTTGGGTATCAAAAGTAGTTCTATAAGAACAGATGCTTAAACATGAGTTTTCTGAATTTGTTCTGGGGTTTATGAAATTGGTTCTCTACTCTGATTAAATTTAAAGGCACTGACTCCATTTCCAGTGGACAGGCAAAGAAGGCACTGCCAATCCATAGAGTGACACAGCAAAAGAGATGTACAGAAAAAGATATATAACCACTGGACACTCTTAGTCAAATATTTACAGAAATCAAGGTTCTAGGTGAACATGCAACTGATACCTTACAACATGTGTCAAACTAAAAATTACAATGAGATTAGCGGTGACTCCTGTGCTGGGTAAAGTGGGGAAGTAAAAGGATAAGCTCAGCACTTCACATGCCTAGCTCAAATGCTACATAAATGACCTGAAAGTTTCTTGTCTTCCCTGAAAGAAACCCTTATCTACTGAAGCCTCAGAGCTGAGATTTCTGTAAACCAAACCCAGAGTCATCCGGTGAGTGGCTGAATTCCAACACAAATTGAATTCTCGACCTCACAAGATACTGTCTTTTAAAGGGCACTGGCTAGGAAGAAATGGGGCCTTGCAAACTGGAGTGACAACATGTACACAAATCTCAATGAAGCTGGGGACACTGAACCTCTAAATTTTGCTGGGTCTTCTTTGCTATAAGACACAGACCCTTGACAGAGGTGAACTCTGGTTTGCATGAACACTCTGTAATAACTTCCCCTTAGGTAGGTGCCTTGCCAGACACAGCTAATTCTCTTCAGGATCTACACAGACCCTTTCCTTCTAGACCCAAAAGTCCCAACTGGCCCTTGGCCCTGAAAGGTGTGATGCAAGGAGTGACCTCTAGGTCTACGCCCCTAGTACTACAATTCAAAAGAACAGTATGATTTTTCCAATATACACAGATAAAAACCTGAGTAATACATGTGGGATTTAATATTATGGATGTGGGCTAATATGGACAAGACAAACTTGTATGAGGAGAATTTGTTGTTATGAGACTAACCAAATGGCTATTCTAGATTCAATATTGTACCTCAAGGGGCTGGTTAGAAAAGGCTCTGGTTCAATGGGATAAAACATGTACTAAAAAGAAGTATACACTAACAGAACTTGAAATGCCAGGACTGCCTCAATATAATACGGTTCAGTTCAGTTCAGTCACTCAGTCGTGTCTGACTCTTTGCAACCCCATGGACTGCAGCATGCCAGGCCTCCCTGTCCATCACCAACTCCCAGAGTCCACCCAAACCCATGTCCATTAAGTCGGTGATGCCACCCAACCATCTCATCCTCTGTCGTTCCCTTCTCCTCCTGCCTTCAATCTTTCCCAGCATCAGGGTCTTTTCATATGAGTCAGTTCTTCGCATCAGATGGCCAAAGTATTGGAGCTTCAGCTTCAACATCAGTCCTTCCAATGAACACCCAGGACTCTTCTCCTTTTGGATGGACTGGTTGGATGTCCTTGCAGTCCAAGGGACTCTCAAGAGTCTTCTCCAACACCACAGTTCAAAAGCATCAATTTTTTGGTACTCAGCTTTCTTTATAGTCCAACTCTCACATCCATACATGACTACTAGAAAAATCACAGCCTGGACTAGACGGACCTTTGCTGGCAAAGTAATGTCTCTGCTTTTTAATATGCTGTCTACGTTGGTCATAACTTTCCTTCCAAGGAGTAAGCGTCTTTTAATTACATGGCTGCAGTCACCATCTGCAGTGATTTTGGAGCCCCAAAAAATAAAGTTAGCCACTGTTTTCCCATCTATTTGCCATGAAGTGATGGGACTGGATGCCATGATCTTAGTTTTCTGAATGTTGAGCTTTAAGCCAACTTTTTCACTCTCCACTTTCACTTTCATCAAGAGGCTTTTTAGTTCTTCACTTTCTGCCATAAGGGTGGTATCATCTGCATATCTGAGGTTATTGATATTTCTCCCGGCAATCTTGATTCCAGCTTGTGCTTCATCCAGTCCAGCGTTTCTCATGATGTACTCTGCATATAAGTTAAACAAGCAGGGTGACAATATATAGCCTTAATGTACTCCTTTTCCTATTTGGAACCAGTCTGTTGTTCCATGTCCAGTTCTAACTGTTGCTTCCTGACCTGCATACAGGTTTCTCAAGAGGCAGATCAGGTGGTCTGGTACTCCCATCTCTTTCAGAATTTTCCACAGTTTATTGTGATCCACAGAGTCAAAGGCTTTGGCATAGTCAATAAAGCAGACAGAGATGTTTTTCTTGAACTCTTGCTTTTTCCATGATCCAATGGATGTTGGCAATTTGATCTCTGGTTCCTCTGCCTTTTCTAAAACAAGCTTGAACATCTGGAAGCTCACAGTTCACATGTTGCTGAAGCCTAGCTTGGAGAATTTTGAGCATCACTTTATTAGTGTGTGAGATGAGTACAATTGTGCGGTAGTTTGAGCATTCTTTGGCATTGCCTTTCTTTGGGATTGGAATGAAAACTGACCTTTTCCAGTCCTGTGGCCACTGCTGAGTTTTCCAAATTTGCTGGCATATTGAGTGCAGCACTTTCACAGCATCATCTTTCAGGATTTGAAATAGCTCAACTGGTAGAATAATAATAATATGGTAGAATACCAGTATAATGTAGAAGGTGGTATTCAAAGGCTGTGAGAACCTGAAACATTTAAAATGGTTTATCATGTAAAACATACTGAACCACCCCAGGATAGTCCAGAAGACATACCTTTCTGGACAACTGTCAGAAATAAATGTGTGAGGTGAGCCTTAGCATCACTAAAGAACTCCATGGTTGCTCTTCTCTGTAGGTCAGAAATTACAGTGGGAACTACTACCACTGAACTGGGCTCCCCAAATGCAATGGACAAAAGTGGATCCTGGGAGGCAGGGGCCTAGACAGTATTTAATCACCAAAGACAAAGTGGACTTGGTTACCACAATGCACAGCAGGGTGAAAACAGAAATCACAACAGTCTGACTCAGAAAACTGTATATGGCCTTTGCCAGTTGATCATGGTATCTGTAAAAGAGAAACATATCAGCTGTCTACTAAATTCTTATTTGATCCATATGCACTAAAGAGCTCTAGGTCAAGTGAACACAAGACTAACTTGAATTACCAAAATAGAGTCAAGGCCCTCCCAGCTTACAGACTTAGAACCTCTTGGCTGAAGGGGAGAATAGGTCCCCTTGAGGAAAAACCTTCCTACACAGCAAAAATTTCATTCTATTTATCTTTGTCCCAGCCATTCCCAAAAGGATCCACAGCCTTTTAGCAAGATGACTATGCACTGGGGTAAGAACAAAGAAAAGGAAAGAAGAAAGAAGGCAAAGGGAATTCCAGCTTAAAGAAAATTAAAAAAAAACAACAACAACAAAAAAAAACACTTCATATTTATCACTTGTTAACTCTTTAAAAATTGCCCCAGTGGTTTATAAGGGCTTCCTCAGTGGCTCAGTGGTAAAGAATCCGCCTGACAATGCAGGAGACGCTGGTTCAATCCCTGATCCAGGAAGATTTCCTGGAGAAAGAAATGGCAACCTCCAGTTCTCCTGCCTGGGAAATCCCATGGAGCCTGGCAGGCAATAGTCCATTCTATCACAAGAGTCAAATACAACTTAGAGACTAAGCAACAGCAATGGCTTATAAAGAAAAAAGAGGCAATAACCACTTGAAGGACTATTATTAGTACTGCCAGACACAGTTATGCATTTCATATTCTTGGAAGAAGACACTGTGTTCCCCATTCACAGGTAAGTATAAGAAGGGCCTAGCATACCCTGCAAGTCTAATAAGCAGCAGAACCGAGATTCTAACTCATACTGGCCTGACTGCAAAGCCTGGATACTTACCATGGACTATAATTACTGAAATAGGCATATGTATAAATTTTTAAGTGTGTTCATGACATAATGAATACAGTTTGCAACAGATAAGTAGACCATGAACCAAATAACAAGCAACTAACAGAGTGAACAAGCAAAATAATATTGAGCATTTACTTTGTACATTTATCTCTCTACCGCCTTTTCAGAATTCAAAAAACTCCAATTATATGATCAAGCAAAATAACTTCAGGTTAGGTAACAGAGACAATGATGTAAGTTCAAGAGAATTTAAAAGATCATCCAAATCAAGAAAGAAAAATCAAAAATCTAATAAACTACCACAGGAATACTGGTTAAAGTATGGATAAATAAAAGAGATGAGGTATTTGTAATTACACCACCACAGAAGAGGAAAGCTAAAAATCAGAAACAACAGAAATGAAAGCAATATCAACATAAAAAGTAACGGGAAAAACTACAATAGACTATGTTTTAAAGGAATCAAGGACATAGAGAGCAGTAAAAAAAAAAAAAGTTTATTTGGCTTGGTATTAATGCTAATATACAACATTTGAAAAACTACAAAGTTTGTTGCAATCTCTTAATTCCTTCAGTTATGTATTTTCACTTCACTTTCACTTTTCACTTGCATGCATTGGAGAAGGAAATGGCAACCCACTTCAGTGTTCTTGCCTGGAGAATCCCAGGGATGGGGAAGCCTGGTGGGCTGCCATCTATGTGGTCGCACAGAGTTGGACAAGACTGAAGCGACTTAGCAGCAGCAGCAGCAGCAGCAGAAGCTTTCATGTTTTTACATCACAATATTATGTTACATGAACTTGATTTTGAGGGCCAGAGAACACAAAGGCTTTCACTGCATTTAGTATCTGCATATAGAACCACCTACAGCAATCCCTGGAGAAGGTAATGGCAACCCACTCCAGTAGTCTTGCCTGGAAAATCCCAGGGACGGAGGAGCCTGGTAGGCTGCAGTCCATGGGGTCGCTAAGAGTTGGACACGACTCAGCGACTTCACTTTCACTTTTCACTTTCATGCATTGGAGAAGGGAATGGCAACCCACTCCAGTGTTTTTGCCTGGAGAATCCCAGGGATGGTGGAGCCTGGTGGGCTGCCGTCTATGGGGTCACAAAGAGTCGGACACGACTGAAGCGACTTAGCAGCAGCAGCAGCAACATAGCAAACCCCCACCAACTCCACAGCTAGCACTAGAGCGACACCACTCCCTCCCACAAGGACAAAAGCCTCCTAACTGGTCTCGCTGCTCCCTGAGACTAGGATCTTCTACAGTCTAATCTCAATGAAGTAACTAAAGGGATGCTTTTAATACACAAATTAGACCATGTCACAACTTTCCTCAAATCCTGCGGTGGTCCCCATCTCAGAGAAAAACCAACACCCCTACATCAATCTATAAGACTCTAAACATTCTAGATTCATCTACCTCTCCAACTTAATCTCTTACTACTCTCTCTATATCTTACTCCACCCACCAGTCCAGAGATCTCCTTGGAAGTTTCTGCAACATCCAAACACACTCCATCCACTTCAGGGCCCATGGTACCTGCTTGTTCCCTCCACCTAAGTAGGACTCACATCATTCTGTCCCTCTCTTCCCTCTTTTCAAATGTCACCCAAGCTTTCTCTGACCACTGTATACAAAACAGCAAATACACTTAGACTTTGCCCTGGCATTCTTCATTCCCTGTACTTAATTTTCCTCCAAAGAATTTAATACTGCTTGACTTAATATTTAGTTTTCAACATTCAGAAAACTAAAATCATGGCATCTGGTCCCATCACTTCACGGCAAATAGATGGGGAAATAACAGAAACAGTAAGAGATTTTATTCTGGGGGGCCCCAAAATCTCTGCAGATGGTGAATGCAGCCATGAAATTAAAAGATGCTTGCTCCTTGGAAGAAAAGCTATGACCAATCTAGACAGCTAATTAAAATAAGCAGAGACATTACTTTGCCAACAAAAGTCTGTCTAGTCAAAGCTATGGTTTTTCCAGTAGTCATGTATGGATGTGAGAGTTGAACTATAAAGAAAGCTGAGTGCCAAAGAACAGATGCTTTTGAACTGTGGTGTTGGAGAAGACTCTTGAGAGTCCCTTGGACTGCAAGGATATCCAACCAGTCCATCCTAAAGGAAATCAGTCCTGAATATTCACTGGAAGGACTGATGCTGAAGCTGAAACTCCAATACTTTGGCCACCTGATGCGAAGAACTGACTCATTGGAAAAGACCCTGATGCTGGGAAAGATTGAAGGCAGAAGGAGAAGTGGACGACAGAGGATGAGATGGTTGGATGGCATCACTGACTCAATGGACTTGAGTTTGAGTAAGCTCCGGGAATTGGTAATAGACAGGGAAGCCTGGCATGCTGCAGTCCATGGGGTCACAAAGAGTCGGACACAACTGAGCAACTGAACTGAACTGAACTGACTTAATACACACTTGTTTGTCTACTTCTTTACTATGTCTTACCCACTTAAAGGTAAGCTCATTGTTTTATTCTCTTTTATTAATTGCTCTAGAGCCTAGAACAATGTCTATAAATGCTCAATAAATATATGTTGATTTAATACATTAGCCTTAAATTAAAATTTAAAACAATCTTCTCAATTATGTGAATATGCTGTTAGATAATAAAAGTTTTAAGCAGGAAAATCTGATATACTTTCCTAGCTCTCCTTCCATTCTTCTTACCGATTTGGTTTCACAATGAACATAAAAAGATAGTGAAATGTTCCACCTGTCATATTTCTCTTCTTTTCCACTTAACCACAAATTATGGGCTTTCAGTGTCCCAACTTCCTTATTTGTCAAATAAGAGGAACTGGCCCACGGTAATCAGTTTCTAAAAATCTAGCATCTAAATATCAGGTATGAAGCAAAGTTCAAATGAATTTTTCAATAAATTATCATGAAATCTCTCAATACTTAGGATAAGTCAACACTGTAATATATATATATTACATATATGTACACCTTATCTATAATCTGAGGTGATAATTTTAGCTACATTCTCATAATGCAAGTAACAGTGAACCTTACAGATTTTGCATTTCTCTGCTCCTAAACTCCTTAGTCTTATAAGCAGAATTATATGAAAGCTTCCTTCTGACTTCACCTAGGCAAAACACAGATAAACCTGAAAAACTACAAATATATCCTCAGAAATGAAAAAGATATCACAAATATCACACGTTAAAAACTACAGCCTTTACTCAAAGGAGGATCCCTTACACTACCAATAGTTATGACCACTCAAGCTTTTAGACACCCATCTTCCGGCCGTTGTTGTTGTTGTTCAGTCGGTAAGTCACCTTCGACTCTTTGCAACCTCATGGACTCTAACTCCTCTGTCCTCTACTCCCAGAGTTTGCTCAGATTCAGGTTTGTCCTAACTCCCAGAATTTGCTCAGATTCATGTCCACTGAGTCAGTGAACCATCTCACCTTCTGCCACTCCTTTCTCCTTTTGCATTCCAGCCTAAGCAGCTAACAACAACAACAAAAAAATTTAAATACAGCTGTACAATTAATAAACCGTGATTATAATCATATTTTGACAGGTCTACCTTTATTTTACATTCAAAAGCAGGAAAGCTACCCTACAGTACTGAATTAATGACAGGAGCAGTTAACCACGGGCAGAGGCAGACAGTGACTATGAGGGGCATGAGTGAAGGCAATACTGTGTTTTCTTGTTCTAGGTATTGGTAATATGGGAGCATTCACTTTGTGAAAAATAATTGCACTAATGATTTTGTGCCATTTTCTGTACTGTTCTACTTTAGTAAAAAGCTTATGAAGAAATAAATACTACAGCAGTTCAAAGCCATGAAAGATAAAGTTGAACAAATCTATACAGATCAACAGTCCTGAAAAATACCTGTGCTTCTGCGTGAGCACTAACAATGTACCTGTTAATTTACATTCAGTACAAGGCAGAGAAGTAACAAATTTGAGAAATAATCTGCTTCCAAAACACTTGAAATAAAGGAAGTTTATAATTCAAAAGAGTTAAAGTACAATTAATTATTCAAGAATCAAAAGAGGATTGATTAAGGACAGGAGTGCTGTTGGTAGAATCCTGTCTCTACCATTTAGCAGCCCTGTGAATGTTTTCTTTTTCACTTATTTATTTATGTCTGTGCTGGATCTTCATTGCTGTTTGGGCTTTTCTCCAGTTGCAGTGAGTGGGGCTACTCTCTAACTGTGGTGCGCAGGCTTCTCTTGCTGCGGAGCACAGACTCTAGAGTGCGCAGCTTCGGCAGGTGCGGCTCCCAGGCTCCAAAGCACAGGCTAGCAGTTGTGGCCCACGGGCTTAGTTGCTCCGTTGCATGTGGGATTTTCCCTGACCAGGGATCGAACCTGTGGCTTCTACATTTGCCGGCAAATTCTTTGCCACTGAGCCACCAGGGAAGCCCTATGAATGTTTTTCTAACCTCTCTGGGTCTCCATTACGTCACCTGTGAAATGGAGCTCTACCTCGCAATCCTGCAGTGAAGACTAAATGAAGTACCCTATGTAGAGCATTCAGAACTACACCCGACACACAGTGCATACTCAATAAATCCTGGCTTTTCACTCGAGTGGCATACTTAATCTTCCAATGATGCTAAATAAACAGGGTGTTTCCACCACAGTCAAATGACAGATGGGGGCTAGAATACAACAAAAAGCCCCTTCTTAAAATAGCATGCACTGTACTCTTTCTAAAAAGCTGTGATTAGTCGTGTCCGACTCTTTGTGACCCCATGGACTATAGCCTACCAGACTCCTCTTGTCCATGCAGATTCTCCAGGCAAGAATACTGGAGTGGGTTACCATTTCCTTCTCCAGGGGATCTTCCCAACCCAGGGATTGAACCCAGGTCTCCTGCATTGCAGGCAGATTCTTTACCACCTGAGCCACCAGGGAAGCCCAAGAATACTGTAGTGGGTAACCTATGTCTTCTGCAGGGGATCTTCTGACCTAGGAATTGAACCGGGGTCTCCTGCATCGCAAGCAGATTCTTTACCAGCTGAACTACCAGTGAAGCCCTTCTAAAACACAGGATCATTAACTATTAGCTTTCCTTGTATTTGAATTTCCTAAAGAAGCTGGGATAGTAGCAACAAATGACACTCCGGTCCCATTCCAGTACTTTTTTAATTCTCTACTCCAAATAGCTTTAAGATGCATCATCACAGAAAGAAACAACAGGAATTACACACGGAGGAAACCAGAACTGAAAGAGACACGTGTACCCCAATGTTCATCGCAGCACCGTTTATAATAGCCAGGACATGGAAGCAACCTAGATGCCCATCAGCAGACTTCCCTGGTGGCTCAGACAGTAAAGTATCTGTCTACAATGCAGGAGACCGGGGTTCAACCCCTGGGTCGGGAAGATCCCCTGGAGAAGGAAATGGCAATCCACTCCAGTACTACTGCCTGGAAAAATGGAAAAGAAAGCTGTGGTACATATACACAATGGAGTAGTACTCAACCATTAAAAAGAATACATTTGAATCAGTTCTAATGAACTGGATGAAACTGGAGCCTATTATACAGAGTGAAGTAAGCCAGAAAGAAAAAACCAATACAGTGTAATAATGCATATATATGGAATTTAGAAAAATGGTAACAATAACCCTGTATGCGAGACAGCAAAAGAGACAAAGATGTATAGAACAGTCTTTTGGACTCTATGGGAGAGGGCAAGGGTGGGATGATTTGGGAGAATGGCATTGAAACATGTATAATATCATTATGTGAAACGAATCACCAGTCCAGGTTTGATGCATGATACAGGATGCTCGGGGCTGGTGCACTGGGATGACCCGGAGGGATGGGATGGGGAGGAAGATGAGAGGGGGGTTCAGGATGGGAAACACATGTAAACCCATGGCAGATTCATGTCAATGTATGGCAAAACCAATACAATATTATAAAGTAATTAGCCTCCAATTAAAATAAATAAATTTATATTATTTTTTAAAAATGAATTTAAAGTAATACTAACAGCTAACACTTTATAAAAGTCACTATATGGCAAACACTATGTCAAACATTTTTCCTATACTGCTCTCATTTATTCAAAACAATTCCATTAAATAAAATGGCACAAGCCCATTTTATTTTTATTCATCCTAATTAAAACAGCCTGCTGCTGCTGCTAAGTCACTTCAGTCGTGTCCGACTCTGTGCGACCCCATAGACGGCAGCCCACCAGGCTCCCCGTCCCTGGGATTCTCAAGGCAAGAACACTGGAGTAGGTTGCCATTTCCTTCTCCAATGCATGAGAGTGAAAAGTGAAAGTGAAGTCGCTCAGTCGTGTCCGACTCTTAGCAACCCCATGGACTGTAGCCCACCAGGCTCCCCCATCCATGGGATTTTCCAGGCAAGAGTACTGGAGTGGAGTGCCATCGCCTTCTCCTAAGTCCATTTTATTTCAGAGCCCATGTTATTACATTTATCTCCTTCACTTTACTCTCACAATTTTTTTTTTCTCAAAAATCTTTTTATATATACCTCTGTTAATCAATCACAGTGTCTCATAGTTATATCCACTCTTCCTCACTAGGTTATAAATACCTCAACTCCTCATTCCCAGGGCTCTCCTGGTAGCTCACCTGTAAATAATACACCTGAAATGCAGGAGACATGGATTCAATTCCTGGGTCAGGATGATCCCCTGGAGAAGGGATAGCCTACCAACTCCTGTACTTTTGGGCTCCCCTGGTAGCTCAGCTGGTAAAGAATCCACCTGGGTTCAATTCCTGGGGTGGGAAGATCCCCTGGAGAAGGGAAAGGCTACCCACTCCAGTATTCTGGCCTGCAGAATTCCATAGACTGTGTAGTCCATGGGGTCACAAAGAGTCAGACATGACTGAGTGACTTTCACTTTCCCCATTCCCAGAGCTGGTACAGAAAATAGCACAAAGAAGGGACTGGGGGGTACTCTCCAGGAACTGGCTCATTACAAGGTGAGAAGCTGTAACTCTTAAGCCCAACTGCATGTAAGTGAACTCCACAGCAGCACCTTTTCTTCCAGAGGAATATAAAGAACTCAGGTATCTCATCCCATTATCCCAATCCCACTGGAGATACAGTAAGGCTTTTGGCTCACTGAGAAGGCAATCCATTTGCCAATTGCTAATTCAGGTGACAATCTGATAACCCTATTTTAACAACTACTTTTCAGAGAATAAGATAAATCCTGAGGATCCATCTGATGGGCATCCACTATCAAATTACCAACATCCTATCAAAAGACACAATCTTGCAGATTTATATGACTCACCATAAGGCGACAGTATTCCAGTATCCCACATGCTGCTTGCTTTCTTCAATTATAAAAAGAGCATTATTTGATAAAACATTAAGTCTTCTTCCAAAAAAATTAACAAATGTAGCAGGAAGTTTTCATTTTAAATTGAAGTTTAAAATTTTTTTCATACCCTATTTTAAGTATACAATTCTATTTCCACTACAGCTTGGTTACAGAGAACAAACCTGCTCAAGAGTTTTGCTCACCACAATGTAACTTACTGCATATGTTCGGAATCTGAGACAATGTCTTAACATATGCTCATACAACTCACACCTGTGTTTGAACAATATGGTCTTCCCAGACATCATGACACTCCCTCTATTTCCCAAGGGGAAAAAACAGCTATTTACTGAATGCCATAACATACTATACAGCACAGGAATATACATGCTGTGTGTGTGTAAAATTTAATCCTTAATGTGACCTTAAGATAGAAATCATCATCTCCTTTTCTCCCCAAGAAAGAAACTGAGGCACAGAAGCTTCAAATCAGTAAATGAGACACAATTAAAATGCAGGTTTACATTACTGTAAACGGTAGCTGTTCCTTTATTCCAAGCCTGTCTTCACTTCCTACCCTCCCTGTTTCTCACTCTGCAATTTTCTCTCATCACCAGTTCCTATGGTGAAAGAGACACACAGTTCCCAGACTTACATATTATATTTCAAGCCATAAAAAGAGATGAATAACACAAACTTCAGACTATGCAGTTAGGTACTATGGACATAACCACCTGGAGAAAAGTCAACAATCAAGGGGAATTTCCAACAGAAAATAAAGGCAATCAACATTTATAATATTCATGGTAACTTACTGGTAAGAGTCTTCTCTTGTGTTGTTGGAAGAGGGTGTTTGTTATGACCAGTGCATTCCAAATCCTAAAAGATGATGCTATGAAAGTGCTGCACTCAATATGCCAGCAAATTTGGAAAACTCAGCAGTGGCCACAGGACTGGAAAAGGTCAGTTTTCATTCCAATCCCAAAGAAAGGCAATGCCAAAGAATGCTCAAACTACCGCACAACTGCACTCATCTCACACGCTAGGAAAATAATGCTCAAAATTCTCCAAGCCAGGCTTCAGCAATATGTGAACCGTGAACTTCCTGATGTTCAAGCTGGTTTTAGAAAAGGCAGATGAATCAGAGATCAAATTGCCAACATCCACTGGATCATGGAAAAAGCAAGAGAGTTCCAGAAAAACATCTATTTCTGCTTTCTTGACTATGCCAAAGCCTTTGACTGTGTGGATCACAATCAACTGTGGAAAATTCTGAAAGAGATGGGAATACCAAACCACCTGACCTGCCTCTTGAGAAATCTGTATGCAGGTCAGGAAGCAACAGTTAGAAATGGACATGGAACAACAGACTGGTTCCAAATAGGAAAAGGAGTTCGTCAAGGCTGTATATTGTCACCCTGCTTATTTAACTTATATGCAGAGTACATCATGAGAAACGCTGGAACTGGAAGAAACATAAGCTGGAATCAAGATTGCCGAGAGAAATCTCAATCACCTCAGATATGCAGATGACACCACCCTTATGGCAGAAAGTGAAGAGGAACTCAAAGCCTCTTGATGAAAGTGAAAGTGGAGAGTGAAAAAGTTGGCTTAAAGCTCAACATTCAGAAAACGAAGATCATGGCATCCGGTCCCACCACTTCATGGGAAATAGATGGGGAAACAGTGGAAACAGTGTCAGACTTTATTTTTCTGGGCTCCAAAATCACTACAGATGTGACTGCAGCCATGAAATTAAAAGACGCTTACTCCTTGGAAGGAAAGTTATGACCAACCTAGATAGCATATTCAAAAGCAGAGACACTACTTTACCAACAAAGGTTCATCTACTTAAGGCTATGGTTTTTCCTGTGGTCATGTATGGATGTGAGAGTTGGACTGTGAAGAAGGCTGAGCACTGAAGAACTGATGCTTTTGAACTGTGGTGTTGGAGAAGACTCTTGAGAGTCCCTTGGACTGCAAGGAGATCCAACCAGTCCATTGTAAAGGAGATCAACCCTGGGATTTCTTTGGAAGGACTGATGCTAAAGCTGAAACTCCAGTACTTTGGCCACCTCATGCGAAGAGTTAACTCATTGCAAAAGACTCTGATGCTGGGAGGGATTGGGGGCAGGAGGAGAAGGGGACGCCAGAGGATGAGATGGCTGGATGGCATCACTGACTCGATGGACATGAGTCTGGGTGAACTCCGGAATTTGGTAATGGACAGGGAGGCCTGGCGTGCTGCGATTCATGGGGTCGCAAAGAGTCGGACATAACTGAGTGACTGATCTGATCTTACTGGTAAGAAATTTAAGTTGTTAAATTCAAGAAATTCAAGAAACTAAATTGCTGGATTAAATGTGAATTAAGAGGGGAAAAAAACTACCAACAGCTTAAACGTCAACAAAATTGGAGAAAAGAAGCATAAATAATCTATGGGAAAGCTCAGCCTTTTTAACATCACACTGTTACAAAAATCACAATAATGGAATGTCAGCAAAGAATCAAGCTTCATCCTCTCATTAGTTTAAGATAAGAGATCTGCTGTCAGGACCACTCTAATCCACCCCAGCCCTCACAAGGGACAAAGTGTTAAACAATACACCATGGGGGAACATTCAAACTCTAGTAATTATAGAAACGAAACATGATATTTCACCCCAAATAGCAAAGATTCTTTTTCACTGCAAACACCAATCAGTTCAATTCAGTTCAGTCACTCAGTCGTGTCTGACTCTTTGGGACCTGATGGACTGCAGCATGCCAGGCTTCCCTGTCCATCACCAACTCCCGGAACTTAAACTCATGTCTATCAAGTCAGTGATGCCATCCAACCATCTCATCCTCTGTCGACCCCTTCTCCTCCTGCCTTCAATCTTTCCCAGCATCAGCGTCTTTTCCAATGAGTCAGTTCTTCGGATCTGGTAGCCAAAGTATTGGAGTTTCAGAAAACACCAATGGGCACTCAAAAACACAATCCTTCCAAAATGCAATTTGGCAGTAATATATGCATTAGGCAAAAATATGCCAGTAATTACTGCCAGTAATATATATTTTTTAAATCTTAAAACATTCATACCTTTTAATCTAATAGTATGCCTTTGGGAACTCACCCTTAATACCCAAAATGCCAAAATGCTTTATGCACATAAATGTTTGTAACAATATATTTAATGGAAAAACTGAAGAGAGTCTACTTAAAAATGGGAAACTATCCGACAATAAGAACAAGCAAATATATCTTCTATTTCATTTAACAGTTAGGAAAAGCTCAGAATATGTTAGACTTTTAAAAGCAAGATGCAAAATTGCATCTAAAAGAATTGCAACTATATATATATAAATGTAACTGCGTACATTTAAAAAGAACAGTAACAAAGTGGTTCTGAGCGTGAAATTTATTTTCTTTGCTACACTTGTCTCAAGTTCATAATAAAAAAACTGTATAAAAGAAGAATGAAAACTGAGATAATACAGCACCCATTTTAAGTATCATAAGATCTAAACAGAAAGGAAATTATTACTGAATGTTTAAATTAGCATATACAGTTACAAAAATACATTAAACATTTCCCTTAGCTTAATTCTACTTTGGCTTTCTAGCGTCAGAAAGGGAAAAGATCAAAATACAGAAAAAGACTTATGCACAAAAGGCATGAATCATGACATTCATTATCCAGAAAGTTTTATAGATTACCGACAACATACTAGACATTACTTAGGATACAAATAAGACAGACAAGGGTCCAATTCTTTAGAAACTTACATTTCTATCGGCAAGTACAGACTGCAAATTAATAAATATATTAAGATATAATTTCTAGTTATAAGTGTATCAAACTATTAAGTGATTTGTGTATATACTGAAGAGAGGAAGGAAACAGGCTGATCCTACAGGTGGTCACCGAAAAAGAAACAAAACAAAACACTAAAGTCAGCCATGCAAAAAGGTGATGATCCAGGTTGGATGCCTGAGACAGGGTGCTCAGGGCTGGTGCACTGATGACCCTGGGGGATGGGATGGGGAGGAGGGGTTCTGGATGGGGAACACATGTGCGCCCGTGGCTGACTGTCAATGTATGGCAAAAACCACTACAATATTGTAATTAGCGTCCAATTAAAATAAAACTTAAAAAAAAAAAGCTGATGAGCAACAGGCAGAAAACCTCAAGTACTAAGACTCAGAAAAAGGGAGAGTTTGGCATATTTAGCAGCAGAAAGGAAATCAGAACAAGCAGGGATTTACAGGCCAGGGTAAAAAGTTGCTATTTTATTGTAATTGCAAAGGAAAGCCACTGAAATGGGAAGGAAATGATCTTATGTGCATTTTTACAGGCTTCAGAGAGGAGAGACTGTCGAAGGTTAAGAGCAATAACCAGAAGTTAGGAAGCTACTGCAGGAACCCCAGCAAGGGGTAATGATGGCCTGGACTAGAGTGACGGCAACAGGAACAGAGAAAAGTGGAGAAACTCAAAACTTATGTGGGTAGTCAGAACCCATAGTATTACTGACAGATGGTCAGGATGTGGGAAATGAGAAATCAGAACAATCAAGTACAGCTCCTAGAAGTCTGGCTGAATCATTATTTACAAAACTAAAACTTAACAGCGTGTTTCTAATAGAGGAAGAGTTAAGTATATTATGAAAGACTCCATCAGATAAACATTACTAATGTTTGTGGAAGGTTTGCTTTCTCTTACTATCCAGAGGCAGTAGGCATGATTCTTAACTATTTGAGCCTTGAGTTTCCTAAAATTAATTACTCAATATTTCCTCAAATAATTACTACTACTACTACAAAAAAAATCCTCAAATAATTACTACTACAAAAAGAAAAAAACTACTGCTGTTATAGAGCTGTTGGAAAATTAAATGTGAACCTATAAAAAGCACTTAACATAATGACTATGCTCAATAAGTTAAAGTTGCCAGAAGTCACAGTAATGACTCTGCACCCAGAATAAAGAAGATAGTCAATAAATATTTTATAGATAGACAGGCAGGCAGATAAAAGAAATGGTGAAACAGGAATTTAAACCCAGGTCATCTGACTCAAACTCTACAAAACCATACACTCTATACCACAGGTGAGCAATGAAGAATAAAACCTGTAACAACTGTTAGATTGTGAAATCAACTAAGGAGAATGGATGGAATCCTCATTAGAGACTTTTTGGTACAAATTACACAAAAGTCCAAGGTCCAGAGGGCTAAGTATAATACACAGTCAAGTGGATTAACTATAGAATAACTGGCAATTTCTGAATCACAAAATTAACTGAAACATTTCCTGGCTTTTCAGTAAGTACTTCAGTAATGTTGATGACTCAACCTGAAGACACTGCAGAGGAAGCACAAGACTAGGAATTTAGTTAGACCATGAGGGTCTGGACAGCAAAAAATTATCAATAGGAAGTCAGGACATAGAGATGGAAGACAAGTGAGTACCAGGATAAGAGAACAGAATCCAAAATCTGGAAGGAAAGAATTAGCACAGATGCACAGATACATATACCAAAAACCACTACTGGTCAGAGTCTGAGAGATAAGCATAGACTGGGAGAAGTAGGTATCTACCAACAGGATAGTTGAGAAATCCTCCCATCCCCAGGGCCCAGGCAGATTCACTGCTCCTAAGACAGAGCAGTAGTAAAATCCCACTACCTTAGGAGAAAGACAAGAAACCCACTTGGCCCAGGATCCCATGCTGCAACCAAGCAGTAAGCTACCACTGGGCAAAAGACAAGAAGCTCTCTCTAGCCTAAGTACTCCCTCAGACACAAGGCAGAGTTTAGCTTCCACTAGGAGAAAGGGGAGAAGACTTAGAAAGACCCACTACCAAGGCTCAGGCTCACAAGCCCTACCTAAAGCTGAAGGGCCCTCAGGAGAATCAAGAACTCCTCCATGCCTACCGCAAACCCAGCACACACAGAGGGCCCCCTCTACAGCACAGTCGTGCTGCAGACAGTTGCCAGTGAAGCAGGAACATTATTCAGGCCACACAGAACACCAAGTAACAGCAATACTCCACTGGGGAAATTTCAGGTCTGTGGTGCACTGAAGGTGACATTGAAAGCCACACCCAGCTCAACTAGTGACACAAACTACCAGATAGTCTACTATAACTTAAAATGAGTTTTCAAGCACCTCACAAGCTACAGAAGGAAATTCTGAACCCTTCCTCATAATGAAAAGATGATAAAAGGAAATTCAAGGTGTTCAAGACAATTGCTCAGTCGTGTCTGACTCTGCGACCCCATGGACTGTAGCGCACCAGGCTCCTCCGTCCATGCGATTTTCCAAGCAAAAGTACTAGAGTGGGTTGCCATTTCCTTCTCCAGGAGATCTTCCCAACCCAGGGATCGAACCTGCATCTCCCGCATTGCAGGCAGAGGCTTTACCATCTGAGCCTCCAAGGAAGACGCTTTCCTGAATTACCAAGTCAGAACATGCAATGACTCTTCACTATGGTATTTTCTTTCAGCAAACATAAATACTAATAGACTTTGACGTGTCTATTGATCCTCACTTCAAAGCCCACTTTTCCTATAAGATTTTAGTTCTTCAATTTCAAATTGTGCTAGGGTTAAGACTTCTCAGGACCATCTTCAGCATCATTAGAAAAGAATTATCTATAAACATACCATGTCTTGCTTTGGAATTTGTATTTAACCAAAAGCAGCTGCTATTTATCTGGAAATCTTGAAACACTGACTAAAGACAAAAAATGACTTATCTTTTATTTCCTAAGCAGAGTCTATTCCCATGTCATTTCATTATAAATTAGAGGTCCTAGAATATAACAATTTTTTATCCCTTTACTAATCTAGAATATGAAGAAAAAAGTCCTAATTACTAACAGTTCAATATTCAAGGCTTATGATGAATATATCATAATCACCAGCCACCTACCTAAAAACAAAATTTTTAGACTTCAAAATGTAAAACTAAATTTTAATACACTATAAAAGCCAGTTGATAATTTTATAAACAAGTTTAAAAAACTTCAGAGATGTTCATATATGTTTCGACTAAATTCAAAGGGCCAACATATCTACATGTTTCTAGGGGTTAAAAGTTTTAAAACGTAAAATTTTTAAAATACACGTTAAGAATTTTTGTTTTGGTTATTTTTAAGATTTTACAAATGGTGACAAACATACAAATACAAAAAAAAGCTTAATGCAAGCTTTAAAAAAAAAAAAAAATCTATAAGTAAACTCCAAGAGCTGCAAATAAAAACACAAAAATTGACAAAGATAGGCTCAGAAAAGTGGATGCCCTGAGGCTTACACACAGTTGGCACTACCCAGAAAAAGGCTCCCAAGGAGGCATCAAGAATGAAGTTAGTACACACCTTTAAACAAGGCAGAAGCATGAGCTGAGGGCAGGAGCAGGCACGAAGAGAGCAACTGGGGGCAAGTCAGGCAGAGGAGGCAGCATCAAGCAAGGGGTGCACTGTAGCAGGAGGGAGCAGAGGGATGGAGGGTCGGGAGAGCCGAGGACAATGAGAAAAAATAGGTCCCATAAATAAATATGATATGGCATATGGCAAAAAAAAAACACAGAACCAGGAATTAATAGATTTTTAATTCCAGTTCTAGATCTATTATATTATATTAGAGTTGACTTCAGAAAACATATGTTTATACATGCTTTGCATAAAACTCAAAGAGATTTATTATGACTTGTATAACTGATATTATAAATGAGCACAAATAAAATCAATGTGCCACCCAGCTTCGATTACAAAGGAGTGTGGAAACCAGTGAACACTGGGATCAGTGGCAATCACAAAATGAGGAAAGTGTCAATCTGTTCAAGGATCAGATACTGTACACAGCAAAACTACAGCTTCATGACAAGTGAAATCATGAGACCAGAGACTTAATTTGTTTATTTTCTATACTCCTCTGGCATGTAAAACATGTCTAGTAGTTTGAAGTAGGCATTCAAACATCTGCTGAATATGCTCCCCAATTAAGTAACACACTGTAAGTCCCTGCCGAATACTTACTGACTTTACTACTCTTAATTTCATACTAATCAGCACTTTTTAAAAGTTTTTAAAGTCTGTAAGATTATAAACTGAATAAATTCCATTCCTTTTAATAACCACATCATTTTAATTCCCCTAAACACTTTCAAAAAGATGTGAAATTATCAATTAAAGAGTTCAAGTGTTAAGACAACTGAGTAACATATTAATTATAACTGCTCAGTTTTTTAAAGTGAAAAGCACAGTTAATCCTGTTAACGTTTTTCCACTAGAAATTACAGGCATAAATAAAGATGTGCTATAATTCTGCCCAAAAATACCTGATACACAAAACTTTCAATATCAACAAATACATGTTAGATCAGGTGTCAATGATTAAATCATACAGTATTCCAAACTATGCATATATTTTAAAGTGTTAGACCACAATGTAGCAAAGTGATATTTATAAACCATAAATCACTATACAGATGTAAAGAATCAACTATAACAGATAACAAAGACAAAGCTTCAAGTCAAAAAGCATTTACAAGACTATGATACAACTTTTAAGAGAAAGATACCAGAACAGATGCCTCTCAACTGAGTAAAAAAGAAAGAAAAACCACTCTAACACAATGTAAACAGACAGATATTGCCTGCAAGAATTGCAATAAGAAGGGTATAAAGAATGCTAACAAAGTTTGAAGGTAGAAGAAGTCATGTCTTCAAATTGACGATGACTCTGAAAATACTTTATGACTAAATAAACGCAGAAGAGCAGGAACCACGTCAATTTTTGCCTACCACTGTATCTCCAACTCTTAAAACAGTGCACTGAACACAGAATATTGTAATATTTACTGACTGAATACACAACATTTAAAATGGACCTTGAGAGACTGAGAGGACACTCTAGCATGAGGGAAACGTGTAAGGAAAAGAATAAAGGAGGAAATAACGATGTGTTTCAAAGAACAAGAATTAGCCTAATTTTGGTGGCATATATTTATAACGTGCAGAAGATCAGGAGTTTGTGTCCACTATGAATTTCAAAACAAGTTTAAACTTAATTTGGTATAACCAAAAATAATAATAAGTTTTATGAATGAAACTAAAATATAAGAGAATACAAGATGAGTTATAAGATTATTCCCTCCTCTAACACAAATGATTTAGTTCAGAACCACTGTGGTAGCAATAAGAACGAAAGGAGTGGGGGAAAGGTGAAATGTAATTCTAAGAATTTGAGTTTGGCTGATCAAAAAACAGTAGGATAATTTAAGGAAATACAAAGTCCAAAACAAGATGGTGGGGGTGGGAGGAAGAATCACATAAAGAAAATGATGTTTGTTGAGAATTTACTCCGTGTTAAACATTTCAAATACACTATTTAGTCTTCAAAACATCTCTGTGAGATAGTTATACTCCCATCTTACAAATGGAGCAAAGAGGTCAAGAGGCTTCCCCAAAACTCACAAAGCTAATTACTTATGTGTCACTCCCTCTCTTCTTCCTTCCTAAGACAACCTCCATTTTGTTCAAATATGGGCCAGCAATGTGCTCAGGAAGGTGGGCCACTCGCCTAGCCCAGGGACAATGAATCCTGATTGTTCTAAACAAAGGAAATCCTATTTCCATTGTCCAATAACCCAGGCCTGACCTATGAGGCATGAGAAGAAATACGTTGAGGGCTCTGGGGAACTTTTCTACCTGCATTAGCATTTCGGATATTGAAGCTACCAATCTAACAGTTATCCCTGCTTTCCAATCCATCACCAAGTCAAATCAATTCTAGTTCCAAAATATCTCATGAACCCTTTTCTCCTATCATCCTATTCCAGGCCTTTATTAACTCTCAAATGGACTCTAATAATTACTCTCCTAGTCAATCTCCCTGTGGACACTCCTGCTCCCAACAATTCATTCCCCGAAGAGCAGCCAAAGAAATCTTTAAAATATAAATCATGGAGCAACTGAACACACGCTCTGCTGCTGGGATTGTAAAATGGTCCAACCACCATAGAAAAGAGTACAAACAAAAAGAAACCACTATAGAAATGAAAAAAAGTTTAGTTTCCTCAAAACACTAATATATACATATATATATATATATTTATGTATATATATACACACATCCAAAAAAATTGAAACCAGAGTCTCAAAGAGGTATTTGCATACCCACATTCAGAGCAGCACTATTCACAATAGCCAAGAGGTAAAAACAACAGATGAAAGGACATTAAAAAAAAAAACATGCAGTAGAGGGCTTCTCTGGATAAGAATTCACCTTGCAATGCAAGGGACACCAGTTCGATCCCTAACCCAGGAAGATCCTACATGCCACAGAGCACTAAGCCCACAAGCCGCCAACTACTGATCCCACACACTGTAGCTACTGAAGCCAGGCACATACAGCCCATGCTCCCCAACAAGAGAAGCAGGCGCACCCCAGTGAAGAGTAGCCCCCGCGGGCCGCATCTAGAGAAAGCCCATGTGCAGCAATGACGACCCACCCACAGCCAAAAAATAAAATAAATCTCTTTTTAGAAAGTGCAGTATAAAAAAAAAAGAAAGTGCAGTATAAACATACGCTGGAATATTATTCAGCCTTCAGATGAAAGAAAATTCTGTATTATATACAAAAAGAACGAACCGTGAGGACCCTATTTTAAGTGACATAAGCTAGTCACAGTAAGACAAATACCACATAATTTCACTTACAGGGCCTATCAAAAGTAGTCAAATTCACAAAAATAGGTAGAATGGTAGTAAATGTATTTAACACTTCTGAACTGTACACTTAAAAATGGTTAAGATGACAAATTTTATGTGAAGCATTCTTTTCACAGTATAAAATATACACACATCAGGCCAAACAAAAATAAATCCTATCACTTAACTCTTCTTAATGATAAACTTCAAACAAGGTCTATGAGGCTCTGTACCATTTGGTGCTTCTTGCTTATACAGCCAGATCACACGCTACTCTCCTCCTCCCTTCAAGATGCTCAGTCAAAATAATACTCTCTCACTTCAGACAATTCAAATCCTTTCTTGCCTCAAGGTCTTTGTCCATTCTATTGCCCTTGTGCGGAATGCTCATCCCTAATCCTTCACAGTCTTGGCTCTCCATCATCCTTCAGGTGTCACCTTAAATGTGACCTTCTCAGAAGCCTTCCCTAACCAGCTTACCTAAATCAATAGGTGTCCCCACACCATCCACATTATTTTCTGTCTTCTGTCTCTTTCATTCCTTGATGGCATTTCTAATTAACTATTTTTTCCCCCTATCTTCCCAAACAAAATGCAGGCTCCATCAGGACAAGGACCTCATCAGTCTTGTTCATCATTATGTCCCTAATATTTATCATATGCCTGTTGTATACTTAACATTTAAATACTTATTAATTCCACATTAAGGAAAAAATCATTCTATGAGCCTGTTATTAAACATACATACAGATCTTTAAAAGGGTGTAACTGATGCTACAATTATTATTTCTAGTTATTGAGGTAGATACATTAACTATAATTTTCAACATGCTCTGAATTTCCTGTAATAAATCTTTACACTCGGAAATTTAAGATTTTTAAGACTAATATTTCAGCTGTTACATGCATCTTTTAATTATATAAAATAAAGGTAAAGAACAACTCAAGTTAACAATACAACCAACTTCTTAAAAATACCATAGTACTCCTCAATCTCTGTCTATACTTAGTTTTCTATTTAGACAAAGTTTTAACTAATCTCAGGCCATGAAGGACAAGAAGCCCGGCATGCTGCAGTTCACAGGGTTGCAGAGTTGGACATGACTTAGCGATGGAACAACAACAGGCCGTTAATGGTTGTTGAGATTACAGAAGTGACTCAAATTATGTCTTCTTACTTTTCTAAATGTATGTAAAACATCTTAACAATATGTAATATATCACTGCACATTTCTACAACTTTCCTACATCTCTATCTATTGATTAAAAAAAAAATCAACAATAACTGAACACTTACACTTGCCATACTCTAAGCACTCTTCTACATAGATTAACTCATTTGTACTTGAAAACCCATTTTAGAAATAAGGAAATTTAGGTACTAATAGGTTAAACCATCTACCCTAAATTACAATACCACTGTCAGTCTGGGACTCAAGCCCAGGAAATCATGCTGTAGTCTAGAGACTATGCTCTTAATTACTCTTCACAAAAGCTGGAACTGACTTATGGCCCAAATAAAAATTCAAGATATAAAATGCTATGTTTCTTAAAAATTACATTTCATCCTTAAATAGCCATGAAAACAAAGCACAAACAGGAATTACCCACTTATTGAGAATACCAATTTTTTTTAAAGTTGTTTGTCTTAAGCCCCAGAAATGTACATTTTAAATGAGCATTTTTAATAGCTCAGAATATTTAATAGCAAAACTTTAAGGAAGGAAAAATTGGTTATTTACCAAAGATAACGCCAAAGCCTTTGACTGTGTGGATCACAATAAACTGGAAAACTTTTCAAGAGATGGGAATACCAGACCTCCTGACCTGCCTCCTGAGAAATCTGTATGCAGGTCAAGAAGCAAGTTAGAACTGGACATGGAACAACAGACTGATTCCAAATAGGAAAAGGAGTACGTCAAGGCTGTATATTGTCACTCTGCTTATTTAACTTATATGCAAAGTACATCATGAGAAACGCTGGACTGGATGAAGCACAAGCTGGAATCAAGATTGCCAGGAGAAATATCAATAACCTCAGATATGCAGGTGACACGACCCTTATGGCAGAAAGCGAAGAAGAACTAAAGAGCCTCTTAATGAAAGTGAAACAGGAGAATGAAAAAATTGGCTTAACATTCAGAAAACTAAGATCATGGCATCCAGTCCCATCACTTCATGGCAAATAGATGGGGAAACAATGGAAACAGTGACAGACTATTTTGGGGGGCTCCAGAATCACTGCAGATGGTGACTGCAGCCATGATATTAAAAGATGCTTGCTCCTTGGAAGAAAAGCTATCACCGACTTAGACAGCATATTAAAAAGCAGAGACATTACTTTACCAACAAAGGTCCATCTAGTCAAAGTTATGGTTTTTCCAGTAGTCATGTATAGAAGAGAGATGGACTATAAAGAAAGCTGAGCGCCAAAGAATGGATGCTTTTTAACTGTGGTGTTGGAGAAGACTCTTGAGAGTTCCTTGGACTACAAGGAGATCCAACCAGTCTATCCTAAAGGAAAGTGTGAGTGAAATCACTCAGTCGTGTCCGACTCTTTGCAACCCCATGGTCCGTAGCCTACCAGGCTCCTCTGTCCATGGGATTTTCCAGTCAATAGTCCTGGAGTGGATTGCCATTTCATTCTCCAGGGGATCTTCCCAACCCAGGGATCAAACCCGGGTCTCCCGCATTGTAGACAGACGCTTTACCGTCTGAGCCACCAGGGAAGCTATCCTAACAGAAATCAGTCCCAAATGTTCTTTGGAAGGAATGATGCTGAAGCTCAAACTCCAATACTTTGGCCACCTGATGAGAAGAACCAACTCATTGGAAAAGACCCTGATGCTGAGAAAGACTGAAGGCAGGAAGAGAAGGGAGAAGGGGGGCAACAGAGGAAGAGATGGTTGGATGGCATCACCAACGCAATGGACATGAGTTTGAGTAGGCTCTGGGAGTTGGTGATGGACAAGGAAGCCTGGCGTGCTGCAGTTCATGGGGTTGCAAAGAGTTGGACATGACTCAGTGACTGAACCGAACCGAACAAAACATAAATGAAGAAGGAATTTATAAAATTCCTCAAACAATAAAGATCTAGAATTTAACATTAATCAAAAAGTTTAATTCTACTACTTCTCCAGCCTCATTTTCTAATTCACTTCTAATCACACCCTGGGCTTTATCATAAAAATCCTTCACACTGGAGGATTTTTAATGTATAAACTATTGGACAGCAATCCTAAATCTCTCCATTATGTGGAATAATTATCATAGAGAAGACCATAATTTCACAAGGCTTCTGTAAAGTTTAAGTGAGATAAAATACACAAATGCCAGGTATAAATTTAAATCTCACATTCAAATACAAATGTTGATACACTACAAGCTGGCTCACAACTGACTCTGCCATCTTGGGTATCTGGTAATTCACAAGCTCCATGCAGCATTCTCAAATGCCAATGTTCATGACCAGAGTCATTTCCCCCTCCACCAGCTTATGCCTCTCACACCACTGTAAATTTCCCTATCTGGTAAACTCTCATATATTCTCAGTAAGGGTATACCTCTACTGTGGAGAAGCAGGAACACCTTCATTAATAACTCACCTCACCAAATCAAAGTTAGGAACTCCATCTTTGTAATTCTATTAAATATAGTACATAGCCGAATGTTCAAATACCTCCATCACAGTGGAGCATCACTTTTTCAGTGGGTATATCCCCTCCTGGAAAAACAGGAAGGATTGATAGTTTATTAATCCTTGGTGAGTAGCACATAAAACTCACTGAAGCTTTTTGTTTGCTTGCATTTTTTAGTTTCTTTGTTAATAAAGGATAAAAGTAACACAAAAAAGAGTAAACAAAAAAGAACATTTATTTTTATATAACTTTTCCCAAAGAAAGGGGAGACTTATTCTTAATACTGCAAATGTATAACAGACACCTGTAACAAATATTCTGATATTTTTAATAAATACAGGCATGCTACTAAATAAGCTAGTATATATAGTCATTTCCTTTTAAAAAACAAATAGACATCTGTTGCATTTCTACAGACTAACAAAACACTATCAGAAAGAGAAATTAAGGAGGCAATCCCATTCACAATAGCATCAAAAAAATAAAATACCTAGGATGAAATCTACCCGTGGAAGTAAAAGAATTGTACTCAAAAAACTGTGAGAGACTGATGAAAGAAAACTGAAGACAACACAAATAAATGGTAAGATACACTGTGTTCATGGATTAGATTAGATGAATTAATACTATTAAAATGACTGTACTACCCAAGGCAATCTACAAATTCACTGCAATCTCTATCAAGACACCAAAGGCATTTTTCACAGAATTAGAACAAGTAGTTTTAAAATGTGTATGGACATATAAAAGATCCCAAACAGACAAAACAATCTTGAGAAAGAACAGAGCTAGAGGAATCTGACTTCAGATTATACTACAGAGCTATAGTAACCAAAACAGTATGGTACTGGCATTAAAAACAGACACACAGATCAACTAAACAGAACTGGGAGTCCAGAAATAAATCCACACACTTATGGTCAATCTACAACAAAGGAGGCAAGAACACGCAAGAGAGAAAAGACAGTCTCTACAATAAGTGGTGCTAGGAAAACTGGACAGCTACAAGTGAAAAGACTGAAATTGGAACATTCCCTAACACCATATACAAAATAAATTCAAAATAGATTAAAGATCAAAGTGTATGACCAGGAATCATAAAATTCCTAGAAGAATTTGTCATAAATTATAGCAATAATTTCTGGCTCTGTCCTCTAAAGCAAAAGAAATAAAACCAAAAATAATCAAATGGTTCCAAACTAAACTTAAAAGCTTTTGCCCAGAAAAGGAAACCATCAACTAAAGAAAAAGACAACCTACTAAATGAGAGAAAATATCTGCAAATGCTATGACCAATAATGGGTGAACATCCAATATAAACAGCTCATAAAACTCAATATCAAGAAAGCAAACAACCCAATTAAAAAACAGGCAGAAGACCTGAATAGACATTCTTTCAGAAGACAGGCAGATGGCCAATGGGCATATGACAAGATCCTCAACATCATTAATCATCAGAGAAATGCAAATTAAAGCTATAATGAGATATCACCTCATTATGAATGAGGTATCTATTAAGAATGGCTATCATCAAAAAGAATACAAATAACAAATGCTGGCAAGGATGTGGAGAAAAGGGAACCCTCTTACACTGTTGGTGGGAATGCACACTGGTGCGGGTATTGTAGAAAACAGTATGGAGATTTTTCAGAAACTAAAACTAGAACTACCATATGATCTAGGAATTTCACACCTATATACATTAAAAAAAAAAAAAAACAACCACTAATTCAAATATATATCCACCCCAATGTTCACAGCAGCATTATTTACAATTGTCAAGATATGAAGCAACTTAAGTGTCCACCAACAGATGAATGAATAAAGAAGATGTGGCATGTATACACACACACACAAACATACATACATACCGGAATACTACTCAGCCACAAAAAAGAACAAAATTTTGCCACTTGGAGGGTATTATGCTAAGTGAAATAAGTCAGACAGAGAAAGACAAATACTGTATGGTATCACTTATTTGTGGAATTTTAAAAAACAAAACAAACTAGTGAATATTACAAAAAAAAAAAAAAGCAGCAGACTCACAGATATAGAGAAGTAATGGTTACCAATGGGGAGACAGAAGTGGGGAGGGGCAAGAAAGGGGTGAGGAATTAAGAGGTACACACTACTAGGCATAAAGTAAATAAGCTACAAGGATACAAAGGGAACATAGTTAATATTTTACAGTAACTATAAATGGAGTATAACCTTTAAAAATTGTGAATCACTGTGCTGTACACCTGAAACTTATATACTATTGTACATCTATACCTCAATTTTAAAGAATGATATAACATTTATAACATTTTTTTAAAATTATGCAACACTTTGGCAATTTTCAAGTTTACATTGTTTTTGCAACAATAAAAATGGTCAAATTTTATATCCCCAGTTCTTTGTATCATGTCTGGCACGAAACAGTCACTTAAAAATGTTCAAAACTTACGTGAACACACACATTCACTGAAATCTGACTTTCTCATTTTTAGCCTCTATGGGTTTTTTCAGAATCCATTTTGACAGAACTAGAACCAAACACTGGATGCATAGCACAAGGTATATTTTAAAAAGCAAATTCAAGAAACAGCAAAGGAGGGGAGTTCCCTGGCAGTCCAGTGGTTAAGACCTCGTGCTTCCAAGGCATGAGGGTACCATCGCTCATCAGGGATCTAGGATCCTACATTCACAGCAGCCAAGAAACAGCAAAGCATACCTATACCACAGTTGGACAAAGATTTTGAGTAGTCTTTTGTTTTCTTTTTTTAATTTAGACCCAGAAACACAGAAGGAGGAAACATCAAGGATTAATATAGCCTGAAGTTGTGTGACAAAGTAGAAACAGCTGAAGATGACAGAGAACAAGAAAACATGGGGAAAATAATGTATTTGTCACGAATGGAAAAGTTAAAAGATTTATTGCTGGAGAAGAGGAATAAAAAAGGAGGGGAACTAAGATTATCTATTACACAACATCGTATATTTTTGAAAGGAAAGAAAAACAACAGTGTAAAGAAAACATGAGTGCAATAACATGTACATTGTGAATAGCAGGGGAAAAAAATCAAATCAGGATTTAAAAACCTTTTCAATTATTGAGAATCGCTTAAAAAACAATTATGAATCATCTTTATTAATGTGGGGTTTGTGATGAGGTTTCTCAGTATTTTTTAATTAAACATAAGATAGTCAATTCAAATAGTTTTAAATTTTAATTTTATTTAATTCTGTAAAATGTCTTCAACATTTTCAGTTCCATATAATGTCACATTTAGGGAAATCAAAGAGAGGTACAGAAAGTGAAAATGACTAGAGGAAAAAAGTAAATTGCAAATTACAGAAGCTAAGATCCAGAAGAACACAACAACACAAATTCATTAGAAAGAAATACTGGGACAGATACAGGCACTTGGTTTTGAAATGAATCAGTCCAAGTAAACTCTCTTTGTCATACTCTAGCTCCCTGGTCCTGGGGTGGGGAAGTTGCCACTATCTTAAGAAAACACTGAAAAGGCACTGTTCTACAACTAATCTTAGTCTTAATCCTAAAAGTTGTTTCATTTCGACCAGATGGTTGATGAAGCCTAGCAGAAAAGGAAATTACTCTCAGGACTGCAACTATGATAACTGTGCAGTATCACCTCAAGGGCCAAATGAAATAAAGTCAAAAGTCAAATCAATCATTGGCTTGGGGTTCCCCACCCCCAATTTAGAACTTTCCTAGTAATGAAGTTCTCTGAGGAGGAAATGTTCAGCTAGACCAGAGGAACACAGGACTGGGCACTCAGGCTTAGGAGAGAACCACCCTTAAATCTGCAACAGTAAAACCAGTCAAGAATAGTTGCTGAAGGTAGGATTAGCAAGTGTCAAGAAGGATTGAATAGCTAATACCTACTAATATAAAGATCTGGAAGAATACAGAAAAAAAACAAATCATTTAGATTTGGCATGTGATCAAATGTGTAATTCACACAATGAAACTCAAAAATTAATTCTGAAACAATATGTCAGCACTCTGAGGCACTGTTATTCATTCAAAGAAGGGTGGCGTGGGGGGGTGGGGGGTAGGTCCAACTCTGAAGCATTGTAATGTTAGTTCAATCTATATCCTTTGTTAAGGAACAGACATTCATTTCTAAATACAGAATACTAAAAAGTTTCATATAAATACTTAGGAAATCAACACATAAGTCCAATCATATACAAAAATAAAGGCATATTTGAAATAAAGAAGACCCTCTACAACCAAGTGTTTCTTCTTGCCCAACTTTCAAGGACTTGTACCAATTTAAATCATTCTACAAGCTCTAGGAGTTAAAAGATTAAAGGTAACTTATTTCTCAGACCTCCTATAAATAGATTCCTTTCTAATCTAACATTAAATTTTATAAAATTTCCTTTAAACATTTTCATAGCCACTGCATCATTTAAACTCTCAAGACCTCCACTTCTATATAGCTTACTAATTGGCCTCTTTATCTCTCTTATCTCCCCACTTCCATCCACCCATATTTAGCTTTTCAAACACTGAGGTCATCTCACTTCCATGTTTAAAAACCACAGAGCTTCTCAACCCCTGACAAGATGATAGATTTAGAACTCAGTTCATGAACAAAACATTCTGAAAGTTCAAGATACATTTTTAAGCCTTTTGTTCAACCTCAAAATTTATAATAAACCTATTTTTTCCATAACCTACACGTTTAGTATTGTTAAATGTTTTAAATTACTATTAAATATTCAATGTTTGTTTTCAAAATATTAGTAAAATGAATATACCAAGAAAATGTATCAAAACTTCCCTGCAGCTTTCCATACTCCCCAGGTACATGGCTGCATACCCCAGTTTTAGATGACTTGACATTTCAGTAGCCAGGGAATAAACTAGAGAATATTAAGTGAAAGTTGCTCAGTTGTGTCCAACTCTTTGTGACCCCACGGACTATACCGTCCATGGAATTCTCTAGGCCAGAATACTGGAGTGGGTAGCCTTTCTGTTCTCCAGGGGATTTTCCCAACCCAGGGATCAAACCCAGTCTCCTGTATTGCAGGTGAGTTTTTTACCAAGGGAAGCCCAAGAATACTGGAATGGGTAGCCTTTTCCTTCTCCAGTGGATCTTCCCAACCCAGGAATTAAACTGCTATCTCTTGCACTGCAGGGGGATTCTTTACCAACTGAGTTATCAGGGAAGTCCTGACATAAGGGAATATTAAAGTCCTTGGTAATTTGGCAAACCTTCTTTCTCCCAGCATTTCTACTATTCTACCCACACCCTATCAGTTTTAGTCACTCATTCGCGTCTGACTCTGCGATCCCATGGACTGTAGCCCACCAGGCTCCTCTGTCCATGGGATTTTTCAGGCAAGAATACTGGAATAGGTTGCCATTTCCTCCTCCATGGGATCTTCCCCACCCAGGACTGGGTCTCCAGCATCACAGGCAGATTCTTTACTGTCTGAGTCATGCTTAAACATTAAAGAAAACTATTTCACTTATTAGTTATTCTTGTATACACCTCCCTCTTGAAAGCCTTTTCACTCATCTCCACAAGAAGTCCTATCTATAATACATCAAGGTCAAGCTCAAATCTAACCCTGCTCCAAGGCACAGTCTCCAGTAGCCTTACTTTCTCCAACATTTTGAAGTCTGTTACAGTTGCTGCTACTGCTGCTGCTAAGTCGCTTCAGTCGTGTCCGACTCTGTGTGACCCCATAGACAGCAGCCCACCAGGCTTCCCGATCCCTGGGATTCTCCAGGAAAGAACACTGGAGTGGGTTCTGTTACAGTTAATCACAGTCTATTATTATGTCTACTTGAGTATATAATGATGCATACAACATATCAGTTAAGAAACAAAGCTCTGGAGTCAGAGAAACCCACATCAATGTCTAACTCTGCTACTTACTGGGATTTTGGACAAGTTACTTACTTAAGATCATCCTGCTTCAATTTTCTCATCTTTTATTTGAAGAAAGCAATTACCTAACAGAATTAATTTCACAATCAAAAACAGTGATATACATAAAGCACTCAGCAAAATACTGACCACCAAATAATAGTATTATTCCCAATGCGCAAACCCACGTCTTACTCTCTTTTCTATTTTTTCCCATTCCTACTACCTGGTGGGCTTCCCTGGTGGCTCAGTGGTAAAGAATCCACATGCCAATTCAGGAGACGCAGGTTCAATTCCTCCGTCAGGAAGATTCCCTGGAGAAGGAAATAGCAATCCACTCCAGTATTCTTGCCTGGGAAATGCCATTAATAGAGGAGCCTGGAGGGCTACAGTCCATGGAGCTGCAAAAGAATTGGGCACGACTTAGCGACCCTGTGGTATTCTGCATATGCTTGATACTTGCTTGGTTGATGAAATCTGATCAATTCCGAAGTAATCTCCTAGGTAGGTCTTAATCAGGTAAGGTCCAAATTCTGGCAAAAATCAAAAATGGCTTGCTAATCAGCTAATCATATTATTAGTTGTTAATTTTAACATTAGCTTAATGAGTTCATACTTTAGCTACCATATACACAAAGTGTTTCATGCTGCATTATTATCAATGAGCAGGGCAATATCTAAAATGCTTGATATAGTTACTCCAAAGTCTTAATTAATCTAAAAATATCAGCATGTATCCAGTCACAAAGCAAGCCTTTAGCAAATTAAACAATTTCTGTGTGGATCCTCCTACTGTTAAAATTAAGCTAAATCCTGAACTATTCCAGCTGGCCCTTGGAGTTTTTCCTGTACCAGGGGATTCCCAACAGAGACCAATCAGTTCTGCCACAGTATTCTCAAAGAGCACCAAGGGATGCAGTGTTTCCAGATCAATGATATTACTACCAATTCTTAAATGGTCAGAATACACTAGATCAAAGGGATATGAGTATATTCTTTAATTCTGCAATCAGGGAAAAGAAAAAAACAACCTAGAGCTATGGCCAAAGACTAGTAAAGAAAGGGATTGGTAAATGTTAACCATGGGAAAGGAAAAAAAGGATACAGCAGAAGAGCTAGCCATCAAAAGGTGGTTTCATGAAATCCTAAATCCAAAAAGAGTAACTTCACGAAAGGAGTAAAAACACTTTCTATTACTATGTGAGCTACACTATGAATTTAACTACTGTCACAATGAAACCACTGACACGTGTAAATTCACAAAATATTACTCAGAGTAATATATATATATATACACACACTACACTCAAGCCAACTGCTAATTTTCAAAAAAGTGACAGCATTTGCTGGGGTAAATGTTAGGGAGGCAAGGTGAAAAAAGTGAAGTTTAATGTTTTCCCAAAGACAATCATGCTCATGTGAGGTATTTTCATCTAAGTGCAAGCCCTACAATACAGATACGTTTAACACTAGAAAGTAGTGGTAGCTCTTCTAAATGGTATTATACTTTCAAAAAAAGAACACTTTACATTTTCAATGAAATGTTAATACTTCCAAAAGACGTGTTTAAAAATATGAATTTTATATTTTTACTAGTATGCCAAACTAGTGAAAAGTATTACAGTTAAAACCTTTATATAAACACTAAAAAGGGTTACATTAATTCATAAAATAATGATAGAAGCAAATTTTTTTAAGATAAAATTTGTTTTAAAAGACTCTGAAAATGTTCTAATATTTCAATTGTTCTGCATATTTTGCCAGAATAATTGTGTTCTATATACATGCAGTATGTTTATGTATGTACATTATGCACACACAAACATACATATATGTGTATATATATATGTATATGCCCTCTGTCAATGCCCTTTCATAAACTGTTCCTCAGAGACCATATCTGGATGAGATCCATCACTCAGACTTGATTGAGATCAAGTCATTGACTGTGAATCTGTTAGGCAAAAGAGAAAAAAACATGATATTTTAAATTATTCAAGCACTGCTTTAGATTATAATCAACAAGTGCATCCCTAAATTGCTTTAAATTTCAAAATTGCTTTCAAAGAACCCTAAGTATACATCCAGTTATTAAGTTAAAATTATTATTAAAATCTTATATACATAACCATTAAATGTTTACAATGCTTTGTACAAAGCATTGTAAACATTTAATGGTTTCATCTTATCAAAAATTTGCACACACTAAATCCTAAAACAGTAATATAAAAAAAGAAAAGAAAAGAAAAATCAATATTCTTACGACAATGGGTCTGTTTATCCTGATGATTTGACATAGTCTCTCTCTTTCAAGGGCTTCCCCAGTGGCTCAGCAGTAAAGAATCCGCCTGCAAAGCAGGAGATGGGGGTTCGATCCCTGGGTCGGGAAGATCCTCTGGAGGAGGACATGGCAACCTATTCCAGTACTTTTGCTTGGAAAATTCCATGGACAGCAGAGCCTGGTGGGCTACAGTCTACAGGGTTGCAAAGAGTCAGACACCACTGAAGCAACTGAGCACACGTGCACACACAGTCTCTTTAAAAGAACACCTGCTTACTCAAAACTCAGCATGCAATAGATGATTGAAAGGCAATTTATTCTCAAAATACACTAAACCTCTAAAGTAAAACTCTTGAGAGGAAAACTTCAGTGGAATAGAACGCTCTCTAGATTTTATTAGTAAGAGAAAAACTCATGGTGTTGCTAAAGCTAAGTATTTAAAATACTAATCTGAAGAGGAAAAGAAGATAGTGACTCTGATTGTCATTTTCAGATCTACTAAGAATTCACGGTTACATGACATCATTCATACAGAGTCAGACAGAACAACTGTCTCCAAATTCTTACAAGAATTTTCCACTTTTCAAAAGTTACATAAAACTTAGTTTTACTACTGAAACTCTCTACTCCATTTCTATCCATTAACACTGACTAGATTATGATAATGCTGTATTTTTTTGGTTCAGTCTATGGTTCTACTTCCTGAAGTGTACAATAGCAATAATTATGTTCTGAGTTTAGCACAACATTTACAAACGGAAACCATAAAATACAGCACTATTCATACAATCAGAAGAATAGGAAGGAGCCCCATACAGACCATATAAACCAGTGAAATTTTCAATATTCTCTAACCTTCTTGTGGACTTTCAATTTACCTTTTCCCAGCTACCAGTTCTGTTGACTGTATTTACATACTTATTAAAATGACAATTTAACTTGTGCATTGTGTAGTTTGATTATCTTAAAGTTTAAACAGAAATGTCCAACTTTTCAAAACTAATATTCTAACAAAGGGAAAGGATATTAAAAACAAATTTCAGGGTTAATATTATTTTAGTAAACTTAAAGCACTACCACTCAAACTCATTTTATGTGATATATCATACTTTTCATCCAGCACAAATCACCTTGCCTTTTTCACAATGCCATAAATAACTCAGAGGAACTTAAGTCTTCAAAAGGAAGGATTATTAACTGCTTATTAAAATAAAATCCCATCTTAAGTAATTTTCCTGATGTAATCTACATGACACACAACATTAGCGGTTAATTCTAAATTTTCTCAATCATATGCCTTTCTACCAACTACATATTGATAAAACAGTAGTCAATTATTTATTAAACAAACTTTTCTACTCAAGAAACTAAGAGTCACACTCCTATAGCTTCTAGAAACCCAAGGAGTTTCACCCCCTCCCTTCCTGCATAAGGCATTAACACTCCACATTCTAGTTTTATCTTGCTACCTTCTTAATAATTACTAAGACTATTCAAGCATAAAAGTATCCAATCTATTCTCTCACTCAAACTCTATTACACTCCTAATACTGACCATTCTGTAATCTTTTTATCAAACCATGGAGATCTAATGTTTCAAGTTCCATTTAAAGGGCCTGATAAGCTTTAGGGAAAGCAAGTTAAATATTCCGATCATTATGTTTCATAAAACTTCCAAAGAGCTTGGAAAGTTTACCAACACCCTCCTCTTTAGAATAGTAAACATCCTGTCATAGAACCCAGAGAATAGCTGCTTTGCTCTGAACTCTACCTCCTGAGCACCACTCACAGCAGCTGTTAGTAACTTTCAAACGCCTGTTCGACTATCTCTTTGGTTAAATTAATGATGGGTCATATTGTTACACTTGACTGTTTCCTTTTTAGTCCTGCAATTATATATAAAACCTACAAATTACTTTTAAAAATAAAGTTCACACACACAAAAAAAAGCTCACTTTAACGCCATTACTTTTCCAAAAGAAAGCATTTCAAGATCCTTATATCATTACTTAAACCACAACCTATCAGTAGCACACGAAAAAGGAAAGCTTTAAAGGATTTAATTTTGTACCTCACCTCACCATATATGTTCGCAAATTTCAAGAACGTTCCATATTTCTAAAAGGTGCTATTGCAGTCTGTAAGGACTATGCTGCTCAAATACAAGCACCGAATATCCTGCACTGGTAAATTTTCGGTATCTTGCTGGTTAGCTGCTGAGCTTTCTGCACTCTTTGCACTGTTAAGATCCCACCAGCAAATACTATCTATCCATCCTTCAAAAGGGTCTTCCTCCCACTCAAAAAGAAAAAAAAAAAGAAAAGAAATCCACATTAGACTAGAGGTTTGCCCTACTAACAAGGAACCACTAATACCACTAGGTATTATGGCTCTCAAAGAATCCGCTCTAGCAGTCTCCCCTGGGACATTTTGCTCAGCGGGGCTTTGAACCGGTGAGACTCGCTGCCAGCTGCCTTTGCAAAAGCAGCACCAGAGGCGAACTCCATACCGCATTGCTGTTGCTGACTACTTCTAGCAGCTTCAAAAAAAAAAAAAAAAAAGAATCAGCCCAGTACCCTGCAGACCCTGCTGGCTCTTTCTGCAGCACGGAAGAGAAACCACTGCATTGCTCAGCGTGGAACACCGGGGAGCAGACTTAAGGGCGGGGAAGCGAATGCCGTCGGGAGGCTCTGGCGAGGGCGGGGTGTCAGGGGGGAGAGGGAAGGCATCCGGAGTGCAGGAGACTGCGACCCAGCAGCGACCAGGGCGCTGGCGTCCGGGCATCACACACTGACCCGGGCCGTCGAACTGCAGGCGTCGGGGAGCGGCGCGGGCCCCTCCTGAAGATGGGGGTCCCGCAGTGCCAGGCAGAGCCCCGCCCGCCGCCCTCCGGGCCCTCACCTGTCATGAGCACCGAGCTGTCGCCCGCCGCCGCCGCCGCGGCAGGGGCAGGGGAGGCGGCCGCCGCAGCAGAGCCCGCCGCCCGCCGTCCGGGGAGGTGTCTGGGCACCAGCTCGCATCCGTCCGCCGCGCCGGCCAGCAGCAGCCCGAGCAACAGCAGCGGAGCCCAGAGCCGCCGCAGCAGCAGCCAGCCCGAGGCCGGACCAGACGTCGTGGCGGGATGAGGACGAGAAGGAGGAGGAGCGGGGGGAAAGCGCGGCAGCGCCCCGGCCGCCGGCCACTCGCCCGCTTCGAGAGGCGCCGCCGCCGCCTGTGATTCCTCGGGCCGCCCCCGCCACCCCAGACGCGAGCTCCTGCCGGGCGCCAGTCTGGTCCCGTCGGCACCGGCGGCCTCTGGAGCTTGGGTCCCGGCTGCGTTCATTGGTTCCGGTTATTTAAAAAAAAAAAAAAAAAAGGTGAGGAGCAAAAAGGTACGGCGTCTTCAGGCCGCGCGCGACACCCGCGCTGCTGCGGCAGCGAGACCGGGATCCGCTGCTCTGGCGCCTCCAAACACCAGTCCCGGCGCCCGCGCCGCCGCCGCCGCCGCCGCCACCGCCGCGGCGCATCCCCCCGCCCCCTCCGGCCCGCGCCCGTCGTAGTACCACGCTCGGCCCGGACGCCTCCTCCCCTCACACATTCGCTCGGATACCAATCCCCCGCCTCCTTCAGCTGCTCCGCTGCGCAGGCGCGGAGCGGCTGCACTGGGCCTGCGCGGCCCCCGAGCCCCGCCCCTCGGGCGTTCCAGGGAGGAAGAGGGCCGCGGAGTGGTTTCCAAGGCTTTCGCAGAGCCGCGAAGATTGGGGGTGGGGAGGAAGACCGGCATGTCCTCCTCCCCCGTTCACGCCCCCACCGCGATTGAGACGGCAAGGAACTGGGAGCGGGAACCATGGAGGCGAGGAGGAGAGTACCAACATCCCAAATCGTTTGAGCGAGTTTTAGCCGAGCAGACAGCAGACAAATAATTGCATGGGTCAGAAAACCTTGTAATCCGAAACTGCGGCGGCTCCAGTATTTTGGTACAGATGGGGTTTACAGGAGGCTAGCAGTGTGGAAGTCGAGGTCATCGCCTTTTACTTACTTAAAGCTCTTGCTAAGTACTAGTGTGCCAGGGACTATCCTGAGCGCTTTACAAATTTACACATTGTGAGGACAAAATTTAAATGGTGGTATCGTTTTCATGCCCATTTTACAAAAGAGGAAACTAAGGCTCAGAAATGTTCCCAATTTCCACAGCTAATAAATGGGAGAAAGGGCCAGATTTAGCGCCACTGGATGTAAATATTGAAAAGGATTTGGTCTAGCCTCTGACTCTCCTGTGCTCAAACATTACCTGAACTCATCGCCTCCCTAACCCCCACCCCATGGAGTCTTTGCTGTCAGTTGAATAGGCTAACAGAAAAACGGTGTTTCAGATTTTTCTTGGCTTCTGCTACCTCAAATGAAGCACGAGACACACACACACATGCACTCTCTCCCCGCGCCGACCCCCTACTCTCTCCCTCCCAGCTCCCCCAACTCTCTCCCCCGCATCCCCGCCCCACTCTCCCCCCCCCCAGCACCCTTCCCCCACCCCAGCGGCACGAAGTTGTTTGATTTGCAGATGAGGTTCTTAAGCACAAAGGTCTTGTTTGGTATTGGGTTTCCGTTGTTGGGTTGGGGTTTTTATTGGTTTATTTATTTTCTCAATCAAGAAGATACTCAAATTACACAGTCTCCCAAAGAATTTCTTGGGCAGCCTGACCATGAATTTCACTGTGGAAGAGCAGATGCACACTTCAGAAAGGAATTAAGAATTTCTCTGAGGCTAATCAATTTATCAACAATGATTTCTTGACAGACTTCTTGGGAACATGGTGTTTAGGTGCCAATTCTTTATAGGGCAACAGGGAGATTATATTTCCTCTGCTGAAAGGCACAGCAGTCAAGTCACATACTTGCTGAATGTCCTCCAAAAGGAGATAGTTCTGCTAGAGGGCCAGCAAAATATAAAGACATAACAGGCTTGTTTCCTGCTCTTCAGAAGGCAACGTTTCATTCATTATTAACTGAGTGCCTCGCGTATGCTCAGTAGTGGGAACGAAAGGCAAAGTCAAAGTCAGTATTCAGATATAAGATAGAAAACACCGTTCCTGCCTGGGGAATCTTACAGTCTTGCTTGGGAGATAAAATTTATACCCATTAAACAATGAGAGGTTAAGACAAGGTAGTAATCAGTTGTTAAATTGGGCAGAGCAAGCTGTTAGAGCAATAACAGCAGTATGAAACCACGAACAAATTAACAAATCACTGGTTCCAAGCTTCTTTAAACAAAGATGATATGGGCTTCTTCCTGTCTTTAAAAATAGATGTTGGCACTGAGATGATACTAGATTGGGAGTTATGATTATTTATTCCTCTTACTGGAGCCACAAAAGAGTTACGGAGTTAGAAAACCTGCAAGCGTTAAAGAGACCTCTCTAAGGCAGGTCAGAGTTCAGCAAGAAACCCTCCATCTCCTATTATTTTTGTGATGGGTACCAAAGTTTCCGACTGTTAAATGGGTGGCCGTAATGCATCTTCTGGCTGAACAGAGGAATAGTTAGCACTATGCATCTAGCATAAATCTAGGTACAGAAAAGAGATAGTCCACTGCTTTGGAAGAATCTCTAGAATTACAGATGCTATAATTTGCAAGCCAACACAAGGTTTCAGTTGAGGCAATTCTTTCCTTTTCTTTTCCGGTTTCCGGTTCCACCTCCAAGTTTCTGCTTTCCCTTTCCTTACTTCCAGCCAAATTCTATTCAAAATCCACTGTGACCCCTTTACCCTGACACCTACCTATTCCTACAGCCTGATTTATACCTTTTAACGTTCAAACCTCACGATTTACCACTTATTTACAGAATGTCTTTCTTGTCTAATTATCACCTATTCATGACTCTTGCCTGGAAAATCCCATGAACTGGTAGGCTACAGTCCATGGGGTCGCAAAGACACGACTGAGCGACTTCACTTCACGACTTCCAACCGTCTAATAGGCAGCAGGTGGGCTTTGGAGACAAACCTGGTGGAAAAAGCAACTCCATGACTTCAGCTGTGCGACCTATAGACAACTTTTATCTGTCTTAGGTTTCCAGTAGGGAAACTGAGGAGTAATGTAATAAAGCCAGCCCTGCAGTCGTTGGTGACAAGAGACTGAAATAACAGGTCAGCTTTCGCGCGGTGCCGGCACACAGATACAGAGTCACCCCGAAGGAGCACTATCCCCAGGATCTGGGCGTGAATCTGAGCGTGTTCCTGGCTTAGGAAAATCTCATCGCACCTTTGCAGAACAGTTTGATTTCATCTTCCGATAAATCCCTAACTCTGTAGTGTGCGTCCAGCACAGACGCACACTAGGATCCGTCCACTCGGCCCTTCCCCATCACAGAAGCAAATCCGCCCGTCTCAAGAGTCCGGCTCCAACCGCATCTCCTTTTTCTCCCCTTTCTTCCCCCGCAGCCAGGACAACCCACGACGCCCCCAAGCACTCCAACCCGGAGAACCAGATCTAGTCCCTCGCGCGAGGCCACCAGCGCGCCTGCGCCGCCCGGCAGCCTCGCGCATGCCCGCTGTCTCCTGCCGGTTTTCCCCAGGTGCTCGAGCTCTCAGGCTCCCGCGGTTCCGGGACGCCGCGCGCCTGATGGCTCGGCTTCCGGCTCCCACGCCTTGGGCCGCGCGACCCGGCACCCGGCTGCCCGGCGATGACGTTCCGATGCTGGCGGGCTGTGGGTGGGCGTGGAGCGAGAACAGGGATGGAGGTGGAGAAGTGGGGCGCTCCAGCCTGTGGTTCACCCAGCGGGGCTTAGTCTTGCGACTCATTCCACGCACGGAATTTATCCCGTCCGCCTGTGATCTGGATTTCTCAGCTTCTATTCCCTGTCCCTGGAATATCGGGGACTGACTGAACATCATACGAGATCTTGCTTCACTTGCTCATCCTGTTTAAGCCCCTCAGAGAAATTCAAAGAGTTTCCGTTGGTGGAAACCCTTTTGCATAACAACTCTTTTTATGTTTTCCCACCGACTCCCCACACTAGCTTGCAAGGGACTCGATGTCCTGAGAACTTTGGAAACATGTCCAAAGTGATACTGCTTATGTGATGGCCCCAGGATCTGATCAGTGACGCCTCCGCATATAAACATGGGCTTCAAATTGATCAATAAATTAAAGCACTATAAAAAAGGGAGGTAACTAGTTAGCAAGATCCTTTCTTTCTAAAGTCAATAAGCCAATAAGGCATGGAGTATTACTCAACTAGTTCAATGAACGTGGTAACCTTATTACATCTTTCTCCTTGAGTGGAAGAAGGAAGCCTCCTAAAAGATGTCAAGCATCCAGAGTAGAAAAATCAAAAACTAAGAACTGTTAATTTATTAACATTTTTAAAAGCCACCCATCAGAGCAAAGGGACGACAGAGGATGAGATGGTTGGATGGCATCACTGACATGAGTTTAAGAGTAAACTCTGGGAGTTGGTGATGGACAGGGAGGGCTGGCCCGCTGCAGTTTTTGTGGGGTAGCAAGGAGTCGGACAGGACTGAGCGACTGAACTGAACTGAATTAGAGCAAAAGCAAGTCATCTTTCCCCACCAAAGTCCTGGGAGTCAGCGGGCTCTGGAGTCATTTTTTATTAAAGATGTTTGCTCTGCTACTGCTTAATTTGAGGCGCTACATGAATAATAATGATCACATAGTATCTGATTGATACAAAAGCAGTAGGAGTGCTGATAGGTCCTGTAAAAAAGAGGAATAGAATTGTGATGGAGATAAAAGAGGAGATATTTACAATTGAAACTGATGAGAATGAGAATTGCTTCATTTGCACACAGATGACTCCTTGGATAGTACTGACAATTCTGAAGGTGAAAAGCAAATCAGGCAACAGGTAAAACATGATATGCCTATGCTCTTGACAGTAGGAGACTGGGAAAGTGATTGATGGAATGGAAAAACCTTGGAGTATAATCCAAGAGATAAGCTTCCAAGTCAGATGCTTACTAACCTAATCTGGAGTTAGTTAAGACCAAGTATTGGTTCTAGAACTAAAGTTTAAGATGGTAAAATTTGTGTTTTGGGCAAAATGTGGTTCCATAGGCTCAAAGCACTAATCAAATGTTCAAAATATCTGTGGGCACAAAGCTGCTAAACAGTTCCTCTTCACACTTGAAGAGATTATCTAGGAGGGAATTACCTACCCTCAATTTCAAAGTATAGAAAACATGTCTCCTTTAGAAAGAGACACTATTGTATTTCCCTGGTGGTCCAGTGGTTGACTCCTTGCTCTTACTGCAGAGGGCATGGGTTCAATCCCTGGTTGGGGAACTAAGATCCTGCTTGCCACATGGAGTGGCCAGAAAAAAAGAAAGAGATGCCATAGGACATATATGAGCAAAGATGAGAAAAGTAGACATCTTTTAAAAGGGTTGCCCATCTCCCTTTCCTTTTGTGGGAAATTCATCTGGAGACTGGAAATGTAAACCCCTTCGTGTTAAGTTTGAATGAATTAAAGCCATGGCCATAAGTATAGCCATTTGGAATCTAAACTCTTTGTAAAGAGAGAAGCTCCTTTATCTTGGTTCCAGGAAAGCCAGGTCCTTACTGGAGGCTTCTTTGAGCTATGAGGTCTTTAAGAATATGAATTCTGGAGTTCACATAGCCATTTACTAACTGTGCGTCTTTGACCAAGTCACTAAACACCTTAATCTCAGTTTCCTCTTTTGTTAAAAAAAAAAAAAAAGTCATAATGCTAGTACCTAGACAGAGCTGTTGAGAGATAAAAATGGTCGTAAAGGTGCCTGGTGCATAATTAGCTGTTATTATCTAGGCCAGTGGTCCCCAACTTTTTTGGCACCAGAGACCTGTTTTGAGGAAGACAGTTTTTCCTCAAACCAGGGTGGGAGGATGGTTGGGGATGACTCAAGCACATTACATTCATTGTGCTCCTCCAAGAATCCAATGCCACTGTTGATCTAAAAGGAGGAGTTCAGGCAGGAATGAGAGTGATGGGGTGCAGCTGTAATACAGATGAAGCTTGCTCACTTGCTGCTACTTACCTCCTATTGTGCAGCCTGGTTCCTAACAAGCCACGGACCACTACCAGTCAGTGATCTAAGCCCTTAAGGGTGATCTAAGCCCTTAAGGGTGTTAAGGATAAGAACTTGTTTTCACTTGAATTGTGCAAAAGAGGAACATGGAAAGAAAGAACACAAGAAACATATATGAGAGCACATACCACAAAAGTAAACACATAAAAATCTTTACAAGGCCTATGCTTGAGGAGATGTTCAATGGTGATATTTGAATCCTGGTTGTCTAGAAAACAGAACCTGAGGTAAGGGCTTGTATGACAATTCCTTAGGGAGTACAACCCCAGGAAAGCAAGAGTGAAGGGAAAGGGGAAATGAGGCAGGCAAGGAGGTTAAAAAAAAAAAAAAGAAAGATAACCAAGGTGATGAACTGAGATGGCCACAAAGAGGTCTGGCTGCTCAGTCTCATGTGATTTCTCCATGGCAGACCTGGGAAACTACACTGTTTTGGAACAGAGGAAGAGAGAACAATGGAGCTCCCTTTGGGCACAGGTTACTGCAGGAGCTGTGGACTACCCCGTATTTCTGAATCATGCCTCCTGCCTCCCCAGGCAGCTCTAGGGAAGTGAGACTCTGAACAGCAGTGGCATTATCCATGCATGAGCTGAGCTTGCAAGTGAATGAGAGCCAAGAGCACTCCCCAGCTGTCCACCCGCAGCCTGCAGCTTCCAGCAGTGCCTACCACCACTGTAGCAACAGAGAAGTTCCAGGAAAAAAGGCTGGGTTTTCAAGGTATTAAGTAAAATGTTACTAAGTCATGTCCAAAAGCAACATGAGGAACCTGAGCAAGCAGAGCATCAGAGTATCTTGGCCACTATCACCAAGGCAGCCACAGATTTCAACAAGCCTCCTTCCAAGGAAGACTGAAACATCCCTTTTGCAACCTAGAAGAGTGCTCTATAGTGGAGTCATGTTACTGGATGGTAAGCATAGCATCAAACAGAACACTTTAGCCAAGCAAACTCAAGGAGGCACATAACCTGGATTAGACATAATAGTAATGGCAGAAACATAGGAGGACCAAGGCTTAAAAGGCAATATGAACTAACAGAAGCCCTTCATGATTCATGCATCAAACACTCAATTTATTTTAGGCGTTAGATGATAAATTAGGTGATAGAATCAAAGATGAATAAAATAATCCTTAGGTCCAGGACTGAAGGAGCTCACAGCCACATAGCAGCAATAAAAAATAGATTTTTCATTCATTTATTCATGCTTTGTTAACTGTTTAATAATATCTGCCATCATTAAATGCTGGTTCTACATTATCTGGTGTGGCTAAAACTTCCAAGAAAACAATTTGTTTTTAACGTTCTTCCCCCCAAAAATTAATATCAAGTGAGTTTATGAATGATCTCATACTTTACATAATACAACTGCCAGGAACTGGAAAATTAGGCATTTGTCTGAATGTTTTAATGTTTACACAAAGGTGTTCCAGAATGTGTTTGCAATCAGGTGAGTGGAATGATAAAAGCAGAGTTTGGGAACAAGCCGCCTGACATGGAAAAGAATGAAAACAGCCTGAGACGTGGAGGTTCAGATTATGAAGGAACACGTTCTCATAGCATTATTGCAAATCCAGAAGGAAGAAAATGAGAGTTCAGTGTTATCTCTCTAAACAGGACAAATTAGTGCTGTTTGTCCAAACTTTATTGAGTCCTTGAAATGTAAGAGGAAAAGAAAAACACACCTCGTGGGAAGTATGTTCTAGCTGGGGAAGCTGACAATATGTGAGATAAATAAGGACATGTCCAGTGTTAGATGCTAATAAGTAATAAAGATGGGGGGAAAAAGTGAAAGATTTTTGAGTGACGTCTCAAACAAGGTGAAATAACCACACAGATATCTGGGGAGAGAGGATCCTGAAGCAGGACAGTTTGAGGGAAAACGATACGTGTGGCTTGTTCCAGGAATAACAAGGACATAACTGTGGTAGAGTGGGCTTCCCAGGTGGCTCAGTGGCAAAGGATCCACCTGCTAATGCAGGAGACACAGGAGACACAAATGCAATCCCCGTGTTGGGAAGATCCTCAGAAGAAAGTGGCAACCCACTCCAGTATTCTTGCCTGGGAAATCCCATGGACAGATGAGTCTGGCAGGCTACAGTCCATACAACTGAAAAGAATTGGACATGACTGAGCATGCATGCATGCACACACAAGTGTGGTAGAGTAGACATAGGAAGAGAATAGTAGAAGATGTAAGAGAAGTAATAGGAGCCAGAAAATGCAGGGTCTCTCTGGTCATAGTAAGAATTTTAGCTTTTCCCTGTGAATGAGTTCAGAAATGAGTGGAAGGTTTTGAATAGCATGATGAGATCCAACATACACTTTTATAGGATCATGCCAGTTGCTTCATGGCAAGAGCAGGAACAATAGTTTGGAGTCTCCTCCAACAGCCCAGACAAGATGTGATGGCAGTTTGGGCCAAGACAGAGGCAGACGTGGTGGTAAAAATGGTGAAATTATTGGTACATTTTGAAAGTAGAATCAGCTGGCATTATTGAACCAACTGAAAAAAATGTGTGACAACAAAGTCAAAGTTATCTTTGACATTGACATTGACACCGACATTTCTGCCTTAAGCAATGAGAAGAGTAGAGTTGTCATCAACCAAGATGGCGAAGACTATTTGAAGATCAGATGGTATGTGTTGGAAAAGATAAGGAGCTCAGTTTTGGATCGGTTCAATTTGAGATGCTACTAGGTATCTCAATAGAAACACCAAAGAGTAGTTGGATATACAGACCTGGAGTTCAGAGACCTACCTTTAGTGGTCATCAGCACATGGGTTGACTATAAAACCGTGAGATTATCCACACACACTTGACCAAAATACATCCATCCTGTCTTTTTTGTGTATGTGCATTAAACAGGTACAAATCAAAGAAAAATTACTTATTGCAGCAAGGAACTCATTTATAGACTGTACTGCCCTTAGAAGCTGTATGAAATAAGTACTAAATAACTGCAAAGACTTTGTTAAATTAATGGCCAAATGGTCCAAAGTGAGCTTATAAAGAAAATTCAGCAAATGAGGTTTATATTCTTGCACCACTCACCCAAAGTTTGAAATGCCAAGGAGTATATTTCACAATAAAAGAAAAAGTCTTTGAAACTACTCTGATTGTCATTGAGAAAATAAATACATTTCTGTATTTGTTTACTTGGGCTACTATAACAAAGTACCACACTGGCTTAAAAAACAGAAATATGAGTTCTGGGAAAGAATTCTCAGAGTTCTAGAAGTCCAAAACCAAGGCGTCAGTAGGGCTGGTTCATTTTGAGGACTGTGAGAGAAAGATCTGGCCAGTCCTCTCTCATTGATTGTGGAGGGACATTTTCTCTACATGTCTTTTCATGTTGCCTTCTGTCCGTGCATGTCTATCTCCAAATATCCCCCTTTTATAAGGACACCAGTTATACTGGATTAGAGCCCATCCAGTAACCTCACTTTAACCTGATGACCTCTGTAAAGACTTATCTCCAAATAACATCACATTCTGAGGTACCGGGCGTTAGGACTTCACCATATGGACTAGGAGGAGGACACAGTTCAACCCAGAGCAGTGACTGTGAAAATAATAAATCTAGGTTGTGATACTATCTTGAAGTTTAAATAAGTCCGGTATCTGATACAGTAACTGGCATATAGTAGGCTATCAAATATTGTCGGGTAACAGAAAATACAGTTCGGCAAACAATACTGACTTAAGTACGATCCCTTAAACACACACACACACACACACACACACACACACACACACACACCCGTACTACTAACATAGTCCAGGTTTCCTTGGTGGCTCAGTGGCAAAGAAACCTCCTGCCAATGCAGGAGACACAGGTTCAATCCCTGGGTTGGGAAGATCCCCTGGAGAAGGAAATGGCAACCCACTCCAGTGTTTTTGCCTGGAGAATCCCATGGACAGAGGAAACTGGCAGGCTGCAGTCACGAGGTCGCAAAGATTCAGACACGACTAAACAACAGACAACAATTAGCATAGTAACAGACATGAGCTGGCTTTAAAAATAATGAAAATGTCACTCTCCTTCAGATCCAACCAATAGTTGCATCTGTAAGTGTGTTGCTGCTGCTGCTAAGTCACTTCAGTCATGTCCGACTCTGTGCAACCCCTGAGACGGCAGCCCACCAGGCTCCCCCATCCCTGGGATTCTCCAGGCAAGAACACTGGAGTGGGTTGCCATTTCCTTCTCCAATGCATGAAAGTGAGAAGTGAAAGTGAAGTCGCTCAGTCGTGTTCAACTCTTAGCGACCCCATGGACCGCAGCCTACCAGGCTCCTCCATCCACGGGATTTTCCAGGCAAGAGTACTGGAGTGGGGTGCCATTGCCTTCTCCAATAAGTGTGTTAGGTTACTGTAAAACTTGGATAATGATTTAGAAGCCCACCCAACAACAAGAGAACTTTATTTTTCTGTGCAGTCATTAAGCTCTTTCATTTGCAAAGGGCCTTAATTTTGTCACCATATTTGTATTCACTGATTACTAAGGCCAGTCACTGTGATCCTAGCTGAGTATCAGAGGTTAAAAAGAGACTGCCTGCTACAAAGAAACTTCCTATCTAATGATGGAGACATATGAATAAAGATTTATAGTAAAAAGTGATAACAGGGATAACAATGTAGTAATAGGTGTAAGAAGAGAATGCTGTATAACCACAGTCCAATTAGGGCACTAAAAAAATACAACAGAGGGACAATTGTCCTAAAAGAGACAACAATTGAAATGATTTTGAAGGTCAAGAAGCTGTTACCATACCATCTAAGGGTAACAAGATGAAAAGGAAGGAGAAGACATTCCAAACAGAAGTACTAGCAGCTAAGTAAAAACTTCCTTATAGAAGAGTAAATATGCACTTTTTGGAGAACCATTTCACTCAACATTAGCATGTAAATAACTGAATAATAGATCTTGACATCATGATGCCTCAGATCCATGATGCACACGCGCACACACACACACACACACATGCATATTTTAATACTGAGCAACTTGGGAAGTTCTTAGAATACCACATTTTAAATGGAAAGATCTAAACCTAAAAGTTTATTTCTGCCTAATAAGCAATGAAAACCACAGTCATGTACACCCACTGGAGCAGAAATGAGTGGGAGAAGATCTTTAGAAAAGTTAGTGGCTTATCATTGCAAGGTAAAAGAAGTAATAATGGCAATAAGACTTATGAGAATTTGATGAGCAGTGTTATTCCTTGGCTGCCAGGAAGCTCAAAGCGAAATGTGCTGTGAAATTTCAATAATCATATAGAAACTTAAACCTATATAACAGCTTGCTGTTTCCTCTCAGTTTTTATTCCTCTGTTCTGTGAAAATTGTGATTTTGTACATATACAGAGTGCCTGGAGCTCAGTGCACAGAACGCTTCTCTAGCTATATTCATTCTTTAATAATTTCATCTAGCCTCATAGCTTTAAATGCCATCATATTTTAATGAATCCCAAATTTCTCCAGCTCAGAGCTGTCTTGTAAACTCCAGACTCATACTGACATCTCCACTTGGATCTCTAATTAGCATCTCCAGTCCACATGTTCAAAACCCATGCTCCTGACATTCTGCCCAGTCCTGCTTCTCTCTAGTCCCTAGCTTAGTCAGTAACTGAGATCCTTCCTCATACTCCCACATCTAAGCACTCAGTAAATCCTGTTGACCCTGCCAATTTCTCATCGCCTCTACAGTTACCACTCTGGTCCAAGCAATCATCACCTCTCGCCTAGATTATTGCAACCAACTCTTAACTGGCTTCCTTGCTTTGCCGATGCTCTCCTAAAGTCTATTCTTGACACATCTGCCAGAGATCATGTTATTTCTCTCCTTAAAACTCTCAAACAGACAATTTTCCTTGGAGTAAAGACAATAAATGACTGACAGGTCCCAGCATGATTTGGCCCCAATTGCATCTCTGCCCTCATTTTCTTTTGCCTTCCTCCTGATTCAATCTGCATAAGCCTTTAATTTCCCTCACTCCTTCTGGAACAAACTAAGTACAACATGCTTCAGACTTTTGCATTTGCTTTTCCTTCTGCCTGGAATGTTCTTCTAACAAATGTCCTCAATGGCTGTTCCCTCATCTGTCTCCTTCAGCTCCTTGCATATATGTCCCCTTCTTAGCCAGGCCTTCCAGGACCACTCAGTTTAAAATTGCAACCCTCACATTCACCCATGGGCACTTTTGAACTTCCTTGCTTGCATCAGTTCTCTATAGCCCTTAAATACTGTATATTGTATGTACTTAGAATATTGTCAGTCTCTCCCTTATAAGTTCCGTGAGAGTAGGTATTTTATCTCCTGAGCCTAAAAGTGCCTGGTAGAGTAAATGTTCAAGTAATATTTGGTGAATATTAAATGACCTAATGACTGAACTTACAGATCTGGGCTAGAGTTTCTGCCAAAGATTTTAAAAAACAGGGAGAGGGTATCATTGACATATGGGTCCAAGGGGCTAATTACTCAGATAGCATGTACAGCATGAGAAGAACAAATGATTGAAATCAATCTTAGGAACAGGTAGGCAAAAGGTGCAGGGAAAGAGCCTGAAAACCAACAGCAAGAATGTGGAAGAACCAGGAAAACAGTGAGCAGTAAATTGTAGACATAGTTTCAGAAAGAGTGATTAGCAGCCAATGTAGCAGAAAGATAAGTAAGAGTGGCCATAAAAAGTGTCCGCGAAAATTGCTTAGATCATCTTACATCATATATCCAACTCCAGATGGATAAAATGTTGAATGAAAAAAATCAGTGAAGAAATATGCTCTTGATGGGGAAGACTTCTCTAAGCTTAAAATAAGTTATATAATTTACAAATGTACTAAATGATTAATTTGACTACAATAAAATAAAAAATATTTTCAGTATCAAAAACAAGCCTAAACAAAATTAAAAGGCTAAAATAAACTGAGAAAATATATACAGTAAATTTGACACTGGGGAAATATTTTTAAGTGTAAAAAACTGTTCCAGTTAGAAAAATCTTAAGATTCTAATATATATAAATATATGGGTGAAAACCATGAACAGACATTTCACAAAAGTGGAAATATAAACAATTGAAAATGCTCTACTTGACCAACTAATGGAGAAATATCAATTAAAACAATGCTAAGACATTTTTCTCCGATTAATTAACAGAGTTTTAAAATATTATGGCAACTAAGCTGTGAGAAAAATTACTTATATACTGTCAATGGACCTAACCAGGTATAATTTATTTTAGAATGAAATTTAAAAAGAAAATGAGATATACACAATAGCCAAAAGGTAGAAGCAATCGAAGTGTCCATCAACAGATGAAGGAATAAACAAAATATGGTATATATACACAATGAAATATTATTTAGCTTTAAAAAGGAAATTTGATACTGCTATATTGTGAATTACTTTGCCAACAAAGGTCCATCTAGTCAAGGCTCTGGTTTTTCCAGTGGTCATGTATGGATGTGAGAGTTGGACTATAAAGAAAGCTGAGCGCAGAAGAATTGATGCTTTTGAACTGTGGTGTTGGGGAAGACTCTTGAGAGTCCCTTGGACTGCAAAGAGATCCAACCAGTCAATTCTAAAGGAGATCAGTCCTGGGTGTTCATTGGAAGGACTAATGTTGAAGCTGAAACTCCAATACTTGGGCCACCTGATTCGAAGAGCTGACTCATTGGAAAAGACTCTGATGCTGGGAGGGATTGGGGGCAGGAGGAGAAGGGGACGACAGAGGATGAGATGGTTGGATGGCATCACCAACTCAATGGACATGGGTTTGGGTGGACTCCGGGAGTTGGTGATGGACAGGGAGGCCTGGCGTGCTGCAATTCATGGGGTCGCAAAGAGTCAGACACGACTGAGCGACTCAACTGAACTGAACTGATATTGTGAATGAATTTTGAAAACATTATGCTAAGTGAAACAAGCCAGACATAAAAGGACAAATATTATACGATTCCACATACACAAAGTACCTAGAATAGTCAAATTCACAGAGACAGAAAGCAGAATGGTGCTTACCAGTGTCTGGGGAGAAAAGAGTAGGAGATTATCATTTCATGAGTAGTTTCAGTTTGGGATGATGAAAGGCTCTGGAAATGGTTAGTGATGATGGTTGTACAACACTGTGCATGTATCTAATACCACTAAATTGTACATTTAGAAGTAGTTAACATGATGTCTAACATATGCATTTACCACAGAAAGCTCAACACATATATACCAGACCCTGAAAGGAAACGGTGTGATATAATAAGTGAAAAAAGGCAGAGTAAAACTTGTATATACAATTTGATTTGGACTATGCAAAAACAAAGATTCTTGTTATGTGAGATAATGAATTCCCCTATTGTTTAAGTCAATCTGAGTTGGGGCTTTTTATGACACCTGAAAGCATTCCAGCGGATCTTTACACCCACACAAGAACTTTACTCATCTAGAATTCCTCATGCTTTCCCAGAGCTTATTAAAGAGTGATGTGGAAAGTAAAAAAAGTAATGGTACCATTAATAAAAGTTACCTACAGGCAAGGAAGAAAACTGAAAAAAAAATCTAAACAAAGCACAAAAAAGTAAATGTAGTATCATAAAAACACAGCTGGCTGTAGAGTTTAGGGCAGGATCAGACAGTTTTATAGACTTCATAATTTTTAAGCTATTCTTATAATAATGGATATTTGTAATAATGATCCTGAGTCATCCATAACGCTGCCTAATGTGTATAATATATTCTGTTTGAGAAGATGGTGCATTATATAACACAGTTTAGAAGGATTTTCATTAAAATGTTTAAAACAGTGAAACTTTTGGGGGTAAACTGAAATTAAATTCTTTTGAGAAACTCAGCTGGAACTTCTCATTTCCCCAATATTGTTAAAGAGAAAAGAAAATTTATTTTATTTGACAATTTAAAATTCTTGTGTTTATGTTGGAAATTGGGTTTTCCTAAAATATGGAGTGTCTAATGATCACTTGAGATGGTGGGGAGGGCTTGTTAAAAAGGCAGTGTTCTCAGTCCTTCCTCCAAAGATTCTAATTTAGCAAGTCTAGGATGGAACTTAAGTACTGGCATTTCTAACAGACACTTCAGATGATGTGGTCTGGACATCCTGAAGCAGTGGAATCAAGCTATGAAGACTTAGCTAAGGAATTACTAGTGAGTTCTCCACTTTATCAGACCTCCAGCTGAGAACATATCAATGCTTGCTGCTCTACACAAGAAGAGGTAGAAAACGTCACTTGTTAGATTGAAGGAAAGTACTATGGTTTTTCCAGTGGTCATATATGGATGTGAGAGTTGGACTGTGAAGAAAGCTGAGCGCAGAAGAATTGATGCTTTTGAACTGTGGTGTTGGAGAAGACTCTTGAGAGTCCCTTGGACTGCAAAGAGATCCAACCAGTCCATCCTAAAGGAGATCAGTCCTGGGTATTCATTGGAAGGACTGATGTTGAAGCTGAAACTCCAATACTTTGGCCACTTGATGTGAAGTGTTGACTCATTGAAAAAGACCCTGATGCTGGGAAAGATTGAGGGCAGGAGAAGGGGACAACAGAGGATGAGGTGGTTGGATGGCATCACCAACTCAATGGACATGGGTTTGGGTGGACTCCGGGAGTTGGTGATGGACAGGGAGGCCTGGCGTGCTGCAATTCATGTGGGGTCACAAAGAGTCGGATACAACTGAGCGACTGAACTGAACTGAACTGAACCTACCCAGAATAATTGGCTGCATTTTTTAAGGCAGTTGAGGATCACATTTGCACTGCCTTTAATTAAGGTTTTATAATTCTGGGTTCTGCTAACTGAAGTACAGTTGATGTACAATACTATATAAGTTACAGGTGTACAATATATTGATTCACAGTTTCAAAGATTATATTCCACTTATAGTTACTATAAAATATTGGCTATATTCCCTGTGTTGTATAATATTTTTATAGCTTATTTTATACACCATAGTTTGTACTTCTTAACCCCCTACCCCTATATTGCCTTTCCCCACTTCCTTCTTCCTACTGGGAACTATAAGTTTGTTCTCCATATCTGTGAATCTATTTCTTTTTTGCTTTATTCTCTAGTTTGTGGTGTTTTTTTTTTTTTTGATTCCACATACAAGTGACATCAGGCTTCCCAGGCGGCTCAGTGGTAAAGAATGCACCTGCCAACGCAGGAGACACAGGAGATGTGGGTTTGATCCCTGGGTCAGGAAGATACACTGGAGAAGAAAATGGCGACCCACTCCAGTATTCTTGCCTGGAAAGTTCCATGGACAGAGGAGCCTGGTGGGCTACAGTACATGGGATCGCAGAGTCAGACATGAATGAGCAACTGAGCAGGCATGCACACATAAGTGATTTCATACAGTACTTGTCTTTCTCTGACTTATTTCACTTGGCATAACACCCTCCAAGTCCATGCATGTTGCTGCAAATGGCAAAATGTCCTACTTTTTATGGTTAAGTAGTATTCCATTGTGTGTGTGTGTGTATATATATATACACACACCACATATTCTTTAGCCATTTATCAGTTGATGGACGCTGAAGTTGCTTCCTATCTGGACAATTGTAAATAATGCTGTTGTGAGCACTGAGCGGCATGTATCTTTTCAAGTTAGTGTTTTGTTTTTCAAGTTATATATATATATATCTATCTGAAGTGGAGTGGAATTGCTGGGTCAAATGGTGCTTTTATTTTTAGTGTTTTCAGAAACTGCCATACATAATTTTCCATAGTGGCTTTACCAATTTACATTCCCACCAACAGTGTACGAGGGTTCCCTTTTCTCTGCACCCATGCCAACAATTGTTATTTCTGTTTTTTGTTTCTTTTTTTGAGGATAGCCATTCTGACAGGGTACAGATGTATGCAGAGCACATCATGAGATGTACATGGCATTGATATTTTTCCCTTGTGTGGACTTTAAATAAGCATGAAGCTTTAAGTGTCACGATAGCAATTATGAGATAAATATAAAATAGTCAAACTCTTAGAAACAGAGAGTAGAATGAAGTTTGCCAGAGAAACAGGGAGGTATTAGCCAAAGGGTATAAAGTTTCAGTTATACAGATGAATCAGTCCTAGAGACCTCCTGTACAGCATAATACCTAGGGTTAACTATATTATACTGCATACTTCAAATTTTGCTGAGAAGGTAGATCTTATATCTGGTGTTCTCATCACATAGTAATAGTGTGATGAGATTATTACAGTAGTAATAAATACTTTTCAAGGTAAGGGACGTGTTAATGCACAGATCATGGTGATGGTTTTATGGATATATGCATTCGTGCTCAGTCACTTCAGTCATGTCCAACTCTTTGTGAACCTATGGATGGTAGCCTGCCAGGCTCATATGTCCATGGGATTCTCCAGGCAAGAATACTGGAGTGGGTTGCCGTACTCTTCTCCATCACAGATATATACTTATCTCCAAACCCATCAAGTTGTCTACATTAATTATGTACAGCGTTCTGTATACTAAAATTTTTTAAATGTCATATTAACATGATATGCTTTCCAAAAAATTTAATATGGGAATTATTTCATTACTCATTAATTTTCATTATATAATGTCCATCACTTCACAGCAAATAGATGGGGAAACAATGGAAACAGTGACAGACTTTATTTTCTTGGGCTCCAAAATCACTGCAGATGGTGACTACAGCCATGAAATTAAAAGACGCTTGCTCCTTGGAAGAAAAGCTATGACAAACTTAGACAACATATTAAAAAGCGGAAACTATTACTTTACCAACAAAGGTCCATCTAGTCAAAGCTATGGTTTTTCCAGTAGTCATGTATGGATGAGAGAGTTGGACCATAAAGAAAACTGAATGCTGAATAATTGATGCTTTTGAACTGTGGTGTTGGAGAAGACTCTTGAGAGTCCCTTGAACTGCAAGGAGGTCAAATCAGTCAATCTTAAAGGAAATCAGTCCTGAATATCCATTGGAAGGACTAATGCTGAAGCTGAAACTCCAATACTTTGGCCACCTAATGGGAAGAACTGACTCACTAGAAAAGACTGATGCTGGGAAAGATTAAAGGCAGGAGAAGGGTGGCGATAGAGGATGAGATGATTGGATGGCATTACCAATTTGACCAACATGAGTCTGAGCAAGCTCAGGGAGTCAGTGATGGCCAGGGAAGCTTGGCATGCTGCTGTCCATGGGGTCACAAAGAGTCGGACACGACTGAGTGACTGGACTGAACTGAACTGAACTGAATGCTTTTGCAAGTAACAAATTTTTTTCCTGCTTTTTTGCTTTTTCTTCTTCATGACAAGTCTGTGATTGGAATGAACCTTTAGCTATGCAGATATGGGGTCTGCGTCCATCTTCTGTACCGAGGCCCAGGTATTCCTAGAGAATAGCTTTATTCTGTATAATATTCTGCTTTTTCTGGCACCCATAAATTCTGTCATATTTTTGCTGCACCATCTAATAATTTACTGAGAGTGTCCAATATACTATGCCAGATATAAAAAGTATGTGTGTGTGTGTGTGTATATGTGTGTGCTCAGTTGTGTCCAACTCTTTCTGATCCCATGGACTATAGCCCACCAGGCTCCGTTGTCCATGGAATTTTGCAGGCAAGAATACTGGAGTCAGTCGCCATTTTCTACTCCAGGTTATCTTCCCAACCCAGGGATAGAACCTGAGTCTCTTGCATCTCCTACATTGGCAGGTAGATTCTTTATCACTAGCACCACTTGGGAATTTAGGGGTAAATAAATATATTCTGTCTTTGGCTTGCTCCCACTCCAGTAAGGGAGACACATATATATGCACAAATAATCACAATACAGCATAATAAAAGTAAAAGCAAGCTATAGGATTACAGAAAAAGGAATGACTGATTCTTCCTGGATGGTTATGAAAAGGCTTCTTGGAGAAGGTGATATATGATCTGGATTTTGAACCAGAATTAAACAGATATTGTGGGCAGCATGTACCATATGTAGGCACAGAGACATGAGAGGGAATGGAATGTTTGGTTGAACTGATAGAACTTGATGACCAATGGGATATTGGAAACTGAGAGAAATGAGAGAATTGAAAATGCTTCTAAGATTTTATTCATTCATTTAACAATTTTAGGGCTTCCTTGGTGGTGCAGTGGATAAGAATCCACCTGCCAATCCCTGGTCTGGGAAGATTCCACATGCTGCAGAGCAACTAAGCCCATGCATCACACCTACCAAGCCCTTTTGCCTAGACCCTATGCTCCGCTACAAGAGAAGCCACCAGAATGGGAAGCCTGCACACCCCAGCAAAGAGTAGACCCTGCTCGCCACAACTAGAGTCCGTGCCCATAGAAATGAAGACCCAGCCCAGCCGAAATAAATAAATACCTCAAAAAAATTTTATTACCTCCTCTGTTATAAGAGAATGAGTGGATGATATTTCATTAACAGAAAAAGGAAATGTAAGGGGAGAAGCAGTTTAAGGGAGTGAGATCAGACGAGAATATGTTGAATTTGAGTTGCCCGCAAACCCTCCAGGTGCAGTGACCAACTGTGCCCTCAGAAATGTGGGTCTGAGAGGAGGAGGGATGCCCAGGCTGAAGACACAGGGTGGGAGCCATCAGCAAATGAAGGCCTGGACAGGACCAGATTTACGATTTGTGGGGCCTGGTGAAAATGAAAACGTGGGCCTCCTTGTTCACAAAGCAGGGAAAGGGTGCCATTAAAGGTATTAAATAAACTTGTACTTAGACTCTTGAGAGTCCCTTGGACTGCAAGGAGATCCAACCAGTCTGTTCTAAAGGAGATCAGTCCTGGGTGTTCTTTGGAAAGAATGATGCTAAAGCTGAAACTCCAGTACTTTGGCCACCTCAGGCGAAGAGTTGACTCACTGGAAAAGACTCTGATGCTGGGAGGGATTTGGGGCAGGAGGAAAAGGGGACGACAGAGGATGAGATGTCTGGATGGCATCACCGACTCTATGGACATGAGTTTGAGTGAACTCCAGGAGTTGGTGATGGACAGAGAGGCCTGGTGTGCTGCGATTCATGTGGTCGCAAAGAGTCGGACGCGACTGATCAACTGAACTGAACTGAACTGAACTGAAAACACAAAGCATTTTCTTTTTTCCAGTCTCTTAGCATGTCATGGTGGTTTTTATTTGCTATTTAATGTTCTTCTAAATAAATAAAAATTTTAAATCATTGGCATGAATTTTACCATTCATCTTTATATTGTGCAACACCAGTTCTAAATGTAGATATCAGAATGTTTAGCTTACATGGAATCACTGAAATTATGCAATTTATATTCCTGGCTGGACCCTGGAGGGTGCCTCAAGCTGCTCAGAAAAAAATAAATACTAGCCAGATTCAGGAAAGTTAAGAAGAAAAGGTTCCCCCAGCACAGTGTGGGCCCTAAGAATCTGGAGGTACTTGAAGGGTAAGTTCAGTGCCTCAAAGGTCCTAGGGATTCCGCCTTGGTACTGGAAAGTTCTGCGTCATGGCTACCATATTCCCCCTTCCACCAGTGGACCCTCCCATCCCCCTGCTTAAAGGCCATACCTCAATAGGGAGCTGGGAAATCAAGTCAGGCATCTCCCATTTCCACAGACCAAGCCACGGCAGAGAGACAACCCCCAGGGTACCACGGCCTTTGTGTCAGGATATGCTGGGTATTTGAATTATGGATGGCCAGAGGTTGGCTCTGGCCAATTATCCACTGAAGGAGCTGCAGGGTTGTCAACCTGAGGTGGGCAGAGACACCAGCCAGGCTGTACCTCCGAGATGCCACTGGTTGTGACCCCAACCCTCTTACACCTGTGCTCAGATCCCTGCCAGGGCGGAAGGCAGTAGCAGTTTGGGGAAAAGTGGAGGAAGAGGAGAGCAGGCAGGACCCAGGGTTCAGGGGTAGGGAGCCGGGGGCCAGGAACCCTTCCTAGGGAGGCAGAGGAGGAGAGAAGGCACCTAAACTGAGATGCCAAGCCTTCAGCACAAGCTCCCGTTGTCCCATCAGATTCACTCCCAAACCCAAATTCAAAAACGGCATAAGATTCTCAGAGTAGTTTGAAACCCCAAGTGGGGAACTCTTTGAACTTTACTATTAATAATTACAAACCTGTAGAGCCAGCCCTAGGCCTGTGGTATCACCCAAGAGGATGAGAAAATAGAAGAGAGCCAAGAAGGAAGACTGGGGAGCCCTGACATGAGAGAGTAGATGAAAATCAGACACAGAAACGAAAGCGGGAACAAGGAAGAGATAAACAAGGAGAGAGAGGCAAGCGCAGATGCCAGGAGCAGCAGAGGACCATCTCCGCGGAGGCTTCTCCCGGGAGGTCTACTGATATGGTTGCTTGTCCCACACTCATTTTAAAATTTTGAGCCAATATTTAGAAATGGGAAGCATTCATAACAAACAAGTTTTTCTTTAACAAATGTAGAGCTTTAACAACACTGTGATTACACTCCACCATAGCCAAAATCAATCAACGATGAGCTGAACCACCCTCCGGCGACTCACTGGGCTCTAACCTGTGCAGCCTTGCCAGGACCCCTTCTCCCGACCAATCACCGTGGGCGCTGAGATCAGAACCTCGGCTCCCACAGCCTGTCCAATATGCAGAAAGGTCAGGTAGGAGGGGGCCTAAAAATGGGTCACTGGATTCGGCAAGTAGGAAGCCGCTAGTGACATCTGCATCAGAGCAGTCTGAATGGGGCCACGGGATGGGAGCCAGATGGCAGTGGGTTGTGAAGTGAATGGGAGGTGATGAAGTTGAGTCAGCAAGGCTAAGGACTCATTTTTCAAGCACTTTTTTTTTTTTTTGTCATAAAGGAGGGTGATAGAAAAGTGGTTTGAACCCACCCAGCTCTCTGTATCCCTCCCTCCTCCTCCTTCCCACACACTCTCTATATCTAAATAAAGAAGGAAAGCAACATGACATGAAGCAAGATCTCTGTTTGAAATTTTACACTTGGGGGGGAAAAAATCACTTCAAGACCATAAGTGGAAATTAACTGAGATTTCACTGCTCAATGTTAAAATGTCATCCTCAAAGATACCAATTTATTGCTTCATATTGGCAGTTAGAAAAAATAAAGTTAGGCCATTCGAGAGGAAGGCAGAGGTTGTTTTTGTTTTTTTTTTTAAGTTACTTTAAAATATTTTATCCTATGGCAACATAGTATTGTATGGAAAAACCTGCTTTTCTTTTTAATATGGCAGGACAACACAGAGTCTAACATTTAGGCACTGTTTTAAAAAATCTAGAAAACTGTTTGATAGTCCTGTATTAGAAATTTAAAAAACAAGTAAACTACTCAAATCTTAAGCTGTTATGTAGAATAAGCAACATTCTCCCTTTCAATTGTTGAATAAACTAATCTTAAAATAAATGATGACATCTGTTTCCACCTACTGCACCATTGTTGGGATATTTTGCAGGCTTGTTTTTCTATACAGAATGAGTCTTACAGGCTGATATTTTACCATGAACTAGTTAGGTTTGTATTTAGTGGGTTCTACATTTTATGAAAGGTCTAACTCGGGCAAGTATACTTTACCCCCAAAGCGGAACTTAACCAGAATCATGAGAGTTGAATACCTCTGGCTCAGTGTTACTGGAGACGCTCTGATTTGTTAATGGACTTGTACGAGGTGATTTACGTCAAGTTTTGGAATCCTTGCAAAGTAATCAGATTTTAACCTTGGCTTCCGCTAGTCTCAAAATACAGGAAGCCTGCTCACTCCCTCTGTGGCCTCCTCTCACCAAGTATTTAGAGTGTATTCTTCAGAGTTCAGCTGGGTCTTGTACACAGGCAGCTTTCAGCACTTAAAAGTGTGTATTGATGAGATTTTTGTGACTTTAAGTGGATGTCAAGTATATGAGACAAGCTACACTTAATTCAAAAAACAAAGGAGGGGAGGGGAGAGCTGCATAATTCTTCTGTTTGTTTTTAATGAAGTTGTAGAAGGCAACGAGCCTTTTATTTGATAAACTATTAGTTATCTCTAGGAAAAACCCCTAAGCATAATTTTAAGGGTCATTAATCTTCAGCTTTGAGCACCATTCTTTGATGCTAATAAATAGCTTTGGTGGTGGTGATTTAGTCGCTAAGTTGTGTCTGACTCTTCCGACCCCATGGAGCCTGCTAGGCTCCTCTATCCATGGGATTCTCCAGACAAGGATACTGGAGTTGGTTGCCATTTCCTTCTCCAGGGGATCTTTCCGACCTGAGTCTCCTGCATTGAATGCAGATTCTTTACCAACTGGGCTATGAGGGAAGCCCAATAAATAGCTTTGGCCTCCACAATAAGCTGGTACTATCTACAAGAAGTTCAAAGTTGAAAGTCAGCGAGCTGGCTTTGTATGCATAATTCCTACAGTGGACCCATCCTAGACTTGGATGAAGGTGGTGTGGGGAGTTGTGGGCAAGGGGCTGAGGTGTGAGAGAGACTGGTTTTGTGGTAGACAGAGAAAATGGATGCAGAAGGGGTCAGGAGGATGGTAAATACACATTCTTACTGTCTTACTTCCTCATTATTCAACCACTCTCACCATTAGAAATGGGCTTTCCCAGTGGCTCAGTGAAAAAGAATCCACCTGAAATGCAGGAATCGCAGGAGATGCGGTTTTGATCCCTGGGTTGGGAAGATCCGCTGGAGCAGGGCATGGCAACCCACTCCAGTACTCTTGCCTGGAGAATCCCACGGACAGAGAAGCTGGTGGGCTACAGTCCATGGGTTGCAGAGAGTGGGACGTGACTAAATCGACTTAGCACACACACAGCCATTAGAAACCTAGATTCTGTCCCTGCTACATGATTCAAACTGATATGTGCAAATCCCAAGGATTTTTCTTCAACCTTTATGCTTTTGAACACTTTGCAGGAGGTGACAGTCTTGGCAAGTTCCATTTTTCATCAAGCCGTCTTCTTTCTTAACTTGCGTGGCACAGAACTGCCTTGGTCCTCCTGCCACCTACATGCTAACTACTTCTCTACCTCGCTTCTCTCACATCCAGCACTTCATTCTCCTACCCACCTGCCCACAGGCATCCTTGTGGGGCTGGCTTCTCCACTCTCATCTTTAGTGATCTCATCCAGCATTAGGTTTTTGATTCTGTCTTCTGTGCAAATGACTGTCGAGTCATGTCATGTAAACCCAACCTCTTTGTCAAGCTGTACCCTAAGATCAACAAGCAGTATAATGAAAAGCAAGGAAACTGGAAGTGAAACCAAATGCGATCACAGGTGAAAACGCAAACTGCTTTACGGATGCCACTTGTCATTTTCTGCCTTCCGCAGCTTCCCAGTCACTTTAATTCTGTCTTCTTGACTCACCTAATACCTCTACTTTTCTCTTAATTAAATAGGGGGAAATTGTGGTGCCATTTGGTTTTTCCTCTCTTGTTCACCTCATCCAACAAAGCCTCTCAGCCTCTAAATACTATTTAATAATACTAATACTAATAGTATTTAGAGGATGCCAGTTTTTGCATCTTTCCCTTCTTTCCAACTCATCCCACCCACCACTAAGCAGAACAGTTGTCTTATGCCCATCTCCAATCAGAGCACTTGACTCAAAGCCTCAGTGAATCTCCTTGTTCACCAAACCCAGTGCAGACGTTTCTACCAGTATCTGAGTTCTTCCACACCACAGGCTTTGTATGCCTCTGTGGCTTTTCTCCTTGCCATTCTCCCATTTAATCACTATACCTCAGCCAAAAGAAGTGAGAGTCGCTCAGTCATGTCTGACTCTTTGTGACTCTATGGACTGTACAGTCCATGGAATTCTCTAGGCCAGAATACTGGAGTGGGGAGCCGTTCCCTTCTCCAGGGGATCTTTCCAACCCAGGGATCGAACCCAGGTCTCCCGCATTGCAGGCAGATTCTTTACCGGCTGAGCCACCAGGGAAGCCCCAAAATACTGGAGTGGGTAGCCTATCCCTTCTCTAGCGGATCTTCCCAACCCAGGAATCAAACCGGTGTCTCCTGCATTACAGGTGGATTCTTTACCAGCTGAGCTATACCTCAGCCAAACTGGACTATTTTGTGTTCTCCAAAAGTTCCTCCAAACTCTTTCAACTCTGGACTTTTGCTCATGCAAATCTCTCCCAACAGATTACCTTTCTGTCTTCACCTTTATTCTGATTTTTCGACAATATTGGTCTGGATCCAGGAAGGAGAATGGAAACTACTCTAGGTATTTCAAACACAAGGAATTTTAATACAGGGAATTGGTGGCAAAAATGCTGAAAGTGGTGGAAGAGCAAAAGGTGAGGCGGGAGAAGCCGAAGGAATGGAAGAGAAGCCACAACTAGGCACCCTTGGTCTAAACCCCTCAGTCCACACCTGCTCCTGTGCTGCTTGTCAGTTCCAGGTTTGCCAAAGGGGTGCTGCCTGGACCAGTCTGGAACTGCTGAAATGACGCTGCCTTCGTCTGGGCTGCTACGGTCTGGACCCCCATCCCTGCAGTGACCCCAGCAACCACCTCACTCTCAGATCTACAGCAGGACTCCTCTCTCTCCTGTCTTTGGTTCCCTTCTGGGCCCTGCTCACAAAAGAGTCTAGGAAATATAATTTTCAGGCACTCAAACTTACCTCTCCAGAGCAGAATGGGGCTGTGAGACCACAGGCAATAACTTGACAAGAGCCCTGTGCAAACTCCATGCATTTCCTAAAGGAGTTCTTAATTCCTACCTCCCTGCCCCTTCACTATCCCTAGCTAAAAGAAACACTCCCTCTTCTGAATCTTGTCTGCATTGTATTTGTCTCTTTGACTCAATTTAAAGTATGTCTATTGAGAAACCACTTTGTGCCAGGCACCATGCTAGGTGCTGAAGATACAGCTATGAGTTGGACAGCCTGCACTTCGGTTCCCCTGAAGCTCCATGGAATGTAACGTCTCAATGGGGAGACACACCATTAAATATGCACTTATCAATGTGGGCTTTCCTGATAACTCAGTTGGCAAAGAATCCGCATGCAATGCAGGAAACCCCAGTTTGATTCCTGGGTCGGGAAGATCCCCTGGAGAAGGGAAAGGCTACCTAGTCCAGTATTCTGGCCTAGAGAATTTCATGGACTGTACAGTCCATGGGGTCGCAAAGAGTCGGGCTCGACTGAGCGACTTTCACTTTCACTATCATACAGTGTAGCTTGATGAGCACTAAGATAGGGAAAGTCCAAGTGTGGGAGCCCACACAAGAATGGGGTTTAAAGCAAACTGGGAGGGTCAGGAAGTCCTTCTAGAGGAAGCCAAAGTCTGAAGCCAAAGAGATAGGGGTCAGGGGAAAAGGCACTTGATAGAAAGAAACTCACGTACAAAGGTCCAGAGATGAGAGAGAGTGGACTGTGAGCGAAAGAACCAGTGTGTGGGCAGAGTGGAGAATGGGAAAGAGGAGAATGGGGAAAGCCAGGGCTGGAGGAGGCAACAAATGTCATTCTCGAGGAAGGCCTGGTAAGCTACATTCTAGAATCTGGATTTTATCTTAAAAGACAATGGGAAACCATTATGGTGGTATTCATTTTAGGAAGTTTGTGTGGAAATAACATGCCTGCAGAAGTTCCGTTATCCATGGCAGATTTTATGGCACAGGCCACCTTTACCAACTGCCCTGTCTGTCTTAAGATGCTTTATAGACATTTGATCTCTAAAACACTCCTCTTTGCTTGAGATTAAAATCTCACTTTTTCTGCTACCCACTGGATGTTTCCATTTATCTGATATTCTGGAAAAGGCAAAAACAGAGACCCCATATATATGTAGGGACACAAATCAAGTCAGTGTTTGGGAGGGGCTGGGACTCCCCAGAGGGGTTGACTATGAAGGGCACAAGAGAATATTTTATGGTAATGGAAATCCTGTTTCCTGATTGTATGCGTTTGTCAAAACTCAAAGAATTGTACTCTCAAGAGGGTGATTTAACTGCTTGTAAATTATGATTTAATAAGCTTAACTTAAAAAAATCTTTCCTTCCTACTGACTCTTGCACCTGAATTGCACCCCTAATTTCTCTCTTGTACCCCCTCCTACTTTGGCATGTGTGAAATCTGGCTACTCATTTCAGTTTAAATCTGTTATTGGGCAATGTATTGTAAAAATCGGGCTTCCCTGGTGGCTCAAACAGTAAAGAATCCACCTGTAACACGGGAGACCTGGGTTCATTCCCTGGGTTGAGAAGGTCCCTGGAGAAGGGAATGGCAACTCACTCCAGTATTCTGGCCTAGAGACTTCCCATGGACAGAGGAGCCTGTCAGGCTACAGTCCATGGGGTCGAAAAGAGTCTGACATGGCCAAGAGACTAAGCACAGCACAGCACTGTAAAATCATCCCTTGTTTGTCTCTTTGTGTGTTTGCAACTGCTGTTTGCTCCTGCAGACAGTGGGCAGAGCTTACATACATTTGGGCTGTTTTTCCTGTAGGTCAGTTAGCACTCACTCGTTCTGAGGGAGTCTGTTTTCCAGAGAGTGATTTCAGTTTTGTTGAGCTCTGTGATGGTCTTTGGATTGACTTGTCTCTGATTCATTTGGTGCCCATTCTGGCCCTTTCCCTTAACCTCTTAGCGCATTTGTTCAAACCTCACAATCTGATACTGTGCAGATATGAAATGTTCTAACCAGACAGCATGCAAAACTAAATATTAAACAGGAAGATAAAATGACTCATTATTTCGAATGCAGAAAGTAAAAAGAGGTCCAGGGTTTCTGTCATCTTGCTTTAGAAAAGAAAGAAACTGCAGACTTTGGGAGCATCACAAGGATTTCTTTTCTCCCCTGTTGGACAAGCAGCAGCCTGAAGCCTGGCAGGCGCTGCCTGCTTGCGTTTGTGATGCCAAAAGCCTGTGATTCTAAAGGATATCAGGTTTCTAGAAAAAACAAAAGTCTACCTGTGGAGGATCAGGGAGGGATTTCCCACCTGGAGTGAGGCCTGAGGGTAAAAGGGTTATTTTACTGTCATCATTTGCCAAAAATACAATTTCCTTGAGGTGCATGGAGACAAATCATGGTTTAAAGAATCCAGTTTTATTTTCGTCTTATGCCCTGGAAAAATCAGGCATGTCTAAATCTTTTGGTCTTTTTAAGCTTTGTCTTTTATTTATCTTATTTTTTAATTGAAGTGTAATTGATGTACCATGTTATATTGGTTTCAGGTGTCCAATGTGATGGTTCAATATTTTTATAGATTCTACTTTATTTAAAGTTTTAATAAAATATTAGCTATATTCCCTGAGCCATATAATATATCCTTGTAGCTTCTTTATTTTATGCACAGTAATTTGTACCTTTTAATCCCCTACCGCTATCTTGTTCCTCCCCTCTTCCCACTCCTCCCCGGTAACCAGTAGTTTGTTTTCTATATTTGGAAGTTCATTTCTATTCTGTTATATTCATTCATTTGTTTTGTGTTTTAGATTCTATACATAAGTGATATCATGTACACCAACATGTATGACTTCTTTCACTTAGCAAAATAATTTCCAGGTCCTTCTGCATTGTTGCAAATGGCAAAATTTCATTCTTTTTTCTGATTGTGTGTGTATATATGTATATCTTCTTTATCCATTTATCTCTTATAGCTCCTTTTAGTTTTTTGAAGAACTTCCATACTGTTTTGCACAGAGGTTGCACCAATTTACATTCCCACACAAACAGTGAATGAGGGTTCCCTTTTCTGCACATCCTCATCAACATTTGTTATCTGAGCTCTTTTTGATGACAGCCATGAGGCATGTCATGAGGCATGAGGTGATATCTCATTGTGGTTTTGATATGCATGTCTCTGATAGTTAATGATGTTGAGCATCTTTTCATGTGCCCGGACTTCCCATGTGGGCTAGTGGTAAAGCCAGTGCAGGAGATGCAAGAGATGCTAGTTTGATCCCTGGGTCAGAAAGATCCCCTGGATAAGGAAATGGCAACCCACTCCAGTATTCATGCTTGGGAAATCCCATGGACTTAGGAGCTTGGTGGGCTACAGTCCACAGGGTCGCAAAGAGTCAGACACAACTGAAGTGACTTAGCATGTACGCATGCGTGAGTTGTTTATATATTTTGGATATTAACCCCTTATTGATCATATCATTTGCAAATATTTCCCCCTACTCAGTAGGTTGTCTTTTTGTTTTGTTGATGGTGGCATGTGGAGTGATGGATTTTAATTGTCTGATGTTTAATGTAATGCGTGGCTTGCCTGACTTGCAGAATAACTTGTGAAATTACTTTCATTCCAATGCAACAATCAATATAATAATATAATCAGACATTTCATTTTTTGCAAAAGAGCTTGATATTGGTATATATCATAAACCCGGCAAATACGTGAGTCTTATCATTTTTATTCAATCGCATCTTTAAACCTTTAAGATAGGGATCAGCAAACTGCTGCTATGGGCCAGATCTGGCCCACCACTTGTTTTTGTAAGTAAAATTTTATTGAAACATCACCACTTCCATTTGTTCACATGTTGTCTATGGCTGCTTTCCACAAAGCAGCACAATTGAGTAGCACAAAGCAGCAGAGACCACAAGGCCCCCAAAAAAGAATTTACTACTGACTCTTTACAGAAATTTGACCACCTCTGTTCTTAGAAATAACATTTTCCAGAGTCAGGTTCAGAATCCTCCTTAGTCCTATACTCAGGCCTTACTTTCGAAGTGAAGAATGAAAAGGTCACATCTGTGTTGTGATCAACTCTCCCAAGAATGCAGATATTTTGTTTTGAATAAAGAATGAGAGCAAAGCTAATAAAATCATTGTTTGTTTTTCTAGAAAATATCTTAGGCAAAGTTTCCAGTTGGCCCTCTTTATGACATAAAAAATTTATGATTGTCTTTTCATTTATGTGTTTTCCAGAACATTCAATAGTAAATAACTTAAAACATCTTACCAGAAAAAGCAATCATTCTTAAACTTTTGGGGGGTTACTGATACTTTTGGGAACCAGCAAAGACCTAAAGTGTCTCTCTTCAGGGCTAAAAATGGGCAAATGCATACGGACTCTGTGTTTAACCTCAAGAACGTACAGAGGTCTGAAGTCTACCTGTACAGTCCAGGTAAATTATTCCTTTACTGATCGATGAGTCTTGACAGGCAGAACTCCAGGCATAAGCCAGTTTGAGGAGGAGTATGTGGAGGCTCTTGGGCAGTCCCAACATTAATGGAAAATCACACCTCATAGGCAGTCATTTTGTTTTATAAATCTAAAACCTTAAAGTGTTTTTAAGCTGCAGATACTAGAATCTGAATGCTTGTACTATGTGATCTGAGGTACAAACAAAAACCTTTGTGAGCCCCTGAATTGCAGAAGCTGCAGTTTGGTGGTTAGGGAATCCCCAGTAACAGAAGGCAACTGCAGAAGTCAGAGGTGAAAACATCCCAGAAATATGCAAACACTGCACAATTCTGAGAGTTGTACATGGGCCCCATGCTTAACTGCAAAGACCTATCTCTCTCTTATCTCTTTCAGTTTTGTCTACCCATTAGCATACCGGGGAAGTCAGGTTGGCAGAAACATCTATGCAGAGGTAGGATGTCACATACACTTAAAGAAATCAGAATAACTGGATGATAATCCAACAAGTTAAAGATGGGAGACGGAAACCCTCCAGTGAAGTCTCCACTGGCGTGAGACCCACACTGCTCAGGAGTCCAGGTCAAACACGGGGTGTTCACCATTTGCATATAGGCTTTGTTTATTCACAGAGGGAACAGAGCAGGTGATTTGCAAGTACCTGTAAAGTTGAGTAACTAGTTACGTGATCTTCCCCATTGAATATGTGAAATTGAGTGCTCTTATGATAGGGTCTACTTCTTACAGAAATCTCTTTTGTGGATGGTGGACACCTGAGGTTGGGAAGCCGTAACTTCCTTGAGATGGAATGACCCGCATCTTTGAGTCCCTATTTCCTGAGTCCAGCTCCCAGATGGTTCCTGTAGGGTTTTATGAGTGTGGTAGGGGTGCAGAAGGAACCTGGTTGGCTGCCGTCTCTGGGGTCGCACAGAGTCGGACACGACTGAAGTGATGCAGCAGCAGCAGCAGCAGCAGCTATAGCCACCCATAGAGGCCTATTATACTGTGTCAGGTTACATTGTTCGCTAGAGTAATTCCGGGAGAGTGAAACCTCACCAACTGGGTAGCTAGCTATGCTGTTAGTCCACAGGCATCTCAAAATGCTCAGGTTTTAGTCCCAATGAAGAAAAAAATCAACAAACAAGAAACATACCTGTAGCCAATACACTTGCTCCTTGAATGCTTCTTGATCATTCCTTAGCCTCAACACGTTTTCTGGTAAACCATAATTGTTTCTACAGGTATGTGATCAGTTTATCCTTTTTTTCTGTGTGAAAGGGAAGAACTTGGGGTGCTCCCCATCTGCAAGTTGCAGCATCCTTTCCCCTCTACCACTCCCTCTTTCCTTCCTCTCCCCCTCTCTCCTGAACTAAGAATTAAAGAAAGTGGGGGTTGACTTTAGCTCCGAGGTTGGAGGTTGCTGAGTTGCCTCAGGCAAATCCTTTAACCCTGTTGGATTTGTTTCTTCAGCTATAAAAAGAGAGCTTAGGAGAAGATGGTTTCTAAATTCCCTCCTATTATCGCTCTGAAATGTGATTTTGTGATTGTTTTGGAATACCTTGGGACAGTCAAAGAAATCTTTGACTCCCATAGTGGGAACAAAGTCTCTCAGAAAGAACATGGCCTGTGTATTATTTAAACAACTGAATCACAGTAAGGTTTTTCCCATTAAGGCATTTGGTGCAGGCAAGCATTTTATAATAAACTTCCCATGAGCTCATTTAAAGCTCCATTAAAAGCAAACATTTTTTTTTAAGTGAGCTCCTTCTAATTACCTGTTATTAGAGCTTCATGTTTGCTTCCAGTCTTGAATTCTGGGCATCTCTGGATGCCCAGGCAAACGTTGCTCTCAAGAAAGGTAATTAGTTTGATAAACATTGTAGATACAATGACTAAAGTGTATTAACTAAATGGATTTGTTCTAATCTCCCTTCCTGAGCTCTTCCCACTCTCCTGCATCACAGTCTCTATCATTTAAAACAGTAATATAAAAGCTAACATTTACTCAGTGCCTGCTAATTGCCAAACACTGTTCTAAGGGCTAACACTAAATACAGCACTTACAATATTCTAAGTATTTTACATTTGTTAATTTAGCAAACTCTCTCTACAATCCTCTGACAGTCGCTCAGTTGTATCTGACTCTTTGTGTCCCCATGGCCTATACAGTCCATGGAATTCTCTAGACCAGAATACTGGAGTAGGTAACCTTTTCCTTCTCCAGGGGATCTTCCCAACCCATGGATGGAACCCAGGTATCCCGCATTGCAGGTGGATTCTTTGCCAGTTGAGCTACAAGGGAATCCCATCCTATGAGGTACATACTTTTATTATTCATATTTAACAACAAGGAAATTGAAGCACAGAGAGCTTTAGTAACTTGTCACACAGCTAATAAGCGGCAAAAGCAGAATTTGAAGGTGGTAGGACTCCAGAGCTCAGACTCTTAACTACTTTAGCACAGTGTATTGTACTTGGGCATGCATGAATTTGGGAAGCAATGCTTTACAATAAAAGTTTTAAAAATGTCATTTCATCTAGTATTTTATCATCCAAGCAAAGGCTAATCTAGAGATAATTTGGAATGACAAAGTGGTTCCTATTAAATCATCTTTGAGTATAAAAGCAACAACTCCAAGATTGTATGAAACAGGCAAAGATGTTTCAGTACTTTCTTTTTGTCTCCAATCCCACTGTGAATTTCTGAAAAAACAAAACAAAATAAAAATCTACCAGAAAGAATCTACTTTCAACGGAGCTAGGGTTCACAGGTCAGTTTCTTTCCATTTAAGGCAGTTGAAGCTACAGTCTTGGAGGCCGAAGTTTATTTCCCCAGGTGATGAACATTATGTCTCCCACAGAAGTAATAAAATAATAGGTATCCTTTGTGTTTACACATATAGCCCATGGATCCTTTGCTGAGCTCATTTTAGAGAGGAGGAAACCGAGGCTCAGGGACTTGATATCTCTCCTGGGACCACACACAAATGAGTCAGAGCTGAGGCATTGGACTTACCGGTGTTGGGGAGTTTCCATCTTACCCTTTAAACTCACAGTAATCAAAGCTTCTGCCATACTAGTTCTTGGAGAAGCTGGTGCAAAGTTCTTTGTTTTACAAATCTTCAGATGTGGATTTGTCAGATGGCCTCTGTCCATCTCAAAGCCCAGTGAAGTGGCCCCTTCCTCAAAACACATTTGCTTGGATTTAGGGCTGGATAGTTGGGTGCCAGCCTAATGTTTTTGATGCAGATGATGGGATTAGTGAATAAGATGAGAGATCATTTAAATAGTAATACATTTAAAGCTGAGTATTTTAATCAAGTAAAATGGAAAATAAACTGTGTTCAATTTTTGTATTTATCATGTATTATGATGGAATTTGTGATGAGGAGTAAAAGAAAGGTTATGGAACAGTAAGCCCCATTGGTTCACCAGAGTGATCATGGAAAGGTCAAGCCATCCTAGTTAAAGTTAAAAATTAGTTACCTTTCCCCATGATACGACTGAATAAGCACATTAACAGTTTGTAAAAGAGGTTGTGAAACTTCCTAAGGGGGAAAAAATATTATGTAATCAGTTTAGGAGAGAGGCTTGCCTGACCCCACCTCTCAGTAGGGGGTTGAACTGACTGGGAGGTTCATTCCTATTTCAAAACTATTATTATTTCTCTGGAAGAGCTTATCTTTTATTGCTAATAACACTTCACTCTCAACTACTCTGCTCTCTCCTCTCAATCTACGTCACCAATCACACCCTGAACCAATATAAACATCTACCCAACATTGGAGCACTAATCTTTATTAAGTAAAAGCAGTGCTGTCTTTTCTTTTTTTTTTTTTAATTTTTTTTAAAATTTTATTTTATTTTTAAACTTTACATAATTGTATTAGTTTTGCCAAACACGGTTATAAACTGAAATGTCATAAGGCCAAGCTTTCCTGGACTTTGTGGTTAGAGGACTTGAATATCTAGCCAAACCCAATCTGACAAAATGCACACAGACGTCAATTACAACAATGATTCCCAAACGTATATTGAAAAGCCACAAGAAGTCTGTTAAGAATTTAAAACATGGAAGGAGGGGAGAGGAAGGCGGGACAAACTGAGAAAGACGTATTGACATATATACACTACCATGTGTAAAATAGACCGCTAGTGGGAATCTGCTATAAGGCACAGGGAGCTCAGCTTTGTGCTCTGTGATGATCTAGAAGGGCTGGATGGGGGCGTGGGAGGCAGGATCAACGGGGAGGGGATATGTGTATACATATAGTTGATTCCATTTGTTGTAGAGCAGAAACTCTCACAACGTTGTAAAGCAATTATACTCCAATATTTAAAAGTTTAAATTTTTTTAAGAAATTAGAAAGAATGTAAAACATCGTTAATAGTGTTTTCCATTCTTATATTTTTCTCTACAAAATGTTCACTATAACCAAATGGTATATATATATATATATATATATATTCATTTCAGTTCAGTTCAGTCGCTCAGTCGTGTCCGACTCTTTGCGACCCCATGAATCACAGCATGCCAGGCCTCCCTGTCCGTCACCAACTCTCAGAGTTCACCCAAACTCCTGTGCATCAAGTCGGTGATGCCATCCAGCTATCTCATCCTCTGGCGTCCCCTTCTCCTCCTGCCCCCAATCCCTCCCAGGATCAGGGTCTTTTCCAATGAGTCAACTCTTCGCATGAAGTGGCCAAAGTATTGGAGTTTAAGCCTCAGCATCAGTCCTTCCAATGAACACCCAGGACTGATCTCCTTTAGGATGGACTGGTTGGATCTCCTTGCAGTGCAAAGAACTAAGAGTCTTCTCCAGCACCACAGTTCAAAAGCATCATTTCTTCGGTGCTCAGCATTTTTCACAGTCCAACTCTCACATCTATACATGACCACTGGAAAAACCATAGCCTTGACTAGACGGACCTTTGTTGTAAAGTAATGTCTCTGCTTTTCAATATGCTATCTAGGTTGATCATAACTTTCCTTCCAAGGAGTAAGCGTCTTTTAATTTCATGGCTGCAGTCACCATCTGCAGTGATTTGGGAGCCCAAAAAAATAAAGTCTGACACTGTTTCCACTGTTTCCCCATCTATTTCCCATGAAGTGATGGGACCAGATGCCATGATCTTAGTTTTCAGAATGTTGAGCTTTAGGCCAACCTCTTCACTCTCCTCTTTCACTTTCATCAAGAGGCTTTTTAGTTCCTTTTCACTTTCTGCCATAAGGGTGGTGTCATCTGCATATCTGAGGTTATTGATATTTCTCCCAGCAATCTTGATTCCAGCTTGTGCTTCTTCCAGTCCAGCGTTTCTCATGATGTACTCTGCATATAAGTTAAATAAGCAGGGTGACAATATACAACCTTGATGTACTCCGTTTCCTATTTGGAACCAGCCTGTTGTTCCATGTCCAGTTCTAACTGTTGCTTCCTGACCTGCATACAGATTTCTCAAGAGGCAGGTCAGGTGGTCTGGTATTCCCATCTCTTTCAGAATTTTCCACAGTTTATTGTGATCCACACAGTCAAAGGCTTTGACATAGTCAATAAAGCAGAAATAGATGTTTTTCTGGAACTCTCTTGCTTTTTTGATGACCCAGCGGATGTTTGCAATTTTGATCTCTGATTCCTCTGCCTTTTCTAAAACCAGCTTGAACATCAGGAAGTTCACGGTTCACATATTGCTGAAGCCTGGCTTGGAGAATTTTGAGCATTACTTTCCTAGCATGTGAGATGAGTGCAGTTGTGGGGTAGTTTGAGCACTCTTTGGCATTGACTTTCTTTGGGATTGGTATGAAAACTGACCTTTTCCAGTCCTGTGGCCACTGCTGAGTTTTCCGAATTTGCTAGCATATTGAGTGCAGCACTTTCACAGCATCATATTTCAGGATTTGAAATAGCTCAACCGGAATTCCATCACCTCCACCAGCTTTGTTCATAGTGATGCTTTCTAAGGCCCACTTGACTTCACATTCCAGGATGTCTGGCTCTAAGTGAGTGATATATATTATATATTGCTGCTGCTAAGTCACTTCAGTCGTGTCCGACTCTGTGCGACCCCATAGACGGCAGCCCACCAGGCTCCCCCGTCCCTGGGATTCTCCAGGCAAGAACACTGGAGTGGATTGCCATTTCCTTCTCCAATGCATGAAAGTGAAAAATGAAAGTGAAGTCACTCAGTCGTGTCCGACTCCCAGCGACCCCACGGACTGCAGCCCACCAGGCTCCTCCATCCATGGGATTCTCCACGCAAGAGTACTGGAGTGGGGTGCCATTGCCTTCTCCGATATTATATAGTACATGTATATATGTATATATGTATATATATGTATTACAGCTTTATATATATAGCTATATATTATATATATATTAGCTTTAAACAGTTTAAAATTTTCCTGCCTTTTGTGATACTTGGCATCATTAAATATGTATTAGGTTGCTGGGTAAAAATGCTCTAATGCTAGGTTTAAGTGATAGGAAGACAGAATGTGAAGTTTTACCTGCAAGTGGAAATTAAATTACACTTCTATGTAATTTAAAAGTACTGCTTTTCAAATTAAAAAAAAATTTAAATGTGAACCACCTGTCCTCTATATTCTCCCAGAGGTAATGTAGATGAATTTTAGTCCCAGTTCCACACGTTAATAAGGAGATTTTGGCTAAGTTAGTTAACCCCTCTGCACCTTAGTTCATTTATAAAATGAATATAACAAAAGAAATTGATTCAGAAAGTTGATGAAGATAAAGTTGGATGGTTTTTCTTTTGTATCACAGTAAACATTCAATATAGTTTAGCTATAATTATATTTCAGTACTAATGGTTAATACTTATTGAGGGCTTGTATCAGGAGGTTTTGTTACAAGTACTTTACTCACTTTCCCTTAATGATATAATAATCCTAAGAAGTAGGTACTATCATTCTTAAGATATGGAAAATGAGGCACAGAGATTGGGAACAATGTTTCCAGTGTCACACAACTGCTGTCATAGGGCTGGGATTTGAATCCAGAAAGTCTGGCTCCAAATTCCTTTTACGCAAGTAGTGTGCCTAGACAATAGTGCTTCTCAAGTCATTGTACTTAACTCACGGCAGGTCAGTAATGCAGAAAATTGTCAGAAAAAAATTGAAGCCGTGGGCAATGGGTATTTCCAACCAAAATGCATCCATTAGAGCCTGGAGGGTTTTTTGTTTTGTTTTCACCTCTAGAAAAATACCTAAAATAACTGAATAATGAGGTATTCCCTTATCTATCCAGTTCCTCTTGAAAAAAAAAGTAAAGGAATTCCAAATTTTGTGTTTCAAAGAGGCACATCAAGAAAAATCAATACATGGACTTATTTACAAAACAGAAACAGACTCACAGACTTAGAGAATGAATTAATTGCTGCCAAGGGGGAAGAGTAAAGAGGGGGTTGGGAGGGATACTTAGGGAGTTGCGGATTGACATGTACACACTGCTCTATTTAAAATGGGTTACCAACAAGGACCTACTGTACAGCACAGGGAACCCTGCTCAATATCATGTAACAATCTAAATGGGAAAAAGAATTTGAAAAACAAGATACATGTATATGTTTAACTAACTGAATCACTTTGCTATATACCTGAAACTAACACAACATTGTTAATCAACTATACTCCAATAGAAAATAAAAAGTTAAGGAAATATCAATGCAAATAGCCAGCCAACTATGAAGAATACGTTCATCTTGATAGTAATGAGGTAATAGTAACATGCAGTGTGTGCAATCATGGGGAGGAGCCGCAGAGGAACAGGGTTAAGTAACCTTCCGCAGGGCGATTTGATCAAGACCTTCACCAAGCATGCCCTCTACCCGGTAATTCCACTTCTAGGAGTTAATTCTGTACAAATGTGTCTATTTAAGCATTATATATAATAAAAACTTGGGAGCAACCTCATGAGAAATTTATTATTCATATGGCAGTGGAATTTTTTCTAAGGAAATGGATGTGTGCAAAGATTTACCAACATAGATGTTTATGTTAGTAAATAGTAAATAACAGTTAGAAAAAGAAAGAGAAAGAAGGAAAAGAAGAAAGAAAATTACTTCAGTTGTTAAAAAGGAAGAATTAAAGAAATTATAGTGCACCTGCATAATTTGGAAATTATATTGTAGAATTCCATAAATATGCATATGAAAAAGACTCAAAGAGCATATATGAAGAGGTTAGCAGACATTACAGAGTTGTAGTATGAAAAGTGCTTTATTTTCTTTGCTGCTTCTTTTCTTTTCCAGATTTTCTGCGTTAATCATGTATTACTTTTGTACTAGGGGAAAAGAAGAATATTATAATAAATAAAAATATTTTAGTGTGAAAAAAAATCAGGTCTATATAATCAATATTCTAAATTTGAGTGACAGAAAACCCAGATCAAACTGTTGTTAACAAAAAAGAAGTTCTTGCTGAACATGCCTCAGGCATGGTTGGACCAGGCCTCAGACAATGAATGTTAGGACTTGGTCCTTCTCTTACCATCTCTTTATATCTTGTTCTTCTTTCCTTTCTATTGCTTCATTTTCGGGAATATTCTCTCCATGTAGTGGCACACATGTCCCCTCCTCCCTCGGCATACCCAACAATTGCCTTTTTAATAAGACCTGAAACTCCTGGATCTTATTTTCATTGGCCATCCGGGAATAGCGCACCCATCTGTGATCCTATCAAATAGCCCTGTGAGCTGGAATGCCATTTTATGCCTGGGTCACAGGTTCTCTATTGGAGCCAGGATGTGGGGTTAGCTAGGATGGCTGGAGTGAGAGTTTGGGAAACAAGAAACAATGGGGTTCCATGTGAAAAAAGAGGAGTGGAGTATGTTGGTGAGGTAAAAGTCGCAAATGCAAAGAAACAAAGACACAGTCACCACAAAATTGCAGTTTCTTCAGAGGCTGACTGGGCATGGCTAGGAGTAGCTTTAGCAGCCTTGAACCATTTAGATTTCTTGTGGTTGCAAGTGACAGAGATTTCAATTAGATGTGGCTTATTGTTTTACACAACTGAAAAATCCCGAGGTAGGGCTGGTTTCACTGAGGCTAAGCCACCCAAGGATCTGGCTCTTTCACTCTCTCCAGTGGTGACAGTTTCAGCTCCAGATTCCACACCAAAGCCGCCTGCAGCTCTGGGCTTTCTCCCCAGGATTGAAGTTTCTCATCCTCACACCACACCAGGTGTGATCCCGGGACAGAGAAACTTTTAACATTCTACATAAGTCCTGTGATTGTCATCTGTCTCCCTGGCCCATATGGGAGGAGTCTGAGAAGGATTGGTATTAATTCTTTAAATATTTGGTAGAATTCAGTGACGAAGCCATCTGCTCCTGGACTTTTCTTGTTGGAGGTTTTTTGACTATTGATTCAAACTCTTTACTAGTAATCAATCTGTTCAGATATTCTCTTTATTCAGGATTCAGCTTCGGTAGGTTGTATAGGGCTTCCCAAGTGGCTCAGTGGTAAAGAATTTTCCTGCCAATGCAGGAGATGCAAGAGACGTGAGTTTGATCCCTGGGTCCAGAAGATCTCCTGGATCTTCCTGGAGTAGGAAATGGCAACCCACTCCAGTATTTTTGCCTGAATAATCTCATAGACAGATGAGCCTTGCAGGCTATAGTCCGTGGGGTAGCAAAGAGCTGGACACGACTAAGTGACTAAGCATGCACGCACGCGTGCTTTTAGGAATTTATTCATTTCTTCTCAGTTGTCCAGTTTGTTGACGTGTGATTATTCCCAGTGATCTCTTATAATCCTTTGCATTTCTGTGGTATTACTCTTAATGTCTCCTCTTTCACTTCTAATTTTGCTTATTGAGCCCTCCCTCTTTTCTTCTGGGTAACTCCAGTTAAAGTTTTGTCTATTTTATTTACCTTTTCAAAAAAACAGCTCTTATGTTCACTAATATTTCCTATTGTCTTTTTTTCTACTAACTTGGACTTAGTTTGTTCTCATTTTTTATAGTTCCTTGAGGTATAAAGTTAGGCTGCTTTTTTGAACTCTTTCTCTTTTCTTAATATCAGTGTTTATCGCCATGAATCATTGACCTAAATTGAATCATGAACTCATCCCTGATCAACCCATATGGCTTGAGGAATAGGATACATTGATTGGTTTCAGCCAATTATAGTTCATTCCTGGAGCCAGGGCTGGGGTCAATCCCAACTAGACCACCAGTGAAGGTGGAATATGTGTATCCACAAAGAATATCAACATGGAGAAAGGAAGACTCCATGCTGGAGGGGTGAGTAGCAAATGTCCACAAAAATTCTTTAGGAGTCTGATGTGTTTAAACACTATCTAGTTTTCTAGAGAGTGTTTCTGAATAGGAAATATTTGTTAACTGTATCTATCATATTTTAACACATATATATGGAAGCTAGAAAAATAGTACTGATGAGTCTATTTGCAGGGCAGGAATAGAGACGAAGACATAGAGACCAGACTTGTGGATACAAGGGGAAAGAGAGGGTGGGAGGAATTGAGAGAGAAGATTGACATATACATATATACACTACCATGTGTAAAGTAGCTAGCTGGTGGGAAGGGCTGTATATCATAGGGAGTTCAGCCTGGTGCTCTGTGATGTGGGATGGAGGTGTGCTATGGAGGGGTGGGAGGAAGACTCAAGAGAGAGGGGATACATGTATATGTATAGCTGATTCATGTTGTTGTGCAGCAGAAACTAACATAACATAGTGAAGCAACTATGTGTGCACATGTGTGAAAGTCGCTCAGTTGTGTTCAACTCTTTGTGATCCCATGGACTGCTGGAATTCTCCAGGCCAGAATACTGGGTGAGTAGCTGTTCCCTTATCCAGGGGATCTTCCCAACTCAGGGATCAAACCAATGTCACCCTCATTGCAAGTGGATTTACTGTCTGAGCCACCAGGGAAGCCCCAAAGCAACTATCAGTCAGTTCAGTTCAGTCACTCAGTCATGTCTGACTCTTTGCGACCCCATGAATCGCAGCACGCCAGGCCTCCCTGTCCATCACCAACTCCCAGAGTTCACTCAGACTCACGTCCATCGAGTCAGTGATGCCATCCAGCCATCTCATCCTCTGTCGTCCCCTTCTCCTCTTGCCCCCAATCCCTCCCAGCATCAGAGTCTTTTCCAATGAGTCAACTCTTCACATGAGGTGGCCAAAGTACTGGAGTTTCAGCTTTAGCATCATTCCTTCCAAAGAAATCCCAGGGCTGATCGCCTTCAGATTGGACTGGTTGGATCTCCTTGCAGTCCAAGGGACTCTCAAGAGTCTTCTCCAACACCACAGTTCAAAAGCATCAATTCTTTGGCTCTCAGCTTTCTTCACAGTCCAACTCTCACATCCATGCATGACCACTGGAAAAACCATAGCCTTGACTAGACGGACCTTTACTCCAATTTAAAAAATAAATTGAAAAAACTGTATCTTGCTTGCAACTTTGTTGCAGAATATTGCTTACCTACATGTCTAAATGAAAAAGCATACATGGATCTCAAGTCTTCAACCATATCTCCATTTTAAACCTTTTAGACATACCTGCTGTTTACCAAGAGAGGTAAACTACCTTCCACAGCCACAGGCAGTCAGCCTCTCTCCTCTTGGGTTGTAATAACCTAAAAAACATTGTACTACTTTTTAATACATATTTTCATGAAGCTTTGTTTAGGGAAACATATGGGAGGATGAGATGTTTAGATAGTATCACAGGCTCAATGGTCCTCTGAGCAAAACTAAGATCATGGCATCTGGTCCCATTACTTTATGGCAAATAGATGGGGAAACAGTGGAAACTTTGGCAGGCTTTATTTTGAGAGGTTCCAAAATCACTGCAGATGGTGACTGCAGCCATGAAATTAAAAGATGCTTGCTCCTTGGAAGAAAAGTTATGACCAACCTAGACAGCACATTAAAAAGCAGAGATATTACTTTGCCTACAAAGGTCTGACTAGTCAAAGCTATGGTTTTTCCAGTAGTCGTGTATGGATGTGAGAGTTGGACTATAAAGAAAGCTGAGCACAGAAGAATTGATGCTTTTGAACTGTGGTATTGGAGGAGACTCTTTAGAGTCCCTTGGACTGCAAGGAGATGCAACCAGTCCATCCTAAAGGAAATCAGTCTTGAATATTCATTGGAAGGACTGATGCTGAAGCTGAAACTCCAATACTTTGGCCACCTATGCAAAGAACTGACTCATTGGAAAAGACCCTGATGCTGAGAAAGATTGAAGGCAGGAGGAGAAGGGGACGACAGAAGATGAGATGGTTGGATGACATCACCGACTGAATGGACATGAGTTGAGTAAACTCCAGGAGTTGGTGATGGACAGGGAGGCCTGGCATGCTGCAGTCCATGGGGTTGCAAAGAGTTGGACATGACTGAGCGACTGAACTGAACTGAACAGACTCGATGGACATGAATGTGAGTAAACTTCAGGTGATAGTGAAGGACAGGGAAGCCTGGCATGCTGCAGTCCATGGGGTCACAAAGAGTCGGACAAGACTGAGCAACTGAACAACAACATGGGGTTTTGAAATGTCAGCATTTTGGGAGGAAAGTAGGAAGTATAAAGACTATTGTGTTCCTGTCTCTTTTATTTATGGAGTAAGTTTAAAGTCATGCAGCGTTAGCAAGAAAAACAAACAAAATGGTCCACGCTTACTTTAGATGACATCTGTCCCCTAGGACAGTCACTAGTTTGGGGTTTGAGAAGGTTTTCAGTGGATGGCACAGGCTAGGAATAAGATGTTTTCTTTTCAGCTCCAGAAGGAAGTTTGCACGGATCATTTCAGTCAGGCTCTTCTGTGAAAAATAAATGTGCTTCTGCCAGAGAAGGCAACAGGAAAACCTCAACCACTGACAGCTTAACACTGGGCAAAAAATTCACCCAGACTAATGTCATTGCAGATGAGGGACAGTTTTGAAAGTTACATGATTAAAAATGCCCTGCACAGACAACAGCCCAGCTTGGCAGATGATCTGACTAACAGATCTGTTGCCCCAGGTGGCAACTGCTGCAGAAAAATCCCCCATCTTGTTTCACATGAGTCAACAGAATTCTGCAGAAGTGTCATAAAATGTAAGTGAAAGTATTTTCCTTTGCCAGAGCCCAGGAGGTGATGGAGACAAGGGTCAGGAGGGAAGTGGTCTGCCTGGCCACCAGAGGTCTGCCACACATCAAGAATGGGTGCCCAGCTTGTGCATAACAGCAGTCTTGGAGGAAGACTCCTAGCCCAACCACAACGAGCCCAGCCACGGCCACTGGCTCTTCACCATGCTCACAGAACGTCTCCCACCAGCCAAGGACTCACAATAAAGCAATAAAGCGACACTTCAATTTTCGCCATGACTATTTTATCTGTTGGATTTTCTAGGTCCAAGACCTGGGTGCAATGAGATTCCAGGAGCATGTAAACCTGACTGAGTCCCCAGTGAAAATGATTATCTGTTCTCATATTATAAAACCTGAATCCAAGGCTTACATAAACACCCACAAAGCATAGCATTATCCCCATCTCATTAACTGTTGAATTGATTATTCAGGAAAATTTCATGACATTTGGAGACCATTTGAAGGTTAGATTTGACTTCACTTCCAAAGAATTCCTAAGTGTGTAACTGCTGAAAGTCAGAGCCAATTGTAAATTAACAGTGTCACTCTCTGCCAAATGATTTCAGAAGCAAAATTATAATAGTTCTTTTTAAAAAATATAACCCAAAATTATGTTTAATGTGGAAGGTAGGTATTTAAATAGATTTTCTAAGATGTAAGAATTTTCTAAGATGTGGGATCTTTAAGAGAAAGGGTAGCTAGGACTTGAAGACCTTTCAAACAGTCTGAAGCTTCTGAGTATTTAGTCACATGCATGCTTAAGTCCAAAGGTCCTCTATTCCATGCACCACATCGGGACCAATACATTCCTACATCAAATTCAACACGAGGGGCAGGACATGCAGAAACCTGAGTGGAGTGATTCTTGTCCATTTAGCAATCAGTCAACAGACACTTATGTGTCTACTGTATTCCAGGAGATGTTCTGGGCACTCAGAATACAGCCTTGAAAACAAATAAATCCATTTACTGATGGAGCTTTCAGTCCAACGGGGTCAAAGATTATCACCAAATAAGTTAAATGTATAATGGCACTATGTTAGGTGGTTGTAAGTTCTAAGAAGAAAAGTCAAGCAAAGGAAGTGTGCTGAAGGTTGCAGTTCTAGACAGACATAGTGGCAAGAGAAGGCTTCACTAAAAAGGGTTATTTGAGCAAAGAGCTGAGTTTTAAGAGGAAGAAAGTCAGGCAGATATGTCAGCCTAGGAAAAGCATTCTGGGCTGAGGGAACGGCAAGCTCAGATGTCCAGAGGCATGAAATGTTTGGGTAGCTTGAGGAAGAGCAGGAGGTCAGCAGAGTTACAGAGAAGTAATCAAGGTGGGGACTAGTATTTGGTTAGTTTAGAGAGGCATCTGAGTACCAGACTGGGAAGGGTCTCATGAGCCATTGTAAGGAGTTTCAACTTTACTCTGAGTGAGATGGGAAGCCACTGGAGGTAACAGTGTGGCATGATCTGATGTATATAGTATTAACAAGATGACCACAGCTGCAGTGTTGAGAACAGTCTGAAAGTTACAAGAGCAGAAGCAGGGCAATCATGGGTATTGCTGTTGCTACTGCCAAATATATGGCCATCACAGTCATTTAGATGAGCTACATGGGCAGCTGCATCCATGTGTGTGTGATGGAAATGATGAGAAATGATAAGATGCTGGGTCCATTTAGACTTTATGTCTTTCCTTCTCTGTGTATGTGGTTCCCTCCTCTCTCCATCATTCCCCACTCTGTTCAGGAAGCAAATCAGAGCAGGAATGGGTGACCCAAAAGCTCCAGCACCCCTTCCAAGCACTCCCAATGGCAGAGATACTGACCCAGCCATCTCGATCTTCAGGTGCCATCTCCGGTTCCTAGAACGTCCGTGGGCCGCCACCTTGGGAGAGGAAACAGATGCCCAAGTTTAGAGCAAGTTGCAAACACTAAATAAAAAAGTCCAGTTATTCTTTTTTCTAGGAACAGTTAGTCGCTGGGGATTTCTCTTGTCCTTGCTTCCAGCAGCTGCCCTGGAGGTCACAACCTGCTTTTGTTGTGCATTGGCCTCCCTGGCATCCATTTCTTTGGAGATGCCACAGCTGTGGCTTCCAGAAGTTCAGATGTGTTTTCTAAATGTACATTAGCCCCTGGGCTTACCTTAAGCCTGGCATCTGGAAAGATTCACTTTTACAGGCTAGTCTCACAGCACTCTGGTTCCCCCGGGATCTGAGTCTCCACTGCCAGTAATGGGCTGGTCTTGAGTTCTGTAGCTGTCAAGTGGTTGTGGGGTGTGGTCAGAGGACTGGGGTCCAGGCAGGGTGAGAAATAGATTTTAAAAGTATAAAAGTGATATATGCTTGTTTAAAAAATATTTACACAATACAAATTTTTAAGTAAAAAGTAAAAATGCCTACTCTCCAGGTGAAAATATTAGAAATAGTTTGACAGCTTTTCAGATTCTAGGTGCTTGTTGGAAATGCAGATTTCATGGGTCCCCTCCTGGGCTACCAGGAGCAGAGAGCGATATTAATACACATTTTACTAATATCAAGTTCACCAGGTGATTCTTATGAACGCTAAAGTTTGAGAAGTCTTTTGTCATTTCTATTAGCACAAAATGTGTGTATAGGCATTAATATATAGCTTTATACACACAGTACTCATGTATGGATGTGAGAGTTGGACTATAAATAAAGCTGAGTGCTGAAGAATTGATGCTTTTAAACTGTGGTGTTGGACAATACTCTTGAGAGTCCCTTGGACTGCAAGGAGATCAAACCAGTCCATCCTAAAAGAAATCAGTCCTGAATGTTCATAGGAATAACTGGTGCTGAAGCTGAAGTTCCAATAGTTTGGCCACCTGATGCGAAGAACTGACTCATTAGAAAAGACCCTGATGCTGGGAAAGATGGAAGACAGAAAAAGGGGATGACAGAGGGTGAGATGGTTGGATGGCATCACTGACTTGATGGACATGAGTTTTAGCAACCTCCGGGAGTTGGTGATGGACAGGAAAGCCTAACACACTGCAGTCTATGTGGTCGCGAAAAGTCGAACATGACTGAGTTACTGGACTGAACTGAACACACACAGACACATACACATTCAGATTAAACATATACCTGCATGCACAAAGGGATTCACATAACACAAACTGAATGTAACTCGACTAACTTAACTCAATAACACTAAACACCACTTTCTATTCCCCTGTAGGGATTGACTCGGTACGGTGTTTAACTGCCCACCCCCACCCCAACCCCGTCCAGCCTGCTATTAGGCATTTGTGTTGTCTTCTGCTTTTATACCTGGTTTTCATCCCTTTTTGTAGCTTGTGTTCCATTAATTATTTAACTCTTTCATGATATTTTCCTTTCATTTGTAGAAAGGTTTCTGACAGTCACTCCTGAGGTTGTTCCGAGGACTGAGAGAGTGTACCTGAAGAAAAGTCGGAGGGAACTATGACTTTCAGTTATCTTCCAACTCAGCTCTAACTTGCATCTAAAAGCATGGCACCTAAGACAGGCTTCTGGTGTGTCGGCGAGGGTGCTGCAGGGCTTCCCTTCCCCTGAAGTCAATGTGGCTGCTATTCACCATGGCTCCTACATTGGGCCACTGTATTTTCTGCATGAGTGCTCAGTCCTGTCTGACTTATTTATTACTACGACACCAAAAACACATTTGAATCTATCTATCTAGGAGGACATTTCTTCAAATTGTGCCTGCCATATGGGAGACTGAGGTTCGATCCCTGGGTCAGGAAAATCCTCTGGAGAAGGGAATGGCAACCCACTCCAATATTCTTGCCTGGAAAATTCCATGGACAGACGAGCCTGGCAGGCTACAGTCTATGAGGTCACATAGAGTTGGACACAACTGAGCAACACACACTGTTTATTTTCTTTCAACTTTTTAATTTTGTTATAATTTTAGACATACAGAAGTGGCAAGAATAGTACAAAGGTTCTTCACTCACATCCCCCAAATGTTAACATTTACCACATTTATTTATGTATGTACACACACACAGACACACACATAGACACGCCCAGACACATACACATACACATTTTTGTTCTGAATCGTTTCGAGAGTTCACTGCAACTGGGGTGACCAAACCCTCCCAGTCTGACTGGGCTTTTACGGATTTTAGTATTAAAAATCCTATATCTGGGTAGGGAGGGGGGCTTCCCTGGTGGCTCAGTGGTAAAGAATTCGCCTCCCACTGCAGGAGACATGGGTTCAATTCCTGGTCTGGAAAGATCCCACATGCCTCAGAGCAACTAAACCCATGTGACAGAGCTGTTAAGCCTGCGTTCTAGAGCCAGGGAACTGCAGCTACTGAGCCCACACTCCACAACTACTGAAGCCCGCACGCCCTAGAGCCTGTGTTCTGCAACAAGAGGAGTCACTGCAATGAGAAACCTGGGCACCACAACTAGAGAGTATGCCCTGCTCGCTAGAGAAAAGCCCATGAAGCAATGAAGACCCAGCATGCTGCTGCTGCTGCTAAGTCACTTCAGTCGTGTCCGACTCTGTGTGACCCCATAGATGGCAGCCCACCAGGCTCCCCCGTCCCTGGGATTCTCCAGGCAAGAACACTGGAGTGGGTTGCCATTTCCTTCTCCAGAAGACCCAGCATAGTCAAAAATAAATAAAATTAATTTTTAGAAAAAGGCTTATATCTGGGCGCTCCTTCAGTCCCAGGCAAACTGAGACGACTGATCGTCCTTGTTGCAGCTGTGATGCCCTTTTACTTGTAAATACTTAAGTGTGTATTTACTAAAATCAAGAACATAACCACTGTACAATTATCAAAATCTGGAAATCAACTTTGATGCAAAATATTATTCAATCTGCAGAAGATTTTCAGATTTTGTCAGTCTTCCCAATAAGAGGGATTTTTTAAGGATTTTATTTCTTAATAAAAAGAAAACCCTGGATTATATGTCACCTTCACTGGTCGTGTTTATTTTCTCTTCTTTAGTCTGAACCAATTCCTCAGTCTTTGTCATTCATGGCACCGATATTTTGGCAGGGGGTGGGGGTGAGGAGTGGTGAAGCAGTAACAGATAGCTTTATTGCTTTGCCAAGCAAAGGGAGACACACCACACTCCAGGCTTCTGCCTCGAAAAATTATGTGTCTCCTGAAGCAATGCTATTTAGAAGGATACAGTCCAAGTATTATGCAGAATGCCCCTCTGTATGGGTTTCTTTGATGTTTTCACACAACTGGACTCAGATTATTTCTTTTTGGAAGGAATCATACAGAAGTGAGACATATGCTGTTGATTTACCCCATGACCAGGTATTTTAACTTTGATCACTTGATTGAGGAGGTTTTTGTCAGATTTCTCCTTGGTAAAATAACTATTTTCCCCTTTGTAATTAATAAGTATGTTGTGGGGAGATATTTAGAGACTATGTAAATATCTTGTTTCTCATTAAACTCTCCCACTTGTTTTAGTATCCACTGATGACTCGCCTGAATCAATTTTTTTAATGAAGGGTTGCCCAAAGATTGGACTTTATTTTTGAAAATGTTTAACAGGGGAGAATCTGCATTAGAAGTATATAGGTTTATGGAGGAGACAGACACATTTCAGATAATTACAGCACAACATAGCAATTGCTCAGAAATAAAGCAAGGGACGGCAAGCTAAAAGATCCCAGGTCAAATCTAGCCCAACACCTACTTTTGTAAATAAAGTTTTATTGAAACACAGCTATGCCCATTTACTTGCCTAACACTTCTGACTACTTTAACACTATAATGGCAGAATTAAGAAGATGCAGTGGAGACCACATGGCCCTCAAAACCTAACATATTCACTACCTGGCCCTGATAAAAAAAAATCTGCTAATCCTTGATAAAAGGGCCTATGGGGACAGCTCTGCTGAATTGGACTTCTGTTTAACTTACAATAGGCAATATTCATTCATTCTGTGGCCCTTGACGGGTATAGCAAGTCTAGGAGGTGAAGGTACATGCATTCCTGCCCTGGAACCCAGGCATGTGTAGGACTTTTTACCACATACACTACAGAGGTGTCAGGCAATGTCTTACCAAAAAAGAGATTAATTCTGGTCTTTTGTTTGTTTGTTTGTTTTTGGTATATAACTATAAATTATCAAGAAGGAAAAGTTTACTAAATCACAGAAATTAAATATAATTATAATTAGCACGATCAAAATGTCTGCATATCAAAGTGTTTCCAAGTCCTGTAAGAATGTCCTTTTTATTTCTAGTAAATTTGGTAAAAGGAAACTCAGGGATCAAAAGAATTTGAACAACCCTCAAAGCCGTTTTGACACTAGATTTGGTAAAGATAAATAATAAGGGTTGTGAAAGTGACTCAGGCATGTCCGATTCTTTGTGACCCCATGGACTGTATGTAGCCTGCCTGGTTCCTTTGTCCATGGAATTCTCCAGGCCAGAATACAGGAGTGGGTTGCCTTTCCCTTCTCCAGGGGATTTTCCAACCCAGGGATCGAATCCAGATCTCCCACATTGCAGGCAGACTCTTGACCAGCTGAGCCACAAGGGAAGCCCAAGAATACTGGAGTGGGTAGCCTATTCCTTCTCCAGCAGACCTTTCCAAACCAGGAATCAAACCAGGGTCTCCTGCATGGCAGGCAGATTCTTTACCAACTGAGCTATGAGTGAAGCCCCATATAATAATAAGGGTTATTGGGAGGTTAAAAGTATCAACTGGTCATCTATATGTGAAGTCACTTTTATTTCCAGAATGTATCCTGTTCACTAAAGTTCCAGGCAGAATTAGGCAAAACTGAATGTGCTGCTCAGGCTATGTTTTGTGATAGGAAGAGGAAGTTCTGGCAAACCAATTAAGAACTCAAAGTAACTTAATCTTGTTGATTGTTCCCTTTTATGGGGAACACCCATGTAGTGCTGGAATGACCAACTCCAGGAAAAGAGCAGATTTTTAGGCCAAGCCTATATGACTGAAGTACAGAGTAAAATCTTTCTGATGAATTTTGGCCACACACACAAAAATTGATCTAGATTTTTCTAAAGCCAAAGCACAATTTCTTACTGATAAAAAAAAAAAATCCACAAGATATTCTTGTCTGAAATAGTTTTGGATTAAGGCGGTAAAGAGAATTTCAGTGAGTGATAGAGTTCTTTTTAAAAAAATATTTATTTATTTATGACTGCACTGGGCTTTCCTTGTTGTGTGTGCTTTCTCCAGTTGCAGAGATTGGGGGCTATGCTCTGGGTGTGGTGCCTGGGCTCATTGCAGTGGGCTTCTCTTGTTGCAGAGCACGGGCTCTAGGGTGCGATCTTAGGGCTCATGGCGTACAGGTTTAGTTGCCCGGTGGCATGTGGGATCTTTCCTGACCAGGGACTGAACCCATGTCCCTGCATTACAAGGCAGATTCTTAACTCCTGGACCACCAGGGGAGCCCAACAGAGTTCTTACTAAAGATTATTATTACTTTATACTCTAGGGGACACATGTGACTTTAAAACAGATAGAAAAGTCCATCAAACAGGACAAAATATTGAAGATCATAAAAATGAAACCCAAATAATTACAAAACAGCAAAAGATGGACAAGAAAAAATAGATTTATCCTTGTAAGGCCAAAGCACAGAAGCTTCTGCCTGAGACACTCACTGAAGCTGGATGATAAAAATTAAGTTTAGGCAGCGAAGAAGGTGCACAATTGGGAAGAGCAAGGGCAGGCTGGGAACTTTCCTTTTTCTGGTCACCTCAGTCTCAGCACAGGGCACAGGTAGATTTTGCTTTAACAAAGTGTCATGAACTTAATGTCTGTGTTCCACTCCCCCAAATTCATAGGTTGAAACCCTAACCCTAGTGAGATAGTAGGTAGTAGGTGGTAGGGCCTTGGAAGTTACTTCGAGTTAGGTGAGATCATGAGGGTGGGGCTCCAATGGTGGATTAATGCCTTTATGAAAAGAAGAGAAGATATGAGACCTCTCTCTCCATCAGCTGAGGATATAAGGAGTAAATGACTATCTGCAAACCAGGAAGTGTCCCCTCACTAGATGCTAAATCTTCCAGAGACTTGATCTTGGACATCCCAAGATGTTTGCTGCTTAAGCCACCCATGCTGTTTTTATTGTAGCGGTCTGAACTGACACAAAGCAGACATTCTTATCCAGAAGATCTGAGAGATTAGGCTATTTGGAATAACTGCATATTCTAGTTTCCTAAGCATTCTTGAATTCTTAGCATTTCTGTGGAGTTTCCTGAACACTTACATACACTGATCTGTCTTAGGACCAAGGAACGCTCTTAAATAAGCATTATCAGCCCCTTTGAAGATAGGAAAACGAAGGAGCAGAAAAGTGAAGTGACTTGCCCAAAGTCAGTCAGTCCTGAAACTTGAGCCTCTTGATCCCAGATCAGTGTATTTTACAGGGCATTGCAGGGACTCTCTGATTTGTCAGTATATTGGTTGGGGTACAGCAAGAAACAGCGTTCACTCCAGATGGTTCAAATGGAGAGACTCTAATAAACGGGCTGCTTATGAGATGTGGGCAGGGTCAGAGAACAAACACGGAGGTGGGTGCATTCACCTTCTGCAAGAGTAGGGAGCAAATACTATCTCTAAGAGCTGAAGGAAGGAGCAAGGGGGGGATTTTAGTGGCTGGAGTTGTGACTGTGAATTGGGCCAACCTGCAGGAGCTGACTTGGGGAGGCAGGTAGGTGGTGCCTGTGATCAACACTGAAGTGGGAGAAAGTGGGGAGAAGATACTCCAACCTCCTTTTCCTTTGGTTCTCCAGCCAGCCCCTGACACTGGCCATCCAGAGGCCATCAGAAATGAGGCTGTTTGCCTGGCTGGACACCTATGACAAAGAGCAGGGTGGGGAAGTATGGGTTCAGCGGGGGACAGGAAAGTGGCAGGAATTTGAAGGGAATGCCATTATTTCCACTTCACAGAGTGGAATTAAATGTCTAACACTAAAATAAACATGAATACAATTTATATGGGTTCAGGATCGTAATCCCTTATTTGAAACCCTGTGGGCCCGATGCATTCTGGAATTGAGAGTATGAACTCTCAGGAACTACATGTTATATAATGCCCCCAGCAGGGTTGAGGGCAGCACCCTATAACAAAATACATTCATATGTCTGCAGCAAAAGGCATGAATATTTACTCTAAGTGAGACAAATAAATATAAATAATTTATCATTAGTTCAAGTCAAGTTTTGCTACCAAATGGTTTTTTTGAACTGTCCATAAGAAATTATTAACTAGTAGTTAAATTTTTCCTGGTGACTCATAGTAAAGAATCTACTGCCAATGCAGAAAATGTGGGTTCGATCCCTGAGTTGGGAAGGTCCCCTGGAGGTGGAAATAGTAACCCATTCCAGTACTCTTGCCTGGGAAATCCCATGGATAGAGGAGCCTGGGGGTCTACAGTCCATGGGGTTGCAAAAGAGTTGGACATGACTCAGCAACTGAACAAGTTAAATTTTCAGAAGCCATCCTAGGAGTTGTAGTATTTTATTGTCATTATTATGAATGTTGATTTTTTTTTTGTAGTCTTTCTTTTACTGCATAGTTTTATATACATACACACACATATATACATATATATTGTGTGGATTCTAGAAAAATGGAAATTTACCTTATATAGGTTTTCAAATTATTAATCAAAAAATAGAGAAGAATGGCAATTCACTTTACAAGAGTCTGTCCTGGAAATGATTCATAGCAGGATTCCTTTAAATAGCAAGCATCCTGGTCTTTACAGTTTGACTTTGGGCAAAAAGTGGAGGGCACAGGGCTCTTCCTTAGTGGCCTTGAATTCTCTGTCAAGGAGGGACCCCCACCGTGAGGAGAGCAGCTTAACCCCCTGCGAGGCTGGTGCTCCCTAGAGTGTCCGGGTTAGCAGAGCGAGCAATCGTATCTTGGAATTCTTGGGGATCTTCAGTGGTGATTTTGCTGGCAGGCATTCCTGGTCTCCGAAGCTATGAAAACCACAATTCTCAGAACGACTAACAGGAAACCTCACCCACTAACAGAGGAAGCTGAGGAAGGAAGGAAAGATGGCAGAGCCCAGGGAGGGTCAGTATATGAAACAATAAGTAAAGTCACACGTTTGGAGACAGTGTCTACATGGTCAGAGGAAGCACCCCCATCTGCACCTTCCTCACTGCCCCCACAAAAGCTCTCCTGAGTGCTGGCCTGGGATCTCAGGCCATTCGTGCTCAGGGCTCCCTCTGGAATGACTCCTCGACCTTCTCCTCATCATCTCCAGTTCCACTGCCTGTTTATCACCATCCTTGATGACTTTCAAAGCCAAAGTTCAACTCTTTTACAAGAAAGTCATCACTGCCTTGTCTCTACGCTGCTGCTGCTGCTGCTGCTGCTAAGTCACTTCAGTCATGTCCGACTCTGTGCGACCCCATAGACGGCAGCCCATCAGGCTCCCCTGTCCCTTCTGGCTGCCCACAAAGTGGTTTAGATTTTCCTCATGATCTCATCATATCATACCTTGTATTAGAGGATTTGTCTTATTCCCTTGCCAAAATTAAAAACTTTGTTCATTTACTACTTTTTTCCGTATTAATTCATCAAGCATTTTTCAAAACCTATTCTGTCTATGTATGGTGCTCGACTTTGGGATTTGAAGATACATAAGATGAGTTCCTGCATGCCAGAAATTACAGTCTAGTGGGAGAAGGCAGACAATATGACGATAGAGTGATCCAGGAGCACAGAAGAGGGACAGGTCACCCAGCTTGTGGGAGGTGGTCAGGGAAGCCTGCAACCTCTCACTCAGCCTAGTGCGAGGGAGACTAATGAATGGTGGGAATGGGTGTTCCTGGCAGAGATACTAGCATGGCACAGGGCCAAAGGGTTGAGGATTGGAATATTTTCCAAGAACCACACATAATTGAGCATAGCTGGTATGTGGGAGTCAGGCGGAAGGATGTAGTGGGGAAAGGATTGGGGAAAGGTGAAGCTGGACAAGATCTTGATAAGATCTTGGAGGACCTTATCCATCTTGCTATGGAATTTAGACAGTTCAGTCCATAGAGCCATCACCCACACAATGATGCTGGGGTCAGGATCCGATTACTTGGGGTCCTAGGTTGAGTCCTCACAGAAGCAGATTCTGAGACAAGGGTTCAAGGGCCAGCAGGTTCACTGGAAGATGATCCCAAGAGGGACTGTTAGGGGGTGGGCAAAGTGGGCAGGGAGAGGGATGGCGGCCAACACAGGGAGCACCAACCAGCAGTTACTGCCCTGAGCACTTCAGCTCAGACCCCTGGACAGCTGAAAAACGTGCTCCAGAGTTATTCCACTCCAGGGGCGAGGACGTCAGGAGACTGTCCTCTGTCATTGCTGGAGAGCAGCTCCCAGGGGCTTTGATTCCCGACACTGTGGCTCCCAGTGAGTGGGAGTCACAGCAGAGCCTGCAGCCTGAGAAGCTGGCAGGCAGAGCAGCGAGCTTACAAAGCTGCTGCTGTTGGAACTTTAGTGATGGAGGGCTGTGTGGGGGAGCGAGGATCTGAGCCCTCTGGTTATTAAGATAGAATGATCTGGAGAAACAAGGCGAGTTTAGTAGTCAGGCAGGGAAGAGAAAGCGCACCCAAGGGGTAAAATGCAGAGAAATGGATGAAGGAATGATCGGGCAGAGGTGTGGGCCGGTCAGGCTGGTGTCCCTGGGCAGCCAGTGAGCCCTCGCGTACCCAAAGCGGGACCCCAGCCTACTCACCATTCCGTGGGACAACTCTGAGGCTCGTGGACACTGTTTTCAAAGGTCTGAACCCAGTAGCTCATCAGTGCTCCCTGCATTGCTGCCCTCCCTTTCCTGGCTCACCTCCCTACTCACTTAAAAGTCCTTAACCCTAGAGCATTCTTTGGAGAGAAGAAGGGAGAGCTGGAGCCCAGGGAAAGTGGTTGTCTGAGGTCAGTGTGGTCTTACCTAGAAAGCTGCAACCCCACCAAGGGACAGCTTGTTAGACTGGGAGCTGAAGGCAGGAGCTCCCTCGTCCCTTCACTTGCCCAGTCCACCAGCCAGAGAGCCAGTAAGCCCCAGCAACCTGGTGGGTCCCAAAGGAAGGGTCCCCGGGGCACAGAGCAGGGAGGGAACAGGGAGGGTGAGACAAACAGAGGATGTCCAGAACACCTGTCTCCCATTAGGATGTAGTCCGTAACTTTCACTGTTCAGATTGATGTCTATGCTGCTGGAAACCTCATCATTTCATGACACAGCTTTATCCAACAATGCCTCATACTTGTGAGCTCCTTACAGCCGCTGTACTTTATGTTGAACTCAGACTTCTTTGTCTCAAAATAACTGGGCCAGCTGGGCAGAGCAGATATCAATACCCATTCCCTACTGAGCCAAGAGCCTAGATCTATTCTGCTTCAATAGGGTTCACTCCAGTACACTATGTCTTCCCAGAAAGTAAGGTTATTGGTGCTCAGCAATGACTACATTCAGAGTGTTTACCAAACACTTTTATAATTGTTTAGTTGGTGTTTAGAGTCAGTAACCAAACTTCCTGATCCTTGGTTCCTGGAGGTCACTTTTAGCTTCCAATATCAGTTTAATGGGCTTCCCTGGTGGCTCTGCTATAAAGAATCTGCCTGCAATGCAGGAGACACAGAGACTCAGGTTTGATCCCTGGGTCTGGAAGCTCCCCTGGAGGAGGAAATGGAACCCACTCCAGTATTCTTGCTGGGAAATCCCATGGACAGAGAAGCCTGGCAGGCTTTAGTCCATACAGTCCAAAAGAGTCAAACATGACTGAGTGACTAAACAACAGCAGCAATGATCAGTTTAATAATAATCTCAGATTAGATGTGAGCTAAGGTAGTTTTATGGATGGGACGTTTGCACACGCCCCCAAATTCATGTGTTGAAATTTTAACCCCTAAGGAGATGGTATGAGGAGGTGGGGCTTCTGGGAGGTGATTAGGTCATAAGCACAAGCCCTCAGGGATGGGATTAGTGCCGTTATAAGTGTCTGAAGAGACTGGAGTTCTCCCTTCTGTTCTGTGAAAATATACCAGGAAGCAGGCTCATGCCAGACATCCAACCTGCCAGCACCTTGATCATGAATTTCCCAGTCTCCAGAACTGTACAAATTTCTGCTATTATTAAGCCACCTAGTTTGTGGAATTCTGTTATAGAGGCCAAAATGGATTAAGACAGTGTGTATATCATGTCTCCTAAACTGTGGAATTTCATGTAAAATCTACTTAGGCAGAGTGAGCTGACGGAGCTATAAGCTGAGTGCCTACCAGGTGCCAGGCAACTTGTAAATGCCATCACTTTACAGGTGGAGAAACTAGGGCCCAGAGAGACTAAGTAACCTGCTCAAGGCTCCATATCTAGTGAGGGCAGAGCCAGGAATGAAATCTATGTCTCACTGACTCCAAATTTGATATTCTTTTATGCTTCAATATAGGTTTCTAGTGGATTATCGCTGAGAAAGTTGATACAAGCTATTTTTAGAAACAGCAAACAAGGTAAGGCCTCTGAGGAATCATTTTTGGGTCCCCAATGATAGCATGATATGCTTCTTCCAAAGATGTGTCCTTCAGCTCTGCTATCAGCAGTGGCTCTGGGGCCAGACCACCATCATCACACTCTAGCTTGTCACTTGTCCTTTATTTACTGTGTAACTTTGGATAAGCTTTTCAACATCTCCGTGCTCCAGTTTTTCCATCCCCAAAGCAGGGTTCATAATAGTCCTTACCCCTATGGGGTGTAATAACAGTTAAATAGAGTGCATGGTGCCTGGGTATGATTAACTGTTATTATTTTTTATTAATCTCCATTGTTCTATCAACCTGATATAGTCTATAACCGTGTCTCACCCTGTGACCTGGCTTAGAGAATGTAGGCGTTGACCTTAAAAGGCCAAGAATCTATGATCCAGAGAGAGGAAAAACCCACTGGGCTGTGTACTCTTGTGTCCTGTGTGAACTGATGATGTCCCACCATGGATAGGAGAAGAAATGGACTTACCCTGCAAATCGCACATTGAGGGGTGGGCGGTTCTCATCAGAAACGTATTTTGGTCTGTGGTTTTTGCCGAGCCATTTTTATCTTTGCCAAATGACCCCCTTGGGAAAATGAGGCAGCTCAGTTTATATAAATAGCCAAGATTCAAGAGAGGAAGTGAGAGGTTTCCCAGGAGAGAGCAGAACAGTATTTATGGGATCCCAGAGTCAGGCTCAGTACCTGGCACTCAGGGGTACTCAATCGATGTCACCGAACCAATGGATGGGCTTTAACCACTTTTGTTGTGGAAGACCTTTCTCCCGCCTTGGACAGGGGCCATTGTCTTGATGGCAGGTGGTGGCTCAGTTTATGCTGGGCTAACCTTGACTGAAGCAGGGCAGTTACTGGTCTCCCCACTCCAAGTCGAAAGTGGGAAGGACCCTGGGTCCCCAGCTCTATATCCCAAAAGGACCGCCAACACCCTGCAGAGCTTCCTGGTAATGTTACAGGGAAAAGGAGAAGAGTAGCTTTTGCCTTCTCTTGGGAGTCAGTGTACCAGGGGAATCTGAACAGTGTGTCTTTGAATTATTCTCTCTCTCTCTGTCAGCAGTTACCAGCAGTCGTAATCATTTCCTGGGACTGCCATGCTTGCTGCTAAGTCGCCTCAGTCGTGTCTGACTCTGTGTGACCGCTTAAGACGGCAGCCCACCAGGCTCCCCCATCTCTGGGATTCTCCAGGCAAGAACACTGGAGTGGGTTGCCACTTCCTTCTCCACTGCAGGAAAGTGAAAAGTGAAAGTGAAGTCGCTGCCATAACAAAGTACAATTTTGGGTGGCTTAAAGCAACAGAAATTACTCTCATAATTTTAGAAGATAGAAGTCTGAAATCCAGCAGGAATAATCCTTCCGTGCCTTGTCCTAGTTCTGACATTTGCCAGCAATCTCTGGTGTTCCTTGGCTTCAAGTTGCATCAATCCGGCTTTCTCCCTCTGGGTCAGTGCCTATATGCATCTTCACATGGCCTCTTAGGAGGACACCAGTCATTGGCTTTAGGGCCTGCCCTAATCCAGTATGATCTCACCTGGTTGCATCTGCAAAGACTGTTTCCAAATAAGGTCACTTTCTGAGGTTCTGCATGAACATGAATTTTGGGGTATATTATTCAACCCAGTAGAGATGTCTTTATGCCAGACACTTTGTCAGTTGGCCCGAATATTAAGATGAGTAAGACCTCCTCATAATCTTATAGTCTGCAGAAGAAGTTGGCACATAAATAAATTATTGTAATTCAGTGAGACAAATATAAGCTCACATCTTACATTTATTGAGCAGTTACTAAGTGCCTGGCACTATTTCAAACAATAAACAGTTTCCACTGAGGAGTGAATAAGGAAAATGTAAGATATGTAATCACTTATTTCTATAAAACATTATACTATTTATTTATATAAAATATATTATACATGTATATACTATTGTGTGTGTGCTCAATATTATTGAGCCATAAAAAAGAAGGGAATCCTGTCATTTGTGACAACATGAATGGAACTTAAGAGCACTGTGCTAAGTGAAATCAGTCAGAGAAAGACAAATATCATATGATCTCACTTATATGTGGAATCTAAAAAATAGTACACATGCACTTACTTACAAGACAGAAACAAACTCACATAGAAAATAAACTTATGGTTACCAAAGGGCAAGTGGGGAGAGGGATCAATAGGGAGTATGAGATTAACATTCAGTTCAGTTCAGTCACTCAGTCATGTCTGACTCTTTGCAACCCCGTGGACTGCAGCACGCTAGAATTCTCTGTCCATCACGAACTCCTGGAGCTTGCTCAGACTCATGTCCATTGAGTCGGTGATGCCATCCAACTATCTCATCCTCTGTTATCCCCTTCTCCTCCTGCCTTCAATCTTTCCCAGCATCAGGGTGTTTTCCAATGAGGCATTTCTTCGCATCAGGTGGCCAAAGTATAAGAGCTTCAGCTTCAGCATCAGTCCTTCCAAAGAAATCCCAGGGCTGGTCTCCTTTAGAATGGACTGATTGGATCTCCTTGCGGTCCAAGGGACTCTCAAGAGTCTTCTCCAACACCACAATTCAAAAGCATCAATTCTTTGGCACTCAGCTTTCTTTATAGTCCAACCCTTACATCCATACATGACTACCACAAAAACCATAGCTTTGACTAGATGGACTTCCCCTGTGGCTCAGCTGGTAAAGAATCCACCTGCAATGCAGGAGACCTGGTTTGATCCCTGGGTTGAAATGATCCCTTGGACAAGGGAAAGGCTACCCACTCCTGTATTCTGGCCTGGAGAATTCCACGGGCTATACAGTCCATGGGGTCACAGTCAGACATGACTGAGCAAATTTCACTTCACTAACAGATGTTCACTACTATATATAAAATAGATAAACAAGGATTTATCTATTATATAAAGCACAGGGAACTATATTCAATATCTTGTAATAAACTACAATAGAAATGAAATTTTAAAAGAATATAGATATATACCTATACATGTATAATTGAATCACTTTACTGCACACCTGAAACTAACACAATATTGTAAATCAACTCTACATTAATAAAAATAAATAAATACAGAAAACAGGTTGATGGTCACCAGCAGTGGAGATGGGAAAGTGGAGGAAATGAGTGAAAGTGGTCAAAAGGAATGAAAGTCTAGCTATAAAATAAATAGGTTATGTGTAGGGATGACTAGAGTTAACAGTGTGTCTGTGTGCTCAGTCTTGACCAACTCAAACTGGAGTCTCCTGCGTCTCCTTGCTTTGGCAGACAGATTCGTTACCCCTGAGCCACCAGGGAAGCCCGTAGTTAACAATGAGTATGTGTGAGAGAAAGCTGAATTGAAATGAGGACCCCTGGGTTGAGAATCCTGCTGGCATCCACTGAAGGCCTGGGGCCACTTCTGTGTGAAGTCATGAGACCCTGGCCTCCAAACCCGGTTACCTATAGAACATATTCAAAATACAGATCCCCGGGCCTTTTCTCCGTCAAACCGAATCTTCATATAAGGGGGGCCAGAACCTGTAGTTTCCTACGCCTCGTGTAGAGTGAAGTAATAATAGCTTACTTTTATTAAGCTCTTCCTCTGAACCAGCACTTTGCATTCCTGTTTTTTTTTCATCTCACAGGAGTTCTATGAGATAGGTACTTTCCTCTCCAGCTGTAACAGGTGCAAACAGCAGGGTTACGAGCTCCTCGGTAATTCTCCCAGAGTCTCATGGCAAGTAGTGAAGCATCTGTGGGCTGTGGAGCTGGGCCACATGACCTCTGACTGTACCTTGATTTCTTTAATCTCCTGAATCTTCACGCCCTCTTTCTTTCTACCAGTGGGGTTTCTCTGTGGCCTGTGGTTGACTGCAGAAAAGCAGTCTTCGGCCTCTTGTCTTGAGTCTATGTTAGAATGCTTCAACTGTCGGCAGATCTCCTCTCTGAGTAAATATTTAAATCAGGTTTAAATTTTTCCTCTTCAACCTTTCTAAATAAAAATATATCTTGCCCTCTGGGCTGTGTCTACTGCTTCCCGTTTATTTAAGAGCTCCGTTTATCGCACACAGCGTGAGCACTAGTGAAGCGGATGGCTGAGCTCAAGGAAGGGGAGAGCGGCCCCCAAACCTGAGCTGACCTCTGCTACAGCTGCTCAGGCCACGCCGGTCTCCGTTGTGCCTGGTCGTCATGGTGATTAGAGCCAGCACCCCTCTTAGCGGACCAAGGTTGGGAGGTGGCTTTCCTGCTCTTTCATGATGCTCTACTTTAGCTGAGGTCTACCAGCTCCCCCAAGAGAAAGGCTGGGGAGCAGTCAGGTCACATGCAGACTTTCAAATGCCAGGGTAAAAACCCATGATCTGCTATCAGAGATTAACAGTTATTAACTTTTAAATAATGCAGAAAAATGCAGCTAGCTACTTGCTTCCCGTGCCCCCCATCCCAAGTTAGATCTGTGGGTCCTCCCAGACAAGGCCACTGAAAGAGAAATTGAGCCTGCCTATTGAATTCCATCTGAATTCATTAGAATCCATTGAATTCCAGAAAATTTCACATTTCCTAACTTAACTCCCCCCACCCTTTATTTATAATGTAGTTGCATTTTACTGAGGGCATGCAGGCAGAAAAACTATTGTTCAGAAGGCCTTGCAAAATCAAAAATGAGAGAGACATTTCCATCTCCTTTCCCCAGCCATCTTCTCTTCTCTGTTCTGCCAGAAACCCCTCCTGTTTGCCAAGAGCCACCCAGGAACAGATTTCCTCTCTAATCTGTTGCATCTGTTCACCCACTCCCACACCCTGTTAATCCCTCCAAATGCACGGTTTGCCACAAATGGGCCGGAGACAACTGGGAGTGGGACTGTGGGGCTGATTCACATGGCTCTCCAGCCACAATCGCATTTGTTCTGTTTCTTTCGGAAACTCAGACAGGCAGCCACCTTCACCTCCATCCCTGCCAAGGGACACTGGATAACTCTCTTAAGTCATGGGGCCAGATCCAAACTCCCAGGCTGTAAAGCCAAGCCTTTGTCATTTATATGTTTATATTCATCGATTTCATGCTAATGACTTGGTTATATTTATCTGGGAATGGTTCCGATTCAAGTCATGGGAAAGTCAGGAGCCTTGGGTGGTATTTATGGTTCAGTATTTGCCTTGCTGTGGGGCCCTGGCTCAGGAAATAATTCTCTCTGAGCCTGCATTTCTCCACATTGAAAACAGGGAGAAACCTTCTATGCCACAGCTGTTGGTCAGGTGCACTGAAATCTGCTGGTACAAGATAACTCTTTATTTTAACAGATAATTCCTGTGTTTATTTTCTTCTTTATCCACCCTTCTCCTTTTTAGTTGTACTGTAGCATCCCCAATGCATCTTTGGTACCCTAGGCAACCTGTATAGACAACTTAGGACATACTTGTTATTTACTGTCTGTTAGTGCAGTCGCTCAGTTGTGTCAGACTCTGAGACCCCATGAATCGCAGCATGCCAGGCCTCCCTGTCCATCACCAACTCCCAGAGTTCACTCAAACTCACGTCCATCGAGTCGGTGATGCCATCCAGCCATCTCATCCTCCGTCGTCCCCTTTTCCTCCTGCCCCCAATCCCTCTCAGCATCAGAGTCTTTTCCAATGAGTCAGCTCTTCGCATGAGGTGGCCAAAGTACTGGAGTTTCAGCTTTAGCATCATCCCTTCCAAAGAACACCCAGGGCTGATCTCCTTTAGAATGGACTGGTTGGATCTCCTTGCAGTCCAAGGGACTCTCAAGAGTCTTCTTCAACACCACAGTTCAAAAGCATCAGTTCTTCAGCGCTCAGCTTTCTTCACAGTCCAACTCTCGCATCCATACATGACCAAGGAAAACCCATAGCCTTGACTAGATGGACCTTCAATATGCTATCTAGGTTGGTCATAACTTTCCTTCCAAGGAGTAAGTGTCTTTTAATTTCATGGCTGCAGTCACCATCGGCAGTGATTTGGGAGCCCCCAAAAATAAAGTCTGACACTGTTTGCACTGTTTCCCCATCTACTTCCCATGAAGTGATGGGACCAGATGCCATGATCTCTGTTTTCTGAATGTTGAGCTTTAAGCCAACTTTTTCACTCTCCTCTTTCACTTTCATCAAGAGGCTTTTTAGTTCCTCTTCACTTCTTCCATAAGGGTGGTGTCATCTGCATATCTGAGGTTATTGATATTTCTCCCGGCAATCTTGATTCCAGCTTGTGCTTCCTCCAGCCCAGTGTTTCTCATGAAGTATTCTGCATATAAGTTAAATAAGCAGGGTGACAATATACAGCCTTGACATACTCCTTTTCCTATTTGGAACCAGTCTGTTGTTCCATGTCCAGTTCTAACTGTTGCTTCCTGACCTGCATATAGGTTTCTCAAGAGGCAGGTCAGGTGGGCTGGTATTCCCATCTCTTGAAGAATTTTCCACAGTTTATTGTGAGCCACACAGTCAAAGGTTTTGGCATAGTCAATAAAGCAGAAATAGATGTTTTTCTGGAACTCTCTTGCTTTTTCAATGATCCAGCGGATGTTGGCAATTTGATCTTTGGTTCCTCTGCCTTTTCTAAAACCAGCCTGAATATCAGGAAGTTCACGGTTCACGTATTGCTGAAGCCTGGCTTGGAGAATTTTGAGCATTACTTTACTAGCATGTGAGACGAGTGCAATTGTGTGGTAGCCTGAGCATTCTTTGGCATTGCCTTTCTTTGGGATTGGAATGAAAACTGACTTTTTCCAGTCCTGTGGCCACTGCTGAGTTTTCCAAATTTGCTGGCATATTGAGTGCAGCACTTTCACAGCATCATCTTTCAGGATTTGAAAGAGCTCAACTGGAATTCCATCACCTCCACTCGCTTTGTTCATAGTGATGCTTTCTAAGGCCCACTTGACTTCACATTCCAGGATGTCTGGCTCTAGGTGAGTGATCATACCATCGTGATTATCTAGGTCGTGAAGATCTTTTTTGTACAGTTCTTCTGTGTATTCTTGCCACCTCTTCTTAGTATCTTCTGCTCCTTTTTAGGTCCATACCATTTCTGACCTTTATCGAGCCCATCTTTGCATGAAATATTCCCTTGGCATCTTTAATTTTCTTGAAGAGATCTCTAGTCTTTCCCATTCTGTTGTTTTCCTCTATTTCTTTGCATTGATCGCTGAGGAAGGCTTTCTTATCTCTTCTTGCTATTCTTTGGAACTCTGCATTCAGATGCTTATATCTTTCCTTTTCTCCTTTGCTCTTCACTTCTCTTCTTTTCACAGCTATCTGTAAGGCCTCCCCAGACAGCCATTTTGCTTTTTTGCATTTCTTTTCCATGGGGATGTGTCCTTCCAATTCATGTATTGAAGTCCCAACTTTGAGTGTGATGGCATTAGGAGGTGGAGTCTTTGGGAGGTAATTAGGGCTAAATAAGGGTACTTACCAGGAACCGAATCTCTTGATCCCTTGCTCTTGGACTTCAGCCTTTAGGACTGTGAGAAGTCAGTGTCTGATGATTAAGCCACCCAATCTACGGCATTTTGTTATAGCAGCCCTAGCTGACTGAGATATTATCCTTTCACTATTGTATCCATGTTCATATAATCATCTGTAAATATCCATGTACACTAACCCAGGGGCACGTTTGTTTACCAATGTCTTATTATTTTTATATTTTTCTGTATCTTACCTTTAAAAAAAATCTTCAAAACCTAATGGGATCTCTTTTAATTCACCTGCTTTATCTTCAATTTATTATTTTTAATGGCCATATACAACTTTATGGAGTGACAGAACTATAATTTATTCAACTATTCCCATATGGATGATATTCACTTTGTTTCCAGTTTTTGGTTTATTTTTTTACCAGTGTTTACAATGCAGTCCACTTTTGTGTAAATACATCCTTAGGTTTCAAAGCTTTCATTCCTAAGAGACAGATTTCTGGGAGTAGGATTTCTGAGTCAAAGATGTATGTATTTTTAATCATTAACAGATGTTGTCATAATGTTTTCTAAAAAAACATTAATACATATTTCCAACCAGAAATGTACAAAAGGCTCCAAAGCCCCTTTAGCAATATGGATTGTTGGTCTCTAATTTTTCCACCTGACCCGTGTAAATTGATGTCTCTTTGTGATTTGATTCACAAAGAGATCTTTGTGTTCTCTTTGCTTGCATGCAAGTTTGAGCCTCTTTTCACATATTTGTTTGGCCACCTGAAATTGCTTTTTTGTGAATTTCCTATTCGTATCCTCGGCTTAATTTTCTGTTGTGGTGTTCATCCCTGCTTTATTTATTTGTTTTGTATGAGTTCTTTGTATATTATACCATTTACCCTCAGATCTCTGGGTTGCCAGCCCTCCCCTGCTCCCCAATTTAGTGTTTACATGTTGACTTAGTTCATGGTGTCTTTTCCAAATGTTTCTCATTTTCATTTTATCTAATATATGTATAAGTCCTTTAAAGCTTCTGTGTTTCCAGTCTTGACTAAAAATCCTTCACCCACCCTAGATTTTACTTGTGATGGTCTAGTATTATTTATCATATTTTATTTTTTACCTTTAGATCTTTAATCCACCCATAATTTATTTTTGCATATAGGTAAAAGAAGGGTTCATTTTTATTTTCTTCTGGCTGGAGAGTCAGTTGTTTTAGCATCCTTATTTAATACCTAATCTTTCCCTACTGGATTGAAAAATCACTTTTAAAAACAGCTTTTTGAGGTATAATTTACACACCATAAAATTCACCCATCATTAAGTCACTTTTAGTATATTTAGTGTGTTTATAGTGTTTGGCAACAATCACCACAATCTAGTTTTATAATATTTCCATCACCTCAACATGTTTTCTATGCCTGTTTACCCTCCAGCCTAGGCAACCACAGGTCTGCTTTTTGTGTTTATAAATTTGCCTTTTTGATTTGTGAAATTTCACTTTTGTCCTACCTGAAATTGTAAATATATGGTTAAATCCATTCAGGACCCTGTTTTATTCCATTGATTCATTTGTCTATCCTTCAAGCCAGTAGAAATATGAGCAAAGGATATGAAGAGTTTTGAAAAGAAAACACAACTGTCTTTTAAAAGATGCTCAGTTCAGTTCAGTTCAGCTGCTCAGTCGTGTCCGACTCTTTGCGACCCCATGAATTGCAGCACGCCAGGCCTCCCTGTCCATCACCAACTCCCAGAGTTCACTCAAACTCATGTCCATCGAGTCGATGATGCCATCCAGCCATCTCATCCTCTGTCGTCCCCTCTTCCTCCTGCCCCCAATCCCTCCCAACATCAGAGTCTTTTCCAATGAGTCAACTCTTCGCATGAGGTGGCCAAATATTGGAGTTTCAGCTTTAGCATCAGTCCTTCCAAAGAAATCCCAGGGCTGATCTCCTTTAGAATGGACTGGTTGGATCTCCTTGCAGTCCAAGGGACTCTCAAGAGTCTTCTCCAACACCGCAGTTCAAAAGCATCAATTCTTCGGTGCTCAGCTTTCTTCACAGTCCAACTCTCACATCTTACTTAATAAGAAAAAAAATACATACTGTGCCAAGATACTGTTTTCTACCTCTTAAGTTGGCAATAATTCAGAAGCTTGCTGACCCTCTGTGCTGGTGGTGCTATGGGCAAACATATTCTTACTCATTTCTGGTTAAGAGCATAACCCCTTTGTAAGGCAACTTGGCAATATGTCAAATGCATATTCCCAGCAGTTGTACTTTTGGGAAGTTATTCTACAGATGCATTTTCTTTAAGGAGAAAAGGTGTGCATATACACACACACAGACACACTTTGCAACACTGTTTTACAACCTCAACTTTTAATAGTAGCTGCTACTGCTGCTGCTAAGTCGCTTCAGTCATGTCCGACTCTGTGCGACCCCACAGACGGCAGCCCACCAGGCTCCCCTGTCCCTGGGATTCTCCAGGCAAGAACACTGGAGTGGGTTGCCATTTCCTTCTCCAATGCATGAAAGTGAAAAGTGAAAGTGAAGTCGCTTAGTCGTGTCCGACCATCAGCGACGCCATGGACTGCAGCCTACCAGGCTCCTCCACCCATGGGATTTTCAGGCAAGAGTACTGGAGTCGGGTGCCATTGAGGAATAGTTAAATAATTATGGTATATTCATACAGTAGAACATGAAGCAGCTATATAGTAAAGAATGTGCATGCATGCTTAGTTGTGTTTGACTCTTTGCAACCCCATGGACTGTAGCCTGCATGGCTCTTCTGTCCATGAGGTTTTCCCGGCAAGTACACTGGAGTGGGTTATCATTTCCTCCTCCAGGAGATCTTCCTGACCCAGGGATCAAACCTGAGTCTCCTGCATTGGCAGGCAGATTCTATACTACTGAACCACCTGGGAAGCTCATATAGTAAAGAACAGAAAGGCTCATTTTATACTACAAATACCTTGGAGTCTTAGTAAACAAAAAAACATGATTCAGAATGAATAATATGCAACCCTTTATATAAAAAATGTGGGAAAAAAACAAGATTCTGTATTTGCTTCTGCTTATACATATACAACATGGAGAAGGGACTAGCTACCCACTGCAGTATTCTGGCCTGGAGAATTCTATGGATTGTATAGTCCATGGGGTCACAAGGAGTCGGACACGATTGAGAGACTTTCGCTATACATATACAAAGAAATTATGGAAGGATATGATGGGGGGTGAGGTGGACCTGGGCAGGTATGGGACAAGGATGGGAAAAAATTTTTCACTGTATTATTTTCCCCTTAATTTTAATTTAAAATTTTGCCTATTCAAAATTTTCTCTTAGCTATTCTAAGGCACTTATCTTTCTGTACAAATTTTAAGATAATTTTAGCCTATTCTCATCTTCCCAACACTGCTGGCATTTCAATTGTAATCACATTAGATTTATATCTTAATTTTGGGAGACTGGATTTCTAAATTATGTTGTCTTCTCAGCCAAGACTATGAAATATTTTTCTACTTTTTAAGATTTTGGCTTAGATATTTTGATTTATGGTTGTGTCTTCTTATCAGATTTATTTCTAGAAAAGTTTTGACTTTATTGTGAATGAAACATTTTTCCCCATTTTGCTTTTCAAGTGTTTATTGCTTGAAGAGAGAATACATTTGTTCTTTTATTAATTCCTGTAATATTTTATAAGATTATCTTGGGTCTTCTAGATATATAACCATATCATCACCAGAGATCATTTAGACTCTTTCAACATTTACATCAGTTATTTCATATTCTTGTCTCAATGCACTTGTTAGAACCCCACGACACTGTTAAATAATAATGACGATGGTTTTACTTCCAAATTCCTAGTTTTCTTTTTTCTTAATTAATTTATTTTAATTGGAGGATAATTACTTTACAATATTGTGATGATTTTGCCCTACATCAACGTGAATTTGCCTTAGGTGTACACGTGTCCCCCTCCATGCTGAACCCCCCTCCCGCCTCCTTCCTCACCCCTTCCCTCCAGGTTGTCCCAGAGCACTGGCTTTGGGTGCCCTGTTGCATGCGTCGAACTTGCACTGGTCATCTATTTTACAAATGGTAATATACATGTTTCAATGCTATTCTCTCAAATCACCCCACCCTTGCCTTCTCCCACTGAGTCCAAAAGTCTGTTCTTTACGTCAGGTTTCTAGTTTTAATGGAAATAGTTTCAGCACTTCACATTTAGGTTAATATTAGGTTGACTCACAGTTTTTGTTTTATAGGTCTAAAAGAGTTAAAAATTAGTTATTTCACATGATTCAATATAAATATTTGCTCTTGATTTCCATATTTCTTTTACCTAGCTTTTTTTTTAAATGGCTGCTAAATTTTATCAAATGTGCTTTGGCACTCTTGGTAGGGTCCTATGATTTTTCTGTTTTAATATTGTGATAGCCTGTTGCATTGGTAACCCCAAAGAATACCCTTCCCAATATTCCCACCCCTGTGTAGTTCTGGATGTGACTATAGCCAATTGGACATTAGCAAGCATGCTGCAATTAGAGCTTGATAAGCACTTGCACGGTGGAATTGGTCCTCTTGAGAACTCCCCCATAGAAGCCAGGCACTATGCTATAATAAAGCTGAGACTAAACTACTGCGTGATGTGAGTGTCCACGCTCCAGGCCCAGCTTAACTCCCAAGGAAAATCACATGAGGGCCTCAACAGCTCCATGGGAAACAGAACCACCCCTCTGAGCCCAAACTACAGAATCACAAGCAACACTACATTGTTATTTATTTAAGCCACAGGTTTTGAGGTTATTTGTTAAATCTTAATAGATAATTGGGAAAATATAGGCAGTGGCACCCCACTCCAGTACTCTTGCCTGGAAAATCCCATGGACGGAGGAGCCTGGTAGGCTGTGGTTCATGGGGTCGCTAAGAGTCGGACATGACTGAGCGACTTCACTTTCACTTTTCACTTTTCACTTTCCTGCATTGGAGAAGGAAATGGCAACCCACTCCAATGTGTTGCCTGGAGAATCCCAGGGACGGGGGAGCCTGGTGGGCTGCCATCTATGGGATCGCACAGAGTCGGACACAACTGAAGTGACTTAGCAGTAGCAGTAATGAATTATATTGATAGATTCTCTGATACTAAACTAGCCTTGAATTATTGGAATAAAACCTCAAGTCATGAGGCTGTTATTCTTCTGATTCCCTGCTGGATTATATTGACTGATTCATTTTCAAGTTTTGCATTTAAGTTTAATTGATTAATTTTATCTTGTAATACTAAACTAGAGAACTTTTTACCTTTTTCTATGACTTAGAACTATTTAAGTAACATTTAATTATCCATCTGAGTCAGTTCTAATGAGTGGATGAACCTAGAGCCTATTATACAGAGTGAAGTAAGTCAAAAGAGAAAAACAAATATGTATTATCACATATATATAGACTCTAGAAAGATGGTACTGAGGAACCTCTTTGCAGGGCAGCAATGGAGGTGTAGACACAGAAAACAGACTTGGGGACAAAGCGGGGAAAGGGGCGGGGGGTGGAACAAATTGAGAGAGTAGCATGGAAGCAAGTACACTACAATATGTAAAATAGATAGCCAGTGGGAGTTTGTTTATGACTCAGGGAGCTCAAACCCGGCTCTTTGTCAACCTAGATGGGTGGAATGAAATGAGAGATGGGAGGGAGGTGACACATAAATACCAATAGCTAATTCATGTTGATGTATGGCAGAAACCAATATAATACTGTATGATCCTCCAATCAAATTATCCTCCAATCAAAAATAAAAATTTTTAAAGTTTAAATTTAATTGTGATGCCATCTGATGTTAATCTCTATTTCAATGGTGGTTTTAAAATCACCTTTTCTATCTCCTCCCTGGTGGGTGGCTCAGATGATAAAGAATCACCTGCAAAGCGACAGACCCAGGTTCGATCCCTGGGTCAGGAAGATCCCCTGGAGAAGGAAATGGCACCCCACTCCAGTACTCTTGCCTGGAAAATTCCATGGACAGAGGAGCCTGGTAGACTACAGTCCATGGGGTTGCAAAGAGTTGGACACGACTGAGCGACTTCACTTTCACTTTCACATGGTAATTAACATTTGATTTTTCTATTTATTTTATAATTAATTTTATATTTTTTATTTTGCTTAAAAATCATATATTTCTTTCATATTTTTTATTGTACCTCCATTTTATGACTTTTAATCTCTTCATACATATTCAGTATATATCCTTTCTATTTTCAAATATACTTTTTCTCTTTTTCATCCTTAATAAAGCTCATAAAGTCTGATTATTAGTCTTTGAAAGTAATTCAATTTGGGATTTATTTATCCTTTCATTATTTTGGCTGATTTTTTTTCTATAATACTAGATTTTGTCTCATTAATTTCATCTTCTTAGTTCAGTTGGCTTATTTTCTTATTAAAAAAATTAATTTTAAGCTCCAAAGCATTAACAAAGTAGTTTGGAAAATGTGAAGAGCTAAGCAACAATACCTGACTAAATTAGGAATTTTCCCTTCAAAAATAAATTGAAATTAGTAGTGTAGAATGGATGTCAATATTTATTTTTGCTCCTATAATATCCATCCTTGTTCTTTTTGGCAACAGACCATCAATTTTCTTTTGAGGACAACATTTCCTTTATCCTTAGGCAATGAGATCTCACTGCCAAGCGCAAGGATGGAAGCACATCACTCAGATCTAAGCTAATCAGAGCTCTGTACCTACCCGATCATGTGATTGGTCCAGGAAGATGCACAGGACACAAGATGAGCCAATTAAATATCTTCCCAGGGCTTGCTAGTACTCTTGGGAAAGAGAGAGCCTGTCTTTCTGAGATTTCAGGTGCTATGAAGCAAGAGAGTCTGGAGCTGCTGGTGACTGTCTTTGTTGCCGCTAGAAAGAGCCTGAGAATGAAGTCAACACAGAGGAACACAGAGACAAAAGCAACGGATTCTTAATGACACATGTCATGTCTGAGCTGATTCATTCTAGTTGTAACATTCTAGCTGTAACATTCTAGTTACAATAAGCGAGTAAATTTACACTTTTGTCTAGTGAGTCTGAATTGGACTTCTGACACACACCACACGAGGACTCCTGATAGACACAGTTTGTGTCATCACTGCTTTTCTCTTGGTAGAAAGGGGTCAAGTTGCCACTGGCAGAGATATCCCATATACTCTTGGCTTTCTGGGTTACATCCCTCACTCTTCCTGCCTCCCTCTTTCTTGGCTCACTCCCTAGGCCTCCTCAATGTGCAACTTCTACATTGTTTTGGTTCTCCAAGTCTTCTGGTTGTCTGTTAAATGCTGGTACTTTTTAAGGGTAACAGAAAATAAACCCTTTTATTTAAAAGCTGGCTAGTTTAAATGTTTTCACTCAGGAGAAAGGCAGAATGGCTTACTTTTTTGGGTCACAGAACTACCTCCTTAATGGACCCATTTGCCTGGAAAGTGTGTGTTGGTGTGGAGAGTGAGGGAGGCCAGGAAAGGAGCTGTGCTCAGGGGGGATAGAGGGCCTGGAAAGCCAGGCTAAACAGCCAGACTTTGGTCTGAATTCAGCTTATCATAATGGAGTATGTATATCTTTTGAGTACTTGAGTACTTGCAGGGCAAAAGGATAGATACAGAATTTTTTTTTTTTTTGGAGGTTCAATTTTACTCAAAGATTTTGAGAGGGTAATCTGTTGTAAATTAAAACATATTCTTCAGAATAAAAGGTAAAGTTGATGTGAATCTTTAAGACTTCAAAGAAGTTTAATGCTTATGGCAGGCTGCTTCAGCCAATGTACTCCCAATTTGCTGGTGTCATACAATTAGGATGCAATTTCTCCCATGTTCAGGAAAGCCCTCTCTTGATCCCATACACTCCTCTTTAATTGACTTCCTTAATAGCCAAACTCATTCAAAATGCTGTATCTAAATTCATTGTCTCTCCTTCTCCTAATCCTAGTCTCTCTTGAAACCACCTCACCAGTGATTTGCTCCCACTTCATCTTGCTTAGCAGCTTCTGTGTTGCTAAAATCCAGCAGTCAATTATCTGCCCTCAGCTCCCATGACCACTGCAGAGGTGAATGTAGTTTACCTGCCTCTCCTCCTGGAAGCACTGTCTACAGTTGGTTATCAGGACCCCACATTCCTTTGCCATCTCCTTTGCTGGTTCTTTTCATTTCCCAGATCACTTTGCATGGAAGCGTCAGGGAGCAAGGGGTAGAGCATTCCAGATCTCAGTCCTTTGATGCCTGCTATATTCGCAAGCTTTGGTGTGGTGATCTTAGTCAGTCTTATAGCTTTAAATGGGCCTCCCTGGTAGCTCAGATGGCAAAGAATCCTTCTGCAATATGGGTGACATGAGTTTGACCCCTGGGTTCAGAAGATCGCCTAGAGAAGGAAATGGCAATCTATTCCCATAGTCTTGCCTGGAAAATCCCATGGACAGAGCAACCTGGTGGGCTACAGTCCATGGGGCTGTAGAAGAGTTGGACACAACTTAGAAACTAAACAACAAGAACAACGGCTTTACACACCATCTACATGCTTTGGACAATCTTCATGTCCAAATTGCAGTCTTCAGCTTGGACTTTTTCCCTGAATTCCAAGTGCTTACTTAACATCTCTACTTGCATCTAATATACATCTCATATTTAATGCACCCAGAAAGGAAATTCCTAATCTTCCCACAATAAACCTGTTCTTCTCCCATCTCATTAAATGACAACTCTATCTTTGACATTTTTAGGCTTCAAACAATGGATTGATTCCTCTTTTACACGCCACATCCAATCAATCAGAGAATTGTCTCACCTCTATGTTCAGACTACACCCAGAATTTCCACTGGTGCCACCCTGGTCTAAGCTGCATTGATCCATCGTCTCTTGCTCATGCTCCCTTAGGCTTCTTACTGATCTCCCGGTTTCTGCCTTTGCTCAGTTTAGGCTATTTTTCACCTAGCAACCAGAGCTATCATTTCACTGTGTAAGTCAGACCATGTGATTTATTGCTCTGTTTGGAACCCTCCAATGGCTTTCCAGTTCACTCAGGGGAAAAGCCAAACTTCATCTGATGGGTTTCATATCTTCACTTGAGCTACCGTCTTCTTTCTCCTCACTCATTCCATGCCAGTCCTGAGGGATTCCTTGTTGCTCTTCAAACAAGCCAGGCCTGCTCTATGCTCAAATTTCTTCCTTTTGGAATGCTCTTCTTCAGCTCACTAATACCCTGCTCCTTCATCTTCTCAGATCTTGGCTTAAACATCACTTTTCAGAGAGTCCTTCCCTGATCACCTTATTTAAAATAGCAGCCTGCTACATCTATACCTTGTACCTACTATTATTCATCTCTAACTTTTTTCCTTCTGCTCGTCACCATGTAACATACCATGATTTATTTTATTCATTTATCCTCTATCCTCCTGCACTCCAATGTAAGCTCCCTCGGGGCAGAGGGTTTTTGTGGGGTTTTTTGCCTTTTTTCCCCCTACTGTTGTATCCCCTGGTTGATAGGAGGTACTTAAAAGTGTTACTAAAATGAATTGACCCAGTGACTGAAGAATGGGTGACAGAGTTTCTTCTCTTCTACCACTATGGCTATCTGGCTCTTCTTTAGAACAATTTGAGATTCTCTATAGGAGGCAGGAGCCATGTAGGGTTAGAGCAGGAGAGAGAAGTGACAGACGAGCATTGGGCGTAGTCTCAGGGAAAGTGTGATGGATGGATGTGAGGGTGGGCAGGGTGGCGTAGGGAGGAAACTGGGGGCAGGTTGGCCAGAAGAATGTCATTTTTATAATCAAGAACTAATGATGATTTTAGGGTTTAAGCCTTTGTGACTGGGGCAGAAAGACAGCACTGCAAGGCAAATACCAACATTTGGAAAGGGAGCTATTTCTGAGGTATGCTCAGTTATGATGTTCCTTCCTTCTTATTTCAATAAGCAAATGATTTTAATAATTGAGTGGAAAAGTAAAATTATTTTTTCATAAATACCATATTTGGTTGAAAAAAAACCTAATTGTCTCATCCATACTATATCTCTTTGAGAAAAGCAGTAGTCTTTTGTATTTCTTCAAGAAACATATGAATGTACTAATAAATGTCTCACTGTATTTTTCTACAATGCCATCTTTTGCCCCCAAATGCAAACTCTACAGCTGTATAGTAAAAATATATTTTTAACATTATCTTGGCAATAATATGAAAAATAAGATTCTGGCCTAAATGAAATAAGGCAAATAGAGAAAGACAAATACTGTGTGATCTCATATATTGCATCTACCAAAAAAAAAAAAAAGACCAAAAAACCCCCAACCAAACTTATAGAAAAAGAATCAGATTTGTGGTTAGCAGAGGGTGAGGAGGGGGAAGAGGAATTGGCGGCACTAGTGATAAAGAACCTGCCTGCCAATGCAGGAGACATGAAAGATGCGAGTTAATTCCCTGGATCAAGAAAATCCCTTGGAGAAAGAAATGGCAACCCACTCCAGTATTCTTGCCTGGAGACTCCCATGGACAGAGGGGCCTGGCGGGCCATGGGCCATAGGATCACAAGGAGTCAGAGATGACTGAAGCAACTTAGCATGCACACATAGTCAGCAGGTACAAGCTTCCAGTTATAAAATAAATAAGTTCCAGGGATATAATGCTCAACATGATGACTATCATGTTCAACACCGAAATCAGATTGATTATATTCTTCACAGCCAAGATGGAGAAGATCTATACAGTAAGCAAAAACAAGACTGGAGCTGACTGTGGCCCAGACCATGAACTCCTTATTGCTAAATTCAGACTTAAATTGAAGAAAGTAGGGAAAACCACTAGACCACTCAGGTATGACCTAAATCAAAGCCCTTACGATTATACAGTGGAAGTGACAAATAGATTCAAGATAGACAGAGTGCCTGAACTATGGCGGAGGTTCTTGACATTGTACAGGAGGCAGTGACCAAGATCATCCCCAAGAAAAAGAAATGCAAAAAGGCAAAATGGTTGTCTGAGGAGGCCTTTCAAATAGCTGAGAAAAGAAGAGAAGTGAAAAGCAAAGGAGAAAAGGACAGATATATCCATTTGAATGCAGAGTTCCAGAGAATAGCAAGGAGAGATAAGAAAGGCTTCCTCATCAATCAATGCAAAGAAATAGAGGAAAACAACAGAATGGGAAAGACTAGAGATCTCTCCAAGAAAATTAGAGATACCAAGGGAACATTTCATGCTATTATGAGCACAATAAAGGACAGAAATGGTATGGACCTAACAGAAGCAGATGATATTAAGAAAAGGTGGCAAGAATACACAGAAGAATTGTACAAAAAAGATCTTCACAACCCAGATAACCACAATGGTGTGATCACTCACCTAGAGCCAGACATCCTGGAATGTGAAGTCAAGTGGGCCTTAGGAAGCATCACTACGAACAAAGCTAGTAGAGGTGATGGAATTCCAGTTGAGCTATTCCAAATCCTGAAAGATGATGCTGTGAAAGTGCTGCACTCAATATGCCAGCAAATTTGGAAAACTCAGCAGTGGCCACAGGACTGGAAAAGGTAAGTTGTCATTCCAATCCCAAAGAAAGGCAATGCCAAAGAATGCTCAAACTGCCACATAATTGCACTCATCTCACACATTAGCAAAGTAATGCTCAAAATTCTCCAAGCCAGGCTTCAACAGTATGTAAACCGTGAATTTACAGATGTTCAGGCTGGATTTAGAAAGGCAGGGGAACCAGAGATCAAATTATCAACATCCATTGGATCATTGAAAAAGCAAGAGAGTTCCAGAAAAACATCTACTTTTGCTTTATTGACTATGCCAAAGCCTTTGACTATGTGGATCACAACAAACTGTGGAAAATTCTTCAAGAGATGGGAATACCAGACCACCTGACCTGCCTCTTGAGAAATCTATATGCAGGTCAAGCAGCAACAGGTAGAACTGGACATGGAACAACAGACTGGTTCCAAATCAGGAAAGGAGTACATCAAGGCTTTGTATTGTCATCCTGCTTATTTAACTTATCTGAAGAGTATATCATGTGAAATGCCGGCCTGGATGAAGCACAAGCTGGAATCAAGATTGTCAGGAGAAATATCAATAACCTCAGATATGCAGATGACACCACCCTTATGGCAGAAAGTGAAGAAGAATTAAAGTCTTTTGATGAAACTGAAAGAGGAGAGTGAAAACGTTGGTTAAAAACTCAACATTCAGAAAACTAAGATCATGGCATCTAGTCCCATCATTTCATGGTAAATAGATGGGGAAACAGTGGAAACAGTGAGAGACTTTATTTTGGGGGGCTCCAAAATCACTGCAGATGGTGACTGCAGCCATGAAATTAAAAGATGCTTGCTCCTTAGAAGGAAAGTTATGACCCACCTGGACAGCATATTAAAAAGCAGAGATATTACCAACAAAGGTCTGTCTAGTCAAAGCTATGGTTTTTCCAGTAGTCATGTATGGATGTGAGAGTTGGACTATAAAAAAAGCTGAGTGCCAAAGAATTGATACTTTTGAACTGTGATGTTGGAGAAGACTCTTGAGAGTCCCTTGGACTGCTAGGAAATCCAACCAGTCCATCCTCAAGGAAATCAGTCCTGAATATTCACTGGAAGGACTGCTGCTGAAGCTGAAACTCCAATACTTTGGCCACCTGATGCGAAGAATTGACTCATTGGAAAAGACCCTGATGCTGGGAAAGATTGAAGGCGGGAGGAGAAGGGGACGACAGAGGATGAGATGGCTGGATGGCATCACTGACTCAATGGACATGAGTTTGAGTAAACTGCAGGAGTTGGCGATGGACAGGGAGGCTGGTGTGCTACAGTCCATGGGATAGCAAGAGTCGGACACGACTGAGTGACTGAACTGAACTGAACTGATGATGACTATATTTAACACTGATATGTGGGATATTTAAAAACTATTTAAAAAGTAGACCCCAGGAATTCTCCTCAAAAGGAAAAAAGTTTTTCTGTTTCTTTTTTTATATCACTATGAGATGATGGATGTTAACTAAACTTATTGTGGAGATCATTTCACAATATATGTCAGGCAAATCATTATGCTGTACACCTTAAATTTATACAGTGCTGTGTGTCAGTTATAGCTCAGCAAAACTGGGGGAAGACTCTGGGGAAAGACCCTTTGCCACCCTTAGATATAATTCTCTGGCTCTCTCCCTCACTCTCAATCTCTAATTATCCATCCATCCATCCATCCATTCATCCACCTATCATGATAATAGCAATCATGTATGTAGCTTATTTATATATATTCCAGGCACTGTTTTGAGCTCTGCATATGTTACTTCATTTATTACAACCACCTTACGAGGTAGGCTAACTGCTGTAGAAACCCACTCTAAATTCTCAGCTTCTTAACACAGCAAAAGTTTGTTTTTCACACAAGTAATAGTTCATGCAGGTGTTTGGCAGGCAGCCTCTACTCAGTGACTCAGGGGCCCAGGCTCCTTCCTCTTAGGTACTTTTAGCTAGTGGATGGGATAAGAGAGAATGTGGAGTATCACCCAGGAATATTCCCTGGCCCAGGCCTGGAATCAGAGCACATCACTCCCCTTACAATCCATTCACCGAAGAGTTCAGTCCCACAGCAGGCCTGCCAGGAGGGAGACTGGGCTGGGAACAACAGTCTGGCTGTGTGTGAACAGCGGGCACTGATCTTTGCCAAAGGCGGGCATGAGTGTGTTGTTTTACATAGGAGAAGACCACAGTCTTAGAAGGTTAAAACATTTCCCAAGATTATATCAGTAAATAGTGATGGAGCCAGGATTCAAAGCCCAGCTGTCAGTCCCCAGAGTATATGCTCTTTATCACTACAGCTATGACGATGCTCCATGGAGGTTAGGGCAGAGTGACAACCAGCTATCCACATAAATGAAAAAAAAAAAAAGCAACAATGACTCCTAGATCCCCAGAGTGCTCCCATGTTTCTGCTTACTCTCAATCTGCTGTTTTCTCTGAGTGTACAGTCAAGAGTGCCAGAAACCCAGCAAGGATCCCATCCCCACCCCACCTCCCCTCCCCTCCCTGCCAGGTGCTTCATAGTCAGGGAGCCAGCCTCAGCAACCCTCCCGTCACAAATGCTTGTCACCAAGAGCTGTCCTCATAATAAGAAGCCAGCCTGACAGGTGGGTGGTCTGTGGGGAGAGGGGTTCGCCGGAAGGAGGAGAGGCCACATTTACAGTCCCATTAAGACTTTCAAAGTAGTCCTTCTTGATATGCATAGTTTCCATCCAGGGGGCCCTGTGCAGAACATCACAGGCTGTCATCTTATTTTTGGCTCTCTCATGGGGCCAGGGAGGCCCTGGAGAAAGGGCCCTGGAGACCTCGCTTCCACCCTTTTTTTCTGCTGCCCACTGGTGGAATAACTTTAGGAAGTCACTCATTCATGCTCTCTAGGCAAAGTGAGGAGTTGAGATGTGATCAAGACTTCCAGGGGGGACTTAGAACCAAAAATATCTAGCTAAAACTAGGGGTCCCCTCCCCACAAAATGCACATAGTCATCTTACTCTGCAGGAGCTGACAGACTTCCTGAAGGGTGTCCCTGAACCGCTCGTTAAGATCGGCTGACTCTGGGCACTTTGTAGCTTGCTGAAAGCAGTGTAGGACTGCTCTCCCTTGACTCTGGCACCTCCTATGGAAGGGAACCTCCCTGGTACCTTCCAGGCTCTGGGGTTGGCCCCCAGGAGGTCTGCGTGGCCCTGTCCAGCGCAGCCCCTCCCCACAAGCCCAGGCCTCTGGTTGCCTGGCAGCAGGCCCACAGATCTGCTGGCAGACTTGTGTAAGAGTGAGTCACCGCAGGAGCTCTTCTGATTCACAGGGTGCATTTATTTGACAAAGGAGGTGTAAAGGACCTTGTTTCTCTTTGTGGCAGCTAATCTTTAAAAATCATTTGCTTCTTCACTGTCAGGGGAGGGTTTGTGTAGTAAGCAGCCTGTCAGCTGCTCCCCTGGAGATGGAGAGGCCGGCTGCCACAGATCTGCAGCTGTGCTGGGCACAGGAAGTCCAGGGGCTACTGGTAAAAAGTAAGGGGAACTATAAATACTGTAAAAAATGAGAGCCTCCAAGTTCAAAGGCAGTCCGGATGTTGTCAAGGTCGGGCTGAGGAAGAAAGGGGGCCCAGAGAGAGCCTTTCTGCTTCCTCTGAATATCCGGTATTCCCTGCCAACCTCCAGGGAGAAGCCGGAACTCCTTAGCATGGTAAATCCTCTGAGCTTGGGCCTCAGAGCACCTTTGCTATCTCAGGAAACTATGGCTCTAGCTTGCTTCCTTTAGTGACGCTGAACATGCTCCAGCTTTCCGAGGTACACGTTCTCATCATGCGGTTCTTCTGTCAGAGGGTCATTTTCCTCCTGTCAGTCCATCTCAATCCCATCCTTTCTCCAGGCCTGCCTTTATTCCTTGTCCACCTGGAAACATATCTAGATCATTATGAATACAAATGTCACTCTTTATTGTGCTAAGTCGCTTTAGTCGTGTCTGACTCTGTGAGACCCTATAGACTGCAGCCTGCCAGGCTCCTCTGTCCATGGGATTCTCCAGGCAAGAATACTGGAGTGGGTTGCCACACCCTCCTCCAGGGCATCTTCCAAACTCAGGGTTCGAACCTGCATCCGTTACATCTAACCTGCATTGGCAGGTGGGGTTTTTTTTTACCACTAGCACCATCTGGGAAGCTCACTATTGAGTGACTACCATATACAAGCTGCTTTACAAACCTTATCACACTTGATTCTCTCAACAATCTTGCAAGATAGGATTATCATCTTATTTTATAGGTGAAATAATTTGAAGCAGTTAATTAAATCTCCTAAGGTCATGTCACCAGTAAATGACAGACCAGCCACTCTGGCCCAGTTGGCTTTAAAGCCACTGTTATGCTGTGATACCCATGCCTGTAGGCAGGCACCCATCTCTCTGCCCGCCCGTCCACCCTCCCGTCCACCCATTCAGCTGGCCATCTACCATCCTTCTATTCCTTCCCCCGAACACCTATGTGAAGTAAGGCAGTTCTCTGCCACCTCCAGTTCCTGTGACACTCAGTAACTGCACCCCACCCACTACAACAGCTCAGCATGATACCTATTCTTTCCTAGTGTAGACATTACCTTTCTCACCGCATTGGAATCACGAAGGATAGGGCTCAGGTGTCCTTCATAAAGACTACCACAGCACTTTGGGCATTTTGAATACTTACTAACAACTAGATGATGATTGAATATTTACCCTGCCCTTTCATGAGCAGGCTGTGACGATAAAAGCCATGTTTCCAGATGATCAGGAGCCAGGAGGCCAAGTCTTCAAGTGACCAGGGCCAGGGAAGGCCATTCAAGAAAGGTCAACAGAGAAGAGTCCAGAGCAAGAGTCTCCTGAAACTCAAAGAACCCTAGTTTTATATTCTTTCAAAAATCTTTTGATAGGTATACCCTGCTGTCACAAAAATCCCACAGTGAGCATGGAACTTTAGTCTTGAGACTGTAATCACAGGAAAGAGTGCTCTGTTTCCTAAGCAACGATAATTCTTTTTCTTTCCATCCTGCGTGCCCCTTTATATAACAATGAAAGCTCTACTGACTGGAATACACATCCAAACTACTCTTGAATAGCATCCTAAAGTGGCATTTTTTAAAGCTCCTGGAGATCCTGGCCTTATGTAGCACAAGGAAGAGGAAACGAATAAAGCAGCAGTTGTCTAAACCCAACTCTGTTCCTGTTTACACAGACAGATGGACAACCATGACAGCCACTCATGCACATCCACATCGCACAGCTGTGTGTTGGCTGAACGGTGCGGTTCCCACCTGCAGCCCTGCCCCCAGTCTTGGTGGACTTCTCTCTTCGGTCCTGATCACCCTTTATGCGTTATCTTATTGCATTATATCATGGCCGCCTGTTTACTAGAATGCTCCTTCCCCTAGACTGTGAATGTCACCATGTCCTCATCACCACTGTCATCATCACCTTCACGGTGATATTAACATCGTTCACTGCAAACTGTGTAGCAGACATTGTGTTAACTGCTGTGTGTGCATTATTGGAATTATTGACGATTGCATGGAATCTTGGGGGGAGCTTCCTGGAGATGCCAACCACCAGAAGGCATGCTCCGGGAACATTTCTGCCACTGCTGGTGAACCATCCCTCTTAGGGAAAGTATGAGGAACATCCATCTCTCTAAACTAACCCAACTGATTCACCCTGCCTCCATTCTGCTATCTTTTATCTCCCTCATTGAGCTATTGTTTTGACATTGTATTGCCAGTCTTTACACTTTAGTTCAGAAAGCATACCCACTTTATTTCTCGGGCTGACAATTTCTTTCGCATTAAAGGGGGAAAAATAGGATTGGCTGATGTTTCCACCATATAGTTTCTTTTTTAAAAAGTGTTTTTTTAAATCTTGGAATAAGATATTCCAATTTGTTCTGCTCTTCCTGGTCTGTTCAAAATGTTTTTCAGTAGACCGTCAATCTGAAACCAAGATTTTTTCCCTCACAGATTTCAATGGAAGGTGTTTCTCTAGTGCATGGCAAGTCATCTTCCCTGATCAGCATCTAGAATCCATCACTCCTCATGTCCTTAATTAAATCTTCAAGTTGGGGCTTACGTACTGAGATTCTTTATTCAAAAATACCAAGGGGAACATAAGCAGGCTTCATTTCTTGTTGTAACAATGCCAGTTTTCCATAATCTGACCTTCACTTAACACCAGTGGACCAGAACCTTTCTTCAAAGCAGTGTATATATTTTTATAACCTAGATGCACAAGATGACGACAGAGGATTATCTTCGGTCATTAAAGATGCTGGAACATTCTTTATTACAGATGGAAAAAATAGCCCTGCGGTTAGTTTTGATTCCTGTTTGAAGCTGACTTGAGCTGTCTTTTGTTGTCACAAGGTGCGGCCTCCACCTGTAGGATTATAAGTACCTATGGCCTTTAGGCCCAATATTTAAAAGCAGATTAGATATGTGACTCACACATTCAATATGTGATCATAAAAATGCAAATATGCTCACAAGCAAGAAAACTATTTGTATTCTCTTCCCTGAGCAAGCTGTATTCATTTTCAAGGAAAACTTATTAATGTCTTGTTTTCAGGATACATGCTATGCTTTATTCCTTCGTGATTTTTTTGTTGTTCCATTTGCATTTTATTTTTTATTTTTAATTAATTTTCATTGAAGTATAGTTGTGTTAGTTTCAGCTGTACAGCACAGCGATTCAGTTTTACGTATATGTATATTCTTCTTCAGATTCTTAACCCGTATAGGTTATTACAAAATATTGAGTATAGTTCTTCCCTGTACTGTACAATAAGTAGGTTCTTGTTATTCATCTATTTTATATATAGTAGTGTGTATATGTTCCATGATTTTAAAAAATTTGTTTTATAAGAAAAAAGTCAATGTTGTTTTTTAACCTACAGATCCTTCTGGAATATGGATAAATAAACTATCAATTACATGGAAAACTGGCATTGCCACAAGATACCAGTGTCAAGAGGAATTTGACAGTAAAGCTTTTTGTCTCCGTTAACTGTATAACACACAATGCTGAATTTAAGACAGAGATACAAAACTGTGCAAGTGATGGAGTCTAACTCCAGTTTTGAGGTTTATCTGATGCCAACCTGCAAGTCTCTCTCATCTTTTCCTGATTGGCCCCAGGCTGAGCAAATGGAGTAATCCAGCCCAGGTGCAACCTCCTTTGGCACCAGAGGGAAGTTCAAACCATGCGAGGCCCCAGTCTCTGTGCAGGAACCCTCACCCAGAGCCACCTTCCAACCATACAAAAAGCCCCCAAGCCAGTCTCATTTCCCAACTCTTTCGAGCCATTTTTCGACCTTATTGGAAGCCTGCCTTGCATTCCCCAGAAAACCTCATATGTGAATAATAAACCTTTTCATATCCTTCCGGTGTGTTTGTGGCATCATCAGCTTTGACACTGAAGCAAATTTTGAGAGGCAGGAGTCCCTCTTCCCTGTAGGGTAATCACAATACAGTATGATCCTATGAAAAAGTTTTTCTATATGTGCACTTATTAATAATTACACTTGAAAGCAGAAACCCAAACCTTGGAGAAATATACTGAAACCTTAACAGTGATTAAGTGGTGATCTCTAAGCAATAGGATATGGGTGATTTTCTTTCTCTTTGTCTGTATCTTCTAAAATTCTTGCTATAAAGATATGTAAGTAAAAAATAATGTGGCATGCAATGAAGAGTCAAAAGCACGGTGCCTTAAGTAGGAGAAAAGAAAAATGCTCAAATCAAATGCACAAATTAACTTTGCCTGATCCCGAATTACATATACAAAAAGCCCAAATCAAGCTTCACATGATCTGGCCTTTTCTCTCTTAAAATGAAGAAGAAAAAAAAAAAAAAAATGAAGCGTCATTGCATAAAATTAAATTTCACTTTTTAGGAAAATTTTAATCTAAGCTTTGAAACTATTTTCATGAAAGTCAGCATGAGGAAATTTATTTCTCAAAAAAAAAGCCTTTCCTCAGGATTCAAAGGCTGAACTGAACTTTTAAACCTAGAACCATTAAAAATGTTAATTAAACAGTATTATTAATACCCTGTATTAGTACCAAGTATTCTTGCCTGGAGAATCCCATGGACAGAGGAGCCTGGTGGGCTACAGTCCACGGGGTCGCAAAGAGTCGGACACGACTGAGCGACTTCACTCACTTCACATTAGTACCCTGTACTATCTTACAGACTTTTACTCTAAGGACAGTAGTAGGTCTTGTTCTGTAAATTTCCTATCAGACATATAGGAGTGGGAAAGAGAAACTGCTGTATGCTCATCATCTCTTGTGGAAGAGGTGTTTTTTCCTCCATCTTAAGAGCCAAGAGACCCATTTGCAAGGTCACATGACTAGGAAGTGGCAGAGCTCATATTCAGACCTTGACTGGAGTGAGTTACCATTTCCTTCTCCAGGGGATCTTTCCAACCCAGGGATCGAACTCGGGTCTCCCACATTAGAGGCAGACGCTTTAACCTCTGAGCCACCAGGGAAGCCCTCAGACCTTGACAACTTGACCCAAGTCCCTTACCCTTGGATGGTCCCAAAGCAGCCTGCTTTCAAGGGGCTGAACTAATGATGAGCAGTGGTCTTCAAACCTGAGGCTGCACCGGAGTCACCTTGTTAAGTCAGGGATTACTGGATGCCACCGCCAGCGATTCCGACTCAGCGGGTCTGGGACAGTGCCTGGGAATGCACATTTCTCACAAATTCCTCCTTAGTGACCACACTGAGAGCCAGGAAGCGCAAGTAGAACCTTAATTCTGGGACTTTCCAATGAAGAGGGTTCAAGGCCTGGGTCTTAGAGCCCTTAAGGAGATCCAATAACTTATTGGCTACTTAGGGCTTCCCTTGTGGCTCATCTGGGAAAGAATCCACCTGCAACGCGGGAGACCTGGGTTCAATCCCTGGGTTGGGAAGATCCTCTGGAGAAGGGAAAGGCTACCCATTCCAGGATTCTGGCCTGGAGAATTCCATGGACTGTATAGACCATGGAGTTGCAAAGAGTGGGACACGACTGAGTTACTTTCACTCACTAGGGCTGTCAGAGGGTCCCAGTGGCCAGGCTGAAACTTCCAGTCCCATAGAGGCCAGTCTTCACACACTGGACAGTTTCTCCATGATAAGGACTTACAGCTTCCTCCTCTATTCTCTGTTGGTTAATTAGCTACCCCTCAGGTGAGGTTTCACTAAGCCAATTACTCACCTACCAGCCAGGAAATTTCTTTTGTTTCCACCCTCCAATGACCTATATTTCAACAGTGCCCCTGAGGTGGTATTGTTAGGCTTGGGGAAATGACAAGAAGTTGTGGAGACCAGAGGCCCTTCTGAGAGGCTGGGTCCAACCCGCAGGATATGAGGTGGGTATCTGGCCACTTAGTAGCTGGGGCAAGCCTAGGGGAGGCTGCTGAACCCCCTCCTCTGGGGAATGAAGCACGCCATTGGCTATCCTTCAGGGAACAATAAAGATTAATTATGCTGTCAGCAGAGAGGAGAAACCTGCTCCTCCTTTGAGCTACATTAACTCTTTTAGGTCCCAGAGTGGTTTTCTTTCCACTCTTAGAAACTGGCAGGAAATTAAAGAGAGTCTCAAGAATCTGGGGGTGGGGGTAAACGGTGCTGCAGAGGGTAAACAGGTTGTGTTCTGACCACGAGTTTTACATGGAACGTGGTAAAGTGCCTTGTAAGTAGGGCTTAGAAAAAATGTCAGTGAACAAGCCCCAAATAAAAACCCCGGGATAATCCCAGTTAGAAAGAATTGCCTGCTTGGCTGCCTTGGCCCTAGACATCCTGAGGTCTCAGTATCCCCCTTCCCTTCCCACGGTTCTTCCTGTCAACCCCGGAGAAACATGAACTAGTTTGCTCTATGTATAGGTTAATTTGAGGGCCACTGGAATTTGCAGTAAGCGTCCTGTCATCTTAGAAACAGGGCCAGTTAAGGTTGTCAGGGCCTTCCTCAGCTGCAGCTTGTCCAGAGGGAAGCCCTTACTCACAGCCATCCCAGCCCTGACTGCTGGAGGCCAGGGGATTTGAGTCAAAACTGGGCCACAGCTGAACCCAACACAGGCCCGCCTCACCCTCAGCTAGTCCCTTCCAACCTGTTGATGACAGCGCTTGGATCTTGCCAAGGGAGAAAAATATGTAAATTATAAGCTGGAGAAAACGCGGTGCATGTTAAGTCCTGCCAACTAGTCATCAGACCAAATCTTGCCTGCCGTGCATGGAGCTAGGATGAACCGCAGTCAAGTTCCGTCATGCTGAGTCTCTCAGGGACCCGTCCCTGTGGCCCTGGTTCTGGCTGGAGTTCCTTGGTGTTACGGCCTGAGCTTTTGCAGCTTTGAATGGTCTAAGGCCTGAGTAAACACACAGCAGGGAGAGCAACGCCTCAGGGGCTGTGGTAAGCCTACACAGAGGCGCCTAGGGTAAAAGGAAAGCATAGGCAGGGGAAGACAAGGCAGACAGCCCATGAAGGCATGGGCAACCAGAAAGAAGCGTGTGCTTGCAAGAACTCTGCCCTGAAGCCCAAGTGCCACAGCCCGATGCTGGCTAGCCCACTCAGCCTGGCTAGGTACAGTGGCCCTGCCCAGCTCAGCACCAGGTGTGAAGCAAATTGGAAGACCACGGGAGAGCCTGCGGCACCCCACTACCCTTCTCCCAGAGTTCCTTGTTTTATCTCACTCAGTGATCAGCAGGCCAAGGGGGTGCCTTAGATAAGCTTGCCTTGATTCTGTGCTATTTGCATTTATTGGTATTATTGAAAGAAACCCCAGGTAGTTTCATTTTGCTCTAGGAACTCCTCGGACCAGTAGCACTTGTCATTTGGGAACTTATTAGAAATACAGAATCTCAGAACCCCCCCACCCCAGATCCTCTGAATCAGCATCAGTTGTTTAAGATGCTTCCAGGTGACTCCTAGGAGCATTAAGGGCTAAAAAGCTCTGCCATAAGCACTGGTTTCTAAACTTGGCTTTATTCTGGGGGAGTTTTAAAATAATATATACTGATGTGTGGGCTCTATTCCAGGAGATTCTGACTTGTTAGGATTGTGGCCTGGTTATTGGGATTTTTAAATGTGTACAAGGAGGCTTCCCAGGTGGCTCAAGTGGTAAAGAATCCACCCACCAATGCAGGAGAGGCAGGAGACACATGTTCGATTCCCTGGGTTGGGAAGATTCCCCTGGAGTAGGAAATGGCAAATCGCTCCAGTGTTCTAGCTTGGAAAATCCCATGGACAGAGGATCCTGATGGATTGCAGTCCATGGGGTCGCAAAAGAGTCGGACATGACTGAGTGACTGGACATACCTAAGATGATTCTAACATGCAGTAAAATTTGAGAACCACTGAATAAAGTGCCCTCTGATTTTTTTCCTAGAGCAGTGTTTCTCAAATTTTAATGGCTCAGGAACCACCAGGGCATCTTGTAAAAATTCAGATTCTCATCCAGTAGTCCTAAAGCAAGGGAGATTCTGCCGTTCTAATGAGTTTCCAGGTGATGCCAAGGCTGCTGGTCCAAGGACCTCACTTTGAGAAGGAAGGTTTTGAGACACATGAGCGTGACCATGGGAGAGAAAGTCAGTGACACAAACAGAGAGAAAGACCAATTGTATAACATCTGGACCCAAGCAGCAGGGTAGTGTAAAAGAAAGAGCTCAGGATTGAACGCTGAGCAGGCCAGAGGTCTAGTTCTCTTTCTACAAGCTGTGGAAACTTGACGAAATTGCAAAACCTTTCTGATCATCAGTTTCGTTAACTGAAAAGTGGAGATAAGATGGCCTGTCTGGTAGAACTACGTAAAGATACCAGGTGACCTACTTCTCCAGGGTTTCCTGTAGAAGAAAACCAAAATAAGAAAACAGAACAAATACTAAACACTGTATTTCAAGAAAATTTTCTTGGAATTAAAAGCTTTTTTTGAAATTAGGTGTTGAAAGAATATAGCACGAACTTCAGATGAACACAAAACAAGCAACACCTACATCCTGATTTGTTTGCCTATTTTTCTGTAAATAATTGACAGAGGAGTGCTAAAATCTTTGTGATTTTAAACTTGTCTGTTTCCTTGCCCTTCTGTCAGTTTTGCTTCCTATTTGTAGAAACTGTTTTGTGTATATATGTTCAGGACTGTTGTATCTTCTTGATGAATGCACCTTTTATCATTATACTAATATTCTTTTTTTGCAAATATGCCTTCAAAATAATGTCAGTTAATTGAAAGGTCTTCATTTTTATTAATAAATAAAACAGTTGTCTTATTAAAAATGTTTTGTCTTTTTAAAAAATCTAACCTGACAATCTCTGCCTTTCGATTGAAATGTTTACATTTGCCACTGCAGCCTTTTCTTGGCTGTGCTGAGTCTTAGTTGCGGCATGTGGGATCTAGGACCTCACCAGGGATTGAACCCAGGCCCCCGTGCGTTGGGGGCACAGAGTCTCAGCCACTGGACCACCAGAGAAGTCCCTGAATTGTTGACATTTAAATCTTACATTTTAATGTGATTATCGATTTGGCTGAATATTTTGCTATTTTCTCCCTCTGTGTTTTGTATCTTTTCTACTCCTTTTTCTGGCTTCTTTTGAACTGCATATTTTTATGATTACACTTTATCTCCTTTGGCTTATTAATTATAACTTGGTGATTTATTTTAGTGGTTGCTTTAGGATTTATTGTATACCTCTTTAATTTATCATAGTATCCCCTCCAGTGATACTCATACCACTCACATGGAGAACCTTAAACTGTATGTTCACCACATTTCTACCCTACTTGATGTTGTGCTATTGTCATATATTTTACTTCTATCTAACCTTGTAATTTCTTATTATTCTTGCTTGATATGATTTTAAAAAACAGATAAAAGAAAAAGTTTTATATTAACCTAAATAATTACTAGCCATGAAATTAAAAGACACTTGCTCCTTGGGAGAAAAGTTATGACCAACCCAGATAGCATATTGAAAAGCAGAGACATTACTCTGCCAACAAAGGTCCATCTAGTCGAGGCTATGGTTTTTCCTGTGGTCATGTATGGATGTGAGAGTTGGACTGTGAAGAAGGCTGAGCACCGAAGAATTGATGTTTTTGAACTGTGGTGTTGGAGAAGACTCTTGAGAGTCCCTTGGACTGCAAGGAGATCCAACCAGTCCATTCTGAAGGAGATCAGTCCTGGGATTTCTTTGGAATGAATGATGCTAAAGCTGAAACTCCAGTACTTTGGCCACCTCATGCAAAGAGTTGACTCATTGGAAAAGACTCTGATGCTGAGAGGGATTGGGGGCAGGAGGAGAAGGGGATGACAGAGGATGAGATGGCTGGATGGCATCACCGACTCGATGGACGTGAGTCTGGGTGAACTCCAGGAGTTGGTGATGGACAGGGAGGCCTGGCGTGCTGCGATTCATGGGGTCGCAAAGAGTCAGACACGACTGAGCAACTGAACTGAACTGAACTGAAATAATTATTATTTCTAGTGCTCTCCATTACTTTGCGTAGATCCAGGTTTCCTTCTAATGTCATTTTTCTTATGCTTGATTCCATTTATAACAAAAGGATCCTTTTGTCTGAGTAATTAAAACAATCTCTCCCCAAGCCATGAATAAGTTGAAACATGAACAGACAAAAGCCCACAGAGGGAGAAGAGAACCAAACTCTCTGGATGGGGGAAAAGATAGCTCCATCACCAAAGGAGAGCAGTGCTAATACGGAGACAACCACAAGCATTGCTGTCTGAAGAAGCAGCTGCCTATAATTAGACCATACCAACCTCAGGCTGCCTGAGGAAGCAGCCACCCCACCACAGAAAACAGTCTGGTACAGAGCATTACCACTGAGAAGATTCCGTTTGTTCTACTCTCCATCAGAATAGGAAGCTTCCCCATCATCACGTACTCATCTAAACTGTCTTTCCTTATTCTGACCTAATTCCCACCTATCCTTCATTCCTCTCCCTCTTCTGTCTCTAAAATTCCCAATGCCCTGTGAAATCAAAGAGCTCTTGTAATTTTTAACCTCCTCTCTGAAGAATGTATTCACCTCCTAACAAAAAGCAGGCTGTTTCCTGGAGACATGGGTTCTATGCTGCCCTCTCAAATGGATTATTTCTTTTCTCTCAGACCCAAAGTACTTCCGCACCAGCCTTACTCCTCAAAGCTAGTTGAGTTTTACTCCCCCTTCCTTCTTGCAACCCCCCTTCCTTCTTGCAACCCCCTTCTGCTCCTCTGAGGCTCACGCCACTCTTCTTCCTCCATGGTTGAGTCACTAATTAGTAGCCCCTAGGTCTTTCTTCCTCATTCTCAGTAAAATGAACTTGCAGTTCAGTTTTCTTTTTATCTCTACCCATGTCATATTTGTCAATTTCAACATGCAGGCTGATTGATCCATCCAGTATCACAGACTCCTGGTTTCTTGCTGCTGCTGCTGCTGCTGCTAAGTCGCTTCAGTCGTGTCCGACTCTGTGCGACCCCATAGACAGCAGCCTACCAGGCTCCCCTGTCCTTGGGATTCTCCAGGCAAGAGCACTGGAGTGGGTTGCCATTTCCTTCTCCAATGCATGAAAGTGAAGTCGCTCAGTCGTGTCCAACTCTAGCAACCCCATGGACTGCAGCCCACCAGGCTCCTCCATCCATGGGATTTTCCAGGCAAAAGTACTGGAGTGGGGTGCCATTGCCTTCTCCGCCTGGTTTCTTTACTTCCAATATATTCAATGATGTGTTCTTTTACTCCACCTCAGATATCTACCATACCTTAGGTTTTGATATCAATTAAATTGGCACAATCTCCAAAATTTCAGATGTAAATATCTCATTTGGCCACAAAGATTACCCTTCCAAGCTACTTGCTGAAGTACCCTTTCTTCAAAGTGCTTTTACTTTTTGTTGTTACTTTCAGTCCATTCACCTCTCTTTATCCATACTTACTGTCAACCCCTCCTAACCTCTCACTCCTTTCCTAGTTTATATTCCATGACTCATTGTTATAGTTTCTGCCTTGCAAACCTTGACTTCTTTGCCCTATTGAATGAAGTCTGGAGGTTCAGTAAGCAGCACCCTTCTTCCTGCCTGAGTTCTGAGTAGTTAGATAAAATCTAGGCAATACAAGCAGATGAAGATGATGCATCATCTTTCTTAATGATAAAGTTAATCCTGGGGAACGTGACTTAGTTTTGCCACAAGAATAGGTTTTTCAAAACTGTGTCTTGGACCTGTCTGCCCAGCGATGAACTGAACAACTGCAGCTACTCCCCTTACCTACTCCACTTCCTCCCATACCACTGGATCCAGACTTTCTAACGTTAGGGCACAGAGGAACAGTAAAGAACATATGTTTGCTCTGGGCTGCTGGCTCCCCAAAGAAAGGTGAGAGAAAGGGGTTGGCTTTATTTACATGGCCACTCATTGATTCCCAACATCATCAATAATACAATTCACTCCTCTCCACGGGAAGAGGGAGTGAGGGGTGTTACACCAGTGAACTCCCTCTACAGGGAAACGTATGTTAGGATTTGGCAATGCACATCCCTTGAAACCTCTATTACACTTGCCTTATAAAAGTCCAACTTTGGGGAGTCTTTTCCCTGTCAGCACCAGAGTGGTAGAAGGTAGTCTTCAAAATACTTTACAAATTTTATCTTATTTGAATATTATAAAAATCATGAGAGGAAATGGACAGGTAGAATCATAGATCTTATAGGTAAGAGAATTCAAGCAATTGTGGACTTACTGTCGTAGGTAACAGTCCATATGATAACTCCAATTCATCTGAGAGGAGGTGGACTAGGTTCTGTTGTTCTGTAATAAATTACCACACACTTAGAAGCTTAAAATAACACAAATTGATTACTGTTCTGAGAGTCAGAAGTCCTAAAATCAAGGTATCAACAGGTCTGAGTTCTTTCTAGAGGCTCTAGGGGTGAATCTATTTCCTTGCCTTATGCAGCTACTAGAGACCACTTGCATTCCTTGACTCATGGCCCCTTCCTCCATTCTCAAAACCAATAGCAAAGCATCTTCAAATCCTTCTCTGACTCTGAGACTCTTGCCTGCCTTCCTCTTTCTCTTATAAGGACCCTTATTACACTGAGTTCACCAGATAATCCAGGATAACAGCTCATCTCAAATTCCTTAAGTTACTCACACAAGTCAAGTGCCTTTTGTCATGTAAGGTAGCAGATTCACAGGATTCAAGGACTGCCACATGAAAATCTTTGCAGGACCATTACTCTTCATAGGAGGGATAGCACCATTACTTCAAAAAAGAGGTGTTAGTATTCTAATTCCATAAGAAGCAGTCTCTTACCACATTTATTACTGAAAAAGCAAACATACAAATACATACAAACATTGAGCACTCAGAATAGTCTCATGTTCGGAGTAAGCATTTAATTCTTATTGAATAAATATATGCATATCATATATCTAAGAAAAAAGTTTTAGGGATAAAGAATAGTTGAAGTAACGTGAAATAATTACCTAATTAACATAACAAAGACATTAATACCTGGGGCCAATTGCTTAATAATTTGAAGAAGCCATTTGGATCATCAGCAACATAAAATTTTGAGCAAAATTATCTTGACTTTGTATGTCTTCCCACCTCATTCTGAACCTATTTCATTCCTTTCCATTATTTTATCCCTAAATTGCTCAAACTAGTAAATTGACATATACTGAAAATATTTGTTGCATTTATTTAAGAAAGAAGTATATTTAATTTAAAATTAGATGAGCTGCAGCACTTCGGTGTTCTATTGCAGGTTCTAGTCAGTGAACAAAGGAAGAAAAATAAATAAAAACATAGATTTGAAAAAAATGTAAAAGCATCTTTATTTATAGATGACATTTTATATGTAGAAAAGCCTAGGGCAGCTACAAAAAGAGGTACTGGAAGTGGTAAGTTTAGCAAGATCTCAGGATACAAGGTCAATATTTAAAAAGCAATTGTATTTCTATATATTAACAAACCATTGGAAATTGAAATTAAAAATATCATTTACAACAGCATAAAAAAGTAAAATAATTTTAACAAAATATGTGTAAGAACTCTACCTGGAGAACTACAAAATACTGAGTGAAAATAAACAAGACCTAAAGAAAATGAAGATACAGTCCACGTTCATGGATTGGTAGACTCAATATTATTAAGATATCAACTGTCCCCAAACCTATCTATAGATTTAATGCTATCTCAATATTAAAAAAAAAAATTCCAGCAGCCTTTTTTGGATACAAATGGAAAAGCTGATTCCAAGAGTTATTTAGAAATCCAAATAACTTAAAATAGCCAAAATAGTTTTGACATAGGTGAGCAAAATTAGAGAACTTATACTACTTGATTTCAAGATTTACTCTAAAGCTACAAATCAAGACAGTGTGGTGTTGGAGTAAGTATAGACATAAATCCATGGGACAGAGTAGAGAGTACAGAAATAAGCCCATAGATAATATAGTCAATTGATTTTATACAGAGGTATGGATGTAAAGGGATAGTTTCTTTAGCAAATGGTGCTGGAAAAAATTGTGTATCCGTATCCAAAATGTGACCCTCAATGTTTAATTTGTACCATACAGGAAAGTTAATTAAAAAAAAAAGAATCAAAGGCCTAAATGTAAGAGCTAAAACTATAAAGTTTCTAGAAACAAGTACAGGAAAAAAAATTTTGTGACCTTGAGTTATACAAAGATTTTGTAGATGGGAGACAAAAAATATGAACCATAAAAAAATGGATAAACTGATTCAACAAAATTAAAACTTGCTGTTTAAAAGATGGTTAAAATAAAAAGACAAGCCACAGTCGAGAGAAAATTTTACATAACGGAAGTATAAACAGAATAAACAATTCTTACAAGTTCAGGTAACTGATTAAAAACTGGCAAAGATTTAGACACACTGCGAAAAAGTATTAAAAATGGCACATGAGCGTAAAAAGGTGCTCAACATCCTAAGTAACTAGAGAAATACAAATTAAAGCCACCTATTAGAATGACTAACATGATCATAGCTCTTATACACCATCAGGAATGTAAAATGGTAGAACCACGTCAGGAAAAATTTGGAGGTTTCTTACAAAGTTCAACTTATGCTTACCTATGACTCAGCAATTCTACTGCCAGATATTTACCCAAAAGAAATGAAGATATTCCATGTAAAGGCTTGCACACAAATGTTTTTAGAAGCTGTATCCATAATACACCAAAACATGAGAACAACATGGATATCACTAACCATGATGGGTAAACAAATTGTATGAAATCCTATCAAGTCATAAGAAGGAATGGAAAACTAATCAAATAACATGGATGAATCTCAGAAAATCATGTTAAGCAAAAGCTGTCAGACACAAAAGAGTACATATGCATGATTCCATTTACATGAAACTTAGAAAAGCCCATCCTAACATTTAGGAACAGAGCAGATCAATGGTTGTTTGCAGTGAATGTGCATATGGAAGATCGAATGGGAAGGAACATAAAGAGAACTGTTCCAGGTGGTGAAATGTTCTGTAACTTGACTGCAGTGGTGGTGATTTGAGTATACACATTTGTCAAATTTTACAGAATTGTGTAATTAAAATGCATACATTTTATTGTACAAAATTATATCTTAATAAAGTTGATTTAAATGAAAAAACTTGAGTGAGCCCAAGCGTTTACATTTTTTTCTCTCAAAATATTCCTTTTTGGATTTCCACAGGCAATTCCACAAATCAACTTAGGAGGTAAAATAGCTGAGTGACACTGGAACAAGCAAGTTATTACTCTGAACTGAGCAATTTTCCTCATCAGTAAAATGAGTGAATTAGGTTAGATGATTTCATTTGTTCATTCAATAAGCATTTACTAAAGCCCACTATGGGCAAGCACTAGGCCAGGTTCTAGAGATATAAAGCTGAAAAAGAAACCCCTTAAGGAAACAGAATGAGTCTAGTGGAAAAGAAAGACAAGCTAACATATGATTAGTATATTGCTTATGCATAATTAAGATATGAGGGGAATTCATAAGAGAAGCAGTCTTCTCTGATGATGCAAAACCTGAGTTGGGTTTTGAGGTACAAGTAAGAATTAGGTAGAGACAAGAAGGCATTCCAAGCAAAGAGTGCTGAGTGGGCAAAGATCCAGAGGTGAGAGAGACATCGCGTGTGTTCAAGGAACTGCAGGTAGCTTAGTAGGTCTGGAACACAGAATTCATCCTTGTAAGGTCATGGAGTGTCTTGACTGAAAAAAAGTTCTAAAAGATTTCTCTAGTTTAACCTCTAGTTTAATCTAAAAGATTCCTCTAGTACAGGAGTCCTGTACCAAATATTGATACTCATGTTGTAGAGGATCTCCTAAAAGGCAAAATAACTACACCATCAGTTAGGATCCTTTTTGTGGCAAAGATAATCTTTTGGCATATAACAAAACAGTCCAGGGGTGGACTGGTGGAGTGTGACCTGGGAATTAACAAGGTCAACAGAGCAGCTTCTCACTCTGCATTCTTAGGCCACAGCAGCTCCAGATCTTATATCGTCTTTTATTCATACCCAGTTTCCCTGAAAGACTAAACCAAAGCCTCATAATCAAGTTTCACTAATTTTGCACAACCTTAGCCTCTGCACTAGATCCCTGTAGCCAGAGGGATGATACATAATGATGGTTTGGCCAGGACCCAGAGGCCCTGGAAGCGGGAGTCAGCCACATCTGAAGTGCATGGAGGAATAGGTAGATCGCTAGATAAAAATTAGAGTCTTTGTAGAAGAAGGGAGACTATATGTCCTGAGGAGGAACTACCAGATTCCAACAATTTTTAGAACAAGGAAGGGGGTACAAACACATGGTCAGATTTCTTCTTTCATCATCCATTCCTAGGACTAGTCAATGAAAACTGACTTCAGAATAAAATGATGGGAGACAACATATATGCAAAAAACTATCACTACTCTAAAACACTGTATTACTAAATGAGAAGTTTTACGAGAACAAAGAGAAGGATGTAATTAATTCCAGTTTATAGGCTCAAGGGTATCTTCACAATAGAGGAGAGTTTTTTTAGTGGGGCCTTGAAAAATGGAGGTCCACTGCCAAAGATAAATTACATGGCCATAGCTGGTTGAGGAGCAGCATGTAATCTGGCGAGGATGAAGCACAGGATAACGGATCAGCGTGAGAACACAGGAATGGAAAGATCAAGCTGTGGCGAATTCTCCCCACCCTGCTACAGAGCCTGAACTTTATCCTTTAGGCAATAGGGTCTTGTTTAATTTTTAAGCATGTAAGTGACACAATCGAACCTGTATTTAGAGAGTTGTAGGAACAGATTAGATACTTCCTGAGACTAGGAAGAAGGAGATAAGTATAGGGGAATAAAGCTAAGTTGTGAAGTGGAAGGCTGAGGGAGTTCAAGCTTAGTGTTCTCTATTTTCTCTGTGAAATAGGTAGAGAGAGGATGTGCTAAATGTAAGGGGGTACTATGCAATTAAGACACTCTGGAAATTTCAATTAGCCAGAAAGTTGTATTACCAAAACATTCTGATCAAAAAGGTTATCAATAAACTCTTCCATAATATAAGGTCACACATACTACATTAATGGGCGAATTGAAATCAAGAAGAGCCAAATATAATCTATTAGGCTATTTCACCCCAAGTGAGAATGCCACAAGTTAAATAACAATGTAATTATCACTGGTCACTCAGATCCTTGTGATCACCGGCAAGAGCCTATGTGAGGCAGTGTCAGAAGTTGGTAGGAGATGGCCTGGGAGAATTCTGGAGGGAGGAGGCAAGGAGATGTAGCAAGAGCAGTGCAGTGAGAGATGCAGTGGGCAAGGCAACCTGTCTTCCATGCAGTATTTTAACAAGCAGCCAGGAGCAGCACATGGCTGAGAGGGTATGTGTGGCAGCCTATCAGGTTTGGCTTTTGGATTCAGATTTAGAACTACTGGCTAGAGCCACCCTTCTAAATGAAAGGATCTGCTATGCCATGGTTCATTAAAAATTTTTTTTTAATAGATATGAGGTCTCAAACTATCAAATGAAGTCACACAAATGCTAATGAAGTTGGGCACTCTTCACATATTATTTTCTACAACTTGACCTTAAAATGTCATATGTAAAATCAATTATTGACAACCTCTTATATTTGTCTGGTGCTTTGTAGTATTATAATAATAATAAAAAATAACTTTCAAATATATTTTCTCATTTGGTTTTACTCAACCCTGTCAGCAAACAGAGCAAATATAGAACTTCCGGTTGCCTGTCCTGTCTCCCATTTCCCACAGCCAAATTACAGATATAAGAGATTAAATTATCTAGGGATTTAAAGCTAGGACAAGAACTCTCCAGCTGAATGTTTCTCCTACTAGATTACTACATTGCTATGTTTAAAACAGTTTATGAATATTCTCCTAAAGAAACAAACCAAAGGTAGGTGTATCTGTACACATTTGACCTTAATCATTCAGAACTCTCTTCCTAACAGTCACAGGTATGTGCTTGTCCTTGTGATGAAAGTGCATCTGTGTACACAGAATGGCAAAGCATATGATCATAACTGTATGCCTTCAAAGGCAATAAAGTGGAGCTTGCTGCTGCTGCTGCTAAGTCGCTTCAGTCATGTCCAACTCTGTGCGACCCCATAGATGGCAGCCTACCAGGCTCCCCCATCCCTGGGATTCTCCAGGCAAGAACACTGGAGTGGGTTGCCATTTCCTTCTCCAATGCATGAAAGTGAAAAGTGTAAGTGAGGTCGCTCAGTCGGGTCTGACCCTCAGCGACCCCATGGACTGCAGCCTACCAGGCTTCTCTGTCCATGGGATTTTCCAGGCAAGAGTACTGGAGTGGGGTGCCATTGACTTCTCCAAAAGTGTGGAGCTTATTAAGGATCAATTACTGAATAAATGGTTATTTGCTTCTTCTAGTCGTTATTTAGTCCTCAAAGGTCAACAAGCACCTGATGAATAAAAGCATTATATGGAATTTCAAATTAATAACTAGTAGTTATATAAAATTCCACCACACTTGTGGTGGTGTGCTGAACCTCATACATTCCTAAAAAATACTCTCTAAATGAAAGACTTGGGAAATAGATTTTGATAAAACTTTATACAATACTAGGCATTTAGTAAGACTATCAATATATTGATTCAGAATTTTATTGAAATGATTAGAATTTTGAATTTGAGTATAAAATTGAAAGACATTGATTTTTGGACTTCTTCCCCCCACAATCTATCATTCCATGTTACAGAAATGCTAGGTTTTTAAGAAGTAATATAAAATAAGACCCTCCACTTATAATAGGACCAAAATTAAGATTGATGCCGTGCACAATGTCTTCAGTCTCTACCTCTGGTCTCTCTAAGCTGCTCTGCACTAGAAGTAAATCTTGTTAAACCAAGCTTCAGCCAAAGCGCACATGGTTTTCATCTTTCATTCCCTTCGTTGAGTTCTTGGGTGTCCCCTTTGGATACTTCCGAAGTAAGAGAATTTGGCAACACACCTCAGCAGTGTCAAGTCTTCTAACCAAGAGATGGAAAGCTGAGAAACTTGAAGGGATCATTCCATCATTTTCTTTTTTTCAGAAAGTGATGACTAAAACACTGTCAGGTGCAAACAGTTGTATCTGACCTTCTCCAGGAGAGACCTTTAAGGGAGAAATAAAACGGAGAGAGATCTAGAAGATCTCTGATGAGAGACAAGTTGTTAAAAACACCAAAGTACATTTTCATTCCTACTAAAAAGCATTATCTTTGTCAAGTCTTCTCACATCTTACCCCACCCCTGCTCTGAGTGAAGAGCAATTTATAAGACAAAATGACTCATTATCTAGAGATAAATTTACAAACTGACATAAGAGAATTATCCCAGAGGCTACATTACCTATTCAAGTTTATTACAATATCTTTAGTTCTTATTGCATATATAGTTACATGCCTTTTACAAGTCAGGATTATCTATATAGTAGGCTTGATTTAGCAGAAGTTATGTCTATTGCTTCTCTCTTGAAAATCAACAGCATGCAGTGCAATACATGGTGTGCAGACTTATTGTTTCAAAAAGTGAAAAACTACTTAGGTTTAACTGAGAAGGGAACATGATCTTTATTGGCTTTATGCAAAGTTTAATTTTGGTTTTATGCAGAGTTTGCATAGTTCATGATTACTTCCTAAGGAAAAACTAGATGTATTGTCAGTGACCTTGCAGATCAGGTGACAGTAGCAAACAGAAAAATCTGAAGAAGAGGCATAACTTTTAAAGTAGAAAGGTCAGCAAGAACTGCCTGAAACAAAAAACGACAGGAATGATTAGTATCGGCATTCTGATCAGCAAAGTGAAGCCTCTAAAACAAACACAGAAAAACCATTACAATGCACTTCTGACATCAACACACTCTAAGTGTTTCAGATTGGTCCCAAATCTGAAGCTACAACCTTCCTTCTCTTTTCTGAACATCTTAATGTTAGAACGTGTGCAAAATGCTCAAACGTTCAGTAGAAAATAACCTGGACTTTAGCCTTGAGCCTTCTTCAAATATACAAGGTAGCATGAGTTTATAAGAGGTCTGACATTTCAACTTGCTTCTATAAATAAACATACATTATGAATCCTAGTCTTGTTATACTAGTGTAAGGAGTAACTGACTTTAGGAAATCATTTTAAGAAGGAATTAATGTTTATTCAGTTGCAAGATGCATAAACATCCTCTTCCCTTTAAACAAAGAATGTAGGCAGCTATTTTAAGGATAAAATTGCATTTCTATGAGAGATAACAAATAGAGTAATATTGTAAGTCACTACTTAATTGAACCATGTTTCAGATATAAGTTATACTATTGAAAAGAAACCATCTTTAATAATTAACTCACTGCTAAAAATAACCAAAACCCATGTATCTTTACTGTATCAACCAAATGTATGCTCTTTAATTCTTTCAACTAGTGTGTCTTTGTTCTATGAACATAACACATGGATGTGAACAATTATAAGAAAATGCAACACAAGCCTCAATAGTTTCTATCAAAATTACTAGGTATCTTGTTTCCCATAAAAATAATAATGGTTTCTCATAATAACCTTGTTTATGACCCCTTCACAAGAACACTGTTTTCAAGTAATTAAGGAATTCTGAATATTTAATATTACTTAGCTTAAAACTTATAGGCATTACTCAAGATAAAAAATTAGGCTCTGAGTAATGTGTGTCCTATGCATTGGAGACTGAAGTACCCAAGCCTGGCAATCTCTCAGAAACTATTTCCATCCCATCTCAGCGAAACTTATCCTTACTTCAGCTGCAGCCAGTGATGTCACCTCCATCAGGTTCACTGCTCGGAAAGCAAACACAGCAGCTGCCAGGACTGGAAAAGAATGAACACTATTTTAACTGCTGGCCTACTCATCAGCCTGACAAATCTACTGGTATACCCAAAACCCACAGTGAGAACTCAGACCTAGTGCTTAACACAACTGCATTCAGTTAAGGTCTGGTGAGGAATGGAAATTTTCTTCTCTGGAGATCAGTATCTGAGGGCATTTCATTTTCTTTGGAAAAAATGAAAATTTTAGTGGTTTTTAAAAAGCCATTTTATAAATTGTTTCTTTCGTACCTACGGCTTCAATTATAACAGTTTTTAAATGGTAGATATAATGGCTGCCTTATGAAGATTTATTTTGATGCAGGTGTTTCTTATTGATGCAATGGAAAGGCTTCTGAAAAGTTAGAAGACTGAATTTTTTTAATGTATCAGATAATATTTCATACGTATCAAGGCAGTATCTATATAAAAATGCAGCAACAAGTATGTCTTTCCTTAAAAATGTTAACTTTATTGACTTTCCTAGAGTGTCATAACTGGGTATGTCTGTTGGGTGGGGTGTGGGAATTGATCCTGACATTTACATTAATGTTGGTTATAGGAAAAGATAAGTTGAAACTTTGAAAAAAAGAAATAAACCAAACCATTATAGACTATCTTGAAGGTCAATAATATATACGGAGTAGAAAACATCTAGATTTTTGTTCCCATTAGTCATATGCATATGAAAAGACAGTAATGCTGATATGCATTATGTCTTATTATATAATCTACCATAAAACCTTACGAAAGGGAATGAGTCATCATGAACAATGGAAGGACTCATGTAAGAGCTTCTGGCAACTCTGATAAGGAAACGGTACTGCCCAGAGGTCACATCACTTCTCCTATTTTTTCCATCACCATAGTGGTAGTGCATTCTCTACCGAACAAGTCCTTGAAGTTTAGGAAATGAATGGTAAGGAATCTTTAAAATTATGTGGAAGACTGGTTCCTAAGTATATTGCATAGACAATGCAAATAATTGTTAAAAATACATTTCTAGTATGGAAATAATAATCATAAGAACAGTTAATTCTCGTATCAACCCTGTGTTTGTTACTATTGTTAGCCCCATTTTACTAATGTAGAAACTGAGGCACTGTGAGTTTGGATGACATATTCAGAATCATACAGGGAGAAAATAATAGAGAGAAAACTCAACTCTGGCCCCAGAGCCCAAGCGTTTAACCACTGTGTGATGAAATTTCTGAGACTGAAGGTAAGCAATAATGACTCACCCCTGACATGGAATTTGGTGTGCTTTCCTAACTGTCTTCTCCTGTGACCCTCACAATGGTTTTCCCTTGGGATAAACCATAATGGAGAAGAGAATAAAAAAGAATGTATATCCATGTATATATCCATGTCACTTCATTGTACAGTAGAAATTAACACAACACTGTAAATCAACAATACTTCAATTTTAAAAAATAATGGTTTGCCAGAGATGGACTGAGGATGGTGCATGGTGATCCATGCTCTGGAGGATCAGGTGGCTAGATGGCTGTTCCTGGGGAGTACATGGTGGTAGGTGGCTGTTCCTGGGGAGTAGATGTCAGGATCCAGGTTTCTTAATTTCCCCAGGTAGAGGCAGAGTGACTGGGAAGCACAGGTAATTTTTGAGGGGACAATAGATTTTGCAAAGCTTGTCAAAAAAGCATTAGAACTAGTTAGGAAAATTCTGGAGGAAAAAAGATGGTTGTGGTAAAGTGAATAAATTTATTTAAAAAATCAAGTCAGCTGGAATTATTTAATATATAAAGACAGATATAAGAGATCTGGAACAAAGAATTTACCCTTTAATTGCGAATGGTGAAAATTTAAGTACTTTAAAGTCCTTGAGCTTCTATTTTTATAAGAATATCCAAGAAAACCATTTCTGTGGATAAGCAACTTCTTTATAGTTCTCTAATATCTAGAAACATATTTGACAATGGAGACATTTTATATGCTAAGGGATGTGGTCACTATTTCCTTTTTTGTGTGTAATTTAATAGAGTTGGTGAAAGCTTGACAGGATGGTCAAATTTTTTGCTGTAGCAGGAAAGAGTTTCACATGCTGTGAAATAGTTTTCCCAAAGGTAGATAAGAGGGAGAATAAAAGAGTAGTTACTAATTAGCTTCAGCATCCAAAATGCTTGTGTGCTCATAACCTTTATTTATCTTGGTGTCACATCACAGAAGTTCCTTTCTGTCTACTTCATGTTTGGTTTGCCCAGCCCTTCCAAAGAGCAGGCTTATTTGCCAAGGAGAAAAGCTCTACACTTTGGGATATTTTCAACTGAATTCATGCTTTATATGAAATATAGAAACTCAAATACTTACTTTTGGTCTTTTAAATTGTTCGCATGAATTTTAAGCAACTCTATCATGAACATTAAAATACCCATGCTTTAAACTGTTCTTCAAAAGGCCCGAATAAGTTCACAGTTTAAACCAGTAATATTTACTAAAATATTTATAAAGATTATATAAACTCACTTGAGCAAAAAAGTTGGTCCCAAAATATTCTTTTCTAATATACTCAGATGAAAAAAATGTATAAAATGATCAAAACTAACTTATATACATGTGTGCATGCATGCTCAGTCATGTCTGACTCTTTGCAACCCCATGGAGTGCAGCCCACCAGGCTCCACTGTCCATGGAATTTTCCCAGCATCTACATGCAATTATTTGCCTTATGTCTCTTTATTTGAATTCCAAGGAAGGAACTCCCATCAGTCTAATTTCATTTCTAGATGTTCTACAATTCTTCCCTGTTGGTTTTTTAAAAGACACTCAGAGAAAGCGAATGGATTCAACAGTGTGGACTGTCATTCTACCTATGTATCAGTAACTTATTAATGTATTAAGCATGCAGCAGAGTACCTGGCTTAGAGCAAATGCAGCACTCAACATTCATTTCTCTTTTACTTCAGTTTGCTGAGGGCATGATAAGTCACAGAAAGGGAGAATTTAAATTGGAAGAATTGAAGGTCTTATAGCTTTGAGGTCTTATAGTTTAACATTTCTTTCATGATAGAAAATCTTGTAACCCTTCAGATGACAGTTAAAAAGTCCATTCTACTTTTGGAAGGTCCTAATTATTAGAAAGTACTTTGTAATACTTAGCCCATTTCTTTAACATGCTCTAATATCTTTTTGAAATGATACAAAAAGTTACATGTTAATACAATGCTCTTCAAAATTTATGAACACCCAGAAGAATTACTTGGTGGAAAATCTTAAAATCCTGTCACCCAAGAAATGTTAGCAAAAAACAAGACTACTTAGCCTGGAAAATAGAAGACTTTGGGGAAAGAAGGGGGTGAGAATAGAAAAAACATGATGATGATCCCGATGCAACAGTAGTACCTTTTAACAAGTTATATTATCCAGAAGTGAAATAGGCCACTTAGTAAGACAGGGATTACCCAACACTGAATGTTCAAACACAGGATAAGTATTACCTGCCAGAAATATTTAAAAGAAGCTATACTTGATGGTCCGGAGAAGGCAATGGCACCCCACTCCAGTACTCTTGCCTGGAAAATCCCATGGACGGAGAAGCCTGGTAGGCTGCAGTCCGTGGGGTCGCTAAGAGTCGGACACGACTGATCGACTTCACTTTCACTTTTCACTTTCATGCATTGGAGAAGGAAATGGCAACCCACTCCAGTGTTCTTGCCTGGAGAATCCCAGGGACAGGGGAGCCTGGTGGGCTGCTGTCTATGGGGTTGCACAGAGTCGGACATGACTGAAGCGACTTAGCAGCAGCAGCAGCATACTTGATGGTCTCTAGGATTCCTTCCATCTCTAGATGGTATGTATCATAGCCATTCAGCCAAAAAGGTGATGACAGACCTTTTTTTTTCCTAACTCATATTTGTATTGGCTTTAAAAACAATTGAGATGGAAGGATACTGGGAGTTATTAAAAACTTTGGTAAATGATAACTCTAATTACACCAGGGGCAACAGTTATCTTCATGGCACTTTATTATTTAACTTTCCTTTAAAAAATACCACCTAATTACTCTAGACCTCTCAACACTCAAAAATATGTTAATATGGTACCTAGAGAATCTTTTCCAGGAAAAGGGTCTTCAATTAAGCATTATTTCCAAATGGCCAGAGAGGTGACTTTACAATGCTGTCACTGGGTAAAGAAATAAAGGCTCTCACAGCTTAAATAATTTGCTCAGTATCACACAACTGGAGAAGGCTGGAACCAGCACTCTGGCAACTTTTCAGCTCTCCACCCATGTGAAAACTCCGCAAAATTTATTTGAATTCCCTGATAATCCTGGTGATAGAAACAACTGAATCTATTTTACATGCAGAGAAGCAAAATAATGTAAGAAATTTGTGCTGTGTTATCATACAGTTGCCCTCTGTGTATATCTGTTGTAAGAACTGCTTAATTATTAAATGGAGATGAGTTTGTGACTTTCTGAAAAAATGTTTAATTTTTTTGACTTAAGAGAATAAGTAAAAGGGGGAACCTTTATGTATGACTCACAGACAGAGATTTCAACTATGCAGGGAGGCTCAGTCTTGGTTTGGCTTTTAGGCAGTAGCTGAGAAGGGGCACAGAACAGAACTACAAGATAATCAGAGGAGTCAGGAGAAGAACGGAAGTAGACCTACACTCCACTGCATAAACCTCATAGGTGCTGAGGCTGAACAAATGCCCTGGCTGGACTAGAAACAGGTGAGGGGAAACTGACATTCCTGGAAGCAATGAAGAAAGACTAGGAATAGGCTGGTGATGGGCAGTTCCTCAGGCGTATTTAGATTGCAGAACATCAGTCCTTGTCTTCTAAGGCAGATAAATCGACTAAATGTTCATGAATTAGAAATGACAGACAACTGTAGATTCCAATTCCAATTACAGATGGTAAATGTTAGAAAGAAAAGAAAGGCTTTACTATAGAAACAGCATGTGTTTTATAAACAAGCACTTACTCTTACCAGCAAGAATTTCCAGAGAGTTGTATCCTAGGATTCTGTCCCACAAAAGCAAGAGTTGATCTGTAGCTAAGTATCCAGAGAAAGCTCGAACCATCCATTTAAATGATATGCGAAGTCTATAAACAAAGAAAAACAAGATATTTTACCAGTGGTATTTTTTCTCATCAGAAAGCAATTATCAGAAGATCTCAACGAGTTACAATGACAGTAACTCCTTTGTGGGTTTTAAAAATCACAGTCATTTAAAACTCAAGTACTCTACACATGTACAATGGAATACTACTCAGCCTTAAAAAAGAAATAAAACAATGGCATTTGCAGCAACATTATTAGAGATTACTATACTAAGTGAATTAAGTCAGAAAGAGAAAGACAAATACCATATGATATCACTTATATGTGGAATCTAAAATGTGAATCTTAAATGAATTTATATACGAAAGAGAAACAGTCTCATAGATACAGAGAATAGGCTTGTGGTTGCCAAGGCCAACAGGAGAAGGATGGATTGGAGCTCAGGATCAGCAGATGCAAACTGTTATACACTGAATGCATAAACAACAAGGTCTTGCTGTATAGCAAAGGGAACTGTATTCAATATCCTGTGATAGACCATAATGGGAGAGAATATGAAAAAGAATATATATATGTATAACTCAATCACTTTGCCATACAGTAGAAATTACCACAACATTGTAAATTAACTATACTTCAATAAAATAAATTTCAAAAAACTCAAGTACTCTATTAAATACAGCTGTAAAAATTCAGCTGAGAAACCCTGAGTTCCCAAATTAGTGGTCTCAAAAGTATTAAGAGAAAGAATTATATTTCAGAGCCCTACTTTATGTTGTAGTTCATTCTTTAGAAAACTCACTTCTACATTTTGTTTTTCAGGGTATGTACTAATTAGCTATCAATGAGGTGATCTTATAGTTTCAACAGTTCCAGGCAAGCCAAGATTATTTGAATTTTTATTCAAGACACTTAAATAAATACTTATAGCTGCATATTTTTCCAATTCAATAAATTATATTCCTAGATTTCACTCAAATGGCTACTAAGGATACAAAAAAGACAAGGAAAAATAGTTTTAAAGCTATAAGGGGTTTCCCAGGTGCTAGTGGTAAAGAACCCACTTGCCAATGCAGGAGACATAAGAGATATGGGTTTGATCCCTGGGTTGGGAAGATCCCCTGGAGAAGGAAATGGCAACCCACTGCAGTATTCTTGCCTGGAGAATCCCATGGACAGAGAAGCCTGGTAGGCTACAGTCCATGGGGTTGCAAAGAGTCAGACATGACTGAAGCAACTTAGCAAAATAAAAATAAAATAGAAAAGCTATAAGGGAACTTAGAAATAGATTTCTGATTTCAACCCTTTAGTTTTAAAAAGGAGGTCATCAGAACTCTGAAAGATCAGCAAGAAAATTCAATTAAATTCTATTTTGTGAAAAAAAAAAAAAACCCAAAAAATCCTAAGAAGTATGAGATCCTACTGTTTCATAACAAGGTTATGTTACAATAATATTTTATCTCTAGGATCAGGAAACAAAGCCAGCTTTGGTGCCTGAAGAGATAAAATACTCTCTCATATTTCTCTACTATCTATTAGCAATTAAATATCAGTTGACTGCCCCTGAGAGGTTTTAGCCAAATTCTTTGTTAAAACTGTCATAATATTATATAAATACCAGTACTTTTTCTTAAAAGAGAAACTGGGATCCAGAGATTGCCTTTGTTGATGTCATATTAATTTTCCTAAGATTGAAAAAGGACCCCCAAGTTTCAGAAATTCCTCAATATTATATAACTATTGCTCTAATATAACAAAGCACATGTAGGCAGTAGTATTATAAGTCAAGTTTCTTGGTTGGTTTTAGAATATTTGTTTATAGATGCCAAAAAAACTTTTGGCCAGTGAATGTTTTAAATTTTAAAAGTTCACTAATTCCCTGGCATGCCAGTAGGACTCCATGCTTCCACTAAAGGGGACCTAGGTTCGATCCCTGGTCTGAGAACTAAGATCCCACAGGCATGCAGCGTGCCCCAAACAAAACAATTTCACTTTTAAGTCTAAATTATTAACTTCAACTAGTTTCATTTTATGGATCTCTCATAGTGTCTTATTAGACCAACAGTACCACATACCATGCCTCCCCGCTCCCACTAGATATATGTGCTAGTATATCTAGCACAGAATCAGTTTCTTAGAAATAAAGCTTATTGATGCATAATTTATATACAGTGGAATTTGCTTTTATTAATGTACAATTCTGAGTTTTGTTAAAACCAAATAGAAATTTTAGAACTAAAAAATACAAAAACGATAACAACAACAAAGCAACCCTCACTGGATGAATCCAACATCAAAATGGAAATAAACAATGAGAGAGCCAGTGAATTTAAGTATAAGTCAATAGGAAGTGTCCAATCTGAACTACAGAATTTAAAAAATTGAAAATAAAATGAAAAGAGCTTTAGAAACCTGTGGGATAAGACCAAAAGTTTTAATATTTGTGTTCCAGAAGAAAAGATGAATGTGAGTGGTACAGGAAAAAAAAACTGAAGAAATAATGGTTGAGGGAGAATGGACACATGTATATGTATGGCTGAGTCCCTTCACTGTTCACCGGAAACTACCACAACATTGTTAACTGGATGTACCCTAATACGAAATAAAAAGTTTAAAGTTTGGGGGAAAAAAAGATGAAACCTAAAAAAAGAAATAATGGTTGAAAACTTCCTAAATTTGACAAAAGAAATAACCCTCAAATTCAAGATGTTCAACAAACCCTGAACAGGATAAACCCAAGAAATCCATGTCCAGATATATCATAAACTGTTGAGAAAGAAAGACAAAGACCTTGATAGCAGTCAGAGAAAAAAAATAACTGGTATTATTTCTCCCTGAAATGTTTGGTTGAATTTGTCTGTGAAGCCCTCCAGGCCTGGAGTTTATTTGAAAATAGAATGTGATAGATTAAAGATGTATATTGTAAATCCTGCATAAAGTATTTTTTAATTAAGGCATGTACATTTTTTTAGTGATAATGCTATCGGATTTCCCAGGTAAGAATACTGGAGTGTGTTGCCATTTCCTTCTCCAGGGGATATTCCTGACCCAGGGGTCAAACCCATGTCTCCTGCACTGCAGGCGAATTCTTTACCTGCTGAGCCATCATGGAAGCCCAAGGCACTGTCAGAGCCTGAATGCTTGTGTCCCCACCCCTACCTCAAATTCACTGAAACTACCTGCAATGTGATAGTATTAGCAAAGAGATGTGGCCCTTGGAAGCTAATTAGGATTAGATGGCAGAAAGTGAAGAGGAACTAAACAACTTCTTGACGAAAGTGAAAGAGGAGAGTGAAAAAGTTGGCTTAAAGCTCAACATTCAGAAAACGAAGATCATGGCATCTGGTCCCATCACTTCATGGCAAATAGATGGGGAAACGGTGGAAACAGTGACTGACTTTATTTTTGGGGGGCTCCAAAATCACTGCAGATGGTGATTGCAGCCATGAAATTAAAAGACACTCCTTGGAAGGAAAGTTAGACCAACCTAGACAGCATATTCAAAAGCAGAGACATTACTTTGCCAGCAAAGGTCCGTCTAGTCTAGGCTATGGTTTTTCCAGTAGTCACGTATGGATGTGAGGGTTGGACTGTGAAGAAAGCTGAGAGACGAAGAATTGATGCTTTTAAACTGTGGTGTTGGGGAAGACTCTTGAGAGTCCCTTGGACTGCAAGGAGATCCAGCCAGTCCATCCTAAAGGAGATCAGTCCTGGGTGTTCATTGGAAGGAATGATGCTGAAGCTGAAACTCCAATACTTTGGCCACCTCATGTGAAGAGTTGACTCACTGGAAAAGACCCTGATGTTGGGAGGGATTGGGGGCAGGAGGAGAAGGGGACAACTGAGGATGAGATGGCTGGATGGCATCACTGACTCTATGGACATGAGTTTGGGTGAACTCCAGGAGTCGGTGATGGACAGGGAGGCCTGGCGTGCTGTGATTCATGGGGTCGCAGAGTTGGACACGACTGAGCAACTGAACTGAAGACGAAGTAGGTTCTCATGATTGGGATTAGTGATTTCATAAAGTCATGTGACAGCTTGTTTTCCCTCTTTGCTCTCCATCACATGAGGATACAATGAGAAGTCAGCAGTCTGCAACCTATAAGAAGGTCCTCTCTAGAACTCGACCATACTATCAACTTGATCTTACACGTCCAGTCTCCAGAAGTGTGAGAAATAAATTTCTGTTGTTTACAAGCCATACAGTTTATAGTAATACGTTGTACCAGACTGAACTAAGACAGACATTATCAACAAATATTTTTTAAAAGGTATAAATAATAACTCAATACTGGAGATAAAAATGGAATAAAAAATATTCAAAAGTAGGCAGGAAAAGAGGAAAAAAAAGAATAAAGAGCACACGGAACAAACAAAAAAGTCTATCAAAATAGTAAATGGTATCAACTGTTATTATTTTATCCCAATATCAATTACATTAAATATAAATGGAATAAACACACCAATTAAAGATAAACTGCCACAATGAAAGACCTGAATATACTTTTGATAAGAAAGCCACCTGAAAAGTAGAGACACTGATAATCAATATACTAAAAGTAGGACAGAAAAGAATACACGATACAAATTCTAATAAAAAGAAAGCTGGAATGGCTATATCAGACATAGTTCAGTTGTGTCCAACTCTTTGCTACCCCATGGACTGTAGTCCATGGACTTCTCCAGGCCATAGTACTGGAGTGGGTAGCCTTTCCCTTCTCCAGGGGATCTTCCCAACCCAGACATCAAACCCAGGTCTCCCACATTGCAGGCAGATTCTTTACCAGGTGAGCCACAAGGGAAGCCCAAGAAGTAAAGACATCAGTACACTAAAGATAATACAATAAAGATAATCAATACACGAAAAGTAGAAGGACAGAAAAGAATACACTATGAATTTTAATAAAAAGAAAGCTGGAATGGCTGTATCAGACTAGATTTATTACTAGGAAAAGACATTACATAATGATAAACAGGTCAATTCTCCTAAAAACAGTGTCAAATACATGAAATAAATATATATATAGCAACGTAGAAACAAAAAGACAAATTCCCAGTTATAATTGGAGACTCTAACACTTCTTTCTTAATAATCAATAGAAATAGTAGACAGAAAATTAACAGTGAGACGTCTTGAACATTATAAAAAAAACTTGACTTTATTAACACATAGACATTCTGCTCAATGCTAGTGGGAAATGAATTCTTTTCAAGTATACATTAAAGATTCATCAAGGTAGCTCATATTCTGGGTCATAAAACAAACTACAACATTTAAAAGAACTAAAATCTTAAGAAGCACATTGTCTAATTGTAATAGAATTAAAATAGAAATCAATAACAGAAAGATATCACATTTTTTTCAAATATTTGGAAATTAAACAATGTAGTTTTATATAAACTATGGTCAAACAGGAAGTCACAAGAGAAATTAAGAAACATTTTGATTGAATGAAAGTAGAAACATAAAATGTCAAAATTTGTTGAGTGGAGGTAAAGCAGGGCTTTGAGGGAAATTTATAACATTACTATTGCTTATGTTAGGAAAGAAATATCTGAAATCAATTCTCTAAATTTCACCTTAAGCAAGCAGAAAGATGAGCAAAACAAAGCAAAAACAAGCACCCAGAAGGAAAAAACAAATTAAAGAGGATAGATCAATGAAACTGAAAATAGAAAAACAGAAAATCAATGAAACCAAAACTGATTTTCTCAAAGAATAAAATAAATAAGCCTCTGACCAGAATAATCAAGAAACACAAGATACAAACATCAATCTCAGGAATGAGACAGGCAGTGTCACTCTGATTTTAAAGATAGTAAAAGGCTAATTAAGAATAATTATGGAATATTATGAATAGTTTATGTCCATACATATAACTTAGATAAAATGCACAAAGTACTCAAGTAGAAGGAGATATCCTGAAATGTCCTATATCTAGTAAAAAAATTAAATTCTAATTAAAACTTTCCAATAGCATTAGTTTTAATTCATGAAAGTCTTTTTTTTTTTTTTAATTCGTGAAAGTCTTTTAATAATTGATTTCTAGCCTGACAACTGAATTTTTACACTTTCCTTTCATTAGAATTTTGATGTTTACCATAATTTATTGAAATAAATTTGTTCCTTTTAATGATTAAAGTATATGAATAGACTAGGAAAATATCAGGATTTTAGTTATAACAATTAACTAAATGTCTACAGAAAAGCATAGATATATACAAATATTCATTTCACAATAATAAAAAATGAGGTCAGTTTACCACAAGAAAAAAATACATGTGTAATATATTTCTGCCACAATTTTGTTTTATAATAATTATTAACAGAATTCTATTTTTTATTGGCTATAAAAGAAAGATTGTCAGGTATTATCAATAAATGATATGAGGTACACAAAGAGGAAGACAATAACAAAACACTGGTAAATCATTTGGAAATTTCTGTTGCCATGGACATTGTTAATTGAAAAAGAGAAAAGAGAACCAATAATAATGAGGTCCACAGGTACCCGACCTATTCACTGGTAACTCGTACCGGGATATTTACTGATAACTCATACTGAGATAAATAAACAAAAATTCAAGCTTTTGCAAGGAAAAATCACAGTGTACAACCATTAGTAGATAACTGATTTAGTTTTCACTTAGTGAAAGATGGCAAACTTTAACTGATCTGGCTTTCAAAGTTGTCTTCTGATAAATCTGGCCTAAATTGACAATTTTAGTATCATCATATTTCTCAGGTAGTATTTGTTTCCACAGATTTTTACCTCAGTTTGGTCACCATCTTTCACTATGAACTGGAATTAGTTGTCTGGTGATTCTTGTACCAAGCACAAAAATCCAAGCAAATAAGAATTTATCAGGATTTTGGTAAGTCTTCCAAGAATTTTTGGCACAATGTTGAGTTATAATTTACTACTTGATAATTATTGTTTTGGAGAAGGAAATGGCAACCCACTCCAGTATTCTTACCTGGAGAATCCCAGGGACAGAAAGGCCTGCACATACAGGCTGCTTCTGTCAATTTCTCAGACTTTAAGACTGAACTTTTTAACTTGCATATCATTAGGTCACTCCTTTACCCTATGTATTAGATTCTAAAAGTTTGCCAGCACCTCATTGTGTTAAACCAACTACTCTGCACCTCTTTCTCGGAGAAGGCAATGGCAACCCATTCCAGTACTCTTGCCTAGAAAATCCCATGGACAGAGGAGCCTGGTAGGCTGCAGTCCATGGGGTCGCACAGAGTCGGACATGACTGAAGCGACTTAGCAGCAGCAGCAGCAATTATGTTTTATTGGGGAAAATGTTAATTTCTCTGAAAAAAATCACTGCATCTTTGATGATTAAAAAGAACCTTCTGATATCAATCTATTCTTCAATTAGGAGAGAAAAATACTCACGGTTGAGCCCCAATTTCTCGCAGATGATAAAAGAGTTGGGGGAGATAAGTTTGCAGAAGAGTTTCAAACAGCAGACAGAGTGACACAATACCCTGGATACAATAAGTCACAAGAGAAATGCATAGCTTAGTATTTAAAAATGAACTCTGCCATCAAATTACTCAAACAGAAATGAGAAAAAGATGATCAGTATTAGTATTGTTTAAGAGCCAAAGACAGGAAATGCACCAATGAGCTCTAAAACATTAAAAATAAGTTTATCCCTCTTTATGGATATTCACTTATAAATATGCCAAGGAGCCTACTTTTTAACAATGAGGCTCCCTGCATAAGCTGGCATATAGTAATGTTCAGAATTCAAGAAAAACATCATTTTCTAGAAAGCCTGCTACTCTGTAAGTCATACATTATCACTTAGGCTCAGCAAAATTAGTTTTTTCTGGATGCAGTCCAATTTCCAGGTATTTCTCTAGTGCTGTAGCCACACCCTTACTTTCTTCCTCCATATGCTCCTTTCTTTCAGCTGCCTCACCCACCAGGGAAAATATTTCCTGCTTTTTTTATTCTTTCATCGAAAACTATCCCCAGGGAAAGATTGACTGCTTGAAATTTCTGTCAGGAAGTCATCAAACAAGAATGTTTGATTACTGAGTATAAGGATGGTTTTTAAAAAACTGAAATCTACTTTTTGTTTTCTTTTTTTTTTCTTTTTATTTTTTTTATTTATTTATTTTTTTTCTAATTTTATTTTATTTTTAAACTTTACATAATTGTATTAGTTTTGCCAAATATCAAAATGAATCCGCCACAGGTATAGAGGGATGGTATGGGGAGGGAGGAGGGAGGAGGGTTCGGGATGGGGAACACATGAAATCTACTTTTTTTAAAAGGGCATTGTAGAGTACAAAGCAGATGGGTTTTCAAGTGCATTAATTACTTGACAACTCTGAATAAAGTCTTTCTTGCAGTTTAGCATTCCTCAGGGTTGTTCTTTGTAAGAAAGTTCTAATCCTCTTTTTGAGTTTCTAAAGAAGTAAGGCTGTCGTGGTTCTAAACAGTTCAGTCTGGCTGCAAGCCAGAAAAGGAGATGACTGCCTGCAAGTCTTTATTTCACTGAATAAAGAAAGGGCAGAGGCAGGGCTGTCCCAATCAGTCAGCTGGAAGAGGACAGCTTAGGGTCAGCATGGAGGCACAGAAGGAATAGCCAGAGTTTTAAAATTTAAAAAAAAAAAAATTTTTTTTAAGTCTAAAGTGTGAAAATAAAACATGAGAGTAAGAAATCTGATGCTAAGTATGACTGATTAGAAAAGAGAATTATTAATATATTTTTGGTTATCCTAGATTAAACATTATTGCAATATAGACACTAAATCGTTATCTCAGAGAGAAGAGACCCATGATAATTTGGTAGCACTTCATTTGCTCATCTGTGACATCCTGGATTTCCGTTACTTGCCAGCTGTCATCAGCAATGTTTGAGAGCAACACTAGAGACAGAGGAAGGTGGACTAGGAATACACAGGATTAAAATGGGGAGGAAGTATGATGAACTGCTATTTAGTTTAGTAGCAGTGTGACAATCTTCTCTTTCAGGAAACTTGGTAGCCCTGACACATTCCAATTTTAATGTTTCTTTGGGAGTGTCAATCAAGTTACTGACAAGCAGACCAAAGCAGGCCCCAAAACAGAAAAAGTATAAATGAAATAAATACTTGTTTTTACTCAGGTTATGAGGGGTAGGAGTGGGGAGGGAAGATACAATAAAGGATGGGCCAAAATAAAACAGATACGAATATTCAACTCCCAATATGCTTCTCCTTGAATTTCTTGTTAAGGCCAAGGAGCCATCTATTGAATAAACACAAAGAAAATATCTAGTTTGATAAAGGATAATTAGTCAAACATGATATTGAAAAATAAGGGACAAATAAATGTTTAATTTTCATTAACAAAGATGATGATGATGATCATAATGACAATAAAAACAACAGCCACCTATTTACTGAACACCTGCCACGAGCCAAGTACTACCCAAGTGCTTCATACTCTTCTTTACAGCACCACAGAAACTCAGCATTAACCTCATTTCAGAGATGAGGAAACCAATGTTCAAAAACGTAGCCATCTTTGTCAAAGAAAACAATACAGACATTGCTACGCTTATTCTTTCAACATATAAAAGATAATTTAAATGCAAGTGATAAAGGACTTTTTCTTGTCATTATTACTAAAACTATTTAAGTATCAATTTACTCTTTCATTTTTTCCATAGGAAAGCAATGCTTGACAATTTGTTTTTCTTAAGGTAAAAAAGAACAAATCAGAGTCTGGTTTGATCCAATTTTTTATGAACTTACAGAAGGATGAGAAGAGATGGAATGAAGCCTGAAGAAAAAACGCACATACATCTCACGGAATATCTGATACAGTTTGGAAGGTTCATGGTATAGAAAACAAAGTGGTGCAACTGAAAGAACAAGAAAAATTGATTGATAACATTGCGGAACTACTATAATCGAAAAGTAAGTTCACAAACATAAAGCACAAATATTTTATAGTAATAATATTCATTCAAGTTTAAAATCATATATATTCTTTTTTCATGTTGAAAAGGGAATATATGCACATGTAAAAACTGTCATTAAAAATTTTTTTTAATGGGAGTAAATTATAAAATGTTTTATAATCCCAACAGTAGAATAACACAATGGAACCATATAAGGGTATTAAAAATTCAAAGTAACTTTTTAAAATTACATAAAATCTCTCTCTTTTTAAATTGAAATAATAACAAAGTGACATCCAGGCAATTCATTTTTACTTTGTCCCACAAAGGATCTTTCAAAATTTTTAATTTTTGACATCAGGTAAGTAAAATATAAGATGATTTATGGCTAGTTTTTAGAACTGATGGAATTTGAAAATTAAAATTCTGATTAACAGGCTATTGGTCAACATTGGCATATCCCAATATGTTTCTAGATAGTTTTCATAGGCTTTAAGTAAAACAATTCTAAGAATTTATTTCTCTAATGAATTTTTTGTGTGTGTTTGTGATAACAATCTTAATTAATTTGAATTAAATTATCTTTTGCACTGTTTGTGGCAATTAAGCACAGGTGGGTCAGCTCAACCAGATAGCCCACAGGTGAATGTCAGAAAGTCAGATGTTAAAATCAGATGCCAACCTGACAATATGATTCTTTCATCTGTGAACAGGCAGGAGCCAATGATGTATTTTGTACTCTGAGAACTGTTAGAAAATTTAAACTTCCTGACATTATTAACCATTCTCTAAATTGCTCAAGTACACCTTTTAAAAACTATTTACTTGAAAAATGCTTGCAGTTGGATTATTAAAATAAAAGGATTAAAGGGCTTACATTTTATTATTAAAGGTAAAAATTTATATTCTTAACCTTGCTAGGTTTTCTATTTTAAATTCCTCACATATTTATAAAAGAGAAATATGCTGGAACGTCACTATAACAACATGTATTATGTTATGAAATTTTGATGGCTCAAGAGAATAAAGCCAAGCGAAGCATAGTGCAAAATTCCCAGACACTCTGAATCCTCTTCGTTGTATGCTGGTTTTAAAACTTTTATATTATGTCATTCACCATGATGGTATGATGCTGAACACCCGAGGATTTGTTTTTTTTTTTTTTTACAAAGAAAAGTGTTAATTTACTGCTGATTCTTTTTACAAAGGTAAACTTTATATTTCTGTTTAGTCTAAAGGTTGGGGAGGAGGAATAGTTGGGACAAGAATCTTCAACAAGTTCATATGTAAAACAGATAAATGAAAAATTAAATGGCATTAAGGGAGAGAGCGTTCTCCTTCTTGCTTATCTTTGTGACGCTTCCTGCATTCCTCATTCAAAGACCTGTGAGGCAGAAAGGTGCTGGGGTGCTCAGACCTGCACACGTGTGTGTCACATGTGCTTCAGGACGCCCGCACACTTCAGTGTGACTGCTGCTCCGCACACCAGCCAGTCTGAAGAAATCAGGAGCTCACTCGGTGTTGTCCTTCCCTTTGCATGTTTTCTGATCTAGTATTTTTCAAAAAGACTTACGGGAAATAGTTTAGGAATTTCTACAGCTATTAAAACTAAATATCAGTGTGTATTTCTAATTTCTAGTGAATTAGAAAATGGTAAACCACAGAACCATTTTCATGGTATGTTTAACTTCACAAGCAATCATCATCTCAGCAAAATTTTACTTGGACATATAAACAAATACCAAACCCAGTGTTTAACAGTTCACAATAACATTGTTGAATGTGTGGGTGATGCAATATAAAGTGTGAGGTTCATGTTTAAATTTTCTAAAGTGTAATAAAACAGTGAGTATTTTAAAGCCTAACTTACCATACATTGAAAATCCATGAAAAGGGATTACACCTAAAAAAAAAAAAAAGTATTTCATTTCTATTAGTATACCCACTGAATTATTTTTTAGGTAAACTTTAGGGGATTAAAACCAAAAATAGAGAGCTTTGCTATTTTTGCTTCAACTTTGTTCATGAATGTCAGAAAGACTTAGTGATGGTAACCAACGAAATGATGTGCTTTTTAATAGCTTTAGAGAAGCAATCAAGAGGTTTTCAATACATATCCGGTTAACTTTCTACTGATAAAGCTGAAAATTAAGACTATGAATATATGTGTTACAAAAACAGAACAAGGCAGATCACAGAACCAAGTTTAAGAACTAACTAATGGTCTCAGAAAGTCAATAGATTAAGTCCTTCTTGAAACAACTTCAACCTGTATATTAAATTTGTTAAAAGATAAGTGAGCATTTCAAGGTGCCTCTTGTATAGATATATTCCCTTTAAACTTAACAAAAGTTACATCATAGGATGTGATTTGGAAAAAACATTGGTAGGAATATGGTACAAATTCAGTGTAATCTTTGGCAAGAATTATACAAAAGAACACATCCATTTAAAAGAAATACTTGAAGCCTGACTTGGTGTGCTAAACATCTTGTCACATTCTAAGTGAAAAATTAGAACTTGGACAGCTTAAGTTCAAAACAGAAGTTCTGTAATATATACACCATATCTCTAACACAGTACTAGATCAGGCTGCAAACACAGAAGAAAAATGAGTTTAATATTTTGAAAAATAGTACAGGAATGCTTTATTCATCTGACATTTTCAGAGGCAAAACCATGGTGTCGGCAGAGACTTTAGAGGTCATCTAGAGTAAGTCCTAACAAATGATTGTCCAGTCTCAGTCTAAAACACATTCAGCAATAGGGGACACATTAATTCCCATTGAAACCAGTTAAAATTTTGAACAGGTTTAATTTAGGGGGAGTTATTTCTCATACAGAGTCAAACTCTGGCTCCTAGTAATCCCCACTTACTACTCCTAGTTCTGACCACAAAGGTCAGAATTAGCCTAACTTATCTTCTATGGAAACTTTCAGAAACATTGGAGGACACGGACTGGTCTTTCCCCCACTCCCAACAGCATCACCACCAAGCTGGGTTTTCTGTGTGTGTGTGTGTGTTTTCTCGTTGTTCTGAAACTTAATGAGTTCCTTTAACAGTTCCCCAGGTGAAGTGGTCCTGAATAGTTTCTCTATTCTATTCTCCTCTGGACAAATTATAGTTCACCACAGTCAAAGTGATGTGACGGAAGCCTTCAAGCATTTTTCTTCCCTACACAGCCTAGAGCTAAAGCATAGCATACTTGTGCAGTTGTTTCTGACCTAAGTAAAGGGCTATATTCTTGTATCTATTACATTTCCTCTTTGGTGAACCATTCCAGTTTGAGACAATCCCGGATCCTCGTCCTGTTATCTAATGTATTCCCTCTTCTTCCTGGGTGTGCGTTGCTGGAGAGTTTGATAAATGCACTATGTCCTAATCTAGAGCATCAACAAATGCTGAACGAGATAGAGGACAGGACTTGTCACTAGAGACCTCCTTCCACACTGACAGTAATCCATTGATCAACACCCTACTGAGGTGCACTAAGGGCACAGACCAGGTGTCAAGACAGACTTGGTTGGGTTTATATAGCCCTGTCACTTAAGAACATTGCGTGCCTTGTTTCTTAACTCCCCTAATTCTCCATTTCCTCATCTTGTATATCAGAGATAATACTAGAACTATATAAATGACTAAATGAGAGATAATGACTACAGTTTGGGCTGCCCAGGTGGCTCAGTGGGTAAAGAATCCACCTGCAATGCAGGAGATACAGGAGATGGGGTTTCGATTCCCAGGTCGGAAAGATCCCCTGGCGAAGCGCATGGCAACCCACTCCAGTATTTTTGTCTGGAGAATTCCCATGGACAGAGGAGCCTGGTGGGCTACAGTCCATGGGGTCGCAAAGTGTCGGACATGACTGAAGCGATTGACTACACGTGCATATACAATTATAGATTAGCCATTCATAAATAAAGGCAATTATTGATATTATTATTCACAAATTAACTCATATTTCTATGATGATTCTAGAAGTAATTTTATCAAAAGAGAGTATGAGGAAGACAAAATATTATTCTGAACTAGTATGCCAGGCCAACCACCTTTAAAATTTTGTGCAGCATCACTCAAACTTCATAAGATATAATTATCAGGATCTACCTTTTCCCATTTTCCCCTTGTCTTCCAGAACACAACACAGATTCATGTTGTTCAACTCTGTCTGAATCCCACCATGTTTATCATTTTCCTTATTGATCTCGATGTAATTAGCTTCCCTGTTCTCTCAGAACTGTCCTACTCTTCAAGCGCTTCACACCCAACTGCAGAATTCATTCCCCCCCCACGCTGAGACTGATGCCACTGAAATAAATTCTCTTGCTTGTCTGTTCTTTACTTCAAAGGTTTTGCACACCTTTCATCTTTTTTCTCATTTCCCTTTAGGGAGGTCTTTAGAGGGAGACATCTCCTTTCCCTTTTTCAGAGCTACCATCTTCACCTTTGTTCTTAATCCTGTTTCCTTCACTTTTTCTCACAGAAGTTAAGGTCAGATCTGTGGCTTGTCTATGTGTGGTCTCTGGGCTAAGAATGGATTTTACATTTTTGAAAGATTATTTTAGAAAACAATAAAGAGTATTAAGAAGTAGAGACTGTTTGTGGCCAACAAAATTTTAAATATTTACTAATTGGCCTTTTACAGGAAAAGTTTGCCAACCTCTGCTTTGGAATCCTGTCCCACCGATTTTCCTCCCCCCTCTTTTATGTTCATCATTTAATAAACACGTACTGAGTTTCTACTATGTGCCTGACACTGCTCTGAGATCTGGGGCTTACTTTTTATCAAGGACAGGGAAGTCATGATGAAATAAGAGCACGTATGTCAGACAGTGACAAAGCCGTGAAGAGGAATAATGGAGGCAAGGGGGGGGTGGAGAAGACAAGGCCGGGGGCGGGAGGCGGTCTTGAGAGGTACTGAAGCTCTGGAGGTGAGAGTCACCTGGGAAGGGGTGACCTGGAGGCCCTGGGCTTCACGTGGTAACTGCCATGAACCGGGATGTTTCCTGAGATGGACGGCCCAAAGGCAAAGAGTGGTGGCATCGGCTCTCACTCCTACTAGTGGGAGAGCAGAGGAAAGGGGCGGCTAGGGCTTATGGAAGTACTCCTCTCTCCAGTCTCTATTTTCACTGCAACCTTTCAGCCAAAGACATTATAAATACCTTCACTAATAACAAGAAGAGGAGAAAGAGGACTTGTCCATTTTTTTTCCTGGACCTTACATTCCTGTCAAACAAATGTTTAATCTCTCTCCTCTTGAAGTCAAGCTTAATTCTAAAAACATGATCTGAATTAACTTCACTTCCTCATTATGTATCCCCAATTCCTTATAATCTGGTTTCCACTCCTCTCACCCCAACTCCTGATTGCTAACATCTCCTCTGTTTGTGTGTCCTGCCCCGCAGCAATTGAAAGTCCCTTCTCTAGATTGAGCCCACCAGACCCCGTGCAGATCAGGCTCCTTGTCTCAGAAGCTTCTGCTGCTCAGTTTTTGGTTTTGTTTTGTTGTCTTTTGGGCTAGCTCTCTCTTCTACGCACTTCTTAAATATGGCTACTTTAAGACTCTCTCATACTTGTTTTCTCTTTCCTTCCACTAGCATTCGCCTTATTAACCCATAATTCAACAGTAAAAGCCCAGTTTCCTGCGCCTCCTTCTGGCCTGTCTAGTTCTTTAAACAACTCTTTGTCTCCCTAGGCTTCAAGGAAGAAAGCTTTGCTTTCTAGTCCTCCCTCAGCCCTTATACCTAAATGTGACTTGTTCCTTTCTTGTCCCTTTACGATAAAGAAGGCTTAACTCTTCAGGATTCGGCCACTGTCTAACATAGCTTCATTTTTCTTCCCTATGAGCACAATTCTAATCCTGCCAAACTGACTACCACCCTTTCAGCTTCTGGACCTTAGGAAAAGGGCTGTAAATACTCCTCTACACTTGCAGCCACGTCCCAGCCCAACACCTTAGAGATTTTAAACAATACTCCTTCTAGAAAGATCCCCCTGACAGACTCCTACTTTCCATCCCCTATCACTCATTAGTCAGAACTCTTGTGTCAGCTGATTTCCCTGACTGATTGAGGTGCCCCTTCTCCTCTGTGCGCCTAGATAACCCTGCACAATTCTGGCTCCAGTTCCTACCTGTGTATACTTAAGTTGCTTATTTCTCCTTTTTCCTTATCCAGTACTGTTCTTAGACCAAGGCAGGGGGACTTGGGAATAAGAGGCCTGTTATAGCCCTTCTCTGACTATACCCCTCACCCAGAATCCATGTCCCTCCTTTCAGACCACAACTCCAAGACTGATATCCCCAACCCAAAGGCCCTTAGCCAGAGTCCAGGGTCTGCACAGCCTCTTCAGTGGAGCCGCTCTTCCGATGGATGCTGTCCTCAGGATGGAGAGGTGGTCATTTGTGGAGTATGTGAACAGAGCTTGGACCTGTCTGTCCAGGTACGGGGTAGAGCCATGGTAAGAAGTGGGTGAGAGATACCACAAGCTAGGAACTTCTGAGGAGTCTTAAGCATTCTGAATTTGAAACTCGCCTCCCAAATTGTTATAAAGGTATATTTTTCAAGACAAGAAAACCAAGTAGAATTTACTTAGCAGTTTATTAGCTTGACTTATATAGACTTATAGTAGGTTGGCTTCCAATTGTACTGGGCTTCCCTGTTAGCTCAGTTGGTAAAGAATCCACTTGCAATGCAGGAGACCCTGGTTCAGTTCTTGGGTTGGGAAGATCTGCTGGAGAAGGGACAGGCTACCCACTCCAGTATTCTTGGGCTTCCCTGTGGCTCAGCTGGTAAAGAATCTGCCTGCAATGCAGGAGACCTGGGTTTCATCCCTGGGTTGGGAAGATCCCCTGGAGAAGGGAAAGGCTACCCATTCCAGTATTCTTGCCTGCAGAACTCCATGGACTGTACAGCCCATGGGTCGCAGAGTCAGACACAACTGAGTGACTTTCACTTTCACTTTTCAATTGTACACACGGCCTGAACCCTCCAAGTTAGGAACAGACTTTCCTTTATCTGCAAAATGAGGACAATACCAGTGAAGCTGTAAAGATTAAATAAGAGGATGTATGTTACATGCCTAGCACAACACTTGATGCAAAGTCAGAACTTAACGAATGATGTTTTTGTTCTCTTATACTATATTATAATTACTTCTGTTTTTCTCTTCCAATGTAATAAATCACTTGAGTACAAAAACTATTCCTTATTTCTCTCTATCCCCAGAGGCAAGCTTAATGCCCAAAATATAAAAGGTATTCATTCAGTGTTTGTGGAATGAATATATGAAGTCCTAGAGAATCTACCTCTACCGTTTTTCAACTGTTCACTTCCTTCTGACTGCCAGGACTGAGTTCAGGCTCTGATGAACTCTTACCTATAGTCTGTAAGAGCCTCCAAAGTGGTAACCCTTCCCCAAAACTCTGCCTTCCAACGAACTATTGTAATGGTTCAGGTTATCTTCTAAAATGTTGATGAGACCATGAAAAAGACCTCTATATCCATCGAGGATTTTCCCCTGACCATTCATCCACACACCAACTATTTGCTGAGTTTCTACTTACCCAATTAACCAATGTTTAAAAACCTACTCCGTAGCCTCTGGAGAAATTAAATTGAATATAACATTTTTTCTATTTATGGAATTCACATTCTAGCTTTATAATATAGGCTAAGTGTCTACAGAGTGAAATTCAAAAACTTTGATCTGGTCTTAACCATTCATGATGGCAATCTGAGATATATCTGCCTCTCCTTTGTCATCTTGATTCTGTACGTGCTGTGGTACAGCCATGCTAGATTACTCATCATCAGAACACATCATGCATTTTCATACTTTGATAGCTTTGAACTTTGTAATTCTGTACAATGAATTGCTTTAATGTCTATCAAAACCTTGCTAAGGATAAGTATAATCTCAGAAAAACATACCACAATCTCTTAATCCTAATTAAATGCTGATTCTTCTGCAAAAATTCTTATGGCACTTTGTTCATATTTCCATCACTATAATTTCACTGTATTTTGTGTTATAATTAACTGTTAATAGATTGTTGCAGAGGGCAGTAAATATGTTTTATTCACCTTTTATGCATTTTATGGTGCCACAAACATGGTTAATAATGAATATACTTTTGCTGAATGTTGCTGCTGCTGCCAAGTCGCTCAGTCGTGTCCGACTCTGTGCGACCCCGTAGATGGCAGCCCACCAGGCTCCTCTGTCCCTGGGATTCTCCAGGCAAGAACACTGGAGTGGGCTGCCATTTCCTTCTCCAATGCATGCCTGCATGCTAAGTCGCTTCAGTCGTGTCTGACTATGCAACCCCATGGACAGCAGCCCACCAGGCTCCTCTGTGCATGGGATTCTCCAGGCAAGAATACTGGAGTGGGTTGCCTTTTCCTTCTCTCTTGCTGAATGAGTGAAGGGTAGATGAATAAGTAAATGATGAATAGAGAAGGGGCAGGAAATTTATTGGTCTCTAGTTGGGAGGTGAGGATTTTATTGTGGGCTTATCAAACTAGCTGGGTAACTTTAGGAAAGTCATCAAATCTCATGAGCTTCACTAATTGGTTGTCATTAAAAGGGACTAATTGGAAGGCCTGATGTCATTGAAAGGACTGATGCTGAAGCTGAAGCTCCAATACTTAGGCCACCTGATGCAAAGAGCCACCTCATTGGAAAAGACCCTGATGCTGGGAAAGACTGAGGGCAGGAGGAGAAGGGACGACAGAAGATGAGATGGTTGGATGGCATCACCAACTCCATGGACATGAGTTTGAGCAAGCTTTGGGAGATAGTAGAAGGACAGGGAAGCCTGCTGTGCTGCAGTCCACAGAGTCACAAAGAGTCAAACCAGACTTAGTGACTGAACAACAAAAAAAGGGACTAAGACGGTCTCCAAAATATCATCAAACTCTAGAATTAACAATTATGTCTAGGGCAAATATAGAAAAATTTGTGAGATCTAAGGAAAACTGAATATATGAGGATTGTATTATGAGAATGGTAACATTCTTTACCAACTTAAAGGTCTTTTAAGGACTTCCCTATAGCTCAGATGGTAAAAAAATCTGCCTGCAATACAGAAGACCCAGATTCAATCCCTGGGTCAGGAAGATCCTCTGGAGAAGGGAATGGCAATCCATTCCAGTATTCCTGCCTGGAGAATCCCACGGACAGAGGAGACAGGTGGGCTATAATCTGTGGGGTCGAAAAGAGTCAGATACAACTAAGTGAGTAACACTACTACTATTACTACTACTAGTCTTTTGCTTTCTAAAAACAAAAAATTGAAAACCAGATTAGATACACGCTGAAGGTCAATATTCTTAATGACACTATAGCCACCAGCTTTAGTTCAAGGGAACACTTGCTGCTGCTGCTGCTGCTGCTAAGTCTCTTCAGTCGTGTCCGACTCTGTGCGACCCCATAGACCGCAGCCCACCAGGCTCCCCGTCCCTGGGATTCTCCAGGCAAGAACACTGGAGTGGGTTGCCATTTCCTTCTCCAATTCATGAAAGTGAAAAGCGAACGTGAAGTTGCTCAGTGGTGTCCGACTCTTAGCGATCCCATGGACTGCAGCCTACCAGGCTCCTCCATCCATGGGAACACTTAGGAGGGCCCAAAGATGAGTTTTCTTCTTTAATCTCTCCCTCTGTTTATATCTTTGGTTAAGTCTCTTTTTTCTCTTGTGAACACCCATCTTTTTCTATCTTCCCTAAATACAGCTTTGTTTTCTTTTCTTTTCTTTTTTTTTCATATTGACACACTACTTTTATTGTCTCTAAATACAATTATGAGGGTGATTTCCAAGCATTTGGTATCAGTCTCAGCTCTGCAATTCCCATTTTCTTTTCTTTTTTTTTTAGATTTTATTTTTAAACTTTACAATATTGTATTCGTTTTGCCAAATATCAAAATGAATCCGCCACAGGTATACCTGTGTTCCCCATCCTGAACCCTCCTCCCTCTCCATACCATCCCTCTGGGTCGTCCCAGTGCACCAGCCCCAAGCATCCAGTATTGTGCATCGAACCTGGACTGGCAACTCGTTTCATACATGATATTGTACATGTTTCAATGCCATTCTCCCAAATCTCCCCATCTCCCTCTCCCACAGAGTCCATAAGACTGATCTATACATCAGTGTCTCTTTTGCTGTCTCGTACACAGGGTTATTGTTACCATCTTTCTAAATTCCATATATATGCGTTAGTATACTGTATTGGTGTTTTTCTTTCTGGCTTACTTCACTCTGTATAATAGGTTCCAGTTTCATCCATCTCATTAGAACTGATTCAAATGTATTCTTTTTAATGGCTGAGTAATACTCCATTGTGTGTATGTACCACAGCTTTCTTATCCATTCATCTGCTGATGGACATCTAGGTTGCTTCCATGTCCTGGCTATTATAAACAGTGCTGCGATGAACATTGGGGTACACGGAAATAATTTTAAAAGTTCATCTTCGTCTAATCATGTTAACATGAGAAAGAAAAACTAAGCAAGAAAAATAAGTTCATCAATAGAGCCATATCTTGATACCTTACAGACATAGAAATATGTATTATATCCTTCTAAAAACTAAATATCATACAGTATACTATAGCATATATGTGGAATTTAGAAAGATGGTAATGATAACCCTGTATGCAAGACAGCAAAAGAGACACAGATGTATAGAACAGTCTTTTGGACTCTGTGGGAGAAGACGAGGGTGGGATGATTTGAGACAATAGCCTTGAAACACGTATATTATCATATGTGAAACAGATCACCAGTCCAGGTTCGATGCATGAGACAGGGTGCTCACTGGTGGTGAGCACCAGGTTGGTGCACTGGGATAACCCAGAGGGATTGGATAGGGAGGGAGGTGGGAGGGGGGCTAAGGATGGGGACCACATGTACACCCATGGCTGATTCATGTCAATGTATGGCAAAAACCACCACAATATTGTAAAGTAATTAGTCTCCAATTAAAATAAATATAAAAAAATAAAAACAAAAACTAAATATCAAAGCCGGGTGCTATTATACAAAACCCCTATATTCTCATTAAAAAACACTTTTTACTTTCTTTGTTCAGTACTGCAGAAACATTTGAGCAGGCAAATTAAGGTAGAAAACAATGAAGATGTTACTATCATTATCTTTGTCTGCTACAGATAATAATTACAGATGTCCTAAGTGTAGGAACACCTTAATCAAGACAGAGCACTTTTCATTATGAAGCATAGAATGAATAAATTAGTCAACTGCCAAACAGCAAAAAGGACTGCTGTTTAAGATGACTCATGATTAATCACACTTTTACCACATTTTCCCCAAGTTCTGAAATCTATAGTTGGTGTATAAACAGCTAGGTTATAAGATATTTGAGGCAAGGGCCACAATTCATACTGAGTATTATCTTCAGCATCCAGCATACAGTCTTCTACAAGTGAGATGCTCAATATATGCTGTTAATGATGGGAATTTAAGCAATTATAATCATATACTTATATATGATATAAAAGTATAAGATATATATATTATATATGATATTAAATATATATCACATACATATGAATACATATGTATACATATATACATATCATACATGTGTACATATAAATATATATCATATACATGATATTAAATTATATCATATGATATATTATATATGATATAGCTTATATATGATATTAACGTATAAGATTCATTTATCAGATCAGATCAGTCGCTCAGTTGTGTCCGACTCTTTGCGACCCCATGAATCGTAGCATGCCAGGCCTCCCTGTCCATCACCAACTCCCGGAGTTCACTGAGACTCATGTCCATCGAGTCAGTGATGCCATCCAGCCATCTCATCTTCTGTCGTCCCCTTCTCCTCTTGCCCCCAATCCCTCCCAGCATCAGAGTCTTTTCCACTGAGTCAACTCTTCGCATGAGGTAGCCAAAGTACTGGAGTTTCAGCTTTAGCATCATTCCTTCCAAAGAAATCCCAGGGCTGATCTCCTTCAGAATGGACTGGTTGGATCTCCTTGCAGTCCAAGGGACTCTCAAGAGTCTTCTCCAACACCACAGTTCAAAAGCATCAATTCTTCGTCTCTCAGCTTTCTTCACAGTTCAACTCTCACATCCATACGTGACCACAGGAAAAACCATAGCCTTGACTAGACGAACCCTTGTTGGCAAAGTAATGTCTCTGCTTTTGAATATGCTATCTAGGTTGGTCATAACTTTCCTTCCAAGGAGTAAGCGTCTTTTAATTTCATGGCTGCAGTCACCATCTCCAGTGATTTGGGAGCCCAGAAAAATAAAGTCAGCCACTGTTTCCACTGTTTCCCCATCTATTTCCCATGAAGTGATGGGACCAGATGCCATGATCTTCGTTTTCTGAATGTTGAGCTTTAAGCCAACTTTTTCACTCTCCACTTTCACTTTCATCAAGAGGCTTTTTAGTTCCTCTTCACTTTCTGCCATAAGGGACATGGACATCACCAGATGGTCAACACTGAAATCAGATTGATTATATTCTTTGCAGCCAAAGATGGAGAAGCTCCATACAGTCAGCAAAAACAAGACCAGGAGCTGACTGTGGTTCAGACCATGAACTCCTTATTGCCAAATTCAGACTTAAATTGAAGAAAGTAGGGAAAACCACTAGACCATTCAGGTATGACCTAAATCAAATCCCTTATGATTATACAGTGGAAGTGAGAAATAGATTTAAGGGCCTAGATCTGATAGATAGAGTGCCTGATGAGCTATGGAATGTGGTTCGTGACATTGTACAGGAGACAGGGATCAAGACCATCCCCATGGAAAAGAAATGCAAAAAAGCAAAATGGCTGTCTGGGGAGGCCTTACAAATAGCTGTGAAAAGAAGAGAAGTGAAAAGCAAAGGAGAAAAGGGAAGATACAAACATCTGAATGCAGAGTTCCAAAGAATAGCAAGAAGAGATAAGAAAGCCTTCTTCAGCGATCAATGAAAAGAAATAGAGGAAAACAACAGAATGGAAAAGACTAGGGATCTCTTCAAGAAAATTAGAGATACCAAAGGAACATTTCATGCAAAGATGGGCTCGATAAAGGACAGAAATGGTATGGACCTAACAGAAGCAGAAGATATTAAGAAGAGATGGCAAGAATACACAGAAGAACTGTACAAAAAAGAGCTTCATGACCCAGATAATCATGACGGTGTGATCACTGACCTAGAGCCAGACATCCTGGCATGTGAAGTCAAGTGGGCCTTAGAAAGCATCACTACAAACAAAGCTAATGGAGGTGATGGAATTCCAGTTGAGCTATTCCAAATCCTGAAAGATGATGCTGTGAAAGTGCTGCACTCAATATGCCAGCAAATTTGGAAAACTCAGCAGTGGCCACAGGACTGGAAAAGGTCAGTTTTCATTCCAATCCCAAAGAAAGGCAATACAAAGAATGCTCAAACTACTGCACCATTGCACTCATCTCACACGCTGTAAAGTAATACTCAAAATTCTCCAAGCCAGGCTTCAGCAATATGTGAACCGTGAACTTCCTGATGTTCAAGCTGGTTTTAAAAAAGGCAGAGGAACCAGAGATCAAATTGCCAACATCTGCTGGATCATGGAAAAAGCAAGAGAGTTCCAGAAAAACATCTATTTCTGCTTTATTGACTATGCCAAAGCCTTTGACTGTGTGGATGACAATAAACTGTGGAAAATTCTGAAAGAGATGGGAATACCAGACCATCTGATCTGCCTCTTGAGAAATCTGTATGCAGGTCAGGAAGCAACAGTTAGAACTGGACATAGAACAACAGACTGGTTCCATATAGGAAAAGGAGTTCGTCAAGGCTGTATATTGTCACCCTGTTTATTTAACTTATATGCAGAGTACATCACGAGAAACGCTGGACTAGAAGAAACACAAGCTGGAATCAAGATTGCCGGGAGAAATAATAATAACCTCAGATTCATTTATGAATAAGCAATTAATATATAATTATAAGAGGCTCTCAATAACTCCATGTTGAAATTACAAATGGCCCACAAAGTCATACAGACATGAATTTGGGTCTTGTGTATCTCCAGGAAAGTTACTAACACTCTGAGTCTCTATTTTCATTTTTAGAAGTGAGGTTAAATAATACTACCTTCACTGGGCTGTATAGTACTAAAGCACCAGTGAGTTAATGTATTCAAAGCGCATCACAGTATAGTATATAGTACACAGCCAGTGCTCACTAATTATAGTATATTTTGTACTATAAAGGGAGAGTACCACACTTGCGCATCAGCTTAAACCTAAGAAAATCTTTCTTTCATCAGTATTAAATAGAGGTTCACTTCTGCTTAATCAAGATTAACCTGGGCTTAAGATTCCAGAAAAGTGTACATAGACTGCTCTGTTGACAAAGGATAAAGTCAGATTCTGACACACAAAAGTAGGAGGCCTAAGAAGCAATGAATTCATTAACACTCTAGGGCACATACCACCTAAAACATTTCTTTGATCTCAAAGCCTGTCATGTTCTTGGCCAGTTTTTCAAAATCCTTTCCTTTGCCTCTCACCACTTCAGTGTTTCAACGGTCAAGTTTCATCCACCTGGCCTTCATCCAAGAGTGTACTTCAAACGGGCATCGGGATGCTTGGGACACCATCTCTAATCTGGCCTCAGAGTTCTGCGAGTCTGCTATGAATGGTTATTTTAAGATCCTAGCCTACCTTTGGAGAAGGCAATGGCACCCCACTCCAGTACTCTTGCCTGGAAAATCCCATGGACGGAGGAGCCTGGTAGGCTGCAGTCCATGGGGTCGCTAAGAGTCAGACATAACTGAGCGACTTCACTTTCACTTTTCACTTTCACGCACTGGAGAAGGAAATGGCAACCCACTCCAGTGTTCTTGCCTGGAGAATCCCAGGGATGGGGGAGCCTGGTGGGCTGCCGTCTATGGGGTCGCACAGAGTCGGACACGACTGAAGCGACTTAGCAGCAGCAGCAGCCTACCTTTATCTAACTGAAGAAAGCCTAAATTATTAACTGCCTACTCCATTCAACAGAATTGGCAAAACTAATACAATTTGTAAAGTTTAAAAATAAAATTAAAAAAAAAAAAAGAAAAAAAAGGTTTGATAGAATTCTCCTGTGGGGAAAAAAAAAAAGAAATAACTTTATAAAGTAATGATTCAATGGGCCTTTGACATAGCCCAGAGTGGTAAACATCATCAACAAAAATAAATCTTAAACTGGATGAGATATAAATAGTAAATATGACTCAGAAAATACCCCAAATTATTAACATGCTTTGCACTTACTAAGTATTTTCCCTTAATTTTCTCATTGTCTCTATTAATATTTAGCATTTATAGTTGTACCATAATACTAACATCCGATTCACTTTAACACCACTTCAGTTGAAAGCAAATTTTTACTCTCTTTCACTTGGGATTACTCAGTACAGCTTATTTAATTCATTTGCTGAAATAATCATTTCCTTTGTTTATTCTCATCCCACATGTAGCCTACAGGTCAGTAAGTGTAAGCACTAGGACAGTGCTCAAATCGTTTTCTACTATTTCTGCTATCTTTCTGAATTGGAATTTCAGAATATGATTTTGTTACTTTATTTTGGTAGTTAAAAGTTCCCCAAACATCACAGCATAATCATATTTAAATATACCTCTAGAAATCATATTTTAAACAATCAGTTTTTCAGATAATGTCCAAAGTTACACATGAAATTAGATTAAGATGTTTTTAATTTAGATAACAAAGTATATTGTTATTTATCAACCTGACAAGATTTAAACTGATATATTTTTGTTATTTCTTCCAAGAATCTTTCCTGAGAAGGCTCTGAGTTTTTGTTTCTGCCTGACTTCTGGGCTCTATGCAAGCAGGAAGTGAAAGCTAAGGAAGAGCTGTAAATGGCCTAAGCCTTGGCAGACTCTCTCCATGGTTTAATCAGCAAAGACTGGGAAATTTTTTTTTGGTTTGAGAAGGAAATCTCTGTCAAATTTCTAACTGGTCACTAAGCTAACAGAACAGAGACTTCACAGGGCACTCAATACAAAAAAAGATAACCTTTACAAAAGCAGTTCAGAAAAGGAATAAACAACAACAGCCCACAACAGCAGCAAGTTCTGGGAAGGGAGAAAATCTGATTTTCAGAGTTAGCACATTGAGAGTCCCTTGGACTGCAAGGAGATCCAACCAGTCCATTCTGAAGGAGATCAGCCCTGGGATTTCTTTGCAAGGAATGATGCTAAAGCTGAAACTCCAGTACTTTGGCCACCTCATGCGAAGAGTTGACTCATTGGAAAAGACTCTGATGCTGGGAGGGATTGGGGGTGGGAGGAGAAGGGGACGACAGAGGATGAGATGGCTGGATGGCATCACTGACTCGATGGACGTGAGTCTGAGTGAACTCTGGGAGTTGGTGGGGGACAGGGAGGCCTGGCGTGCTGCGATTCATGGGGTCGCAAAGAGTCGGGCATGACTGACTGAACTGAACTGAATAGTCAAGATATCTGGTTATCAACAACAAAAAAATTATTATGCATGCAAATAAATAAGGAAATATAATCCATTCACAGGAAAACAATAAATTAATAGAAACTGCCCCTAAGGAAGCCCAGACATTGGACTTACTATAGATAAAACTTTAGAGTGACTGTCTCCCTATCTGACCTGGCCCCTGGCCCCTGGCCCCTGGCCCGTTTACCTCTCCTGCCTCATCTTGTGCCAACTTCTGTTTTGCTCACTGTCATCAGTCACAGTGACCATCTATTATTCTTTAGATCATTGAGTATGCTCCTCTCAGGCCTTTAAAAATGCTGTGCGTTCCCCATGGGGTGTGCTCTCCTTCTTCGCGTGGCTCCTCTGCATATTCTGGGCTCTGTTCACATTCTACCTCCCTAGAGGCATTTCTCCTGACGCCCTTCTCTATAACAGCTGTGCCCTCCCCACCTCCCTACCTCCTATCAATTTCTGTTCCCTTTAATTGTTCACGTCATCACTCTCTGAAACTATTTTTAGTTATTTACGTTAGCTACTTGTTCCCTTATGGCAGAAGGTGAAGAGGAACTAAAGAGCCTCTTGATGAAGGTTAAAGAGGAGAGTGAACAACCTGGCTTTAAACTCAACATTCAAAAAACTAAGATCACGGCATCTGGTCCCTCACTTCATGGCAAATAGATGGGGCAACAGTGGAAACAGTGACAGACTTTATTTTCTTAGGCCCCAAAATCACTGCAGATGGTGACTGTAGCCATGAAATTAAAAAACACTTACTCCTTGGAAGAAAAGCTATGACCAACCTAGACAGCGTATTAAAAAGCAGAGACATTACTTTGCCAACAAAGGTCCGTCTAGTCAACGCTATGGTTTTTCCAATAGTGATGTATGGATGTGAGAGTTGGACCATAAAAATAAGGCTGAACACTGAAGAATCGATGCTTTTGAACTGTGGTGTTGGAGAAGACTCTTGAGAGTCCCTTGGACAGCAAAAAGACCAAACCAGTCAATCCTAAAGGAAATCAACCCTGAGTATTCTTTGGAGGGACTGATACTGAAGCTGAAGCTCCAATACTTTGTCCACCTGATGCAAAGAGCTGACTCACTGGAAAAGATAGAAGACAGGAGGAGAAGGAGATGACAAAGGACAAGATGGTTGGATGGCATCACCAATTCAATGGACATGAGTTTGAGCAAGCTCTGAGAGATGGTGAAGGACAGGGATGCCTGGCGTGCTGCAGTCCATGGGGTCACAAAGAGTCGGACACAACTGAGCGACCAAACAACAGCAGCAGCAACACTTGTGTACTTGTTTATAGGATGTTTATAGGATGTCTCCCTCCCAACGTCAAGGTCCTTGGCAGCAGGTACTTTATCTTTGCCCTTTACTGTGGTTCACCCACCTAGGAGAGGGAGCCAGAACAGGGCCAAATAAGTATTCATTAAATGAATAGGGACAAGTTACACATGTTGAAATAAAAATAAAAACAAGAAAAGCTTAAAAATTTCCCATGATGAGTCTCCTCCAGCTCAGAAATTTTTGCTCACTGGTTGTCTAATGAACCTACTAGAGAAAGTCTTTCCACTGTAATGTCCAGTGCCACAGGGGCCTGTTATTTATTTCCATCCTAGGAAAGGAGACCACAGGAGGGGAAGCAAGTGAGCAAACCTCTGCCCCCTTTTAAGCACCTGCCAGGTCAGGGATGGAGGGTGTGTCTGTGAGCTGCAGGCAAAGCTCTCTGGGTGAGGCCCTGTGACCATGAAGGCCAGGCCACTTTTGATGGTGGTGGTGGCAGAGGTATCCTTGAGAGTTCAAAGTAATCCTGTCTTTGGCAGAGGTTGAAAATAGGGCAGGTAATATAAAAATGTTGCTTAGTATTGCCTTAAGAGTAAACGCACAGAGACTGACTGCTCCCTGTCTCTTTTTATCTGAAATTTCAGACTCAATCCTCAGAGAAGAGTCCTCTCTGATTCTGGTAAGGTTCTAAAACAACCTGAGAAAAGAAGTGATCCTTAAGTATTAAGTTTATGAACAGCTGTGGGTTTACTTCATTAAGCATTAAGCTATTTTTTTTCCTGGATGAGACTGTTTCTAGGACCTATTACATACACTTACCTTTTCAATCTCAGTTCCCTGGTGGCTCAGACGGTAAAAGAGTCGGCCTGCAATGCAGGAGAGCAGGTTCAATCCCTGATGCTGACCCTGACGCTGGGAAAGAACCTGATCCTGGGAAAGATTGAAGGCAGGAGGAGATGGGGATGACAGAGGATGAGATGGTCAGATGGCATCACTGACTCAATGGGCATAAGTTTGAGCAAGCTCTGGGGGATGGTGAAGGACAGGGAAGCCTGGTGTGCTGCAGGCCATGGGGTCGCAAAGACTCGGACATGACTGAGAGACTGAACAACAACAACCTTTTCAATGGGGCTTCCCTGGTGGCTCAGATGGTGAAGGTAAAGAATCTGCCTACATGCAGAGTCCTGGGTTTGATCTCTGGGTCTCAAAGATCCTCTGGAGAAGGGAATGGCAATCCACTTCAGTATTCTTGCCTAGAGAATTCCATGGACAGAGGAGTCTGACTGGCTACAGACAGTCCTTGGGGTCGCAAAGAGTAGGACACAACTGAGTGACTAACACACACACCTTTTCAATATATAAACCCCTTAATTTTCTAAAAGATAATCAATGAATTCAGTAATGTTTTTCTGAGGTAGTGGGACATGGTGATTAAGAATATTGCTTCTGGCACTTCCCTGGTGGCTCAGTGGAAAAGAATCTGCCTGCCAATGCAGGAGAACAGGGTTCAGTCCCTGGGCTGGGAAGATCCCACATGCTGCAGAGCAACTAAGCCCGTGCGCCAGTTACTGAGCCCAAGTGCTCTAACTGCTGAAGCACCTAGAGTCTGTGCTCTGCAACAAGAGAAGCCACTGCAATGAGAAGCCTACACCCTGCAACTTGAGAGTAGCCCCCACTTGCGGCAACTAGAAAAAAAAAGCCCACACAGCCATGAAGACCCAGCACAGCCAAAAATAAATAAATAAAATTTAAAAAAAGAATATTGCTTATGGACTCTGTGGGAGAGGGAGAGGGTGGGAAGATTTGGGAGAGTGGCATTGAAACATGTAAAATATCATGTAGGAAACGAGTTGCCAGTCCAGGTTCGATGCACGATGCTGGATGCTTGGGGCTGGTGCACTGGGACGGCCCAGAGGGAAGGTATGGGGAGGGAGGAGGGAGGAGGGTTCGGGATGGAGAACACATGTATACCTGTGGCGGATTCATTTTGATATTTGGCAAAACTAATACAATTATGTAAAGTTTAAAAATAAAATAAAATTAGAAAAAAAAAAAAAAAAGAATATTGCTTCTGAAGTCAAACAGCTTGCATTCAAAGCCGGGCTTTGCCACTGGGCAAGTTAACACTGTGCCTCAGCTCCTCTATCTGTAAGTAGGGATAATACTAGTAGTAAGTTGGCTGAGAAGGTTCTTGTACGGATTAAATGAATTAAAACATATAATGTATGTAGTGCACTCCCTACTACATAGTTCTGCATGGAAAATGTTAGCTGATACTGATGACTACTATTACTATTGTTGCTATAACAATATTTTTTTCTTGGTGCCTTAAGCTCATTATAAAAGTCTCAAATTAATATATGTGTTACAACCTAATGATACTTTTTTAAAGGGAAGAGGGCTATTGGCTTTTACATAAAATGGTCCCAGACTGATTTGCAGGTGTGCTTTTATATGCTGTTTTATAGCTTTTCTATTTTCCTTTGCGAGGTCTCTGATTTTCACTTCTACTGTTGTTAGTCATTCTCCAATCTATATCAGCTTCTTTTCATTCTTTTTTTTTACAGGGGTATGCTGCTGCTGCTGCCAAGTCGCTTCAGTCGTGTCCGACTCTTTGTGACCCCATGAACTGCAGCACGCCAGGCCTCCCTGTCCATTACCAACTCCCGGAGTTCACTCAGACTCATGTCCATCAAATCAGTGATGATATCCAGCCATCTCATCCTCTGTTGTCCCCTTCTCTTCCTGCCCCCAATCCTTCCCAGCATCAGAGTCTTTTCCAATGAGTCAACTCTTCCCATGAGGTGGCCAAAGTACTGGAGTTTCAGCTTTAGCATCATTCCTTGCAAAGAAATCCCAGGGCTGATCTCCTTCAGAATGGACTGGTTGGATCTCCTTGCAGTAAGGGACTCTCAAGAGTCTTCTCCAACACCACAGTTCAAAAGCATCAATTCTTTGGTTCTCAGCCTTCTTCACAGTCCAACTCTCACATCCATACATGACCACAGGAAAAACCATAGCCTTGACTAGACAGACCTTTGTTGGCAAAGTAATGTCTCTGCTTTTGAATATGCTATCTAGGTTGGTCATAACTTTCCTTCCAAGGAGTAAGCGTCTTTTAATTTCATGGCTGCAGTCACCATCTCCAGTGATTTGGGAGCCCAAAAAATAAAGTCAGCCACTGTTTCCAATGTTTCCCCATCTATTTCCCATGAAGTGATGGGACTGGATGCCATGATCTTCGTTTTCTGAATGTTGATCTTTAAGCCAACTTTTTCACTCTCCACTTTCACTTTCATCAAGAGGCTTTTGAGTTCCTCTTCACTTTCTGCCATAAGGGTGGTGTCATCTGCATATTTGAGGTTATTGATATTTTTTCTGGCAATCTTGATTCCAGCTTGTGTTTCTTCCAGTCCAGCGTTTCTCATGATGTACTCTGCATAGAAGTTAAATAAGCAGGGTGACAATATACAGCCTTGATGAACTCCTTTTCCTATTTGGAACCAGTCTGTTGTTCCATGTCCAGTTCTAACTGTTGCTTCCTGACTTGCATACAGATTTCTCAAGAGGCAGGTCAGGTGGTCTGGTATTCCCATCTCTTTCAGAATTTTCCACAGTTTATTGTCATCCACACAGTCAAAGGCTTTGGCATAGTCAATAAAGCAGAAATAGATGTTTTTCTGGAACTCTCTTGCTTTTTCCATGATCCAGCAGATGTTGGCAATTTGATCTCTGGTTCCTCTGCCTTTTCAAAAACCCATAAACCAAGTTTGTTAGGCATGTGTGTCAAATAAAAGCTAATATATGCTAAACTAAGTTGGAAAAGCTCTTCTATGAATAGAGGAAAGGAACTTGATTCCATGGACATCTCATCTGGCCCTTCAGAGATAATTATTTTTTATTTCTCAATCCTTATATAACTATAAAATTAAGTTTCTGGGGAGACAGATGTAACAAAGGTTATACATACATGTTAAAAGTAAAAAGCCTTTAAATTGGCTTTTTAAATACTCATTAAAGTCCCATCACTTCATGGCAAATAGATGGGGAAACAGTGGAAACAGTGTCAGACTTTATTTTTCTGGGCTGCAAAATCACTGCAGATGGTGATTGCAGCCATGAAATTAAAAGATGCTTACTCTTTGGAAGGAAAGTTATGACCAACCTAGATAGCATATTCAAAAGCAGAGACATTACTTTGCCAACAAAGGTCTGTCTAGTCAAGGCTATGGTTTTTCCAGTAGTCATTATGGATGTGAGAGTTGGACTGTGAAGAAGGCTGAGTGCTGAAGAATTGATGCTTTTGAACTGTGGTGTTGGAGAAGGCTCTTTAGAGTCCCTTGGACTGCAAGGAGATCCAACCAGTCCATTCTGAAGGAGATCAGCCCTGGGATTTCTTTGGAAGGAATGATGCTAAAGCTGAAACTCCAGTACTTTGGCCACCTCATGCGAAGAGTTGACTCATTGGAAAAGACTCTGCTGCTGGGAGGGATTGGGGGCAGGAGGAGAAGGCAATGACAGAGGATGAGATGGCTGGATGGCATCACCAACTTGATGGACATGAGTTTGAGTGAACTCCGGGAGTTGGTGATGGACAGGGAGGCCTGGCGTGCTGCAATTCATGGGGTTGCAAAGAGTTGGACACAACTGAGTGACTGAACTGAACTGAAAGTCCTACTATAATGAGATCCTGGAGGAACAAAAATGAATGCTACAGTCCTGAACCTCACAAGGCCTGCAAAGTAGAGGGGGTGATAAAGCATATACAATCAATGCCAAGAAAATATAATATGAGATAGCAAAGATTTTCACATTGGGTACTATAAGAGTCTAGAAGAATGGCCCTTAACCTCACCTGGGGATCCAGGGAAAGGTTCCTGAAGAGGATCATGCCTGAGCTGAACCTGGAGGGCAGCCAGGTGAAGAAAGGCTGAGTGGGCTATTGCAATCACAGGACCAGGCGAGGTAATGAGGCAGGAAGCAGCATACTGCTTCTGTGAGAGTATGCTTGTGCAAAGAGTTACTAATTTGATATTTTGTGATTTTTAAAAAAGTAAAATAGGAAATTGTGAGAAATGAAGCTAGGAGTTAGACTGAATAGGGGCCAGAGTCAAGAGGGACCTTCTTATGCTTCCTGAGAGGTTTGGGTATTGCTTATAAAGAAATGCAGAGCCATTAAGAAACTTTAGGGAGAAAAATGACAAATTTCAGATTTTCCTTTTAGATATACAACTCAGACAGCACTGCGAAAAACAGAACAAGGCTAGAAAAGCCTAGAGGAAGGGAAATCAGTTAGGTGTCTCAGTTCTGTTCAGTTCAGTCACTCAGTCGTGTCTGACTCTTTGCAACCCCATGAACCGCAGCACACTAGGCCTCCCTGTCCATCACCAATTCATGGAGTCCACCCAAACCCATGTCCATTGAGTCGGTGATGCCATCCAACCATCTCATCCTCTGTCATCCCCTTCTCCTCCTGCCCTCAATCTTTCCCAGCATCAGGGTCTTTTCCAGTGACTCAGCTCTTCACATCAGGTGGCCAAAGGATTAGAGTTTCAGCTTCAACATCAGTCCTTCCAATGAATACCCAGGACTGATCTCCTTTAGGATGGACTGGTTGGATCTCCTTGCAGTCCAAGGGACTCTAAAGAGCCTTCTTCAACACCACAGTTCAAAAGCAGCAATTCTTCGGCGCTCAGCTTTCCTTTGTAGTCCAACTCTCAAATCCATACATGACCACTGGAAAAACCATAGCCTTGACTAGACAGACCTTTGTTGATAAAGTAATGTCTCTGCTTTTTAATATGCTGTCTAGGCAAAGAGTCAGACACAACTGAGCAACTGAACTGAACTGAACTTAACTGAGGTTGGTCAGTTACTTACTCCAAGCAGTAAGCGTCTTTTAATTTCATGGCTGCAGTCACCATCTGCAGTGATTTTGGAGCCCAAAAAAATGAAGTCTGACACTGTTTCCCCATCTATTTGCCATGAAGTGATGGGACCGGATGCCATGATTTTAGTTTTCTGAATGTTGAGCTTTAAGCCAACTTTTTCACTCTCCTCTTTCACTTTCATCAAGAGGCTCTTTAGTTCTTCTTCACTTTCTGCCATAAGGGTGGTGTCATCTGCATATCTGAGGTTATTGATATTTCTCCTGGCAATCTTGATTCCAGCTTGTGCTTCCTCTAGCCCAGCGTTTCTCACGATGTACTCTGCGTCTGCTGCTGCTAAGTCGCTTCAGTCATGTCCGACTCTGTGCGATCCCATAGACAGCAGCCCACCAGGCTCCCCCGTCCCTGGGATTCTCAAGGCAAGAACACTGGAGTGGGTTGCCATTTACTTCTCCAATGCATGAAAGTGAAAAGTGAAAGTGAAGTTGCTCAGCCGTGTCCAACTCTTAGCGACCCCATGGACTGTAGCCCACCAGGCTCCTCCATCTATGGGATTTTCCAGGGAAGAGTACTGGAGTGGGGTGCCATTGTCTTCTCCGAGTCTGTATCTACTGGTGTCTAAAGGCTGAATGAGGGCAAGGTAGTAGTTATGATGATGCCATGAGGGTCCCAGATGGGTTTTGAAGATAAAATTGGAATATCCTCATGATTTGTTGGAGGAAGAGGATCCAAGACTGAAAAGAATCATGATGACTACCAGATGTTAGGCCTTGAATGACTGGCAGGCACACTTAAGTGAGAGAGAAACAGTTCAGTATTTGGGTTTTTATTGTTATTGTTCTGTTTTTTTAAATTTAATTTTGCTTTTTTTTTTCTTTTATAAATATGAAAGTTAATTTACTTCAGCTTAAGACATGTTAAGTTTGAGTTAAATAATGTAGAAGTCAGAACTGAATTAACAGATAGAAGAGCAATTAACAAACAGAAGCAAGAGAGCAGATAAGAAGTCCTAGGAAAATGTTTGCAAAGAAGAGCTGCACGGGGAAAACCAAGACGAGCAGCAGAAGTCGGGCGGGGTGGGCCGCTGGAACTGCAGCGCTCAAGGAGGGGCAGAGGAGGGGGCCCGGGACAGAAGTGGGAGGCACAAGGAGGCAGCCTGTGCTTTCTCGGCGCTGTCTGTGAGCTTCATGTGGGCTGGTCAGTAAGGAAGCTAAGCCCGGCGTGTAAGTCGCATCTGCTGAGCACTTACTACACATCCAACTGTGCTGTTTCATACAGTGTATCTCCTTTAATCTGTTACCCATGTGCTATAGATGACGAATCAAGTCTGGCGAAATGCATAACTTACCCAAGGTCATAGGGTGAGCTGCAAGAACTGGGATCTGAACCCAGGTCTACAGGATTACAAAGGCCATGGTCTTAACTCTGCTGGAGTGAAATAACTTCTTCAGGATGCCACTTTATATTATCATAATAAGGACTGCTATATAGTGCTTTTCCAAGGAGCATATCTTTAAAACTAAGAATTTCAAAAGGAGTCATTATACATTTGACCACTTTAATCAAAATACAAATTTTTGGAGTTACATTTCTTGAAATATTTTTTATTTCATAAATACTACACTTGTCAAGAGGCTTCCCTCCTAGTTCAGTCGGTAAAGAATCTGCCTGCAATACAGGAGACCTGGGTTTGATTCCTGGGTAGGGAAGATCCTCTGGAGAAGGAAATGGCAACCCACTCCAGTATTCTTACCTGGAGAATCCCATAGACAGGATACTGGCAGGCTACAGTCTATGGGGTCTCAAGAGTCACACAGGACCTAGCGACTAAACCACCACCCCCACCACCACACTTGTCAAACCATGAGAACAACAAAGTGCAATACACGGCAATCCACTCATTGGGGCACTGCTCCAGTAAAGCCACGGGAAGGTACTGGACAGACGAGTTAGTGTCCTTCAGAGCAAAGCTACATGCCCTGCACTTAACACCTGAGTCTTCTTAGCTTGCTCACAAATACTATTACTGGTCTCAAGGGAAATCAGAAAGGCCATGCACAGCTCAGCACAAACCTACCACAAATATGGAAAACTTCATTAGAATAGTTATTTTACAGAAGGTTTATTTTAGATGATAAATTATTGTTCATTTAAAGATAGAGAATAATAAAGTCACATTCCTATTATAAAAGTTGTAATTTTCCTATTTCCCACTAGAGGAAGCAATAACATTACTCTTACCATTTGGTGGATAAAAGACAGCATATTCTTCTAGTCCTAGTTTTCCTGTAAGAGAAAAAACACAGAGTTCCAATATTGTTAAATAAAATAGAAAAAACTTTAAAAATTAACTAACTTTGTGAATATACTAATAATTAGTGGAATTTTAAAAACTACTATAGTACAATCTCCTTTCATTTCATAAGAAATTAATTTGAAAATATGCCAGCCAATCTTTTGGTATCAGCAAATCTTTTCATCAATGAAGGTTAACAATGAAAATTTAAGTACAAGGCAAGTGATGCAAATAATTTAAAAAACAAACGTTTTCAAGCTCCTTAAGCACTTAAGAGCAGCATCTATTTGTAAGCACAGAACTGTTGTATTAATTATAAGTAATTCTATTTTTGTCATTAAAGTAAGTCTAAGCTTTGTAATACCTCATTAGTTTATCATTTTTATGGAATGGGAGAAGAGTTTAAATTAAATATCTATCACTGGACAGTGGTCATATTTTCTGAGTCCTTAAACAATTAATATGACCTAAAGTGTAAAGTTGCTTAGTCATATCCAACTCTTTGTGATTCTATGGACCATAGCCCACCAGGTTCCTCTGTCCGTGGGTTCTCTAGGCAAGAATACTGGAGTGGGTTGCTATTCCCCTCTCTAGGGGATCTTCCCGACCCAGGGATCAAATCTGGGTCTCCTGTACTGCAGGCAGATTCTTTAGTCTGAGTCACAGAGTAAATATTTGATATCAACATTGTCTCAGAAAATTAAAGTATATTTACCACAACTAAATATTTAAAGGAGTTTAAAAAATTTTCTCCTCAAAACATTTAAAGGTCTGAGGTTTTTCCCACTTTCCACTGAAGTGTGAAAAAGTAGGTAATGTTTATCTCGATGGTTTTTCTAACACTGTTGAGTCTACTGAAAAGACATATGCATTTTTGCATTTGACTTTAAGGCAAGATTTTAATTAAAACAATTTTTGTATTTCTTGTTGGGAATGGTGGCAAAGAAAAAATGGAGAACTGGATGAGCAGTTTAGGTTAAAGTGGAGACAACAAGGATTGATCTTGTGAGTAAGAAGAAAATGAAACGATAGATAGATGGTAGGTTGACAGGTATCCAGAGGGATGGATGATAGAGAATACCTGCTGAGTACTCAATACTGGGCTAGGTGCCAAGAGGCAAACAGAACAGATGTAAAATATGGGCCTTGAACCACAGGGCTTATAGTCCAGACTACAACAGGGAACATTAAGATATGTTTGCTGAATTTTCTGGCACAGGCTTTACGTGTTTTAGAGGTTTAGAGGAGAGGGAACTTGATGAGAGATTAGTGGACTTGGTGAGTAAGAGATAATAGAGAATGTATAATTGGTCTCTGCCCCTGGTTGCTGGCACAGAGCTCCTGAAATCCTTGATATTTCCTAAGTTTGATAAGAGCACTAGGAGCATCTCTTATGCTAGTATTTGTCTTTGATGCTGTCCCTGATACAAGGCTTCTGAAACCCTTGTCAATTCCTAAATGAAACTAGCATTAAGAATATCTTTTGTTCTATTCGGGTGACCTGAGTGGGCTCCTGAATGGGGGCTTGTCACCAGAAAGACCAAGCCATGATTAGAAACTTGGAATTTTCAGCCTCACCCCCCATACTCTGGAAGGACTGGAAATGGTATTTAATAATCGATTATGCCTATGTGGGCTTCCCTGGTGGCTCAGACAGTAAAGAATCCACCTGCAATGTGGGAGACCTGGGTTTGATCCCTGGGTTGGGAAGATCTCCTGAAGAAGGGAATGGATACCCACTCTGGTATTCTTGCCTGGAAAATTTCATGGACAAAGGAGCCTGGCAGGCTACAGTCCATCAGGTTGCAAAGAGTCAGACATGACTAAGCGACTTTCAAAATATGTGAGGAAGACTTAAACCCCAACAGTAGGGGGTTTGAAGAACTTTCAGGTGGGCAAACAGGTCAACACTGGGACGATAACACACCCCAATTCCACAGGGACAGAAACTCCTGTGCTCGTGACCCTCCCAGAGCTAGCCCTATGTATCTCTTCATCTGGTTGTTCATCTGTATTCTTTATCATATCCTTTAACAAGCTGGTAAATACAAGCACATGTTTCCCTGAGCTCTGTGGGCCACCCTAGAAAATTAATCAAACCCAAAGAGGGGTTTGTTGGAACCTCCAACCTATAGCCAGTTGGTCAGAAGCACAGGCGACAACCTATGCTTGTGACTGGTGTCTGAACAGTGTGTGTGTGTGTGTGTGTGTGTGTGTGTGTGTAGGGGGGCAGTACTGTGGGACTGAGTCCCTAACCTGTGGGATCTGACACCATCTCTAGGTAGACAAGATTAGAGTTGAGTTAAAACGTAGGATACCCAGGTGGTGCCAAGACTTGCTTGTTATTGTGGGGCAAAACTCCCACATACGTGTAAACAAAAGCGTCAGAAGTGAAGTGTTTTGTGTGAGTCGTAAACACACTACTGGGAAATACAGTAGGAAAGAACTGGGTTTTTCCCTACATAGAAGGAAATAATCTCAGTTTTTCTGATACTGTGAGATATAGACTAGTTCTTCAAGAACCTATGATTTTGGGGGTGAAGGAAAAGGAATCCTTCTGTGTAGGGAATATATAGAGATTTAGAATGAATATGCGGTAATGTGGAATAAACAGGGAGCCAAAGTTAGGTAGGTTAAGACAGGGCCTTAAAATCCTGGCTGAATTTAGAGGTGAGTCCATTAGATACTTAAGTTCTACAATCAGTTTTTCAGCAGATGATGTTAAAGAAACAAACAAGCAAACCAACTGTTTCTATCAATTCAGTGTAGAAGCAATGTATCTGAGAGAGCCCCCAAGTTTGGGGGGAGCCTGATCCTAGCCCTGGGAATGTGGGCCTGTCTTAGGGCAGGGGTTGTGGTAATCAGGCAGACAGTCGGACTTAGGAGATACAGGCAAACAGCTTCCTTCTTTATGGGAACAGCAGAAAACCATACACAATAGGTTCACAAGCTTTCAGTGCTGGGAGTTTATTACTTAATAAAAATGAGAAATCAGGGGAAAGTCTTTTAGCTAACCACTGGCTCAGCTGTCAGGTGCCAGCAGCATACTGAAATAGCATTATCTTATAGGCAGCTAGGGATAAAGACAAGAAAGCACTAACTAGAAATCAGAATCCTAATTGCATATAAATTATATCAAACTTTCAAGTGTGGTGTAACGTTAAGAGAAGGAATAACGAAGGCAAAAAAAAAAGCAGAGAAAGCAAATTCAAATGATAAAGTCATAGTGAGAAGGGGGAATAAAAGTCAACATATATGACACAAGCTGCAACAGAGGATAGCGCGAACAGGAAAAATAAAGAAGGTAACTTTAAACGCTGTTTTGGGGATCCACTTTTCTGTGATTTGTGATAAGTTGCTTGGGAGTAAAAGGATGGTTATAATAACTTAAGAGACATCTTTTTAAATAATTTACAATAAAAAATTTTGAAAATATAATATATGTTATAAAATGAACAGTCTTGGTATGATTATGTAAGTGCTAAAGAATATTTCCTTTAATTAAGAAAAGTTTACCTCTTATGTATGATTTCGGTGGTGAAGCACTGTTGTATGCAAAATGACTCAATACAGATGTATCTCTGGAAAAACAAAGTAACACCTGGGTACAACATTGGGGAAAAAACAAACAATTAAGCACTGTTTTATAACAGGTAATTCATTGCTGTGTCTACTTACGAGGTACCGAGGTAGATAGACTTCCTCAAGTTCAGTACAGTACCTGCCAATGGGAAGAGTGCCCTCTACTGGTACACCTATGGTAGTGTTAAGATAACCAAGTGTGATGGCCCAAGTTCACCCAAAGGTTTCTCACTGTTAAGTCACCTAAACCTTGAACAACTGGAGAAAATGCTAGCTGCTACCTACCAGTTGATTCTGTATTACCCAGTTGATTAGTGTATTTTCTATCTGGAAAAAAGAACCAACTGAGAGAAATTTAGTAAGATAAAGAATGTAGAGGGGGAACCCTTGATAACTACAGTGGCACACAGCAGTTTGGAAAGTGCAGGAAACTGGGACCAGGCTCACTGCTGGGATGCGGCAGCTGGCAGTGGGCATGTCAGAGGTGGGGGGAAGGCAACTCAAAGTATCCAGAAGAGATTAGCAGCAGTAGAACAAGTGGTGGTCCAACATACGTTAGGAGCTGGCTGTCCTGACCACTCTACCTGGAGGTGAAAACAGGCAGGACAGACAGTCAAAATCAAAGATGTCCAGTAAGAGGATCTGAACTGCTGATTTCAGCTTGGAATTTTGGCACAGGGGACCAATCCCCAGGAAGAGGATTAGTAGTGAAAGATGGTAGTGAAAGATGTGGGATTCAAAAAACGTCACTGAGAAAAGAATTCGGGAATAACAGAAAAGGCAGAGAAAGCCAGTTAACAGAACACAGGCACAAAGTAGGGCTGGACCAGCAGCAGGAGCGAATGGAGAGAGGAACCATGGTTTCAAGGCACGAGGAAGGGGCCCAGCTTTAGAAACAGGACAGATACGGAGACTGGGCATCAGTCAGGCCCAAAGGCAAGACGCACACTGACCACTGCCACTAATTTATTCTTATTTTAAAAGACTACACGAGCAATACATGTTTGTGACAAAAACCAGAACGTTAGAAATACAAATAATCAAAGAAAAGAAAAAACACCTACAATCCCACCAATGTTAATATTTTAATGTATATCCTTTCAGATTGTTCTTATACATACACACATACATTTTCAAACAAAATAGGATAATGCACACTATCCTATACTCTATTTCAATATTATAAGTATTTTCTACCCACATTTTTAACATTGCAGAATATTCCACTGTGCAGATGAATAATATATAACCTTTTATTGTTGAACATTTAATTATTTCCACTTTTCCCCAGCTATAAATAATGCTGCAGTGGACTTCTTGATAGCTAAATATTTATGTACACCTTTATTTAAATTTCTAAAACTGGACTAGCTGTCTGGTCAAAGTGATGGGCATTTTAAATCTAAAACTCTTCACATACATAGCAAAACTGCCTTTCAGAAAGATTTTGCTTTTGTTTTTAACATGGACAGCAATAAGATAGTACACATTTTCTCTTACTCTCATCAAAATGGTTTATGATCATCTTATAGGTAAAAAAAAAATGGCACCGTGCTTTAGTTACTAATGAGGTTGACCACTTTTCCATTTGCATTTCTTTCATTATTTTCCAGTTCATCATCTTAGTCCATTTTAAAATTGATGTTTTTTTAATTACTGATTTGTTTAAATTTTTACATGTTAAGGACACTAACTTATGGTCAAATTATATGTTATAAATGGCTCTGCTCAATGATTTGTTAATTATGTTTGACACAGTTATTTTTAATTTTTATATGCTCAAATCTACCAATACTTTCATGCTTGGAAAGTCCCTTCCCTCATTTATAATAGTCTACTATACATATTCCCTTAAACTATGAAGTAAATGGTGTTTATCATCAAACATTTCTGGTTCTTTCCCTTTGAGAACATATGTCAGCTTATATTTTTTGTCCACTTTGGTGTTAGGTGTGCCCATGAGATTTGCTCTTTACTCAAATGAACTAGGTATGTGTCATTTGAAAGTTTCCAAATGGAAGCTCTAAGAACCAGAGTAGTTAAGCAGGGTCCCTCTTTCCCTCTGCACAGAAACCATCAGTGTCCCAGACAGTGGTTATGCCATTAACCTGGGTGCTGGAGTGAGGATGACAGAACTATGTCCCCATCCTATCTGGGGTTAATATGACCACGAGCAAGAAATAAACCTCTGTTGTTTTAAGTTGCTGAGATTTTTGGATTTACATGTTGCCACAGTATCCCAGGTGGCTCAGTGGTAAAGAATCTGCCTGCCAGTGCAGAAGACTTGGGTTTCATCCCTGGGTTGGGAAGATTCCCTGGAGAAGGAAATGGCAACTCATTCCAGTATTCTTGCCCAGGAAATCCCATGTACAGAGGAGACTGGTGAGTTACAGTCCATGGGGTCACAAAGAGCCGGTCATGACTTTGTGACTAACCAAACAACAACCAACAGTAATAATCTAGTGCCTCCTGACAAAATCAGGCAATTTTGTTTAGCAATTTGATAAAATCATTTGGTAATAAAATCATTAGCTCATCTGAAATTTATTTTGAAACTAAATTGCTGGAGTCCAAAATATAGCCCCACCACTTACTAGATGTGTGATATCAGGCAAGTTACTGGACTTCTTAGAGTCTCAGTTTCCTCTATGTCATACATATACAATATTAATATCTACTTCAAAGTCTACTGTAGGACTTAATTAATACACATAAAGTGCTTAAAGCAGTGCCTAACACATAGTGAGTATTATTACAATGTTAGCTACAGTCATTACTACTACTCCTACTACTTTAAATTTTATTCCATATTCTATAGTTTTCCCCCAGGAGTATATTTAATTTTGGGTTTGTTTTTATTTCTATGGCTTGAGACCACCATGTTTCTTCACTGTGAACTTTTGTTTATGCTCATTTCTGGAAAATTCTCAGCCATTATCTTTTTGAAAGATGCCTCTCTAGTTCTCTAGTCACTCCTACCTGACTCCTACAGATTGAAGGTTGACCAACACTTATTCAACCTGCCACAACTCTTAATCAGTTTCACCCCTCTGTGCTCTCGCGCTTGGGATATGACAAAGGAAACAGACAGATAAACAAAAAACCTCCCTTAAGGAGTGTGATTGGGGCAGGGGGAGATAAATAGCAAACCTTGTAAATAATTACATTATATAACAGATTGGTTGGTGAGTGCTACAGGAACAAAGTAAAGGAGGGATAAGGAAGGAGAACTGCCATTTTAAAGAGAACAATCAGGGTGAACTTCATTGAGAAGACAACATCTGATGGAAGACCTGAAAGAACTTGAGGACATTAACATTTAGATATCAGGGGGAAGAGCATGCCAGGCAGAAAAGCCAATAATCGCAGCGGTGCTAAGGCAGAAGTGCGCCTGATGTGCTGGAGAAAACCAAGTGTGGCTGGAGCAGATGAGTGGAAAGAGATATGTGAGAGAGGAAAAGAGGCCAAAATATGCCAGGCATCGTCAGGATCTCCGCTTTTATTGGGAGTGAAGTGCAGCTCCACCGCAAAGTTTTCAGCAGAATAGTGAAATGATCTAACTTACTTTATAAGGATTCCTCTAGTCACTATGAAGAGAACTGGGCGTGGTGGGTGCGGTGTGGGGTGGGGGTGGGGGCAGGCAAGGGCAGAAGCAGGGAAGCCCTGCAGATTATGACGATGATGGGGACTAAGACGGTGGCAGTCTGCAGTGGCCACTGGGACATGTGGCCCAGACTCTCTTTAGGAATGAAGGACTTATGTTGCCTGGCTCTTTACATTATATATGCCAAATGATTATTTCTCATATTTAAAAGAATAAATGATTTCAATATTTTATTTGGTAAACGGGTATTTAACTGAATTATAATTCTAATGGTTTTCAGTTAATTCCTATATTTGATAATAATTTTGTATCCTTTCTGGTATCTATAACTTTATTTTTCTTATTCAAGGAAAGGTACTCTTTTCCAGAGCCTCTGGAAGAAACACAGACAGCCCTGACAACACCTTGATTTTAGCCCACTAAAGCCCATTTCAAAAAATTTCCAATCTTCAGACAGAACTGTAGGAGAATATATTTGTTTTATTTTAAACCACTAAATTTATGTTAATTTGCTATAGCAGCACCAATCAGCTAATACAACTAATATAACTAATAAAATTATACAATTAATGTAACAATAACTACTAACAAACTAATACAAATAAAATATATAAGTACAAATAAAATAAATAATGCAAAAGAAAGTATACTTATAAATATCCTTCTATCATTGCCTAGAGGGAATACAGTTCCTAAAGAAACATTTGTATCAACTTTCTCTTTGAAACTGGTGGGAACATAGTAATGTTAGGAGAAGCTCTGTGCTTAAATATATACACCTAAAATCCCTATCGCCTTAGAGAAGACAAGATATCTGAAACTGCTCTTGAGAGAACATCAGTAACTGTAGCGTGACTCTGATGATAAGCCAGAGATGGGATGTTACACAGTATGTACTGACGCGCAACCCCAGCATGCAAGCAGAGAGCTGCCAACTCCTATCTTAACCTGAGCTGTTTTAACTTCTGAGATCCAATTTTGTATCTGTAATGAAGTTACAGTTCAACTGTAAATTTGCTAGAAATGTTGTGACTGTATGAAGATGACAGTTTTAATCAAATTAACTAGAAAATTCAACTTTGATTATTCCTAAATTAAGTAAAAATTGAACTTTATGTGGATGAGATTACATATGTAATGATTTACTTTATTTAGAAAAGTTGGGAGTGTAAGTATAAGCTGGATGTGTAAGTCTGAACTACAGTTTTATAGCAGAATTACACCTAACAGTTCTACATACAGCTGCAGAAGATTTACATGGACTAAAGCTTCCTTTTGTTTTTGAAAAGATATTTATAATGAATGTTTCTGAGAAGTAAGTTATTTATGTAATAAAAAGCATATAAGAAATGATGTATGTCTGTTGGAAAAATCAGTTTAACTTACAATTATTGCACAATTTTAAAATTTGTGGTGCATCTTGTATTTCTATCCAAACTAATCTGGAGAATTTTCAAATGATAAAATTTCAAGAATCACTTTTTTAAACCCTCTGCCCTGATTTAAATTTTCATAAACCAAAGAGCAATTAGGCTTACAAAGCTTTGAAATGGAACAGACCTAGCCTGGGTCCTGGTAGCTATCAGGTATAGTTTGAGCTCTGAGCCTCTGCTTCTTCATCTATGAAACAGAAATAAAGCTACCTGTTGTAAGAACTGTACTGTAAGTACATAAAGCATCTAGAGCAGTTCTTGGCACCTAATAAGCACTCTCTAAGTAAATGATCAAGATAGCGCTGATAATTTCACTTCCAATCAGAGAATACTGGGAGAAAAATTAACAAAGACTTCTGGTTTAGTTTCATGCTTGGCTAAGGACTCTCATCACATTCTTACAGAGGAAAATATACTTTAAAAATCCTTCTCTGACCTGTCCCCTTGATTTCCAACCTTATACATTCTTCCTGTGTTTCTGATCTTAACTTCCATGCATGTTAAGTCACTTTAGTTGTGTCCAGCTCTTTGCGACCCTGTGGACCATAGCCCATCAGGCTCCTCTGTCCATGGGATTCTCCAGGCAAGAATACTAGAGTGGACTGCCATGCCCTCCTCCAGGGGATCTTCCTGACCCAGGGATCAAACCCCCATCTCTTGAGTCTCCTGCATTGGCAGGAGAGTTCTTTACCACTAGTGCCATCTTGGAAACCCAATACTTTTAACTATCCAAAGCCTGCAAACTCAGTCATTCTTGATTCTTCCTTCTCAGTCAACCTGCATAGTTAGCCAGTCACCAAAATCCTCCTTTTTCTGCCTTTGAGAGTTTCTTCCTTCTCTCCTCTCTCCTGCCCTTCCTTCTTTCCTTTCCCTTCTCTTCATCCCTCCCTCCCTTACTTCCTTCCCTCCTACAAGTATTTACTTGAACATCTACTATGTGGCAGGCATGGTTCTAAAGACTGAGAATACAGCCATGGATGAAAAAAGATCCCAAATCCCTGTCCTTACAGTGTTTCTGCTTTTGTGAAGGGAGACAGAGGGGAAAAAAGTAAAATATATTGTATGTTATTTGGTGGTACATGCTACAGAGGAAAATAAGCAGACAAGAGGGATAATGCATGCTCACATGTATATGTTAGTAAAAGTTTGGTGTGTATTTTAATTAGGAACTGAAAAGTGGTCAGGAAATGGGTCTAGGGTAATAATAAGAGTTTGGGTAGAACAACAGCTCCCTGGGACTAGGTACACAAGCCTGGAGTTGAAGGGAGAGGTCCAGAAAGACCAAAAAGACAAGACAAACATAAATTTGGGAGGTGTCAGTGTACAGATGGTATTTAAAATCATGAGAATAAATGAGATCACCAATGGCAAGAACAGGAGGAAAAAAGAGGTTCAATGGCTTATCCTGGGGTACTCCAGGGTAAGACAGGAAAATAAAGAGAAACCAGCAAAGGTGAATGAGCGTGCCAGCTAGTAACCTGAAAGCATGATATCCTAGAAGCCAAGTGAAGAGAGAGAATCCAAGAGAGGGTGACTGAGTGACCAAACAGATAAAGTAAGGTGAGAACTGGGAAATGATCACTGGATTCAGCAACATGAAATAAGTTTAGTGGGATAGGTTGGCAGAGAAAAAGACTTATTCAGGAAGGTTCAAGAGCGAACAGGAGGATAAGACTTAGAAACAATATCTACAGATTAAAAAAAAAAAAACTTTCACCAACTCAGGGAATAGGGGAATGGCGCAGTAGCTGGATGTGATGAAGAATCGGGGAAGATTTTTGTTTTGCTTTATTTTGCTTTTTTTTTAGATGAGAGAAATAATAGCACATTTGTATAGTGAGAGGAGTGATCCAATAGAGACAGGAAAACTGACGATGGAAAAACTAACAATTTCATTGCTTTTGAGTACCAAGGGGAAATGAGTTTCAGTGTCCAAATGCAGAGATTGGTTTTGTTATAAATAAAAGCATGGATAATTTATCCATAATAAGAGAAAGGGAGCTGAGTATATTGATGCAGATGCAGGTATGAGGAATACAGGTGGTGGTGGGAGTATGTGTGTGTGTGTCTTTGGGGGGCTTGTTCTCAGAGCTTTTATTTTTTTCAGAAACAGGATTCAGAGTCATTAGCTGAGACAGAAGAGGTGGAGATTTGAAGAGAGGGGAGGTATGAGAAGTCTTCTAGGAGAATGGATGAAAACTGGATTAGGGAAATGAAGTAGAAATGCCAAGGAAAAGTAAGGACTTTCTTGAGGTTCTTGGTCATGAATTTAAATAAAAGCAGTTATCATGGTTGCATGTTTTTCTCTAGCCACTTTCAAACGCACACTGTAGCCACAGAATCGGTGGATAGCTGTACTTAACCAGGATTAAGGTTTTGCCAGGTAATTACTACTAGAAAGCAGGAGAAGGGCAAGGGAGTTGAACATGCATTCAAGATGAAGTGATTATAATGATAAGTCATGGTACTGACATGTCTCACATTTGTTCTCTCTGTTCACACAGGCCTCGTTCTACCTCAAGTGCTCGTTAAGGCTAGCCTGAACTGCCAGAGCTGTTCACCACCATGCGAAGCTAATCTCTCCTCATTAATCACCATGTGCATATGGCTCATGCTTATTTTTGCTTTTCCCATTCTCTTAATTCTTTGTCTTTTAAGAACCAGACATTTCCTCAGAGGAAAAAAAATACCAAATGATTTCATTTATAATGTGGAATCTTAAAAAAAAAACAAACCCACACATGGACAAACAAAACAGCAATAGATTCATAGATACACAGCCAGAGGGGAGAGGGGTGGGGGGCTGAACAAAATAGGTGAAGAGGATTAAGAGGAATAAGATTCCAGTTATAAAAGAAATAAGTCATGAGGATGTAATGTATAGCATAGGAATACAGTCAACAATAACTGGAATAACTTTGTATAGTGACAGTTACTAGACTTATTATGGTGATCAATTTGTAATGTATATAAATGTCAAGTCACTATGTTGTATATCTAATAATAAAATGTCAACCACACTTCTATAAAAAGTTAAAAAAATTTTAAGATAAAGGAAAAAGAACCAGACATTTCTTATAACATTTCTATTCTAAAGCCACCACTAAGCTGAACTACTCCCAGAATTTATTTCCCCTTTAATTGTATTTGCATGGAACATTGCATAAACCTCTATCAGAACATTTATCAAATTATAACTGTGTATTTGCCTTTCCCTCATTTTTCACTAAAATGTGAGCTTAATAAACATTTTCTTATGCAGTGCCTGTATCAGAACAGACACTCAATAATTTGACATGAATAAATGAATAAAGGGTATCTGATTGCACCTAGGCCTTTCTTAAACTCCATTCAATGGCATTAAAATATTTGTAACTATGGCATATTCTAGCTTCCCTGGTGGCTCAGTGGTAAAGAATCCACCTGCCAATGCAGGAGATGCGGGTTTTATTCTTGGATCAGGAAGACCCCCTGGAGAAGGAGAAGGAGATGGCAACCTACTCCAGCATTCTTGCCTGGGAAATCCCACAGACAGAGGATCCTGGTGGCCTACAGTCCATGGGGTTGCAAAAGAGTTAGATGACAGTGACTAAACAGCAACAACAACAAAATGGCATATTCTAATATGTCAGTATTTCTACTAAGCATATGCTAGATAAGCCAAGCATATGATAAAGAATTTGTCAGAAAACAGAAAGAGTAATTCCTATGTCTTCTCTTTACTATTTAAAAGTTCTCCCCTATGAGTACTTTATATACTTTGGACAATAAGTTAACTTTTATAGGTTGTCATGATATCACTAAGTACTCAAATCTGAAGCTAAATTGTCAAACGACCCAATTTACTTACATGGAGTAAAGGGTTGTCTTCTGTTTGAACATATTTTAAAACTCTGACATAATTTAAAATTTTCAGCACAACTAAGTATTTTTAAGAATTTCATGCAAAATAAATGCTAAACTTTGGAATACTAAAAAATTGACTTATTACTCAAAAGGCTATTTCTATAATGTTCAATGTTGTTGCTGAAAAAAATTCAGGTAACTAACATGAGTCACTCAGAAGACAGAAGAATACCTGTGTATCCGTGTAACACAGGCCCAGATCTTCCTTCAGGAGGAACTACTGGAGACTTTCTCATCTATATATGGACACAGCAATGCCACATGCTGTCAAATTTTTTAGTCTAGTCACAAAATCCAATACATGGGTTATGACACAGAGCGTGCTAGAAAATTAAGTTCATTCCATTAACATCAACAATTTTCCCATTGAGTAGTTATGTTGCTAGGCAGCTCTGCCAAATGAAAGCCCATAATTAGCAATAAGAAAAGGCTTTCTTCTTTCTTATGTCGTACATACACACACATTTGAGGGCATGTGCATACATGTATAGGGATAGAAATTTTTTTCCAGAAAAAAATCACAACTCAATTCCTGATAATACTGTTTTCAATGCAAAAAATTACATATACTTTTATTACTTAAAATGAACTTCTCTATGACAAGTCAAACTAATTATAAAATTAATTATGATCAAGTATGATCACGAAAAGTATTTTCTTGTTAACTATCCATATGAGGAAAATTTTGTTCTGCAAAATTCCCAAAGACAGAACTTAGGTGTTACAATTATCCATTTATTTATGTTGTAAGGACAAAGATCCACATCGCTGCTGCTGCTAAGTTGCTTCAGTCGTGTCCAACTCTGTGCGACCCCATAGACAGAAGCCCACCAGGCTTCCCTGTCCCTGGGATTCTCTAGGCAAGAACACTGGAATGGGCCGCCATTTCCTTCTCCAATGCATGAAAGGGAAAAGTGAAAGTGAAGTCACTCTGTCGTGTCCGACTCTTAGCGACCCCATGGACTGCAGCCTACCAGGCTCCGCCATCCATGGGATTTTCCAGGCAAGAGTACTGGAGTGGGGTGCCATATAAGATCTATGACTGAAAATACTATAGGAAATCTAAAAATAATATAATTTGGACTAAAATATTGATAAAAATGGAAAATAAAGGTTAAAGTATACTCCTACAGTACTCACTATCTATGATATTGATTAATACCTAATGCTTTACACACATACTTTAAAACAATTTTGAAACATTTTTGCCTCTTTAACTAGAATGTAAGCCCATCAAAGGTGGTATCATTATATAAAAGGGTCAATAAATACTTACTGATGACCATTCTGCTTTTTCTCAGAGAATGCATCCATTGTTTATAAATAATTATGTTTTTCAGACTCTGTCACTTATAAGTTTCCCAAGTTTATGTGGTACACAAAGATGAATATGTCTTCAAGGGTAATTCTGGCACTATGTGGAGAAACTGTAACGACTGTAATTTAAAATGTTATCCTTATAGACCCTGTTCATCAAATGAGGTAGGTTTTTTGTCTGGCAAGTCCTTTTCACCACCACCAAAAAGACTTTGTAGCTGTGAATTTAAATTGACAATCCTCTTCTCTCCAGCCACCAAAGGGGCAGAAATTGTGACATTTCCACTTGCTCTACCCACACACTGAAGTAGAAGAGTGAACACACTACAAACTATATGATTATTGGCCTTTGGCTGATATTATAATTTATGTACTCATGTTCAGTGTCATAATAGTTTCATGTTCAGGATCTAAATAGCTATCAGAGGGAGGACCAAAAATTTTCATTTGTTTCATATTTTTAGTATTGTGCAACATTAACTAATTTGTTTCATTTAGAAGTTAGTTGATAAAAAGATCCTTCACATCTAGAACTAAACTCTTAACTAAAGAAAATCTACAGCCCTCTACAATGACAATAAATGTGTAATCACACAGAACACAAGGCCATGACCCTATGTATATGTCCTGCTGAGAAGCCCAGTAGGTCGGGAAAGGTATTTGTGAATAAGTGATATTCTAGTTGAAAGCTGAAGGAAAAATAGGAATTTAGTAGAGGAAGAGGGGAGGACAACAGTCTTTTACATCAAAGGAACTGCAGGTCTGATGACCCTGAGGTAGAAAAAAGCATAACGAACATGAGGAGTAAAAGACCAGAGTGGCTGGAATGCATAGTGCCACAGTGTTAGTGCAGAGGTGAACCGTGAGGCTAGAGATGTGAACCAGCACACCCAGGGTCATCAGGCCTTGTGAAGGATTTTCGTGTTTGGGATTTAATCTCACAAGTAACATGAACTGATTGGTGTTTTTACAAGACCACTTTGACCAGTCAGGCAAGAAAAAGAAAAAAAAAGGCATCCAGTTAGGGATGGGTATCCGTGGTGGCTCAGTTGGTAAAGAATCTGCTTGCAATGTGGAGACCTGGGTTCAATACCTGGGTTGGGAAGATCCCCTGGAGAAGGGAACAGCTACCCACTCCAGTATTTTGGCCTGGAGAATTCCAAGGACTGTATAGTGCATGGGCTTGCAAAGAGTTGCACATGACTGAGCAACTTTCACTTTCAAGTAGGAAAGAAAGAAATAATCTCTACTTACAGATGATATGATCTTATATATAGAAAATCCTAAAGGCTCCATCCAAAATCTGCTAGAATTAATCAATGAATTCAATAAAACTGCAGGATACAAAATCAATATACAGAAAACAGTTGTGTTTCTATACACTAAGAACAAAAAAGCTGAAAAAGAAATAATTTCATTCACTATAACATAAAAAAGACCAATAAAATACGAAGAAATTTAACCAAGGAGATGAAAGATCTGTACACTTAAAACTACAAGACTTTGATGAAAGAAGCAGAAGAAGACACAAATGGAACAATATCCTATGTTCATTGATAAGAAGTTGCACTGTTAAAATGCCATACTACCCAAAGCCATCTACAGATTCAATGCAATTCCTATTAAAATTGCAATGGGCATTTTTCACAGAAATAGAAAAACGATCCTAAAATTTGTATAGAGCCACAAAAGAAACTGAGTAGACAAAGCAATCTCAAGAAAGAATAACAAAGCATCATACTTCCTGATTTCAAGCTATGCTACAAAGTTATAGTGATCAAAGGAGTAAAGCACTGGCATAAAAGTAGACATAGGAACCAATGGAACAGAATTGAGAGCCCAGAAATAAACCACACATACACAGTTAACTAATATTTAACAAGGAGCCAAGAATACTCAGTGGAGAAAAGATAGTATCTTCAATAAATAGGGTTGGGAAAACCGGATAACCACATGCAGAAGAACGAAATTAGACTTGTACCTTATACCACTCACAAAAATGAACTTGAAATGGACTTAATACTTTAAACATAAGACCTAAATTCCTAGACGAAATCATAGAAAAAAAGCTCCTTGACTTAGGTCTTCATGGTAATTTCCTTTTATGATAGTAAAACACAAGCTAAAAAGCAAAAATAAATAAGTGAAACTATATCAAACTAAAAACCATTATAAAGCAAAAGAAACTAAAAACAGAATGAAAAGGCAACCTACAGGAAGGGAGAAAATATTTGCAAATTTTATGTCTGATATGAGGCTAATATCCAAAATTTATTAAGAATTCTACAATTCAATAGCAAAAAACAAACAACCCAATTAAAAAGTGGGCAAACGAAATTAACAGAAGTTTTCCAAACAAGACATACAAATGGCCAACAGGTACATGAAAAGGTATGCAACATTACTAATCACCACAGAAATGCAAATCAAACCCAGAATGTTATCACCTCATACCTGTTAAAATGGCTACCATAAAAAAAAAAAAAAAAGACAAGTGTTGGTGAGGGTACAGAGAAAAATGAACCCTAGTGTACTGCTGGTAGGAATGCAAGTTGGTACAGCCACTACAGAAAACAAGTCATAGAGGTTACTCAAACCTGCTCTTGACAGAGGGTTACCCTCTGAGTGGAGGCAGGAAGCCCCCGACTTCTGAAATTTTGCATCTACAACACAGAGCTGAGGAGAATGAGAAATACCGGTTTCCTGAACCTTTTATGGGCTTCCCTGGTGGCTCAGATGATAAAGAATCCACCCTCAATGCAGCAGACCTGGGTTCGATCTCTGGGTTGGGAAGCTCCCCTGAAGGAGGGCATGGCAACCCACTCCAGTATTCTTGCCTAGAGAATCCCTATGGACAGAGAAGCCAGAATAGTCCATGGGGTTGCAGAGAATCAGACACGGCTGAGCGACTAAGCACAGCACAGAGCCTTCTATAGAGATACTGCAGTCTTTGACTAGAAATTATTCGAAAAAGGAACCCCATCTTCCTAGCCACACTCAGTTGAATTGAAGCTTCTATCATGATGATCTGGGGCTATGAGGAAGGAGAGACTGTATCATGGCTCAAGTGCTACAGACTGATTTGAGACTTAATCACTTCTCCTGAATAAATGTTTTTATTTGCTGACTTGACATCTAATCTTAAGACAGTTTCCAGATACTTTAAATGTTTGGGTTTTTTTTTTTTTTGCTTTTTAAATAATTTTCACTGGTTTTGATTTTTCTAATAGGGATGGTTCTGTGGACCTCTTTATGCTACAATACCAAAAGCAGTCATTTCTACTCAGTATTTCAGTTTAGAAACAAAAATTACTATATAAATGAAGCTTTAACTTTATTGTACACTCAAAATTTGACTGAGTACCAAAAAATAGGTATCAGGCTACATATTTGCTACATACATAAATAAATTTAAGGTTTTTATACTGTTTTAATTAATAACAATATGTTAAAGAATGGGATTTTAAGTCTTAACTTTTTTTTAATTTTAAAAATTAATGGCATATTTGAAATCATGGAAATTCCCTTAAAATTCTTTCCAAGGTTATCTCAAATTTTAATTTTATAAATAAATTTTATAAAATCTTTTGGACTTTAGTTCTTGGAATATACGATTAGGTCGCACAGAGTCAGACATGACTGAAGCGACTTAGCAATAGCAGCAGCAGCAAACCTTCTAGAGAGATTCTTATTTAACTCTTTTCTTAAACAGATACACAACTACAACCACTATTACCATCAGAGACCTGCTAATTCGACATCTGGGACTGATTTACATTTAGTCAAGCAGAAACTGCCATGTGGAATCTAGATTTTTTTTTTCCATGATACATATTGCTGCTGCTGCTGCTGCTGCTAAGTCGCTTCAGTTGTGTCCGACTCTGTGCGACCCCATAGACAGCCTCCTACCAGGCTCCTCTGTCCCTGGGATTCTCTAGGCAATAACACTGGAGTGGGTTGCCATTTCCTTCTCCAACGCATGAAAGTAAAACTGAAAGTGAAGTCGCTCAGTCGTGTCCGACTCTTAGCGACCTCATGGACTGCAGCCTACCAGGCTCCTCCATCCATGGGATTTTCCAGGCAAGAGTACTAGAGTGGGGTGCCACTGCATATTATCTATCTTTTATCTATCTATGTGTGTATGATCTTTAAAAAAAAGAATATCATTTAAGCAATTCTACATAAATCACATATTTCCTAATTGTGATGTTTCTATTTTGTTTCTCTTTTATCAGATATAAGAAAGACCTAGGTAAACCCAAACATCCACAGTATCACCATATGATGTGATCAAAGAGTAATCACAACTCTTCAAGCTGATTTCAAAGCACTTAATTATTTACTCAAGACCTTTAATAGAAAAGTATCATGTAAAAATGCTTTCTCTAAACATCTTGGGACAGCTGAAATATGAAGTAGACACTCAATTTATGAATCTGATCTATACCTCTCCTGGGTGGAACAGAGATGAAGTTCTTATCCTCCCACCTAGTCTCTTTTAAGAACAAAAGTTAACCTGATCCCAAATTTGGAACTAATACAATTATGTAAAGTTTAAAAAAAAAAAAATAAAGTAGCCTGAGTTAGAGAATTTAAAACAAGAACATTATATATTTTAATTTTTCAACTTACCTGATATAAATAATCTTCAAATACAAAATAATAATCATCATTGCTTGCTGTCAATTTCACATCCTATAATTAAAAGTAGAAGGCACTGAAAAGAACTTAAATGAGTACGTTTATAGTACTAAGACACAAATATAACATACAGAAATAATACTGAAATGATTTTATTACTTCACATATGATTATAAACTTCTCAATTAGATTTTATCACTGGGTTTATCAGAAATAAATTTATAAAGTTACTTGACTGATATTTGTGACACATTACTTGACTTCAAATTGTTTACACTTATTTGGGTTCCATGAGTAATTTCTTATTATTTATTTCAATTTTATCTCCTTTGAATCTAATATTTAGATATCTTAAAATTAGAAAAGCATTTGCAATCACAACGTCCAAAAGCAGCCGTACAAATCTGGCCTCAAATTACTGTTCAATCTGGTCCTCCACTGTTCAGGCCCACATTCATGCCATTCCATCAAAATACCAAAAATCTTTGATGTTTTTGTAATTATTCATTTGCAAGTCATCACTTGTTAGCAAAAGAGACAAAGTTTATCTTCAATCTCACCAGCAAGAAAACATACATGGTAGAAATACTGGAGAATGAGAAATACTGGTTATACGCCCCAAAGAAATATTACTTAAAGACACAGATTAAGAGAAAAGAAAGGAGTCAGTCTAAGTCACAACATGGGCATAAGTAGAGATCACGCGATCTCAAGGAGGATGATGTTGCCTCTAAGGGGGCATCATTCCTGGGGAATCAAAATTTTAGAGAAAATTTTTTCTTTTATGAAGAAAAGGTTGAGAAACACTGATATGAACTGTCAGATCACAGTAAGCAGTAGAAAATTGTAGATGGTGTGGATTCAAGACAAGTTTGTGAGAAAAAAATACAATCCAGAGAGAATCATTAGATATTTTAGCTTAGGGAGGGTTTGATGATGTTCTGTGCTTAAGCATTGCCTTGTTTCCTTCATTTCTTTAACCGCTAAAATAATTCTATTTTCTATTAAATTAAAAATGAATCTTTGCCAAAGGGAGTTGTAATGAAACTTCAAATGATTATTTTTTTAATGCTTATTCCCTTAAGGGCTGACTTTAATAATATTTGGAGTTGCTCCAGTACGATCAGCAGAGTTTAACTAACATAAGTAAACACTCATGCTGTGGACCGTCAGGACTGATTCTACCAAAACTTACATTCAGCTGTTCAGACACAAGCTGTTTACCTCTTTCTCATGACAGATTTGCTTTACTGATTCTAACTGAAATTCATGTTGGCAGCAAAGGGAACCCTCGTGCTAGCACTCTTGGATTTTTTGAACTTCTCTTGTGAGTATTCTCTCATTTGAACAGAGAGATTAAAGTCTTAAAGCCCAAAAGATCTCTTAGGCTGTTGCTAAAATGATCCCCTGCATACAGTCATTTGACCTCAAAGTCAATAGCAGTACCTGTGATCCAAATCTATGTAAAAACTTCTAGAGTTTTTCAAAAGAGTCAAGACTTTTCATCAAAAGACTGCATCCCCTTAATTCCCCTCATCCTCCTCCCTGTAGAGCACAGTGGTTAAAGGTACGGGTTATGAAATCAGATTACCTAGATTCAAATCTTGGCTTTACTACTTAATATATGAATTTAAATGGATTTCTTTACTCTTTGTTTACCTTAGTTCCCTCATCTGTAAGACAGTAAAGTAATAGTATTAATACTTCCTACTTTGCTATAATACATGTATCAATATGTGGCTGGTGAGTAAGGAAATGATGTCAGTACAACATGAGAATTGTGTTGGTTCAAATGCAATTTTCCTTTAAAAAGAGAAGTCAGAACAGCAGAAGTAGAATTATATCCTTCAGCAGGAAAGGGCAAAGCCTTCTGCAGGCACGAGCCCTTTGCCTGTTTCCAAGAGAATGGAAATTTCAAGAGAATGGAAAATGAATGATTGCATGGGGTCCCTGTCTCCAGAGAGGCACACCCCCAGCCTTGCATATCTCTTAACTGCTGTACTGCCTCTTGTGCCCTCCTGAACAGCAGCCCCAGTGGCTCTGTGCAACTGAATTATTTTAGCACTTACCCTTTGTTATTTTGGTACATTTTTAATAATTCCTGCAGGAGCAGCCTGCTTGGGCTGTCCAGTTCATCTCCCAATGATTGTTTCTGTTAGCACTTTGGCTATAAAGTTGCAAAAGCTACCCCAACCCTATTTTTCCTATAAGCTCTATTATTTTTAATGCATGATCTTGTAGAATGCAACTTTTTTTTTTTAGGAAAAAAAAAAGAATTATCATTTATAGCCCAAATACTCCCCTGCGGTAGCTGTCAGGATCAGTTAATCTATGTAAAGAGTCTGGAGCATTGTATGACACACAGAAAGCAATCATTAAACGCTAGCAGTCACTGTTATTATTAACTTCTGTTATGTTCTACCCAGACAAATCTTTGGGTCTTCTTTCCCCTGTTTCTGAGGTCTGGAATAATATGCCCTTTCTCCTCTATCTTACAAGTTCTAAATCTAAAATCCAAGTCTTTTAAACAACCCAATTATGAATCCGGAATCAGTCAAACCCTATACCATGCTTTTAGCATCTACATCTCAACTCTCAATAACAGATGCCTGGAAATAAAACTTGAGATGTGTTTAACTCTATGTCTAGAAATCAAAAGAAATGAAAAATAAGCTGTGACTTCAATATAATAAAATAAACAAGCAGGCCCTAAAGAATTGTGAGATAAATAAGATGAAGAAATCCATAATCTGATTTTTTTTCTTTTAGTAGATTTTCTGTATAGTTTGAGTGGAAAATTGTAATTTATAAGGACAAGAAATATCATTCACTTAATCAATATATGGGAGGGTCAAGAAAGGATTGTGAAGACAGTTGCAAAGTGAAAGATAACACTGAATAGAAACCTCAGATTTTGAAGGTCAACCTTATCGTTCTAAGTATAATGATCACTTAAAATTATTTTTCAAGGTTAATATGTATCATAGATAGTGCAGTACCTACATGAAGACTCTTGATAATTGCTTAATGTTAACGAAATGGAAAAACTTACAGCTTCACTTACTTTATAAATTAGACTGTCCACCAAAAGGTCATGTTGTATCACATTTGTCTTAAGCTGCTCATAATATAAAATATCCTAGATTTAAAAGAAAAACAAAAACATTAAAAGTCAATCACTTATAAAGTCAGCCTCAAACTTTAATAAATAATGATCATTAATAGTATTATATACACTAAGAGAATAAGGGCTTTATTTTATTACTAGAGTCTCTAGGCCTGGATAATAGCTGATGATCAATAAACAGACTTAATCCCATTCCTTAAGATAAAATCTGGTACCTGGTAGGTATTTAATCAATGTTCGCTACATTGATTTAACTGTAATTTAACTTTAATAGCAAATGTAGTATTTATTAATTATTAGGAACTGTTTTACCCAATATGCATGTTACTCTATTTAATCTCATATCAACAAAATAAACCTGTTCAATGATTATTATTTCCATTTACATTTGAGAAACTGAGGCCCAGAGAAAGAAGTAACTTTCTGTTCAAGGCCACAAAGGTATTAAGATTTGATTCCAGGAAACCCCCAGAACCTATATAAAAACCCAGAGTGACTACTCTATACTGCCTTTCTAATATCTAAATTATTATAAAATAAAAAAATTTAAGCATACTAAATCATCCCTGGTAGTAAAAGCTATCATATAGCATATGAAAAAAAAAAATCAGGATTTTTTTTTGAAAAAAATGTCTTTAATTTTTCATTTTTAGTTCAAAATAAAATGGTTGTAACTATACAGAATGCTATATAGCTAACTTGTACATGATTTAAACATAGGTTGGAAAAGTATGTAAGTTTTTAAGAGATAATGTCAAACATTCTCATATCATCTGGCTAATGGACAATGATAAGGGTTCAGGACTTTTAATGACATTGGTCAATAGAATCAGTAGTGCACTTTAAATCTGAGTCAAGGCTTTTAAAAATTAAATAAAAATCAGCTATAGCACCAGGAACTCTGCTCAATATTCTGTAATAATCTAAGTGGGAACAGAATTTGAAAAAGAATAGATACATGTATATGATGCATAACTGAATTACTTTATTGTATATCTGAAACTAACACAACATTGTTAATCAACAATACTCCAATATAAAATAAAATTCTTTTAATTGTAAAGAAATTAGTAAAATTTTAGCAAAAAAAATCAGTTAAAAAAATATTAGAATATCAAATTAACTCTAAACAGTCATAAGATTAGGCTGAAAGTTAAGTGAAAGTGAAAGCTGCTCAGTTGTGTCTGACTCTTTGGGACCCCATGGACTATACAGTCCATGGAACTCTCCAGGCCAGAATACTGGAGTGGGTAGCCTTTACCTTCTCCAGGGGATTTTCCCAACCCAGGGATTGAACCCAGGTCTCCCGCATTGCAGGCAGGTTCTTTACCAGCTAAGCCACAAGGGAAGCCATTTAATAAAGAATAAGAAATAAGAAAAGAGAGGAAGGACAGGAAAGAGAGAAAAGGGGGTAAGGAAAAAGAAGAAAAGACAGAAGAAGAGAAAGTGGGAGGAAGGAGGTAAGATGTAATCCAGTTAAGGGACAGGCTAATAGTTGGTCAGGTGTTCATAATAAAGATTGAGAAAGGTCAAGATTAAGTGGGTAGTAGCTGTGTTAAAGAGAGATGGAAATATCATCTGACTACTACAAGCTGATCCCTGCATTTCTCCGAATCCCTCCATCCATCTCGCGGGGACTCTAGCCCTGGTTTCCACCTCTACCAAATACTGCTTGGCTCCCTCAGTACTGTGTGATTCTTTCTGAAGACAGTCCCTCAAACAAGTAAGAGCTAGGGGACAGGATCACCTGGGACAGAGAAGAATATCTGATGCATGCAGCAGCCATGGCAGGGTGGTGTTCAAACCTATGTTTCCTGAAATACAATTTCTTTGTTTTATTTATTTTTTAATTTTATTTTATTTTTAAACTTTACAATATTGTATTAGTTTTGCCAAATATCAAAATGAATCCACCACAGGTATACCTGTGTTCCCCATCCTGAACCCTCCTACCTCCTCCCTCCCCATACCCTCCCTCTGGGTCATCCCAGTGCACCAGCCCCAAGCATCCAGTATCGTGCATCGAACCTGGACTGGCGACTCGTTTCATACATATTATACATGTTTCAATGCCATTCTCCCAAATCTCCCCACCCTCTCCCTCTCCCACAGAGTCCATAAGACTGATCTATACATCAGTGTCTCTTTTGCTGTCTCATACCCAGGGTTATTGTTACCATCTTTCTAAATTCCATATATATGCGTTAGTATACTATATTGGTGTTTTTCTTTCTGGCTTACTTCACTCTGTATAATAGGTTCCAGTTTCATCCATCTCATTAGAACTGATTCAAATGTATTCTTTTTAATGGCTGAGTAATACTCCATTGTGTATATGTACCACAGCTTTCTTTATCCATTCATCTGCTGATGGGCATCTAGGTTGCTTCCATGTCCTGGCTATTATAAACAGTGCTGCGATGAACATTGGGGTACACGAGTCTCTTTCCCTTCTGGTTTCCTCAGTGTGTATGCCCAGCAGTGGTATTGATGGGTCATAAGGCAGTTCTATTTCCAGTTTTTTAAGGAATCTCCACATTGTTCTCCATAGTGGCTGTACTAGTTTGCATTCCCACCAACAGTGTAAGAGAGTTCCCTTTTCTCCACACCCTCTCTAGCATTTATTGCTTGTAGACTTATGGATGGCAGCCATTCTGACTGGTGTGAAATGGTACCTCATAGTGGTTTTGATTTGCATTTCTCTGATAATGAGTCATGTTAAGCATCTTTTCATGTGTTTGTTAGCCATCTGTATGTCTTCTTTGGAGAAATGTCTATTTAGTTCTTTGGCCCATTTTTTGATTGGGTCATTTATTTTTCTGGAGTTGAGCTGTAGGAGTTGCTTGTATATTTTTGAGATTAGCTGTTTGTCAGTTGCTTCATTTGCTATTATTTTCTCCCATTCTGAAGGCTGCCTTTTCACCTTTCTAATAGTTTCCTTTGTTGTGCAGAAGCTTTTAAATTTAATTAGGTCCCATTTGTTTATTTTTGCTTTTATTTCCAATATTCTGGGAGGTGGGTCATAGAGGATCCTGCTGTGATGTATGGCAGAGAGTGTTTTGCCTATGTTCTCCTCTAGGAGTTTTATAGTTTCTGGTCTTACGTTGAGATCTTTAATCCATTTTGAGTTTATTTTTGTGTATGGTGTTAGAAAGTGTTCTAGTTTCATTCTTTTACAAGTGGTTGACCAGTTTTCCCAGCACCACTTGTTAAAGAGATTGTCTTTAATCCATTGTACATTCTTGCCTCCTTTGTCAAAGAGAAGGTGTCCATATGTGTGTGGATTTATCTCTGGGCTTTCTATTTTGTTCCATTGATCAATATTTCTGTCTTTGTGCCAGTACCATACTGTCTTGATAACTGTGGCTTTGTAATAGAGCCTGAAGTCAGGTAGGTTGATTCCTCCAGTTCCATTCTTCTTTCTCAAGATCGCTTTGGCTATTCGAGGTTTTTTGTATTTCCATACAAACTGTGAAATTATTTGTTCTAGCTCTGTGAAGAATACCGTTGGTAGCTTGATAGGGATTACATTGAATCTATAAATTGCTTTGGGTAGTATACTCATTTTCACTATATTGATTCTTCCAATCCATGAACATGGTATATTTCTCCATCTATTAGTGTCCTCTTTGATTTCTTTCACCAGTGTTTTATAGTTTTCTATATATAGGTCTTTAGTTTCTTTAGGTAGATATATTCCTAAGTATTTTATTCTTTCCGTTGCAATGGTGAATGGAATTGTTTCCTTAATTTCTCTTTCAGTTTTCTCATTATTAGTGTATAGGAATGCAAGGGATTTCTGTGTGTTGATTTTATATCCTGCAACTTTACTATAATCATTGATTAGTTCTAGTAATTTTCTGGTGGAGTCTTTAGGGTTTTCTATGTAGAGGATCATGTCATCTGCAAATAGTGAGAGTTTTACTACTTCTTTTCCAATTTGGATTCCTTTTATTTCTTTTTCTGCTCTGATTGCTGTGGCCAAAATTCCAACATATGGAGGCTGAACAACACACTGCTGAATAACCAACAAATCACAGAAGAAATCAAAAAAGAAATCAAAATTTGCATAGAAATGAATGAAAATGAAAACACAACAACCCAAAACCTGTGGGACACTTTAAAAGCAGTCCTAAGGGGAAGTTCATAGCAATACAGGCATACCTCAAGAAACAAGAAAAAAGTCAAATAAATAACCTAACCCTACACCTAAAGCAACTAGAAAAGGAAGAAATGAAGAACCCCAGGGTTAGTAGAAGGAAAGAAATCTTAAAAATTAGGGCAGAAATTAATGCAAAAGAAACAAAAGAGACCATAGCAAAAATCAACAAAGCCAAAAGCTGGTTCTTTGAAAGGATAAATAAAATTGACAAACCATTAGCCAGACTCATCAAGAAACAAAGGGAGAAAAATCAAATCAATAAAATTAGAAATGAAAATGGAGAGATCACAACAGACAACACAGAAATACAAAGGATCATAAGAGACTACTATCAACATTTATATGCCAATAAAATGGACAACGTGGAAGAAATGGACAAATTCTTAGAAAAGTACAACTTTCCAAAACTGGACCAGGAAGAAATAGAAAATCTTAACAGACCCATCACAAGCACGGAAATTGAAACTGTAATCAAAAATCTTCCAGCAAACAAAAGCCCAGGTCCAGATGGCTTCACAGCTGAATTCTACCAAAAATTTAGAGAAGAGCTAACACCTATCCTGCTCAAACTCTTCCAGAAAATTGCAGAGGAAGGTAAACTTCCAAACTCATTCTATGAGGCCACCATCACCCTAATACCAAAACCTGACAAAGATCCCACAAAAAAAGAAAACTACAGGCCAATATCACTGATGAACATAGATGCAAAAATCCTTAACAAAATTCTAGCAATCAGAATCCAACAACACATTAAAAAGATCATACACCATGACCAAGTGGGCTTTATCCCAGGGATGCAAGGATTCTTCAATATCTGCAAATCAATCAATGTAATACACCACATTAACAAATTGAAAAATAAAAACCATATGATTATCTCAATAGATGCAGAGAAAGCCTTTGACAAAATTCAACATCCATTTATGATAAGAACTCTCCAGAAAGCAGGAATAGAAGGAACATACCTCAACATAATAAAAGCTATATATGACAAACCCACAGCAAACATTATCCTCAATGGTGAAAAATTGAAAGCAGTTCCTCTAAAGTCAGGAACAAGACAAGGGTGCCCACTTTCACCATTACTATTCAACATAGTTTTGGAAGTTTTGGCCACAGCAATCAGAGCAGAAAATTTCTTTGTTTTAAAAAATGCTTGATACACAGTTCTCTAGTTTGAGTCAAATGCTCATCACATAAAGATAATCTGGGAATTTGCTGGCTATTTTTAGTCATTTTAATTAAAATTTTAATTTTAATTAAAAAGCTTTATTTTGTTCTCATTCATGATGCTTTGATTTCTTACCTAAAGAAAAATTATTTTACTATTTTATTTACCTTCTATTATATTTATTAAATCTACCTCTTTAGCTAGAATAAAAGAACACTTTTAAAGGTAGGAACAGCACCCAACTCAAACACCAATCCTGACAGCTAGCAAAGGGCATAATATTATACGTTAATGTTTCCTAGTGAATGTAGCAGAAAAGCTGTTTAGAGTTATGTTGCTTTTTAAAAGTAAAAAGTTTAAAATTGCAAACTGATATATGACCATTAAAATAAGTGAAACAATCTAGAGCTGGATAAAGAAAATACTTTTTTTCTTCCCTCCCACCACACTGAAGAAACTAATGTTATTTATATTTGTATTAATAACATTATTTGTAATTTATATCCTTCCATACTTTTCTCCATGCTTATATAAATATATAATCATACTTAAGGGTTTTAGCTGTTGTTTGTTAACATAAAATGGAATCATACTATACTTATTTTTCAGTTTCTAGTGATGTATCACGGTCATCTCTCTCTGTCTTTTAAATAACTATCAACACATAAACCTTAATATTTTTAAAACTGCACTACAGATACATTATGATTTATTTAACCATTCCCCTATAGATGGCTACTCAGGTTGTTTCTAGTTGTTTGTTGCTACAAATACTACAATAAATATCCTCATGCACATATGCCTTTCCTGAGCGACTTTCACCATTTTCACTTTTCCATGGGTAAAAATAATGGTTATCTTACTGTTGTATTAACTTAGACTTTCTCAAATACTAATAAAGTTGACTTTCTTTCATATGCTTATTGGCCATTTGAACTTTCACTTCCATGGTTTACATATTTTTCTGTTAGATTACATTTATTTCATTAATCTGTCATATTCTTTATCTATACTGAGGATTAACATTTGTCATTTGGGTTACAAATACCTTTTCTTCATATTAATATGTTTTGTTTTTGTTTATGGTATACACTGACAAATTTTTCAAAATTCTTTATGGATTTAGGTTTTCTTGCTTGCCTTAGGCAAGGCTCTCCTACACCACATATTTATGTAAATATTTTCCTAATTTTTTCTAAAATTGATATTTTAAATTTACATGTTTATAACCTACCTGGAATTTATTTTAATATTTTGTAAGCCAAAGGTCTGATTGTTTTCTTTCAGAAGGATGGTTATCAGCATCATTTATAAAATAAATCATGCATTTCCAATTGAAATAAAACTTCAACATTTCTCTATCAGAAATAGATTCAGTAGGCAGAAAATCAGTAAGGTCCAAGTTGAACTCAACACCACCACCAATAAACTGGATATGATGGACACCTATACGCTACCTCATCCAACAGCAGCAAAACACACATGATTCTCAAGCTCACATGGCACATTCACCAAGATGGACCACATTCTGGGTCATAAAACATGGCTTTAACAAATTTAAAAGAATAGAAATCCTACAGTGTCTGCTCTCCGACCCACCGTGGAGTTAAACTAGAAACCAATAACGGAAAGATAACTGGAAAATATCCAAATACACGGAGATTAAACAACACACACATGGGTCAAAGAAGAAATTTCAAGAAAAATTTCAAAGTATTTTGAACTAAATGAAAAGGTAACATCAAAATTTGGGGAATGCAGTAAAAGCAATGCTTAGATGGAATGTATAGAATTAAATGCAGGCATATATTAGAAAACAAGAAAGACCTAAAATAAACAAACTAAGTTTCTACCTTAGGAAATTAGGAAAAGAAGAGCAAATTAAACTGAAAGTAAGCAGAGGAAGAGAAATGATAAGAATAGAGCATAAATAAATAAAATTGAAAACAGGAATCAATAGAGAAATATCATTGGAACCAAAAGTTGGTTCATTGAAAAGATCAAGAAACAATGATGAGCCTCTAGCTAGGCTAATTAAGAAAAAAAGAGAAAGGACACAAATTACCCAAATCAGAAGTGAAAGATCCTTTGAACATTAAAAGGATAATGGAGGAATACTAGGAATACTTCCCTGCCCACAGATTTGATAACCTAGATGAAATGGATCAATTACTTGAATAAGATTTTGCTGAAAATTTGCTGAAATTCACACAAGAAGAAACAATGTGTATAGGCCTAGATTTGTTAAAGTAACTCATTTAATAATTAATAACCTTCCAAAACAGACAGTACAAAGCCCAGAGTGGTTCACTGGTGAATTCTACCAAACATTTAAGGGAGAGATTCTGCCAGTCTTCTACAATCCCCTTCATAGGACAGAAGCAGAGGGAATACCTTTTAATTCATTCCATTACCCTAAAAGCAGACAAAGACATTATAAGAAAACAATTTATAAAATAAAACAATCACCAATAATAGAATATTTAAAGAGTACTTTGTATAAGCTCTGGCAAATAGACATTTAAGAGCAATAAATTATGATTATAAAAGCAATCTTTGAAAAGCAAAGTAGCCCAAATTTTTAGCATCAGACAATAATTTTAGTATACGTATCTATTTGGTCTTTTATTCAGACTTAGACTATCCATTTAACTAAAGAGAAGAAGAAAATATATACTTAAAAAATCAAAGAACTCACAAAGAGTCCTAAAATTTTATACTTAATTGTTCAGTAAGCATTTAGATGAGCCTATCATTTTTAGGTACTGTACAAGATACTGACATTAAGATGGTGAAGAAGAAAACAATTCCTGTCCCCAGGTACTCAATCTAGAAAGAATGTGAACTTGTTAGTTGCTTGGTCGTGTCTGACAGGCAAAAATACTGGAGTGGGTTGCCATTTCCTTCTCCAGGGGATCTTCCTGACCGAAGGATTGAACTTGGGTCTCCCACACTGCAGGAAGATTCTTTATCATCTGAGCCACCAAGGAAGCCCCAATCTAGAAAGGGAGGCAGACAAATAAAGTAAGAAGTATGATATATGTTTCTTTGACTTGAGTCCTTGCTCCTGCCCTGGTTATGGCAGGAGGGAAAAGAAGGAAGTATCTAACAGTAGCAGAGATGGAGTCGGGAGAAGGCACGGTAGAGGAGAGGTGAGGAAGCTTTCTCAGGAAAGGTGATGGAATAAGCTGCACATGAGAGAAGAGCAGAGTATCCAACAAGAGAAAAGTCTGAGACTTTTTTTTTTTCAGGGAGAGAACAGCATGGTAGAGAGACAATTCAACATTTCTTGGATGACCATAAATGCACTGAGGTGAAGATTATGCCTTTTCTTTTAGACATCATGAGTCTGATATACTTTTGGAGCATGTGTTAAGAGTTCTGTAGGAAACTGGAAATAAAAGTTTTAGAGTTAAGACAATGATTGATTGAAAACAGAGTTGGAGCCATTACAGAAAGAAATGATTGGTGAATCAGTCTAAGGAAAATGTGCAGAATGAAAAGAAGATCAAAACTGAATTCTGAAAAACACAATCACTTAAGGTTTGTACGGGAACCCAAATGCAGACTTGAAAAAAAAAAACAAAAAAAGAGGGAAATAACTAAAAAAAAGGATGAACTAAATTAAAGACCAAGAATATTTCAAGGACAGAGTAGATAATAGTATCAAATGCAGTAAAATGCAAAGACTAAAATGCGTCCACTGTTCTTGACATCTTTAGCTAGGACAGTTATCGTTATTTGGTAGAACGTATACCAGAATAAGGTAGATTGAGTGATTATGGGATTAAGAAAGTAGGAGCATTCAGCATAGAATTTTCTTTCACATGATTTAGATATAAAAGTAGAAAGTTCACAGGTTTCATGGAAAGAATTTGGATAAGTTCTTTCTGATGACTTATGTTTTCTCTGGTTAAGAGAAAGTAATATCTTTTACTAAGATTGTGAAAAGCAGCAGTTGAGGAGAGTGAAGGACAGAAACAGACAGTGGGAAGACTAGGTAAGTGTGACCAGAAAGATCTAGGATGATCAGGCATTGCTGGAGATCTTTAGGTCAGGCTGTGGAGAACCTTGTTGTGAAATCACTAAAGGAAATCTTAAATGTTAATACTCATCTTGACTATTTTATCAGTAAGTAAGAACTTAGAGCAAAGTAAAAGAAAATTTTCTATCTTCTTTTAATTAGCAAACTGAAATTAAGCAAAAATTTAAATATGCATGTTTGCTAAATATGGATATTTGATCCAGAAATCTATAGAAAATATATAAAGACAATGCTTTTAAGCTTATCACATATTTTCTTAAAAAGAGAAAAAAAATCAAAGTTAAATAATGTTCTAATAAAAGTATTAAATAAACTAACTGCTAGGAACTCAAAGCATTAAATACCAAGTCTTTCTAAGAAGGTAAGATTTTTAAAACAGGTTTATGGGTGTGAAATTTGAAATATTCTTTTTATGTATCTCCTTAACTATGATACATTTGCATGTGTACCTTATTTTAAGTGACTGAAAAGTAATTGAACAAAACATTCTGATAAAGAATTCTTTGTAAGAAGTATTCTCCCTCCTCTAATATACCACCTAAACAATTATTTTGGAGTTGCTATAGTGTGTGCAGGTCACACTTTTACAGTGAATATAAAAGTGTAAGGTATAGAAAGTGTTTTATTCAATAAAATCAAGATTGCCTTTCTGATATGAATATCTATTTACAGATCTGTCATTTTGAGTACAGAAAATCAAGATCATTATTAACTCCAGAATGCAAGTGTAAAAACAGCTGTTGAACATTATAACAATCATTATTTTGGATTACTACTTTTATTCTACAGTGATATTTCTGGAAAAATTCTAAATCTATTTTTGAAATGGAAGTAGTTCCTCTGCAGAGACAGGACTTGTTAACTTAGCTGCTGGTTGATGAAGTTGGTAGGTGATCTAACTCTGATCTACACAGTCAGATCAGAACAAGAATTACTACCTCTTTTACAAGAGCTGATGCACTAAAAAAAGGCCCAAAGTACACTCTAAACTGTTTTGTCAACTGTTACTTTTAAAGTGTCACCTCAAAAGATCAGCAGTATCATTTGGTTTAAAATTGCTCTAAAATAAAGCACAAAGCTTATTCTTTCAAAAAGGAAGCAAGTGATTTTTGATAGTGCTGTTTACAGAGGGAGATTTAAAACACATATATATGCATGCACATACACACACATAAGCATACATACATAATTTGCAAAGGCCAGAGGTATAGCTTTTATAATACTTATGTTAGTGCTTGATTTTCTTAAAAACAGCATTATTATAAATTATGATTAATGTATGATTAATATCATATAACTAATTTATTAATAATTATCACTATTATATGTAATTTTAATATATGTGTATAATTAGATATGTATATAGTTATAATATATGTGCCTAAATTATTACATATTATAAATTATGATTAATTTACAGTTATATGCAATATATAATTATTACTGCTACCATCAGTGGTGGCCTGTTACATCAGGTACTGGGTTAATAAAAGACTTACATTTTATTTAATTCTCATAACCACTCTATGATATAAAAATTCTTACCCATATTTAAGCATAGGTAACTTGAGGCTTGAAGAAATTTTTCTCACTCAGCAACTTATTTCAAATAAGTTGGGGGAGCTAGGAGTTGAAACTAGGTCATATGATTTCAAAGAAAACCCATGTTTTTAACCACTGTCTAGTGAACTATTAGTTTGCTGTAACTATTAGTTTGCTATTTATTAAAATATTTAAATCAATGATTTGTAGATCAATGGGCTTAAGCAAAAAAAAATTTCTCTAAAATATTTCAAAAAGAATGTGTTACATATTTTTTCTTTATTGAATCTATTACCTGTCTGTTGGTGATTTCTCTTCATTTTCATTTTATTTCCTAAAATAAAATGTTCTTATACTTAGAAAAATAACATTTCCACATAAAATGTCGATTTTTAGAACTATAAAAATGGTGCATATTTTCAAAGTAACTGTAGGGACAAAGTACTCATTTACATACACTGAGCAGTCTGTCTTTATTTCACCCTGTTCTAATCCCCAGTTCCACCACACATCCTCACTGACCTACACTGGTAGACTCCACTTATTACAATTGTATGGAATTGGCCAAAAAGCTCACTGGATTTTTCTACAAGATCTTTACAGAAAAACCTTAATGAACTTTCTGGCCAACCCTACACTTATTGTTTGGGTATAGGTTCACACTATCCAATTAATTATTAATAATAAAAACATATATACTAAATACATAGTGATTAAATTATGTATTAATCTTATCTTAGAACTCTAAACTACAGTGAATTTGAAAATTAAAAAGGGGATACATATAAGACTAAGAAAACATATTTCTGTTTTGAAACACGGGTCTTTGAAGAATAAATATCAAATTTGGCTCATCCTTCTTTTTCTTACCTCAGGGTGACTGGAGATATTCAAAATGAGAGCCCATAGTTCAGCTCTCAGGGCTGTGGGACTTCCTTGTCTGATATACTGTTGAGCAGCAGCACTATCTTGTTCTGTTAAAACTGTTAAAAGTATATTAGAATCTCATTAGAAAATGTGTAATGTAAGAAATACATTGAAATCTTTACAATTTTTTTTAGGAAGCTAACATTTCATCTTTGTATCTTACATAATTAAAACATATCTTGGCAATCTTCTTTTACTCTCTGATTTTTGATGTGGTCTTATTTACAGTCCTGTATGTTTTAAGCCTTAGGCTCCTCCACCTCCTACCTTATCTGAAAGTTTTTTTAATGTAAGTACCTTGAATTCCTGTGCTTTAACTATAGTTTCATGGATCTGCCACTAATGATGCATATATATAATAAATTTTGGATTTGAAGATCACATCAAATCATACCTACAGAAACCATAAATTTCTTAAGCATATTCTACTAAGTCATGAATGTTCTAGTATTTGGAAGTAGTATGCTATCTGAAGTATTACGACTAAGAATTCTACAAATGTAGATATCCATTCTATTAGATGATCTTTTAACTATCTGCCAAAATCAACAGAAGAAGTGAAGAAGTGAAGATGCTCAGTCGTGTCCGACTCTTTGCAACCCCATTGACTGTAGCCTACCAGGCTTCTCCGTCTATGGGATTTTCCAGGCAAGAGTACCAGAGTGGGTTGCCATTTCCTTCTCCAGGACAATGAACAGAAAAGAGGAATTTTTTAAGAACTGAAAACACAAAGGATCCAATAACATTTTAAGGCTCCAAATTATTCAGAAGTGGTCAAGTTCTCAAAATTAATATATTATCCTTTTGTTTTAATTTTTATTTTAAAGAAAATATTAACTATTAAATCTAGAAATTAAGTCCCCTTCCAAAACAAATAAAACCAAAATATAAAAAAGTAAAAACAAAAGAAGAAACACTAGACATCTGCTAATACTTGTCTAACAGTACTGTTTTCTTATATTCTTAAAAGAAAAAGGAAAAAACCTTACACTAAATGAAAATGAGAAGACCAAAAGAAACAAAGGGACCATTTGAAATAAAAAGATGAAACATATCCTTTAACTTGCAATTATATTTAATGAAAATATCAAATCATATAAATACAGTCCTCTAGATTCTGAAAATTGAACTAAGGAGTTTAGACCATGATAATATAACTGTCAGAAGGTTCATTCTGACACAAAGACTTGTCTGCACTTCATATTTCAAAGACTGAACTGGATTTATATAAACAAGGAAAAGAATCTTCAAAAGATGGGGAAAATTTATTCTCCAGAATGCTGACAGCTGCTCAGTTATTAAGTCCTGCCACTGTGAACAGTCACCAGGAAGCGTGGCAGTCATCACTTTCTCCTGATGCAGGAGCATATTCCTATTAACGTTAATGAGAAGGGTGTGGGCATATCAAAGAGAGAACCTGACTCTGATTTTAAAATGAAATTCTACTGTTGAATGGATTAAGCTAATACCCTTGAGAAATGTGTAGCTGCATTTATCTTTTGTTTTTTAGTGAATCATCTGTGTACTTCTTTATCTGCTGTTTATTGATAAAGCCAAAGTGATGCATTTCCCCTCTTTATAAAGATTCCTATTGTTTTATCTACATTGTTAATTATGATTCCTTTTTAGGTCTTTAGCTTTTCAGGGATTAAATTTCAGATGAGGGCATATGATACAGACATTTACTTAAAACTGTCTCATTTTCAGAAGTTAAAATAAGTTTAATCAAAAGCTTATCTTTTTCTCAAGAGGAGGAGATGTATACTAAATAGCTGATTCGTGTTATTTCACAGCAGAAACCAACACATTGTAAAGCAATTATCTTCCAATTAAAATGTTTAAAAAGCTTACCTTTTTGCCCAATACGTACATGCTCATTTTCAAAAAGCTCTAAAAATGATAAAATAACATTTTTAGACACAAATATAATCAGCCACATTTAGAATAATATTATGTATATTTTTCTAGTATTGATGCTTCTAATTATTTTCAAAGCTGGAATAGCTCTACAGGAAACTATAAGAATATACGTAGAAAAGTCTTTTTTCTAAGTTGTTTGAAGTTTATAGAAATTAAAAGAAAATTAAGTATATTTAATCAGAAGAAAAAAATTGATAAACTAACTTCCTTTGTTAAAATAATATAAAATACCTTCTCATAACACAAGTTTCTGTCCATTCATCTTTAATTTTTTTCCCCTAAAAACAAAACTTATTGACAGCTTCATTTGCAAACCCCTACTTCCACTCTAAACTAGCATGAAAGCATACCTAATAAAAGCGTTAATACTATATGGGTAATCCCACTATAAAAATGCCATTTTAAAAGGTTATATGGGGAAAAAAAATTTTTGCTTTTAAAGTACCAATCATAATAGAAAAAAAACAAAACAAAACTCCTAAACTTGGTCATATTCAACCCAAGAAAGTTCTGTTCATCAAAGACATCACTGAGAGTGAAAAGGTGAGTCACAGAGTGGGAGAATATATTTGCAATATGTATCTATCCAGCGAAGGTCTTGTACTTAGAACACAGAAAGCACTCCCAGTAAGTCAACTTAAAAAAGACAACTATCCAATGCAAATATGCAGAAGATGTGAACAGGTTCTTTACAAAAGAGGTAATCCAAAGGACTGATAAACGTATGAGAAAATGCTCAACCATGTTAGTTATCAGAGAAATGAAATTAAAACCATTATGAAATACACAACCACCACAATGGCTAAATGCAAAGGAAATGGAGCAAATAAGCTTCTCATACAAAGGTGGTAGGAGTGTAAATCAGTCCAACCACCTTGGAAAACCATTTGGCGACACCTACGAACACTGAACGTATGCACACCCTACAGCAGTTAGCAGCATTACTCTCACTATGAATCTTAACGTCTGCCTATATGTACCAGGAGACTTACACAAGAATACTCACAGCAGCACTACTGTAATACAGTCAGCCCTCCAAATCTGTAGGTCCCACATCTGTGGATTCAACCAACCTCAGACTGAAATATTTTTTAAAAATTCTAGAAAATTCCAAAAAACAAATCTTGAATTTGCTGTGTGCTAAGTTCTAAAAAGCAAAACTTGAATTCATGTGAATGAACTGACGTTGGCATACCCTGCTGTAGTCTCCCACCATGTCATGGATTCATGCTGCTTGCCAAGAAAAGCTATAAGGTCAGTAAAAATGAACCAAGCATTTGCAAAATAAAGCAGAAAGAAGCTGAAGTATTAGTGCTGCCCTTACAATTGCAAAAATGGTCTCTGGTTCATGGTAAAATGCTTACAAAGGTATTAAGTGTGTGGCTGGAGGACATGTCACAGAAGCATATTCCTGTTGACAGCAAGATGAGGTGTGAAAAAGCACTTAGCCTCTGTGAGCACCACTATAAGGGGCTGAGGAGAATGGAGTCTGAAGCTCACAAGGGATGGCTGGCTAGCTTTGTGAAGTGCTGCAACCACAAGAACTTAGAGATCATGGGAGAATCAGCATTGGCTAATGCAGAGACAGCTTCAGCGTTCCCAGAAGAGCTCAAAAAACTTACAGAAGAGATAGGCTATCTTCCAGAGCAGATCTTCAATTGTAATGAAGTGGGCATGGTCTGGAAGGAGATGCCCAATAACACCTATTTCCATAAGAATGTAAAGCAAGTCCCAGGGTTCACGACCTGGAAAAATCACCTTATTCTGGTGCTGTGTGGTAATGCAGCAGGTCATGTGATCAAGCCAGGCTTCATCTACTGAGCAAGCAATCCCCAGGCCCACAAGAACAAAAACAAAAACTGCCGGCCCATGTTCTGGCAATACGAGAAGGTTTGGGTGAAGGCCGTTTTGTTCTTGGAGAGGTTCCACCAGTGCTTCATTCCTGATAGTAAAGGGATGAAGAGAAGGGGCTGCCATTTCAAGGTCCTCCTCTTAGCTGAGAATGCTCCTGGTCAACCCCAATCTCTCTGCTTCACCAACGAGAATGTGGAAGGCTGCTCCTGTTTCCTAACTCTCTGTCACCGCTGCAGCAGTCCATCCAGGTGACTTACATCCACCTCACTTGAAAAAGGTTCCCCGCTGCCCTTGATGCTAACCCTGCCTGCAGTAGCAGCAGCAGCAGCCGCCTCAGTAGCGATTTATGAAAGAGCTTCACAACTGCAGATGCAAGTTTGCCCACTGCAGAGGCTGTAGATGCCCTAAAGCCTGATGCGTGCTGGAGGCCATTCTGGAATGAAGCAATCAGTGACTTGGGGACTTCCCCAATATTGATGCAGAAATCAAGAATACTTTGAATGTTTCAAGGAAAGTTTGGTAGGGGAGATTTCTCTGACATAACTAACTGATGACAATGTTGAGGGCCACACAGAAGAACATAGAGAAACCCTTACCAAAAAGGAACTTGAAGATATGCTGAAATCCTATAAACACACAAGGATGGTGATGATGATGATGACGTAGGAGATTTAGAGGAGGCAGAGTCGTCAATCTAGACACTTGAAAAATTTGCAGCAGTTTTTCAAATATGATTAGAGACAGAGAACATGTGTGTATGTGGAAGTGGGGATGGAGGTGGCAGAAGGGGGAAGGACAGAATGAGGAGGCAAGAGATGAGATTTGAATAGTAAAAACAGTGGTTATCTTTGACACAGGGGATTAAGATTGAAAGGGGGTAGGAAAGGACTTCATTTTATTGATCTGGGTGGTAATTTAATAAGAGTGTCCAATTATAAAAATTTATTGAGCCATTCTCTTAGGACACATGTACTTTCCTATATGCATTATACAGTAAAAAAGGTTTTAAAATGATAATAAAACATAGCTACATCTAGAGTTGTTTTATATATAAAACACATAGAACACATAGTATATGCTCAATAACTGTTTATTATTATTATTAGCAACATAATAAGTGGCCAACTTGCTTATCTTACAGTGGAAGAAACAAGTCCCAAAATACAAAGTGACTTTTCCAAGTCACCAACCAGCCAGTGGCAGAGGAAAAGACAAGAGCAGCCCCATGACTCCTGTCTATGATAATCAGTACAACAGTATAGACCTTCCACATTTTAAGTCAATTTTTACTTCCTGTTTATTATGATTAAATATTAATCCAGTCTTTTATGAAAATATTGGCATTTAGGCACAAGAAAAGAGATGTTGGGGAAATGTTCTAGATGAAAACACACCACGTTTAAAACCTGTGTTTGTTTATACAAGATAGAATGTCAGTGTTCATTTAACTCGGTGATATGAAAAATAATAAAGATGGTGACGGCAAATAAAGGGAGCCATGAGTGCTGCCAATGAAAATGTTACCAACAAAATGACTTGTGTATGTCCTAGGGGTTTTCAAAATTGTTTTAAAGACCCTCAAGTAAAAAGACAATATCTAGTTGAAGGCTAATAAATATACAAGATTCTATACAATAATTAATAGTAACCAAGGAGAGGCAAAAAGCATGTTAGTTGACAGATATTAAAAAGTTACTAGATTAATTTGGAAATGACAAGATAAACCTTGTTTTATCTAACTCTCATTTTCATTTATTATATGCCATATGGGAGAAATACTAACCAGGAGGCACTTGTGTAGAGTCATCTATACCCAGCTGTCCTGTAGTTAAGCCAAGTTCTACAAAGAATTCTTTCTGAAAAATAACACACAGAATTACCATACATCTCAGACTTTTCTACACGTTATTTAAAAGATAATCTTCACCTAGACATCAACCTAAATGAAAATCACAATGTAAAATAAATCTTTGCTTAATTCAAATATCTAAAAAAGAAAACTATATTATTGAACCTTTAAATAGTAATGCTTTACTCCAAAATTTTCCCTTTTCAGATAACAAACTAGTCAGTAAAAGTAAAGACTAATTATTCTTTTGAGTAAAGAACTAATAACATTCAAATCTTTCTTTAAACATACATATACAAATAGCACATGCAGTACTTATAAATTTTATTTTCTAAATTCATTGTCTAAAATTATCAATATAATTCTGTATCTGTGCTTTGTATGGTACTGTATTTCACTCAGCTCTTAATCAAATAAACACTGCAAATATCCAAAACAACTTAAATTAATTTTTAAGTAAAATTAGACTACCAAGTGCTCTGCTAAAATAAGAATAAATTAGATTTATTCTCCAGACTTCCTCTACTTATCTACTAATGCCTAAGGAAAGTAACCCTGTTTGTCTGTTTTTTTAAATACATAAGAACCTCATAGTATTCACATTATTTTTATTCCCTAAGTAATTAAATATTTCTATTAATACTTGCCTCAGTCTTTTGTCATTATTCTAATTGCTAAAACCAAACTTCCTTCTTCTTTAAAAATGGAATTAGTTTTAATCCTTCATAATTATCTATGATTATTTAAATTAGTGATTTGTGTCCCTCATAAAACAGTTATTCAGCATAACATATATTTTATTTTTTTATAGATTTTAAATAAGTGTCATTATATTTCAATCTTTTAACTAAAAACTTGATTTTTATCTATATCTTAAAAAAGCACTGCAACTTATGTTACCAATTTTGGTAACTAAAGAGATAAAAATTTACTGCTTTGGACTATTTTCAGTAGTGTGTTAGTCACTCAGTCCTGTCTGACTCTGTGACCCTATGGACAATAGCCTGCCAGGCTCTTCTGTCCATGGAATTCTCCAGGCAAGAATACTGGAGTGGGTAACCATTCCCTTCTCCAGGGGATCTTCCTGACCCAGGGATTAAACCTGGGTCTCCTGCATTGCAGGCAGATTCTTTACTGTCTGAGCCACCAGGGAAACCCTGGGCCCTAATCTCAGATTTTCTTCTTTATGAACATGTATTACCTTTTCTGCAACCTCTATCAAAGCATATAATTACATAGTATTGAAATTATCTTTTTACTGTCCGTTTCCTCACTAGCCTGAAGCTCTTGGAAGACAGTCCTATCTCTTACACACATTTGCACCTCCAATACTTAGCACAGTGCTTAGTGACATGTAACAAGGGGGAGTTAATAAATAGTGAACCACTCTACTGAGCTCTAGTTCCAACCTGCTGCCTGTACCTGACTGAACAGGAATTAGTGTGCAACTTCTCTTTAGAGTTAATACATTTTGGTTTCAAGAAATTCCCTTTCGGCAAGATAGAGGTACAGGATTAAGAGATATAAACTACTACATATAAAGTAAATAAGCTACAAGAATATATTGTACAACACAGGGAATATAGTCAATATTTTATAACTATAAATGAAGTATATCACCTTTAAAAATTGTGAATCAACACGTTGTACACCTGAAACTTATGTAATATTGTACATCAACTATACCGCAAAAAAATCCTTTTTAATATGCATGAGTCTGCATAACACTGTGAGCTAGGTTTGAGGGCCATCTATTATAGGATCATATAAGACTCACTGAGTCTCACCAAGTTCAGTACTCACACAGACAGACCAGGGTTACAGATAAACCATGCACTCTGGAGGTAGAACCATTATCACCAGCCACATGATTCAGGAAATGGGGACAACCATCCCTAATGCCTGAAGACATTAAGTATGGTCACAGTTTTTTGAAAATCGGTCACAGGATTCTGATTCTCCAATAGCTAAGAATTTATCTACACCAGCTCCAGGTCCCCTCAGACAGACAGAAGGCATAATTAGTCCCACTTACAACATGTAAAGCTGAGCACCGAATAATTGATGCTTTTGAACTGTGGTGTTGGAGAAGACTCTTGAGAGTCCCTTGGACTGCAAGGAGATCCAACCAGTCCATTCTAAAGGAGATCAGCCCTGGGATTTCTTGGGAAGGAATGATGCTAAAGCTGAAACTCCAGTACTTTGGTCACCTCATGTGAAGAGTTGACTCACTGGAAAAGACTCTGATGCTGGGACGGATTGGGGGCAGGAGGAGAAGGGGATGACAGAGGATGAGATGGCTGGATGGCATCACCGACTCGGTGGATGTGAGTCTGGGTGAACTCCGGGAGTTGGTGATGGACAGGGAGGCCTGGCGTGCTGCGATTCATGGGGTCGCAAAGAGTCGGACACGACTGAGCGAATGAACTGAACTGAAACCTTTTCATAAATCATCATTTCCTGCTTCTTTACCTAGCAAACGCCCTCAAACTATTTCAAATGTCAGTACCTCTGAGAAGACCTTCTACACTTCATGAGAAGAATCTGCCACTTCCTCTTCTATACAGCCATATCACTTTGTATAAACCTCTCCTAAGAGGACTTCTAACATCTTTTAAAATAATGTCTTAAAAATAGTTTTTTATGACAGTTATAGTACTAATGTTTAACATTTACTGCTTACTATGTTTCAAGGACCGCTTATATGCTTTATATTTATATATTAATTTCTTAAGGCTGCCATTTTAAAAAGTACCACTAATTGCTGCTGCTGCTGCTAAGTCGCTTCAGTCGTGTGTGACTCTGTGCGACCCCATAGACGGTAGTCCACCAGGCTCCCCCGTCCCTGGGATTCTCCCGGCAAGAACACTGGAATGGGTTGCCATTTCCTTCTCCAATGCATGAAAGTGAAAAGTGAAAATGAAGTTGCTCAGTCATGTCCGACTCTTAGCGACCCCATGGACTGCAGCCCACCAGGCTCCTCCGTCCATGGGATTTTCCAGGCAAGAGTACTGGAGTGGGGTGCCATTACCTTGGCTAGCTTTAAAAAACAGAAGGGTGCTTCCCTGGTGGCTCAGACAGTAAGCGTCTGCCTGCAATGCAGGAGACCCAGGTTAGATTCCTGGGTCAGGTAGATCCCCTGGAAAAGGAAATGGCAACCCATTCCAGTATTCTTGCCTAGAAAATCCCATGGACAGAGGAGCCTGGCAGGCTACAGTCCATGGGGTCACAAAGAGTTGGACACGACTGAGCAACTTCACTTTCACTTTAAACAATAGAAACTCCCAGTTTCTCACAGTTCTGGAGGCTATTAGTTCAAAATGTTAACAAGATCATGCTTTCCCTGAAGGGTCCAGGAAAGAATCTGTTCCATGTCTTTCTCTTAGCTTCTGGTGTTGCTGACAATTGCTGGTGTTCCCTGGCTTATACATGCAACACTCCAATCTCTTCCTGTCATACTACATTCTCCTTGTGAGTCTCTCTTCTCCTCTTCTTTTAAGGACACCAGTCATATTGGATTTTGAGCTCACCCTACTCCAGTAAGACATCATCTTAATTTCATTGCACCTGCAAGGGTCCTATTTTAAATGAGGTCACATTTACAGGTATTGGAGGTCAGGATTCAACATAACTTTTGGGGGGGTCCACAAGTCAACCCATAACATATCTTAAGATATTGATCAATACTTTTATGAGATACTATTATCCAGATATTGAACAAGAAAACTAAAGCTCAAGGTTAAGAAAACCTGCCCAAGGTCACACAATCAGTGAGTGGTACAGCAAGAGGTTAAACCAGGTTAGTTGGCTTCAGAATCTAATTATCTAACCACCATGCTATGCTATCTTTACATACATTAAACGTAAGTCAAATCAGCTAAAAGACTTAACAACAACCATAACAAAACATTAGTTCCCTGTTTATGCACTCCTCTTCAACACACAAATACACACAATCACAATTATTCCACTACGCAGGAACAACCACTTTCAGCATTTTTCCTGGTATTCATATCCATATTTTGGAAATCCTCTGGTGGTCCAAGGGTTAGGAATCCACCCTCTCACTGCCAAGGGCCTGGGTTCAATCCCTGGCTGGGCAACTAAGATCCCAATAAACCATGCAGCATGGCCAAAAAGCAAACAAACACACATCCATATTTCAAGTAACAGGTACATTCTGCTATTTTAAATTTAGCAGTTTCAAATAACTATTAAATCTGTTAGTGATAAATGTGGATTTTTAGCTCAGTACATTCTCTTTTCCTCCCTCTATCATTCCAATATAAGTATATATCAATGTTTAATTACATCTATATTAAGAGTTTGTTGTTATTATTATTATTTAAATATTACTCACTGCTGAGGAATGTAGTATGCTATAGATGTTTCCTTTCTTGTACTTTTTTCCATACAGTTCATAATTAAACCACTTTTTCACTTATGCATTTTCTCTACTTACCTCTCCCTCCTCCCTTCTGCATGTGGTTAGCACGTCATCAGGTCATCTATATTTTGGGGGTTTTTCTTGCAAGTTCTCATCATGGAACCCTACAACCTCCTGCTCCAATATGGATTGCTCTGCTCTGGTCCTGTTGCACAGACAGGCCTGGAAATTCTCTTCACTGGCATTCTGGAACTTATTCTACTCTTAGGTTGGAAATCCCATTTCCTAGATCCTCTATTTCACTCTTTTTGTTTACGATCTTGTTTTAGAGCATTTCTACCAATAGCTCCATGAATTAGAATATTTTAGGTCATGTACATCTGAAAACAGATACTTCAACTTCACATTTGATTGACTGGTGGTTATATACAGAATTCTAGGCTTGAACTCATTTAGATTTTTAAAGGCTTTACTTAAAAATCCTCTGGCTTCCAGTCTTCCTGCTGAGAAGTCAGATGCCACTCTGATGCCTGAAACATTATGTATACTCTGTTCTTCCATAAAAAGTTTTTAGTCTTCTCCTTTTCAGGTGCCTTGCTATGGGTCTTCTTTCATTCATAGAACTGGGTACTGGGTAGGTCTTTTCATAATGAAGATTCCTGTCTTTCAGTTATTGAATTTTTTTAACTCCTTGGCTTCTGTATTCTCTTTCTGGAACTCCTACTGGCCAGGTGTCAGCCCATCTGGACTGACCATCTAATTAAAAAAATCTTTTCCCATTTATTTTTCATCTCATTGGCTTTTTGCTTTTACACTGTCTTCTGATAGAGATTTCCTGGGCTTTCTACTGATTTTTTTTGTACACCATATTTTTTATTTCCCTAACTCTCTACCCATTTTTTTTGCACATCATATTTTTGATTCCTAAAAGCTCTTTTTCACTTTCTAATGTCTTGTTTTGTTATTCTAATGAAATTCTGTTCCTGTTTCATGAGTAATATCTTCTCCCTGGGAATATTAATGTTTCCTTTAAGTCTTCTATTGGGAAGATACAGTTAACAAAAGGTTAACCTCTTTGTCCACGTGAAGATTACTTTGTATTTACCTTCTCTCAGCACTGTTGCCCTGAAAATGTACTGGATTATGAAAAAAAAATTGTGGAGAGGAAAGCCAGCTACATAACCAGCAATATAATTTACTGAAAAAAAAAATGACACTTGACTGTTACATTTCATCTGAAATGAAGGACTGTAAGTGGACTAAAGAACCTATTGGAAAACACAGGCCTTAGCTACCTGGTGTGCCTCTTGAGAGGACTTGGAAACTGTGCTCATGTGCATTACAAGAAACAGTTCCCATTGCGCCTGAGATTTTCCTATGCTGTACCTACGTAACCTTGTTACTTCCATGTGCAAGCATTCCTTGTAGGGGCTAGGAAGTAGCAGCTGGTAGGCTGTAAGGACTTCCAATGAAGATCTACATGATATATTGACATGCCGTGTTTTCTGTTCTGTATCTCTCTACAAATCTAATTGAGCCTTATACCAGGTTTTGGCCTATTGTATCCTGCAAGTGTAGACGTAAATTCAAACCTGAGGTAACTATATTGGTGGTCATAATAATTACTCATTTCCTAAATTGGCTATTTCTTCTTCCTTATTTTTCTCTGCAGGGTCTGTTTTAGTTTTGAGCTGTGCTTTTCAAATTGTAAAATTTCAAATATCTGGAGAGCCTAGGCTGGTCAGTCATATTTCGGATTGAGGCAATGAACAATTGACTGGAATCTCTGTCTTTGAGGCCTGGGCAGAGTATGATGGGCTTTAGTCTGAAAAATTTATTTATAGACAGCCAGCTTTCACTTTCTTTCTTTTGGTCAACCTTCACTTAATTCTTCTGTTTTCAATACAATGCTTCATTCCTATTCAGCTCTACATTTGAGGTCTCTGAGTTCATGGCCTTTCTGCAATGATTATATACACCTCTGGTCTCCTGTTGGGGAGGAGGAGTCGCCAGAAAATGAAGGATGGGACAAGCCTGGGGGTCTAAACCCTTTTATACAATCTCTATGTCTCCTCAATGTCTTCTGTCACATGTGGTATCTCCAATTCCTCATTCTTTGCAAAGTTCCAGGGAGAAAATCATCTGGTTTCTTGTATCAGTCAGAGTCCAGTCAAGAAATAGAAACCATATCACAAGTGTGAACAGGGAAAAACAGAATTAACAAGTGCAGAAAGCAACTATGGCTTCTAGGCTGAAGGAGAGTGAACCAAGGAAGGAAGAACTCAGGAAAGGTCCCCCACGTCCTCAAGACTGAGATTCAGACTTTTAAGGAGAGGGTGTGCCTGCCCCAGGAACATGCAGACCAGAGGTGAAGAACAATCTTGCCAGTGAGTACAGGCTGGAGCTGGTTGACTAAGGGCTGCCAAATTGAATACTACTGGGTCTTCTGTTTGCTGCTCTGCTGGCTTCTGTACATGGAAAGTCCCTTTATCCTACTATGGTCTTGCAATGTCTCTCCAGAAACCACTACTGACAAAGCCTAATGTCAAGCTAGTTGGCAAAAAGGAAATGTTTACAAGGTCCAGCTCCAGTATAATAAAACAGGATTTAAAAAAAAAAAAGGTAGGTTTACAAACCACAAATGGTCAGAATGGTCATCATCAAAAAGTCTATAAATAATAAATGCTGGAGAGGGTGTGGAGAAAAGGGAACTCTGCTACACTGTTGGTAGGAATGTAATTTGGTGCAGCCACTATGGAAAACAGTATGGAAGTTCCTTAAAAAACTAAAAATAAACTCATGATATGATCTAGCAATCCCACTCTTGTGCATATATCAAGAAAAGACAAAAACTCTAAATCAAATCATAGCAGCACAATTTATAACAACCAAGACATGGAAGCAACCTAAGTGTGCATCAACAGATGAATGTATAAAGAAGATGTGGTATACAGATGCACAAAGGAATATTACTTGGCCATGAAAAAGAACAAAATATAGCCATTTACAGCAACATGGATGGATCTAGAGATTATCATACTAAGTGAAATCAGTCAGACAGACAAATACTGTATCACTTATATGTAGAATCTCAAAAAATAAAACAAATGAACTTCCTTACAAAACAGAAATAGACTCACAGACATGGAAAACAAACTTACAGTTACAAAAGGGAGAAAGAGAGAGGTAGGGATAAATTAGGAGTATGTGATTAACATATATGCACTACTATATATAAAATAGATAAATAACAGGATTTACTATATAGTACTGGGAACTATATTCAATATCTTGTAATAACCTATAATGGAAAAGAATCTGAAAAACAGTATGTGTGTGTATCTGTGTGTATGTAACTAAATCACTTTGCTGTACACCTAAAACTAATACAATATTGTAAAGCAACCATAGTTCAATTTTTTTAAAAAGTAGATTTGGAGCTGAAAGGTAATAAATTGATTACCATCACACTTCTCATCCATATCTCCCACCTTTCAGAAGCAATAAGGCTTGACCTTCTTCTTCACGTCTGAGTCATTCCTCATTCTCCCATCAGTTCTCTATGTTAATACTTTAAAATTTAGTTGTTTCTTAGTTTCACCAAAGACAATATTTACATTTCTGTGCTCCTTACTATTTTGGGGTAATTAACAAAAGAAAGACTGGTGGTAATTTCTTAACTTCTTTGTAAGGAAATCTCTCCACTTTACTACAATTATTCTATTTTAAAACTAATTTCCTTACCAAAATGTGACAATCTGCAGAGCAAAGATAGTCTTTAACTCATCTTATGTTCTTTTATCTCCCTCAGTGTCTTCCATATTAGGAGCTTAAAGAAAGGTTGGTTGAAATAAATGAATGTATATTCCTTAAAATTTTTAAATAAAATTCACAATTTGTTTCAATCAGTTTTATAGCTACACATCAGGCACTGAAATCCCAATAAGAGGTCTTATAAGTCTATGCTGTTTATTAAAATAAGAATTAAGCAAAAGCATTTATAGGTCAATGAAAACTCACCTTTAATCCTACTAGCAAAGCAACTCACTCTCTATAGAACATATTTACAATAAAAAAGAAATTTTTCACTTTATTCATTTATTTAGTGAGCAGATTGTCCTACTACTTTAAATATATGTTGAACTAAAATATTTTTCCAATGGTTACCCTCTAAAATATATTAATTTATTTTGAACTACCTATACTTACCAATTCAGGGATGTCTTTTACTTTGAGAGGAACTTGGATTAAGCCCAAATGAGTCCTGAAACTAAGAGAATCACCATTTTCATAATTTGGGTTGCGAAGATTAATTAATACCTTTAAAAACAAATCCAACGAAATTGGTTAGTTTCTTTATACAAAATTCACACTTATAAAATTGGCAGTGATATTCTTAGTATATCACAAAATTAAAAATTATTTGGGTTATGCTTATACTTTAATCACATTCTGAACACTATAAAATTGAGTTAAAATGTTGAAATACCATAAACATGTTTTCAATTTAATATTCCAACAGATGACCTATCAAATACTAAAAAGTTAAAATTTCAGTTATAAAGAAAAACTTTTTGATGTTACGAAAAAATAAAAATTGTTTGAATATAATATTTTACAAGGAAAACTGACAGAAAAATTTAAACTGCTTGATTTCAGTATTTGCCAGGGAAAAACCTCAGAACCAACTCTAACACTTTTAAAAATAGATGCTGAAAAGTTTCTAGAAAGACAGTGGAATAACATCATATGGTATTGCTTCTAAATCAAATCCAAAGGTAAAAAAAAACTTTTTCAGAAGCCAAACTAACAAGAAATATTTTTCAAAATTAAAAATCTTGGATATTTGCATATCCTTTAATCTAGGAATCTCACTCCTGTGAGTATGATTATGGAAATAATTAAAACTGCTTGCAGAGATAGTGCAAAAAAAAAAGGTAAAGGAAGTGTTGTTTATAACAGAAAAATATTATGCATTTAATATTTTAAGACATTCAATATTAGACATTTAAGATGTTTAAGACTACTTAAACATTACGGTAGAGGAAATTACCTATATAAATTATGTTTTATGTACATAAAATATAGTTTAATATGCCACAATTAATAAATACCACAATGTTTATTAAATTAAAAATTACAGTAGTGTTTATTGCTGTATGATGATATTATAAGTAATTTTTGTTTTAAATTTTCTTCTTATATGTGTTTTCTTATTTTTCTAACAACATGTATTTTAGGGAGAAAATAATAATAATTTCCAAAAATATTTTTAAACTGCAACTCTGAAGGGAAAGAAACCAAGAATTCAGTGAAGAAGATTATAATGACAGAAACACCAGCATATCTGAAGTAGGCATTAATAACCTGATAACTAATGGCTGACAAAATTAAATATATCACAAGTGCAAAAGAGTTGCCTAAAATTTCAAACACTAAATCGAAGCTAAAAATATCAAAGGAATTTATTTTTAAAAAATGTTTTAGCAAAGAACCAACAGTGTTAAATATAGACTAATATAGCACAATACAATTTTAGTCTAATTATGCAAATAAGGGATCACAGTGCATGGAAAACTTAAAAACATAGAATTGAAAAGAAAAACTATGAATACATGGGCAATAGAAAAGAAAAAAATATTAGAAAAGCAGAAACGATAAGGAAGTGATTATAGAAAACTTTTCCTGAGCCAAAGAAGAATCTCAGTATGACTAATAAAAGAATCAATTCAGCAATAGTCCTTAAGTAAACAGAGTGCTATGATTATTAAGAAGAAAACATAAAGTTAATTATATAAGAATTATATGAAATTTAAGTGCTAGGAAAGGGATGAGTTTGAGAGAAATCTTTAATAATCTAAGAGAAATAACACTAGCAGTATAAAGGCAGTTTCAAACCAAAGTAACTTCTCTTTTAAGTTAAAAGGAGACTGTTTATAATTCTAAAAGGCTCGAAATGATTTCTAACAATGCTGGCAAACTTGTATCTGAGAAAACAGGTTCAGAAAAAAAAAATGCAAAAGATTAAATCATTCATTTACTCATTCACTCAACACTTATTTACTGAGCAACTATGTGGTAAGCACTGTTACACCTGTTTGAGAGAGAGTAGTTTAGGACAGGATCAACTTGCAGCTGGTTTGTGGTAGCTCCTATCTTAGCTTCAGGGACATCTAGCAGTGACCCTTGGCCAAAATGGGATGAAATGCACTAACTAGTCATTTATAATGTGCTACTTAATGTCCCCTGGAGGCATTCCATATCAATTTATTTACTGTTTATTGAAAATGTATAGATTGATAGTTTGCACCTGAATTACCAGTAGGGTATAAAAGACTCATTAGAAAGCTTGTGCTGTAACTTGTATCTTGCACGTACCTTGGTGATTCATAACCCAAAGGCAAAGTGCATCCTGTGTAACTGAGAAAGGGCTGCAAAGTGCATCCTGTGTTACTGAGAAAGGAGCTGGGACTGGAAATTTCTATTTCTTTGTATTTGCATGTGCTTTCTTTCTCTTGCTGAAAGAAAGCTTTATGTGGGTGTATCCTTGTGGCTGAAATCTTGTATGTCTTCTCAGTTATCTGATTTGGCTCTGTGTGACTGTTGCAGCAGGGAACAAAGCTTCCATGTTACAGAATAAAGGCGGCAATAGGCAAAATAGAAAATCAGTATGTTATATGATGCTAAAGGTTATGGAGAAAAACAAAGCAGAAAAGGGTTATAAGGAGTTCCAAGAGGTGAGCCAGGGAAGGATTTGGTGAGAAGGTAACATTTTTTTGTGTGTGTATATGTTTAAATTTTTCCCATGAATGTTCTTTTTTAAATTGAAATACAGTTGACATACAATATTGTGTGAGTTTCAGACTGTACTAAAAGTGATTTGACATTTGCATACATTATAAAATTATCACCACAATAAGTCTGTATCTCTCCAAAGTTATTACAATACTATTGACCATATTGTTTATGCTGAGAATATGACATTTAAGCAAAGACATAAGGGAATGTGAGGGAATGGACACACAAGTATCTCGGGGAAAAGCAATGCAGGCAGAGAAAACAAGGAGCAAAGACCCTCAAATGGGAGAAAGCCAGGAGAAAGTAAGCAAGCTAAAGCAGCTGGAGTAGAAAAATCAGGAGGAAAAGTAATGGGAGATGAACTCAGAGAGGTGATGGGTATCAGATCAAATAGGGTGTTTTAGGCCACTGTCATGACTTTGGGTTTTAAGTAGAATGAGATAAGAAGCCACTGGATACCAGAAGAGTGGCTTCTTCAGAATAGTATTTACAAGGCTTCCTCTAGAAACTCTGCTAAAAATAAATTCTAGGTGGGGAAGTGTAGAAGCAGTAAGAGCAATTAAGAGGCCTATGAAATAGTCCAGACAAGAGATGGCAGCTTGGATCAGCAACTTAGGAATGGCAGTGATGAGAAGTGAATGGATTCTGGACATACTTCAAACGTAAAGCTGAAAGGATTTCCTGGTGGATTACATATAAGGTACAAGAGAAAAAAATGGAATTAAAGATGAGCAAATTAAAATAATTAGTGAATTCTAACTGCCTACTAAAGAGTTCCTCTTCAATGTCAATACCCTCTCAAACTTAATTAAGTGCATCATCTTCACTAATGGACCTGTGTCTCTTTCTGTATTCTGTATCTTAAGTTAACTCTGCCTAGTTATCCAACCTAGACACTTAAAGGTCATCTTTATCTTTTCTTTTTCTCATACTCCCTAGATCTAATAAATTCCCAAATCTTTTTAAAAATCTGTTAAATTCTCATCTTGTTAAATTCAAGTCTGTTGATGTCTTTCCATTTTGAATGCTGTTCTCTTAGTTCAAACCTTTATCATGCCTTGTCTGAACTGCTACAACAGGGAGAAAAAGAAAAAAGAAAAAGATTCACTGAGCACCTATTGTGCTAGCCAGCAGGCTACATGATTTATAGTTGCTAATTTTTAATCAAATCTTCTTGATTTACTTCCCTCTAATCTTTCCACACTACCATGTATTTTCCCAGAGCAATTTCCAAACACAAATCTGATAAGGTTATTCCATTGCTTTCATGGCTCTGGGGCTTCTTATATGGTGATTCTTCTGCCTGGAGATGTTTTTTAATATCATCATTTCTTTTGCATTTTTACCTCATTAATATACATATATTTAACCAACAGAACCTACCTCAAGAAAATCCTTTGGTGCATAAACAGGTCTGAAAAGGCTTAAATCTAGAATTAATAAGACAGATTAAAGTAGAATTTCGGTTACAATATACAAATCCTTAATAATAATAAATTATAACGGTTCTTTCATATTGTTATGCAGCTAGGTTAATTCAAATATTTGCAGAATATCAATTATTTGTCAAACACTGTGTTAAGCACTGTACTAACAAAAACAGAAAGTCCCTTCCCTTGATAGTCTAGATAGCATATTCTAGAAGAAATTGAAGAGTCCTCTCTTCCATAAATTTGTAATGGAGCATTTGTAATTGAATTGGAAAACAATGTCAATATCATATGAAAGTTCTACATGAGAATTCTCAAAGTACTTAGAACACAAACAATAAATTCTCAGTGAATCTGTAGTTGTACTGAACTGCTCTCCCTTTTGAACTTTCTATAATACACTGCTTCCTTTGTGCATGCATGCTTAAATGCGACTCCCCACTCAGGGATCGAACCTGCATCTCCTACATTGCAGGAGAACTCTTTACCACTGAACCACTGCGGAAGCCTCAGGTTATATTGAACTATTCTTCCTTCTGAATTTCTATAACACACTGCTTCCTTTATGATGGCTCAAAATTTTTTGCAACCTCCCCAGGCCCCAGCTATTTTTTAAGAAGGAGTGGTGAAGAATTATGTACATGTCTACCTAAACAATTATTTTACATATATCAATAATTAATTTATACATATATTTATCACTCATTAAATGTTTTTTAAAATTGATAGACTCAATTTTAAACATTAAAATGAACCAAAATAAATTCTTAAAAACATTTTAAAACATTTTAAAGGTCTTAAAACTTTTCAAAATGTAACACATTTTAACATCTCAATGTAATTAAAGCTTGAGATTATCTTAATTATGAGCCTAAGAAATCCACTGAATGATTCTAATTTATCCTTTCATAAAAATGTTTTCAAATGCTGATTAAAAAAATAACTGATTTAAATATTCTCAAAATAACGGAGCATAGTGACTAAAGCCGGGAATTTTTAAACTGCAAAGTAGAAGTTTAAGCAAAAAAAAAAAAAAAGATGATAATAAATCAGTGAGAAGGGAAGTTGCTATCTTTCCAAAAAGAGCTTGTTAATAATGTTATTTTGGATCCACAATTAAAAGAACAATTTTTTTCCCACTACCACATTTTGAAAATATTTTTTTCATATGTACCTGGTTCGTCGGTTCCCATTTCATTCCATTTATTGAGAAGTTCTTTCTGTTCTCCAACTGGCCTCTAAAAAAGGTAATTTTAAAATTGGTTTCGTTTTGTGAAGTTAAGCAATGCAGCTGAAAAATAAGAATCAATACCTTATCTAAAAGCTTATATAAGCTACCATAACACAAGAAAAAATAATTTCATTACATATGATTAGCTTTTCTGGGAATTACACTTAATGTTATTTAACTATTACATTGTATGCAGTCTTAATGGCTCGGTTAGAATATGGTACTAATGAGTCTAAAATAGAAGGCAAATGATATGTGCTGGCCAGTAAAATTTCACAAAGAAAGACTGCTCCTCAGCCACATACTACATCTCTCACCCCATCCAGCAATCTCAGAAATGCATCACAAGGGGGCTGGCCAAGAGAGTGTGACTGTGAGTCAGTAGCATCATCTTCCTATATGAAAGACAGTATATTACACAATACTACATATTTAGACAGTTTTTCATATAAATTTATCCTCTTTTACACCATCCTTCTGGTGCCTTCAGTGACTTGTGCTTGGATATTATCCAATGTACATTCACTATATCTTGTCCAACAGCAGGGAATAAATAGGTGTAGGGAGGATGAAGTGAAGAGAAACTTGTTCACTCCTACTCTTGAACAGCTATAAAAGACCCAGAACATTCCTCACGTGGCTTTTCTCTCCTTTTCATCTCTCCCCTATCAAAGCCCAGAACTACAGATAAATGTTGAGTATTAGATCTAAATAGTTCTAGAGAGATGATAAATCATTCGGGTAAGGAGACTAGAGGTAATTAAAATCTTTAAAGTGCATTTATAACCTTTACAGACAAATCTCCAAATAATCTGTACTGTACAGCCTATATTTATTCTTGATACAGGTTTTTGTTTTTTTTTTTTTTTTACAAAAAGCATTATAGCATATGCAATAGAAAACTATATAAAATACATCCACATAATTTACCTTTTATAGACTTTGGTTTCAAAAAGCTGTATACCAGTAACAAAAAAAAAAAAAGATAAATCTGCCTAGCAGTTATAATTTCATGATGCTTGCTAGTACATGATTCACAATGAAATACTTAAGTGTTAAAAGTACCTTTCGTGCCAATGGAATACTCAGTTCAGTGCACATACTATTTAAACTCTTCAAAATTCTTTTTTCCCAACTTCCCTGAAACATAAGGAACAGTCTATTATTATTTTTGGTTAACAGTGCCAAAAGTGATTTTTAAAAAATTAAAGACATTATGAGTTATATAGAAATGGTGAAGTTGCTTGAGATTGGTTATCTTATTCACTAGATTACTCAACAAATATTGATTACTGCCTACTATGTGCCAGATACTATCCTTAGTGCTGTGAATAACAAAATGTCTCCATCCTCATGGAACTGACATTCTAGTGGAGGATAGGAATGAAGATAGATTAAAAAAATAAATCAACAAGTCAGATGTGGAAATAGCAGATTTAAAAAAAAAGGTAAGCTATATTTAAGTACTTTATAAATCTTTCATACTTGAGACTCCCATTAATGACCTAGTAAAATAAAATTTTATAGAAATTATTATATTGTAATTTTTCCAAACATCTTTCACCCTAAATACTTCACTATGAATTTTTTAAGAATAAGAACCTAGCTGTGGTACATATACACAATGGAGTATTACTCAGCTATTAAAAAGAATACATTTGAATCAGTTCTAATGAGGTGGATGAAACTGGAGCCTATTATACAGAGTGAAGTAAGCCAGAAGGAAAAACACCAATACAGTATACTAACGCATATATATGGAATTTAGAAAGATGGTAACAATAACCCTGTATACGAGACAGCAAAAGAGACACTGATGTATAGAACAGTCTTTTGGACTCTGTGGGAGAGGGAGAGGGTGGGATGATTTGGGAGAATGGCATTGAAATATGTGTAATATCATATATGAAACGAGTCACCAGTCCAGGTTCCATGCATGATACCGGATGCTTGGGGCTGGTGCACTGGGATGACCCAGAGCGAGGGTATGGGGAGGGAGGAGGGAGGAGGGTTCAGGATGGGGAACACATGTATACCTGTGGCAGATTCATTTTGATATATGGCAAAACCAATACAATATTGTAAAGTTAAATAAAATTAAATTAAAAAAAATAAAGTAGGATAATGAAATAGCAAGGAATTTATAGCATCAAGTAATGTAATAAAATGACTGTCCAGGTTTCAAAAAAAAAGAATAAGAACCTTCTCTTACATAACCACAATACCACTATGACACCTGAGAAAACTAAAAATAATATTTCATATCATCTTAGCCCATATTCAATAATTTCCAATTATCCCCCAAAATGTCTTTATATCTTTTTAAATCCTGGATCCATTAAAAATTAATGCATTACATTTGGTTGTTATGTCTCTTTCTGTATAGCTTAATCTAGTGCGCTTTTCTCCTTTTCTTTTTCATACTGGCTTTTTTGAGCAGTCCAAGGCAGATGTCTTTTGGAATGTGTCACAATCTAGATTGGTCTTACTGTTTTCTCACCATATCGATTACATTCTTCTTTGTCCCTGGTATTTCTCATAAACTTGAAATAATAAGTTAACTTTAATGGTCAGTCATAAATTGATCATCCGTATACATCATACTTCAGTAAATTATTCTCTTTAATGCCAAGTTAAAACACCAAAATTTTTTGGTCTTTTAGCACCGGCCACTTCTGACTCACAAAAAACAGAATAATACCAAAGCTCCAAAATTTAGACCAAATGAGGAGAAATGGAGATAACTATATATTATATTATCTATAAAAGACAGCTAAAATCAGATAATATTAAATAGAATAATAATACCTCCTTTACGTGATTGCTATAAAAATTAAAGATGTAAAGTACTTTGAACAGTGACACAATGATAATAATCATTCAATAACTGATAGTTTTTACTACAGCTATCATTATTCAGAGTTTCTTCATTAACATACGTATCTAGATATATTACTCTCTATCTGGAATAAACTCTCCATGCTCTACTCTTATCCCAACATACTTATTCCTATGTTATCTGAATAAATTATATTCACCATTCAGGTCTTCACCTCTATTAAGCCTGCTCTTACCTGGCCCCCACTCAGATAATATTAGTGCCTTTGCCTACAGATTCTCACAATATCTCTTCCTTCACCTATCATAGCACATATCACACTTTATCGAGCACATAATAAGTTTTCAATAATTGAACAGATTTCTACTCTTAGTTATGCTGCAAGTATTTAGAAAAATTCTGGTACAACTGCCAAAGTAATGAATGAACAGGAAAAAAATCATCTATAAGAGAAATACAAAGCTGTGTGAAATGCATAAGACTTAGTTTACTAAATATATAGAAATAGGTTTTCAAGAATAAAAGAATACTCAATAAATTTCATAAAATACAGTCCAAACTAATTCCGTTTACTAGTTTGTTTTCAATTTTTTTCTCTCTCTTTTCTTTTTCCTATAAAGAGTTCTCTTAGATGCAGGACTTCAAATATATTTGGGTATATTATTCATGACCAAACTTTAGTTAGTGTAATACAACCCACTTCCACCCTCAACATTCTTATCCCAAATTTATCTGGAAAAATCTAACTCAACTTTCATATCTCGCCTTAAAAGTAATTTCCTTTAATAAGCTTTCTGCCACTTGCTCCCTCAAATCCAGATTGTGGGGGTTGGGGGAGCAAGTATTACAACCTTAACAACACAAGAGAAGACTCTACACATGGACAGCACCAGATGGTCAACACCGAAATCAGATTGATTATATTCTTTGCAGACAAAGATGGAGAAGCTCTATACAGTAAGCAAAAACAAGACCAGGAGCTGACTGTGGCTCAGATCATGAACTCCTTATTGCCAAATTCAGACTTAAAATTGAACAAAGTAGGAAAAACCACTAGACCACTCAAGTATGACCTAAATCAAATCCCTTACAATCATACAGTACAGGTGACAAATAGATTAAAGGGATTAGATCTGATAGAGTGCCTGAAGAATGACATTGTACAGGAGGCAGTGATCAAGACCATCCCCAAGAAAAGAAACGCAAAAAGGCAAAATGGTTGTCTGAGGAGGCCTTACAAATAGCTGAGAAAAGAAGAGAAGCTAAAGGCAAAGGAGAAAAGGAAAGATATACCCATTTGAATGCAGATTTCCAGAGAATAGCAAGGAGAGATAAGGAAGCCTTCCTCAGTGATCAATGCAAAGAAATAGAGGAAAACAATAGAATGGGAAAGACTAGAGATCTCTTCAAGAAAATTAGAGACCCCAAGGGAACATTTCATGCTATTATGAGCACAATAAAGGACAGAAATGGTATGGACCTAACAGAAACAGAAGATATTAAGAAGAGGTGGCAAGAATACACAGAGGAATAGACAAAAAAGATCTTCATGACCCAGATAACCACAATGGTGTGATCACTCACCTAGAGCCAGACATCCTGGGATGCGAAGTCAAGTCGGCCTTAGGAAGCATCACTACAAACAAAGCCAGTGGAGGTGATAGAATTCCAGTTGAGCTATTTCAAATCCTAGAATATGGTGTTGTGAAAGTGTTGCACTCAATATGCCAGCAAATCTGGAAAACTCAGCAGTGGCCACAGGACTGGAAAAGGTCCGTTTCATTCCAGTCCCAAAGAAGGGCAATGACAAAGAATGCTCAAACTACCACACAATTGTACTCATCTCACACACTAGCAAAGTAATGCTCAAAATTCTTCAAGCCAGGCTTCAACAGTACAGGAACTGTGAACTTTCAGATGTTCAAGCTGGATTTAGAAAAGGTAGAAGAACAAGAGATGAAATTGCCAACATCTGCTAGATCATAGAAAAAGCATGAGTGTTCCAGAAAAACATTTACTTTTGCTTTATTGACTATGCCAAAGCCTTTGACTGTGTGGATCACAACAAACTGTGGAAAATTCTGAAACAGATGGGAATACCAGACCACCTGAACTGCCTCTTGAGAAACCTGTATGCAGGTCAAGAAGCAACAGTTAGAACTAGACATGGAACAAACAGACTGGTTCCAAATTGGGAAAGGAGTACATCAAGGCTGTATATTGTCACCCCGCTTATTTAAACGTATATGCAGAGTCCATCATGTAAAACGCTGGGCCGGATGAAGCACAAGCTGGAATCAAGATCGCCGGGAGAAATATCAATAATTTCAGATATGCAGACGACACCACCCTTATGGCAGAAAGCAAAGGAGAACTAAAGAGCCTCTTGATGAAAGTGAAAGAGGAGAGTGAAAAAGTTGGCTTAAAACTCACCATTCAGAAAACATGGCATCTGGTCCCATCACTTTACGGCAAATAGATGAGGAAACAGTGTCAGACTTTATTGTTTTGGGCTCCAAAATCACTGCAGCCATGAAATTAAAAGACACTTGCTCCTTGGAAGAAAACCTATGACCAACCTAGACAGCATATTTAAAAGCAGAGACATTACTTTACCAACAGAGGTCCATCTAGTCAAGGCTATGGTTTTCCCAGTAGTTCTGTACAGATATGAGAGTTAGACTATAAAGAAAGTCAGCACCGAAGAACTGATGCTTTTGAACTGTGGTGTTGGAAAACTCTTGAGAGTTCCTTGGATTGCAAAGAGATCCAACCAGTCCATCCTAAAGGAGATCAGTCCTGAATATTCATTGGAAGGACTGATGCTGAAGCTGAACCTCCAATACTTTGGCCACCTGATGTGAAGAACTGACTCATTTGAAAAGATCCTCATGCTGGGAAAGACTGAAGGTGGGAGGAGAAGGGGATGACAGAGGATGAGATGGTTGAATGGCATCACTGACGTGATGGACATTGAGTTTGAGTAGGCTCTGGGAGCTGGTGATGGACAGAGAAGTCTGGTGTGCTGCAGTCCATGGGGTCACAATGAGTCGGACATAATTGAGTGACTGAACTGAACTGAATTTTAATTCAGTCATTACTATAAAAATAAAACTTGCATAAAGATTAAAAATCCAATCCCTGATTTTTTATTATGTATCCTATTATATAAAAGAACTAAATTTCTAGCTATTGAATTATGATTACAAAAATTATCATTTTCAACCACTAATAAGAGGACTCTTGAGTTGATAAAAAGAAAATAACTCTCAGATATAAAAATAAAAGTTACAACAGACATCAATGTGTGGCTCATAATATATACCATACATATTTGTAAGACTGCAATACATAATTTTAATACAGCATAAAACCTACTGAAAACACAGACATAAAGTCCATTTAAAATAGAATACTTTCTATAATTGTATGTTAATAAGATATTCTGAAGCATATTTAACTTATTCTTTAGAAAATCACTCTGACAAAAACATCTCTTCAGGAGTTTTGACAAAGTAAAATTTTAAGTGATAAATCACAGTTCTATCCTAAATAACTATCCCACTTACCAAGTATTTCAACTTACCAAATTTAATGTTAGATGTAATATACAGAGAAACTACTTAAGAAAAAAATTTCACAGAAAAGAAATTAGAGAAAACAAACTTATGGTTACCAGAGAATAAGTGAGGGGAGGGATAAGAATAAGTGAGGGGAGGGATAAATTGGGAGATTGAGATAGACATATACAAACTACTACATATAAAATAGACCTGATCCAAAGAGCCAAATAATTGGAAAAGACCCTGATGCTGGGAAAGATTCAAGGCAAAGGAGAAGCGGGCAGCAGAGGATGAGATGGTTAGATACCATCACTGACTCAATGGACATGAATTGGGGCAAACTCCAGGAGACAGTGAAGGACAGGGAAGCCTGGCATGCTGCAGTCCATGTGGTTGCAAAGAGTCAGACATGACTTAGTGATTAACAACAACAATAAACTAATAAGGACCTACTGTATGGCATAGGGAACTCTTCTTGATACTCTGTAATTCTCTATATGGGAAAAAAATCTAAAAAACAGAGGATATATGTATATGTATAGAACTCATTCACCTTGCTGAAGAGCAGAAGCTAACACAACATTGTAAATCAACTATACTCCAATAAAATCTTTTTAAAAAGAAATTAGATATTAGAAGCAAGCATTCTGAATGAAAAAAATAGAGCTAAGTGACTTACATGTGTTTACAATATGTTATTTTATTAATCCTGTGAGTAATGTATCATTACCCTCATTTTTACAAATGGGAAACTTTTTAAAACAACACCTGAGAGTAGAATGGAAAAGAATATTAAGAACTAAAGCAATGCTGAACAAAGCTTTATTCATCATTTTTTATTGTGTTCCACAACTAAAGCAAAAACGTGGAAATGATCCAGAAGAGAATAAAGAACAAGATGAAAAACTGAGAGAAAGAGGAAAAGGATGTTCAACTCAGAAAATTCAAAATTTTAAGGCTAGAACAGGTGGACATGAGGTTAATAGCTGAGTTTTCAAATAAGGAAAATATATTGATTCAACAAATATTTACTGGGCTCTTATTAAACATATGCCATTAAAAGATGAATAAAACAGCTATCCCTGTAGTGAGGGTGAGAATGATAAGACAGAAACAAATAATATGGATAAGCTGCAAAAAGTTCATTAGGGCTATACCAATCTATACATAAAAAACCATAAAAATGTAAAACAATAGGCACGCAATAGGAAGCTAGGTATATCACAACTTCTAGCTGTCCACAGAACACATCACATCCTGAAATAATGAAAGACGAGTGACCCCAGTGGTTGGCCTTGTCTTCCCTATTCCCTGTTCCATATCTATGAAAGGTTGTCAGGATTTTTCCAAGGTACTCTTTGCAAGAACTTCAGTCAGATGGTCAGAAGTCATTTCATAAAAGTCTTAGTCAACAAAATCATTTCCACAGACATTAGAAACAGTAACAGAATTTCCTGACAATGACGGGAAATCCAAGATGAAGCAAGCGGCTGTTTTTAAGTGGGGTCATCCTTTAGGTTCCCTAAAGAACTCTAATCTTGATTAAGTGGTATTTATTCATTTCTTTGTCTCACTGATTATCATGTATTCAATGCTTTATATCTACAAAGCACAAAGCTCAGACCAGTGAGTAAATGTTATAAGGAGCTTATAACCATTTAACGAAACTTTCCAACAATTAAAAGACTTAATCAAAATGGGTTAAAATTGTGAATTTCTTGTTTCCAGTTCTCCATCAAAAGGGGAGGAGCTCCAGAGGTTAGACTGGATAAATGTGAAGGTCCACTCTAGCTCCAGCTCCAGTTCTATAGGTACATAATTTTTCTCTACCTGTGGAAATGAATAAATAAGCCCTATGTCTCAAAGATAAATGCTAAAAATTCATAGTTGATGCTATGCTATTATTTAAATAAAAATTTCAGTGTGTACCTAGCACCCAACAAAAAGTTGAAGTAGCAAATAAGTTATTGAAAAATGATAGTGCGCCAATATAAAATAAGAAGAAAGTAAAAGTTTCTATCCCAAAGACTTACAAAATAAAGATTTTTTAAAATGTTATTTAAAAGGAAAATGGATGGTCTTTTACATTTAAAATGTTTAAATAGAAAGACATTACCTTTTACTTAAACCCATATCCTCTCTAAATGAAATTATTGTTGCTTTCTAATCAGTTTCCCTAATAATTGAAAACTATGGTATTAACTCAAAGGATTTCAAGAATTTTATAAATAAGGTAGTTTCTAAGCCATGAGAGGTAAAAGATTCTCAAAAGAATTGCAATTCTACTGAAATCTTTAAATGGGTATTATTATCATCTTGCTTCTTTTTCATAGTAATGAAAATAAATAAGAAGTCATTAAAAACAATGTAACAAATACACAGCATGCAAAACTTATGAAATTATAAAATTTTTTCATAAGTTTAAATTACTTTCTTCACACTGAAATGAATAAAGTAAAACAAAATAATAATAACCCAGCTTTCTAATGGAAAAAGGCTTTAGTAATTCTATGATAATAAAGAGTATACATTTATTCAAGATAATATGAAAAACCATATAATATATAAAGAATAAAATAATAAATAAGCACTCATAAATTTCCACCAGTCAAAAATAACCAGTGTTACCACTTTATTCTCTTCATTTTTTCTATGCATGTATGTGTACAACTGAGATGTATATGTGTGTATATATGCACTTGGATATATATACACTTAATTAAAGTAGAATTATATTGTTTTATAGTTTGCTTTTTTGAATGGAGATTATATCATATGCAATTTCACCTCATTATGCTGCTGCTACTGCTAAGTCACTTCAGTCGTGTCCGACTCTGTGCAACCCCATAGACGGCAGCCCACCAGGCTCCCCCGTCCCTGGGATTCTCCAGGCAAGAACACTGGAGTGGGTTGCCATTTCCTTCTCCAGTGCATCAAAGTGAAAAGTGAAAGTGAAGTCGCTCAGTCGTGTTCGACTCTTAGCGACCCCATGGACTGCAGCCTACCAGGCTCCTCCATCCATGGGATTTTCCAGGCAAGAGTACTGGAGTGGGGTGCCATTGCCTTCTCTGTCACCTCATTATACTTCTCTGAAAATGCCATTTTTGATGCCTGTGTAAAACTGTCTTTTGGAGATTCGCTGTTACATTTAAGCAGGCCCTATTGCTTTCTTTAGATGCCTTTAAATTTTTTACTATTATCTCTGATTTTTTTCTTTAGAGAAGGCTCAAGAAGTGAAGTTACTCAAAATAAGGGTATAAATATTTTCCTAAAGGGAACATTTCCACTTTTCATTATGTAATTCATTCATCATTAAAAAAAAAAAAAATCTATTGAGTGTCTACCATGGGCCGGGCACCATGCCAGAGGTTGCAGATACAATGCGGGAAGAGAGACACTGGTTCTGCTCTACAGAATCTAGTGATCATACAGACAACCCAAGTATTGTGATAGGAAGGTCAGGGTGCCTCTCGTGTGGAGGACTGGAGATACAGGAAAAGTATCTGAGTATCTGAGAGCGAGGGGTCAGAAAACCTTCCTAAAGAAACCATCATCTAATCCAATACCTGAAGAATGTGTAGAAGTTAGCCAGAAGCACGTGGGGTTCGAGGGGAGGCAGTCTGGGGTAGGAGTGACAGTATGAGCACAGGTTCTCCTGCTGGAGGACACCAAGGAGATGAAGAGAGAGAGAAGGTACCTGTGCGTGGAAATGGAGTGGCAGGAAGGGGAGGGACAGTAAGAGAAGGCAAGGGATGAGACCTGAACAGTAAAATGGGGCAAGATAATGTATAGATTTTTAAGCAAAAGTAAGGAACTGAAGCTCTATCCTAAAAGTCTTGGAAGTTTTAAGAAATGGAGTGACAATACAGAAGGCAGAAGGACCAGTTAGGAAGGAGATGAGAATTGAAGTAATATGAAACTAGCAAAATTCTCAACTTTACTAAGGTTACTGGATTGACAGAAAACAGGATAAATTCAACCACACAGCTCATCCTGAGTTTGAGCATTTCTGGACTGGATACAGAAAGGCTGAAAAGAATCAGGTAGTGCAGATTCTGGAGTGGCTGTCCAAGTTCAAATTCCAAGTCTTCCACTTAGTAGTTTTGTGAAGCTGGCACTCTCTGAGACCATAAATGTAACTCATCTCATACAGTCGACATAAATATTAAATGAGTGAATACTTGAATGGTACCTGGCACATAATTAGAGCTCTATGTGCTTACTACTATTATTTCACATGTAAACTTGTGAATTTAGATTTATCACACTGCATATAAATTTCTTCAAATACTGCTTTCTGTGAAAGGCGTAGCAAAGTAGTTCCCAAAGTACTTTACATGGAAATATGTCACATACGTCTGAACAGCACTAGGTTAAATAAAAATTAAACTGTTTCTCTACTGAAGAGCCTCTCTGAGCCATTAACACACCAAAAGAAATTGTAAGCAAAATTAAGGAGCATTAGATTAAAAACCAAAGTATCTAATAAATATTCATGAGTCTATATTGATACAAATAAATGATTGAATAAGTAAATAAATGGGGGAGAGAAGACAACTCTCCGATGCAGAAGAATTCTAAATACTTTTTGTAGATACTCCCCTGCTCAGGGAGGTAGAACATAATTTCTCTTCCTTAAGTATGAACTGTGACTTCCTTCAAGCTGGTTTTAGAAAAGACAGAGGAACCAGAGATCAAATTGCCAACATCCACTGGATCATGGAAAAAGCAAGAGAGTTCCAGAAAAACATCTACTTCTGCTTTATTGACTATGCCAAAGCCTTTGACTGTGTGGATCACAATAAACTGTGGAAAATTCTGAAAGAGATGGGAATACCAGACCACCTGACCTGCCTCTTGAGAAATCTGTATGCAGGTCAGGAAGCAACAGTTAGAACTGGACATGGAACAACAGACTAGTTCCAAATAGGAAAAGGAGTACGTTAAGGCTGTATATTGTCACCTTGCTTATTTAACTTATATGCAGAGTACATCATGAGAAATGCTGGACTGGAAGAAACACAAGCTGGAATCAAGATTGCCGGGAGAAATATCAATAACCTCAGATATGCAGATGACACCACCCTTATGGCAGAAAGTGAAGAGGAACTCAAAAGCCTCTTGATGAAAGTGAAAGTGGAGAGTGAAAAAGTTGGCTTAAAGATCAACATTCAGAAAACGAAGATCATGGCATCCGGTCCCATCACTTCATGGGAAATAGATGGGGAAACAGTGGAAACAGTGTCAGACTTTATTTTTTTGGGCTCCAAAATCAGTGCAGATGGTGACTGCAGCCATGAAATTAAAAGACGCTTACTCCTTGGAAGGAAAGTTATGACCAACCTAGATAGCATATTGAAAAGCAGAGACATTACTTTGCCAACAAAGGTCTGTCTACTCAAGGCTATGGTTTTTCCTGTGGTCATGTATGGATGTGAGAGTTGGACTGTGAAGAAGGCTGAGTGCCGAAGAATTGATGCTTTTGAACTGTGGTTTTGGAGAAGACTCTTGAGAGTCCCTTGGACTGCAAGGAGATCCAACCAGTCCATTCTGAAGGAGATCAGCCCTGGGATTTCTTTGGAAGGAATGATGCTAAAGCTGAAACTCCAGTACTTTGGCCACCTCAAGCGAAGAGTTGACTCATTGGAAAAGACTCTGATGCTGGGAGGGATTGGGGGCAGGAGGAGAAGGGGACGACAGAGGATGAGATGGCTGGATGGCATCACTGACTCGATGGACGTGAGTCTGGGTGAACTCCGGGAGTTGGTGATGGACAGGGAGGCCTGGCGTGCTGCGATTCATGGGGTTGCAAAGAGTCAGACACGACTGAGCGACTGAACTGAACTGAACTGAAGGTGGGAGAGGGGCAGTAACTTTACAGTGGAAAAAAACCTCACAATTAGTATCTCAATCAGGCAATAAAGGTCAACATCAACAGTGATATATCATGTTGATAGTATGAATGATGATACAATTTAATCAATATAAATGGCACTTTATGTCTGTGATCTTCCTACAAAAAACTCACAACCCCAGTCTAATCATGAGAAAAACATCTGATGAATTCTAAGAGAGGGATATTCTACAAAATACCTGACGGGTACTTCTCAAAACTGTCAAGGTCATCAAAAACAAGGGAAGTCTGAGAAAATGTCATAGCCAAGAGGAGGCTAAGGAGACATGGCAACCAAATGCAATGTGGTGTGCTGGATGGATTCCTAAAACAGAAAAAGGACATGAGGTTAAAACTAAGGGAATCTATTGAATAAAGTAGAACTTTAGCTATGGTATTAATATCAGTTCACTAAGTATAATGAATGTACATAGTAATGTAAGAAGTTAATAAGGCAAACTGGGTATCAGATCCTTGGGAATTCTGCATAGTATCTTCTCGATTTTTCTATACACCTAAAACTCTTGTAAAAAATCAAGTCTACTAAAAAAAAATAAAATAAATTGTGATTCAATAAGAGGAAGGCAATGTGTGCTTCCATTTGCAAATTTGCTTGTCCCTGGAAGCCTCTTTTGTGGAGCATCTCTCAGGGTGAGGATTCGGCATAAAACACTCGGAAAAGGCTGACGCAGTAAAAGAAGTCTCTTCCCCTTATCAGCCCAGATTTCCTGGCCACCTTCCCTTTGGCAGGCAGCACTTTCTACCTTGTGTTACAGATACATGTGTCCAAGTCTTATTTCAATGATCAAATCATGTAGTTTCCTGAAGGCAGAATCTCCATCTAATTTATTTCTGCATCTCCATAGCACACAGCAGAGTGTCTTTTACTCACGGGCATTCAGTAAACATCTGTTAAATAAATACTGTAAGAAAAGATGGGAAATGCCTTTTCTTACTGATTCATTATAAACTAAGTTTCTGCTACATAAAAGTCTGGGTTGTCATGCCCTCCTCCAGGGATAGTGTGCTACCAGAGTTCAAAAGAGGGAGAAATCCTTTCAACAGGAGTAATAAAAACCTCAGCGAAGAGATGCCATCTAAGCTGACACAAAATAAATGGGATTTACATAATACAGAACAAGCAGAGAGCTTTCCATGACAGCAAAACCAAAAGTGTTAAAGATGCAATAGGAAAGGCAAAATGCTTCACTTGGATGGGCACAAAGGGCAGTTATAAGACAGCAGAGACTGATGGAGTGGAATCGTCTCTGCTGGGGACAGAAAGTAACGACCCTTCATGGTGGGCTTTGGAGTAGGAACATCATTTACTAGGCAACTGGCAGTCATTGAAGGTTTCCTAGAAGGCAGTGAGAAATATTATAAGGGTAAATCCTAGAGAAAGAAATGGCAACCCAAAAACATAGGCCCCCCCCAAAATAAAGTCTCACTGTTTCCAAAAATAAAGTCTCCACTGTTTATCTTTTTTTTTTTAGTAGACTTGATTTTTTACTAGAGTTTTAGATGTATAGAAAAATCAAGAAGATACTATGGAGAATTCCCAAGGATCTGATACCCAGTTTCCCTCTATTTACCATGAAGTGATGGGACCAGATGCCATGTTTTCTGAATGGTGAGTTTTAAGCCAACTTTTTCACTCTCCTCTTTCACTTTCATCAAGAGACTCTTTAGTTCTCCTTCACTCTTCTGCCATAAGGGTGGTGTCATTTGCATATCTGGCAATCTTGATTCCGGCTTGTGCTTCATCCAGCCTGGCATTTCACATGATGTATCCTGCATATAAGTTTAAAGAAGCAGGGTGACAATATTCAGCCTTGATGTACTCCTTTCCAATTTGGAACCAGTCTGTTGTTCCATGCCAAGTTCTAACTGTTGCTTCTTGACCTGCATACAGATTTCTCAGGAGGCAGGTCAGGGGTCTGATATTCCCATCTCTTTCAGAATTTTCCACAGTTTGTTGTGATCCACACAGTCAAAGGCTTTGGCAAAGTCAATAAAGCAAAAGTAAATGTTTTTCTGGAACTCTCTTGCTTTTTCTATGATCTAGCAGATGTTGGCAATTTGATCTCTGGTTCCTCTGCCTTTTCTAAATCCAGCTTGAACATCTGGAAGTTCACGGTTCCTGTACTGTTGAAGCCTGGCTTGAAGAATTTTGAGCATTACTTTGCTAGTGTGTGAGATGAGTACAATTGTGCGGTAGTTTGAGCATTCCTTGGCATTGCCCTTCTTTGGGACTAGAATGAAAACAGACCTTTTCCAGTCCTGTGGCCACTGCTGAGTTTTCTAGATTTGCTGGCATATTTTCCAGTCCTGTGGCTGCTGCTGAGTTTTCCAAATTTGCTGGCATATTGAGTGCAACACTTTCATAGCATCATCTTTTAGGATTTGAAATAGCTCAACTGGAATTCCATCACCTCCACTAGCTTTGTTTGTAGTGATGCTTCCTAAGGCCCACTTGACATCACATTGCAGGACATCTGGCTCTAGGTGAGTGATCACACCATCGTGGTTATCTGGGTCATGAAGATCTTTTTTGTACAGTTCTTCTGTGTATTCTTGCCACCTCTTCTTAATATCTTCTGCTTCTGTTAGTCGCATACCATTTCTCTCCTCTATTGTCCAATCTTGGCATGAAATGTTCCCTTGGGGTCTCTAATTTTCTTGAAGAGATCTCTAGTCTTTCCTATTCTATTGTTTTCCTCTATTTCTTTGCATTGATCACTGAGGAAGGCTTCCTTATCTCTCCTTGCTATTCTCTGGAAATCTGCATTCAAATGGGTATATCTTTCCTTTTCTCCTTTGCCTTTAGCTTCTCTTCTTTTCTCAGCTATTTGTAAGGCCTCCTCAGACAACCATTTTGCCTTTTTGCATTTCTTTTTCTTGGGGATGGTCTTATCACCTCCTCCTGTATAATGAACCTCTGTCCATAGATCTTCAGGCACTCTGTCTATCAGATCTAATCCCTTGACTCTGTCACTTCCACTGTATAACTGTAAAGCGATTTGATGTCGGCCAAACCTGAGTGGTCTAGCATTTTTTCCTGCTTTGTTCAATTTTAAGTCTGAATTTGGCAATAAGGAGTTCATGATGTGAGCCACAGTCAGCTCCCAGTCTTGTTTTTGCTGACTGCATAGAGTTTCTCCATCTTTGGCTGCAAAGAATATAATCAATCTGATTTTGGTACTGACCATCAAAAGCAGATAATTAATAATAAAAGGATTGAGATGCAACAAAATGAACCCACTGAAAGATAAATGGGTTTAGACTAAACTAATGGTAAACATATAAGTTAAATAAGCAGGGTGACAATATACAGCCTTGACGAACTCTTTTTCCTATGTGGAACCAGTCTGTTATTCCATATCCAGTTCTAACTGTTGCTTCCTGACCTGCATACAGGTTTCTCAAGAGGCAGGTCAGGTGGTCTGGTATTCCCATCTCTTGAAGAATTTTCCACAGTTTCTTGTGATCCACACAGTCAAAGGCTTTGGCATAGTCAATAAAGCAGAAGTAGATGTTTTTCTGGAACTCTCATGCTTTTTCCATGATCCAGCGGATCTTGGCAATTTGATCTCTGGTTCCTCTGCCTTTTGTAAAACCAGCTTGAACATCTCGAAGTTCACGGTTCACATATTGCTGAAGCCTGGCTTGGAGAATTTTGAGCATTACTTTACTAGCGTGTGAGATGAGTGCAATCGTGCGGTAGTTTGAGCATTCTTTGGCATTGCCTTTCTTTGGGATTGGAATGAAAACAGACCTTTTCCAGTCCTGTGGCCACTGCTGAGTTTTCCAAATTTGCGGGCATATTGAGTGCAGCACTTTCACAGCATCATCTTTCAGGATTTGAAATAGCTCAACTGGAATTCCATCACCTCCACTAGCTTTGTTCATAGTGATGCTTTCTAAGGCCCACTTGACTTCACATTCCAGGATGTCTGGCTCTAGGTCAGTGATCACACCATCGTGATTATCTGGGTCGTGAAGATCTTTTTTGTACAGTTCTTCTGTGTATTCTTGCCACCTCTTCTTAGTATCTTCTGCTCCTTTTTAGGTCCATACCATTTCTGTCCTTTATCGAGCCCATCTTTGCATGAAATGTTCCCTTGGGGTCTCTAATTTTCTTGAAGAGATCTCTAGTCTTTCCCATTCTGTTGTTTTCCTCTGTTTCTTTGCATTGATCACTGAGGAAGGCTTTCTTATCTCTTCTTGCTATTCTTTGGAACTCTGCATTCAGATGCTTATATCTTTCCTTTTCTCCTTTGCTTTTAGCTTCTCTTCTTTTCACAGCTATTTGTAAGGCCTCCCCAGACAGCCATTTTGCTTTTTTGCATTTCTTTTCCATGGGGATGGTCTTGATCCCTGTCTCCTGTACAATGTCACGGACCTCCATCCATAGTTCATCAGGTACTCTATCTATTAGATCTAGTCCCTTAAATCTATTTCTCACTTCCACTGTATAATCATAAGGGATTTGATTTAGGTCATACCTGAATGGTCTAGTGGTTTTCCCTACTTTCTTCAATTTAAGTCTGAATTTGGCAATAAGGAGCTCATGATCTGAGCCACAGTCAGCTCCCGGTCTTGTTTTTGCTGACTGTATAGAGCTTCTCCATCTTTGGCTGCAAAGAATATAATCAATCTGATTTCGGTGTTGACCATCTGGTGATGTCCATGTGTAGAGTCTTCTCTTGTGTTGTTGAAGAGGGTGTTTGCTATGACCAGTGCATTTTCTTGGCAAAACTGTATTAGTCTTTGCCCTGCTTCATTCTGTATTCCAAGGCCAAATTTGCCTGTTACTCCAGGTGTTTCTTGACTTCCTACTTTTGCATTCCAGTCCCCTATAATGAAAAGGACATCTTTTTTGGGTGTTAGTTCTAAAAGGTCTTGTAGGTCTTCATAGAACCGTTCAACTTCAGCTTCTTCAGCGTCACTGGTTGGGGCATAGACTTGGATTACTGTGATATTGAATGGTTTGCCTTGGAAACAAACAGAGATCATTTTGTCATTTTTCAGATTGCATCGAAGTACTGCATTATGGACTCTTTTGTTGATCATGATGGCTACTCTATTTCTTCTGAGGGATTCCTGCCCGCAGTAGTAGATATAATGGTCATCTGAGTTAAATTCACCCATTCCAGTCCATTTGAGTTTGCTGATTCCTAGAATGTCAACATTCACTCTTGCCATCTCTTGTTTGACCACTTCCAAAGCAGCCATAAACAACATGTAAATAAAGGAGCATGATTATTTTCTAATAAATATATTTTATTAATTCTTATAATTTTTATGGGTCTCAAGACAGTATTCTTTTGATTTTTCAACCAGTTGAAAATGTAAAAAAAAGAAAAAAAAAATCCTAGCTTGCCCACGATACAAAAACAGGTAGCAGGGCAGATCTGGCCCATGGGCTGTAGCATGCCAACTCTTGATCTAGTGGGTAAGCCTAGAAAGAAGAGAGAAGACTACCATACATATACTTACCATTCATACACAGTCTCAGCAACTAGCAGTAGACTTTAAGAACAGACCTATTATTCATCTCTTCAGTCTTAATAAGAAACCAACTTCTGTTTTTTACACGTTAAAACTGATACTTTCTCTAAAATGTTCAAAAATTTTCCAATTTTGCCAAAAAAAAACAATCTTAGAACTAGATATTTAGCTTTATTTTCTTGAGTTCAGACCTTTATAATAAAATACCAAACAATTCTCTCATACACGCATCATTTCAACATTATGCTTTATGACACACTGATAGTAAATACCATCTGATTGCTGGACCTAAAGTATTAATACTACATAGAGATACAAATATCAGAGAAGGCAATGGCACCCCACTCCAATACTCTTGCCTGGAAAATCCCATGGGCGGAGGAGCCTGGTAGGCTGCAGTCCACGGGGTCACTGAGGGTCGGACACGACTGAGCAACTTCACTTTCACTTTTCACTCTCATGCATTGGAGAAAGAAATGGCAACCCACTCCAGTGTTCTTGCCTGGAGAATCCCAGGGATTGGGGAGCCTGGTGGGCTACCGTCTATGGGGTCGCACAGAGTCGGACACGACTGAAGTGACTTAGCAGCAGCAGAGATAGAAATATACTACACATTAATATTTCCTCAAATATCTCCATGTTTTTTGTTTATATTGCTTCCTTTCACCCTCCAATTTTAAGGGCTTTTTAAAATGAAAATGAAAGCAGAAAACTAAAAATCTGCCTAACATCCAGCACATGAAACATAGTAACTCAAAGCAGCAGAACACTTCTCAGGAGCAGCAGAACCACTGTGTAATTGCTGAAGCTGGGTGATGGGTTCATGGGAGTTCTCCAGGGTGTATTTCAAATTTTTCATAATAGTTTCCGAGACTACGATGGAGAAAGAAGGTCAGCTTATGATGTCCATTAAAGCCTCAGGAGTGGCAGTTAGAGGGTCCCCAGCACTGGGAGGAAGGCTCATGAACAGTCCTACCTCACAGGCAGGTAGACCAGGCTGGGCAAAGGCAAAGGCCAGCTAAAGAATTAGGGACACTTAGACAGCTTATTGTTTCTATTTTAACAGCTTTTTATAGTCTTTCTATTTAAATTGTTTTATTTTATTCTTTTAAAGTGACTTTTCGTTGTTTTTCAGTTCATCTTAGATTACAGGAGTCATTTGGATTCTGCAACTGAATACAACTAGTATGTAACAACCTGTTATGAAAACAAATATATTTCAAATACACTATCAGTAACACTGGTGTCAAAAGCCAAAATTTTAGGGGACGAGTGAGTCAGTTCATTCCCTATTCTTTCCTTTAATATCACAAAACTTGAGGAACAAATCGGTACATAAAACTTTTATCATATTTTAAATCTTAGGCCAGTATGGTACATGATTTTTTTCCCTTCTACTCAGTATTTTCAGAATTACTATAGAAATTAAGTAAGTGTAATCCTTGGTTACCGAATATAAACAGCATACAAATACTATTTGCATCACTTTAGTAGTCCTTATCCAGTCTTTCATATAATAAATATAGTCCTAATGTTCATAAGGATCTTTCATTCTGCATTATATAACTTGGTATGGAATAATAAAATTAAAATGAACAATAGCCAACCTGTGCTTTCCGCATGTATACCAAAGGTTCTTTAAGATGTTCAGGAGGTGCAGCAGGATGACTAGGTAAAGGAAACCTGAGGACAGAAAGAGGGAGCTAAATATTATATACCACTCTTGATAATTAATCAGTTTGTTTGCTTAGAAATTACTTACCTCTATAGTCCATGATATATGAAACAGAACATTTGCTAGCAGTTCTATGTACTTATACAAGGTACAATAACCTAACAAAACTTTAATTCTTATCCTGCTAGCATTGTAACTTTAAATTAGCAATTTAATGACATTAAAAGTTAAAGTGGAATTCATAGATTGAGGTAACTTTTAAATTATTTAGCTCTGTAAGTGCTCATATGAAATTTTCACAACTGTTAATTTTAGTATATAAATATTATAACAGAAATTTTTAAAATCTGAAATCTAAACAAGTCCATTAACTTACTAAAATATCAACTTTTCTCAATTCTCCCAATTTCCTTTTCCACAGAATTGAAATGATAGTATAAATACTCTTTTGTAATAGCCATACTTTAGCATGCAATATATTACATACTATATTAATTCACAGACTTAATAAAATTTTTAAAATTTAATGTCAAATTCTGTTTTCTGTGTAACATGACATTTTATATTCAAAATATATTGTTTTTATTAAGAAAACAGATTCATTTATTCAACATATTTGAGCCATTCTAGGTATATGGTAAGATTAAGACAGTGTCTCCTAGTCTCATGTACCTAATATTCTAGTGAAGAAAGATAGTCGATATTTATTAAAAAAATAAACAAATAAATAGAATAACATAAAAGAGTAGTAAATGCCATGAGAAAATGAGAGCAGGATAAAGTCTAAATGATTTGGAAGGGCAGGAAGGTGTCTAGGAAACCTAATGTTTGAATCAAGACATGAGTGAAAAGGAGCCAACCAACATTCCAAGCAAAAGGATAGCAAGCACAAAACTCTGAGGTGGGAAACTGCGGAATGTTTAAAGATCAGAAAAAGCCAGGATGGCTGAAATGAAATGACTGAGGCACAGAGTGATACAAAATCATAGAGAAGCCAATAGGAAAACACAACAATTAACATTTCCTTAGAGGTTTCAATCTCTTTCACAACTTATACCTCTAATTAAAATTAGTCATAGAAATTATACCCATGTAAAACAACCATATTCTAACAATCAAGAACCATGCACTGAGTTCTCAAGAAATTCCTCATCCAAACAGGGACATCTAAAGGGGAACTTTAGACAGTTTTACTAACTGATTGTTTCTAATTGTTTTTTCTGCTAAAATCTGCATTCCATGTACCTAAACAAATCACCTTTCCCCACTCACCAAAAAAACAAAAAACAAAAAAACAAAAAACACTGGTAATTTCTAGATACCTGAGTATCTCAAGTAGTATATTTTATACTGCTCACTATATTACTTGTAAAGATACATATGTTTTATGATGAAATGTAATTCTAAAATCCTTCCATTTTAACAGTAATTATTTCTAAATTTAATAAAACTTGGAAATTTAGAAACTTGAGGGCATTTACTGATGATCTTAAAGGTTATTTAGAAAAGATCCTGGTGGCTCAGATGGTAAAGAACCTGCCTGCAAAGCAGGAGACCCAGGTACAAACCCTGGTTTGGGAAGATCCCCTGGAGAAGGGCATGGCAACACACCCCAGTATTCTTGCCTAGAGAATTCCATGGCAGAAGAGCCTGGCAGGCTGTAGTCTATGGGGTCACAAAGGGTCGGACACGACTGACTGACTAACGCTTTCTTACTTTAAGGGTTATTTCAGACTTTATTTTTCTGGGTTCCAAAATCACTGCAGATGGTGACTGCAGCCATAAAATTAAAACACGCTTACTCCTTGGAAAGAAAGTTTTGACCAACCTAGATAGCATGTTCAAAAGCAGAGACATTACTTTGCCAACAAAGGTTCGTCTAGTCAAGGCTATGGTTTTTCCTGTGGTCATGTATGGATGTGAGAGTTGGACTGTGAAGAAGGCTGAGCACCAAAGAATTGATGCTTTTGAACTGTGGTGTTGGAGAAGACTCTTGAGAGTCCATTGGACTGCAAGGAGATCCAACCAGTCCATTCTGAAGGAGATCAGCCCTGGGATTTCTTTGGAAGGAATGACGCTAAAGCTGAAACTCCAGTACTTTGGCCACCTCATGTGAAGAGTTGACTCATTGGAAAAGACTCTGATGCTGGGAGGGATTGGGGGCAGGAGGAGAAGGGGACGACAGAGGATAAGATGGCTGGATGGCATCGCTGACTCGATGGACGTGAGTCTCAGTGAACTCCAGGAGTTAGTGATGGACAGGGAGGCCTGGCATGCTGCAATTTTTGGGGTCACCAAGAGTCGGACACGACTGAGCGACTGATGTGATCTGATCTGAAGCTCAATGAAATTTATCCAGAAAAAAAGGTAAGAAGTGGTCACCCCAAAATTATTCATATTAAAACGAAAATAAAGCTATTTATTCAGTTATAAATATTTATTGAGAATATACCAAGTGTTCAAGGTTATAGAAATACAGCAGAAAATAAAATATATTAAAATCTCTGTCTTCATGGTCAACACCGAAATCAGGTTGATTATATTCTTTGCAGCCAAAGATGGAGAAGCTCTATACAGAACAAAAACAAGACCAGGAGCTGACTGTGGCTCAGATCACGAACTCCTTATTGCCAAATTCAGACTGAAATTGAAGAAAGTAGGGAAAACCACTAGACCATTCAGGTATGACCTAAATCAAATCCCTTATGATTATACAGTGGAAGTGAGAAATAGATTTAAGGGCCTACATCTGATAGAGTGCCTGATGAACTATGGATGGAGGTTCGTGACATTGTACAGGAGACAGGGATCAAGACCATCCCCATGGAAAAGAAATGCAAAAAAGCAAAATGTCTCTCTGAGGAGGCCTTACAAATAGCTGTGAAAAGAAGAGAAGCTAAAAGCAAAGGAGAAAAGGAAAGATATAAGCATCTGAATGCAGAGTTCCAAAGAATAGCAAGAAGAGATAAGAAAGCCTTCCTCAGTGATCAATGCAAAGAAACAGAGGAAAACAACAGAATGGGAAAGACTAGAGATCTCTTCAAGAAAATTAGAGATACCAAGGGAACATTTCATGCAAAGATGGGCTCGATAAAGGACAGAAATGGTATGGACCTAACAGAAGCAGAAGATATTAAGAAGAGGTGGCAGGAATACACAGAAGAACTGTACAAAAAAGATCTTCACGACCTAGATAATCACGATGGTGTGATCACTGACCTAGAGCCAGATATCCTGGAATGTGAAGTCAAGTGGGCCTTAGAAAGCATCACTATGAACAAAGCTAGTGGAGGTGATGGAATTCCAGTTGAGCTATTTCAAATCCTGGAAGATGATGCTGTGAAAGTGCTGCACTCAATATGCCAGGAAATTTGGAAAACTCAGCAGTGGCCACAGGACTGGAAAAGGTCAGTTTTCATTCCAATCCCAAAGAAAGACAATGCCAAAGAATGCTCAAACTACCGCACAATTGCACTCATCTCACACGCTAGTAAAGTAATGCTCAAAATTCTCCAAGCCAGGCTTTAGCAATATGTGAACCGTGAACTTCGAGATGTTCAAGCTGGTTTTACAAAAGGCAGAGTAACCAGAGATCAAATTGCCAACATCCGCTGGATCATGGAAAAAGCACGAGAGTTCCAGAAAAACATCTACTTCTGCTTTATTGACTATGCCAAAGCCTTTGACTGTGTAGATCACAAGAAACTGTGGAAAATTCTGAAAGAGATGGGAATACCAGACCACCTGACCTGCCTCTTGAGAAATCTGTATGCAGGTCAGGAAGCAACAGTTAGAACTGGACATGGAACAACAGACTAGTTCCAAATAGGAAAAGGAGTACGTCAAGGCTGTATATTGTCACTCTGCTTATTTAACTTATATGCAGAGTACATCATGAGAAACGCTGGACTGGAATAAGCACAAGCTGGAATCAAGATTGCTGGGAGAAATATCAATAACCTCAGATATGCAGATGACACCACCCTTATGGCAGAAAGTGAAGAGGAACTCAAAAGCCTCTTGATGAAAGTGAAACTGGAGAGTGAAAAAGTTGGCTTAAAACTCAACATTCAGAAAACGAAGATCATGGCATCCAGTCCCATCACTTCATGGGAAATAGATGGGGAAACAGTGGAAACAGTGTCAGACTTTATTTTTGGGGGCTCCAAAATCGGTGCAGATGGTGACTGCAGCCATGAAATTAAAAGACACTTACTCCCTGGAAGGAAAGTTATGACCAACCTAGATAGCATATTCAAAAGCAGAGACATTACTTTGCCAACAAAGGTCCGTCTAGTCAAGGCTATGGTTTTTCCTGTGGTCATGTATGGATGTGAGAGTTGGACTGTGAAGAAAGCTGAGCACCGAAGAATTGATGCTTTTGAACTGTGGTGTTGGAGAAGACTCTTGAGAGTCCCTTGGACTGCAAGGAGATCCAACCAGTCCATTCTGAAGGAGATCAGCCCTGGGATTTCTTGGGAAGGAATGATGCTAAAGCTGAAACTCCAGTACTTTGGCCACCTCATGCGAAGAGTTGACTCATTGGAAAAGTCTCTGATGCTGGGAGGGATTGGGGGCAAGAGGAGAAAGGGACGACAGAGGATGAGATGGCTGGATGGCATCACTGACTCGATGGATGTGAGTCTGAGTGAGCTCCGGGAGTCGGTGATGGACAGGGAGTCCTGGCGTGCTGCGATTCATGGGGTCGCAAAGAGTCGGACACGACTGAGTGACTGAACTGAACTGAATGAATACAAAGAAATGAGGATCAGCAGATAGGAACAATACAGAAACTGCATGTCACTCTTTACTCCTCCCTCTTCCTGTCTCTCCAAATCCCTCTAAATACCACCCATCTTTTACTACTTCACTGACACTGATTTGGGCAATGACATTACTTGCTTGCATTCATCTGACATATTCATAAGCAGTCTCCCCTGCATCTACACTATCTTCAACCTATTTGTCAATTTGCCTGGCTGTTTGTCAGGAGTAGTGTGTTCTTATTCACCAGTGATTGTATTTCCAGTGTCTAGCATAAGACCTGGCACATACTAGATACCGAGTACATTATTGAATGGGCTTCCCAGGTGGCTCAGATGGTAAAGAATCTGCCAACAATGCAGGAGATGTGGGTTCAGTCCCTGGGTCAGGAAGATCTCCTGGAGAAGGAAATGGCAATGTACTCCAGTATTCTTGCCTTGAGAATCCCTTGGATAGAGGAGCCAGGCAGGCTACAGTCCATGGGGTCACAAAGAGTCAGACACAACTGAGCATGCACATATGCACATTTCTAAATAACTAAAATGCAAATGTGATCATATCACTACTAAATCCTAAAATGGTATCCAAATGCTTTTAGGATCTAGTCTACAAATCCTTGAGTAACAGGCACAAGCCTGCCTACAGATCCAGCTTCATTCTTTCCTATGGCCCTTTGCCCTCTACCATCCAGCCGTACAATTTTTATTCTTCCAATATATAACATTCTTTTCCACCTCTAAACGTCTGTGGGCTTCCCAGGTGGCGCCAGTGTAAAGAATCCACCTGCCAGTACAGGAGATGCAAGAGATCTGGGTTCAATCCCTGGGCTGGGAAGATCCCCTGGAGGAGGAAATGGCAACCTGCTCCAATATTCTCACCTGGGAAATCCCAAGGACAGAGGGGCCTGGAAGGCTACAGTCCTCAGGTTTACAAAAGAGTTGGACACGACTAAACACATATGCATGTGTGAAACATCTGTACCTGTTGTTCCCTTGTGCCCAAAGCATTTTTCTTCTCTATTCCTTCCCCTAACTGTAGCTTTGCTTTCTGATCTCAGTCTGAATATTATTTCCTGTGACAAGTCATCATGACACCTCCAGTCTGAGTTACGCACCTGCCCTATGTACTGCTTGTACTTACCCTTTTATAGCACTTACTATATTCTACTGTAATTGCGTCTGTAAAGTCTCTGTGCCCCACTGGGATGTAAGCTCCATTAAAAGCAAACACTATCTACTTACTTGTGCATTATGCCAGCACCTAGCTCTGAACATAACAATTGTTATGTGTAACATTTACGACTAAGAGGGCAAGAAGAACTATGATTAGGAGATTTTAGAGATGCCCAGGTCTACTACCTGAGGACTCTCTTAGAGAACACTGTGCATGTCTATAAAAGACTGACCTAGTCTGGTGATCTAGTGTAAGGTACTCATTAATCTAAAAATCTGTCTGTTTTGAGGCCCACTATCATTAAACATTTATATGTCTCCAAAATATGGTAGACACTTGCATATATATACTATAACAGCAAATTGTGGTATCTGTTTTTATAACATATACGTATATGAAAGGTTAAAAAGGTTTATATATTCTTTTAATTTGTATTCCATAAGGAAAATAATATATCTTCTAATTCTTTATATGCATGCTCAGTCTCTTCAGTCATGTCCAACTCTTTGCAACCTCATGGACTATAGGCCCCCCTGGGTCCTCTGGTCCATGAGATTCTCCAGGCAAGAATACTAGAGTGGGTTGCCATTTCCTTCTCCAAACTGCTCTACATAAAATACAATAAAGACTAGGAGACAAAGAAATGGGTACATTTTCAAAGTAAAGACTTTCTTAAATATTTACAGTAAATATTTAGGATTAATAGTTTCACTAACTTTTCTCAATTCAAAAAGATATTTATTGTGTGCTAGCCCTAGGGGTGGCTCAATGACTACTTGCTGACTCCATGTCATTTATTTGATGCTATAGGAGATACTCAAAGAAATGTAAGACATAATTCTTGTTTTAGAACATTTTTAATCTAGGTAAAAAACAAGATGCAAGTATATGTGAGAAGTAGTAAAAAGTATGGCTTTAGAATATGTTTCACTAGAGGTGAAATCCCAGCGCTGCCATTTACTAGCTACATGATTTTCAGCAAGTTACTTAAGTGATCTTAGACTCAGTTTTCTCTTCTGTAAAATAATTAGAATAATAAAATCTACTTTGTAGGGTGTTATAAAGACTACCTAATATAGACAATGCCTATAAAGTGCTTATTACCACAGTGCTGGACATAAACATCCAATCAATGTAAATTATCACTGATATAATATTAAATAGTTTTTAGCACAATAATAGATAAGGTATGCAATTTTGAAGTGGAAAGAGCTAACCTGGGCTAGTGTTATGTTTCATGTAATAAAAGACTGTAGAAATTTTTCTGCTATACTTGTTAAATAAAAATCTGACTAAAATCTTTGGAATGATTACTAAAATAAGTATGACATGAGCAAATTCCAGGTATGATGTATACAGCTCACATGGCCACATTTCTATTAGGAATGAGAGTATGTGCATTTTTTTTTCAGTTCCAATCATTTATATTAATCGATATTTCTATCTTAGTTTTGCTTTATTTACCTATGCATCTAATGGTTTCTACCCATGAAAAATGGACCAGAATACGCTAAGTCCACTTACTTTTCTGATTTGCATGAGGAAACACTTCTTCCCCAACTCCAGATGTGCCCTTTCATATAAAACGAACTGCCTCCCTGTAACATACTTGACCTCTTTCCAGGGCTTTACTCACTATACCCCAGAAGAGCATAAATGCCCTCTCCAACTTTTAAATTTTGGAAGAAGAAACTGAATATGCTCACAATGTTATTTAAGTAGAAGGTTAAGTCTGAGTCTGCAGTTCAGCTAAAGAGTTTATTTTGCTCTTGCCCTAAGCTATGTCCTCCTACCCAATCTTTATCACAAGTAAAAGTATAGTTTTGATTTCCCATTTGCCTTTATATTTTATTTTCTTTATTTGTTCAGAACCCAAGTGAGGAAAACAGGCAGTTTTACTGAACTCTTTCAAATATCCCAACAAGTTATTCAATATTTATAAAATACTTATTTAATGTCTATTATATAGGATATTAAGGATATTACAATGAATGAAATATTGTCCATGCCATCAAGTAAAAAGGCACTCTATCTCACAGAACAATTTTCAGGAATGCATTATGCCACAAAAATAGCAATCATCAGTAGTATCTACTGAGATGAGAATCTAATATCTGGAATTATACACAACAGATGCTATTATTCTGCCAGTATCAGAGACAAAGACACTGAAGTTACAAGCTTAATAGACAGGCAAATCACCATGTCCATATTAGTTTAATCAACTCATGGTATCTCTACTACATTTGGGGAGTTTTAAAACCTTACTTGTCATGATAAATACCTTTTCCTTTAGTGACTAGAACCAAAGGTATAATCACAATCAGCTTTACTTAATAGATGGCACTTTATGAGTTTAAGAGCTCAAAAACCAGCTCAAAAGATAGCAATAAGCAAAGAAGCAAATAACTAATTTTAAAAACCTGTGTCTAAGCACAAATCCACAAGCATTCATCTCTTTGTTTTAGAAACAATTCTGGTAAACCAGGTTATTTCCTTTTCCAAGTAACAGCAGATTAGAAGGAGCAAATTGGAAACAGGAGTGTGAGAAACTAGAGAGGTTACGGATACAGATACACTGATAGCAGGGAAAAAAAGACTTAAGAACTCAGTTAGATCATAAACCTCATGAGGGCAGAAACTGTTCACTGTTCTATGCTATATCCCCAGTGCCCACTATAGTGCTAGCAATAAATAATTGATGAATAATGGAACATTAAGTAAACTACAAAGGTTAACATTTGGGATCCATAAGTCTTGTAATGAAAAATAGTTCTACACACTTCAGCAAACTCGGAGAACAAATTCAGATAAATAAAAGCAGTAATATTCTTAATAATGAATATTTCAAAAAAGAGTTAGTTGTGTTTAAAATGGTCAGTATATAAAGACAGAAAAAGGATAATGTCCAATATGGCAACAATAAAGAGAACACTGGTAAGCTTAAATTCTCTGGAATACTAACTTTTGAGAAATATCATATTCCCTAATTACACTGGATTAATGAATTGTTAATATAAAACATTTGGTCAGTAAAAACCCCCACGTATTAATTCTCAGGAAGACTACAATTGAAATTGTAAGTGAAACTCACTTGAAATGCTATATAAATGCTAATAAGAAATAATAACAATGAGTACACATAGTAAAACTATATTCATTACTTACAAAGCAAATATAGCTAAATGTAATAAGAGTATCTCAAAATAGGGAGGAAAAACTCACACACTCAGTTCACTATACACAGCATTCTGAAGTTTTTTCTCCCAACCTGTTTTAAAAAAAGGAAAACATATATAAACATATTAGTTTTTTAAGTAAACATACATTAAAATTAAATTTATTTCACAAAAACTTTAACATCATATTTACTGTGAAAGAACTTTATCAACTGCCAATTGCTAATGTAAAGTGTTATTCTAAAGAATTATTTCTTATATATTTACCAATATTCCCTTGGCTAACACTGAATACAAAGTCGTCAACATGATTCATTACTTTGTAAGTAAAACTATGGTGTCATTTTCTTAAGATGAGAAGAATATTTCCTTCTTCCATTGTTAAGGAACTCAACAAATGCCAAAATCTTTGGCAGTTGTACTGTCAGTGCTATGAGGAACATGCCAACGGAAGGGCGAGAAACAGCCAGGCACTTGACAAAGATCACAAGTAATTCATGACAATTACCTAGTCAGTAAATTCCTAAACAAGAGAAGCAGACTATTATGAGGCACTACCAGTCAGATCAGTTCACTTGGCTACTAACTATTATTTCTGATCAACTTATTTGGGTAAGTAAACCACTTAATATCTCAGCTCCCAAGTGCAAAAGCTTAACAGCTTGCTCTAAAAGCTGAGATCTTCTTCTGTTTTCTTTGAAGGGTAGAAAAGAGAGAAAAGAAGCAGAGAAAGAAAAAAGTCACAGATGAAAGGTAAAAGACAAGATAGTTAACCAAGGAGATTTTAATACATTCAGGATGTATTTTGACCAGGAAGGTAAACACTATTTAAAACTGATCAACGTAAAGCAGTTATTACCAGTGTTCCTGAATTTCTGCAGAAATGTCTGAAAGTTCTAATTCACTGCAGATAAAAACCTACCCTACCACTCTTCCACAATTTTTACAAGTAACTAACTGCTGATACAATATCCCCTCAAAATAAAGTCTTTCCTTATTTTGCTTTAAAGAATTAGAGAAAGAAAAATAAAAAGCAACTTACAAACCTGATATTTTAAAGAATTCCTTAATATCTTCTTTTAGTGATTCAAGTTTAATCTCAGGTCTCTGAAGACTGGCCTGATTTTAGAAAGAAGAAACAAAAAGACAGGTCAAAAGTAGTCATTTGGGGTGATACTTAATGCTAACGAGATGTTTAAAAAGGAATGTCCAAATGTGTGTGTGTGTGTGTGTGTGTGTGTGTGTGTGTGTGTTAGTTGCTCAGTTGTGTCCAACTCTTTGAGACCCCATGGACTGTACCTCACCAGGCTCCATAGGATTCTCCAAGCAAGAATACTGGAGTGGGTTGCTATTTCCTTCTCCAGGGGATCTTCCCAAACCAGGGATAGAACCTGAGTCTCCCATATTGCAGACAGATTGTTAGCATCTAAGCCACCAGGGGAGCCATATATGCATACTACCATTTAAAACACCCCCTTTGAGATCAGAGCTCCTGAGCATCTGGAACAGCTCGTAAGACAGAATACTCATATACTTTTAAAACAGAAGATCTGTGATAGGACACTAGAATCTACTTAAAATATTAAACCTTGTAGCTAATGAATAGTTAACATCTCCATCTAAGACTTTCATTTTTATGAATATTTAACATCTATTTTTCTAATAGGAAAAATACTTTATAAATTCATTCTCTTTATACTTAATATCTATGGCATCTACATGCACCTAATAGCCAAAAATCCTGATGCATCCATATAACTGGAGCTTTGAAGAGTGTCATTCCCTTTGGACTGCTGCTCTGTAAACCTGCATTTGTTGTACATATTTATGGAAAATACATAAAACTACCCACTCAAGATTGCCGGGAGAAATATCAATAGCCTCAGATATGCAGATGACACCACCCTTATGGCAGTAAGTGAAGAAGAACTAAAGAGCTTCTTGATGAAGGTGAAAGTGGAGAGTGAAAAAGTTGGCTTAAAGCTCAACATTCAGAAAACGAAGATCATGGCATCCAGTCCCATCACTTCTTGGGAACTAGATGGGGAAACAGTGGAAACAGTGTCAGACTTTATTTTTGGGGCTCCAAAATCAGTGCAGATGGTGACTGCAGCCATGAAATTAAAAGACACTTACTCCTTGGAAGGAAAGTTATGACCAACCTAGATAGCATATTCAAAAGCAGAGACATTACTTTGCCAACAAAGGTCCGTCTAGTCAAGGCTATGGTTTTTCCTGTGGTCATGTATGGATGTGAGAGTTGGACTGTGAAGAAGGCTGAGCGCCAAAGAATTGATGCTTTTGAACTGTGGTGTTGGAGAAAACTCTTGAGAGTCCATTGGACTGCAAGGAGATCCAACCAGTCCATTCTGAAGGAGATCAGCCCTGGGATTTCTTTGGAAGGAATGATGCTAAAGCTGAAACTCCAGTACTTTGGCCACCTCATGCGAAGAGTTGACTCATTGGAAAAGACTCTGATGCTGGGAGGGACTGGGGGCAAGAGGAGAAGGGGACGACAGAGGATGAGATGGCTGGATGGCATCACTGACTCGATGGACGTGAGTCTGAGTGAACTCCGGGAGTTGGTGATGGACAGGGAGGCCTGGTGTGCTGCGATTCATGGGGTCGCAGAGAGTCGGACACGACTGAGCGACTGATCTGATCTGACCCACTCACAAATGCTTATTAGTGTCTCTTTCATCTTCAGTTGAAGGCTTTCTATTCTACTGGTTTTTCACACTGTAATTTTTACCAAAATAATAATTTCTTCAACTTATAATGGCCTCAATTACCTTTGAAGTGTTGATATTTCATCACCTAGCTCTATCAAATTCTAGAGACATATGTCTTAAGAAGGGCCTCCCTTGTGGCTCAGCTGGTAAAGAATCCACCTGCAATACAGGAGACCTGGGTTCGATCCCTGGGTTGGGAAGATCCCCTGGAGAAGGGAAAGGCTACCCACTCCAGTATTCTGGCCTGGAGAATCCCATGGACTGTATGGGGTCACAAAGAGTCGGACACGACTGAGCGACTTTCACTTTTACTCACTTTATGTCTTAAGAAAGCATTTCTCTTACCATATCTCACAAACATTTCTAATTAAGAAATCAAAAACTGATCTTATATTCCATTCACTACCTTTCTCCTTCTCTCCTATTTTTAATACTCATCCATGAAAATTACCATTCACCAAGTCAGAAATTTCAGTTATTCTCAATTCTACTCTAATTCTTCCAAGATTTTAACATCTCTCTGGGAAGATGACATTGGTAGTAGGGAGACTTTTTTGTTTTAATCTCCATGATCTCCACACTGAAACCAAGCAACTAGACAACAAAACCAAAATCCCATGGAAAACACTCACAACCAAACTTGGTAATAACATATTCCCCACAAACCTAAAATACAAGCAGTTGGGGACAAACCAACAACCACAAGACTTGTATGGTGTTAGCAACTATAAAAGGAAAGAGCAGAGGGGTTGTTGATGAATATGAAAAGAGGAAGACCCCAAAATTGCCAGCAAGTATTCACCGGAACATATGAAGAGCTAATTTGAGAACAGGAGCTGACACTGGGAGGGTTGTTCTCTAATCCAAGACAGCAGACGAGGTCTAAAGACACTGGAGCAGCCTCACACCTATGAATACTTGAAACTGACCAGACAAGTCTCTTCTCCCTTTCTAAGAAGAAAAACTTGATAGAGTAATGAAAATTGAAGATGACAAGGAACCAACTTACTACCTTGAAAACTGATTAATAAATGAAAAGGCATCTATCTAGCCCGACTTTCCTACAGGAACTATTGTTTAGTCACTAAATTGTATCTGACTCTTTTGTGACCCCATGAACTGTAGCCCGCCAGGCTCCTCTGTCCGTGGAACTTCCCAGGCAAGAATACTGGAGTAGATTGCCATTTCCTTCTCCAGAGGATCTTCCCACCCAGGGATCAAACTCGTGACTCCTGCATGGCAGGGGAATTCTTTACCACTGAGCCACCAGGGAAGCCCTACAGAAACTATATCATTTGGTAACCAAATAATAGATATGGAGAAATGTCTCTTTATAAAATACTCCAGCTAGAATAACTAAAACAGGTATGATATAATTAGAATACCATCATTTTGCAATGTCTAATCAATTATAGGCATTGAGGAGAAATAGCTATTAACTTTGCAAAAAAACAACCAGCCATTATGTGCTTCTCAATGAAAGAGGACTCCAGTGCCAACAGCTGTGGTCACTGAGATGGCACCTGAGTCTGATCAAAACCCCTGAATCCAACTGTCAACTTACAGGTCATACAAATGACAGAGGAACATGTTAATCCGAATCATGGAACTTCAGCATCAGAAGGGATTATAGAGTTCTTCTAGGCCAACTAACCATTTAATGACAGATTCACCTCCCCTCTCCAAGGAGCTTTTTTAGCTTAGAAACTCTCAGTTTGAAACTCTATGCTAGCTTTCCCTACCTTTAGTCAATTCTACCTTGGAACTATTCTGTTAGAAAATCCTTATTATGAACTAAAATAGATTCCCCTTAACATCTGCTACTATCATGTCTTCCCCTCTGCTCCACCTTACTCCAAGTTCACAGAAAATATGCCAAATCCCTTTTCTGTGAGAGATCTTCAAATACTCAAAGTTAGCTATTGTATCTTCCCAGAAAGTTCTCAAGGTCACATACATTTTCAGGTTCTCCAAGTTCTCTTCATTTGACATATTCTCCTTACCACTCTGGTCATTTTCTCTAAGCAAAGTCTAGTCCAACTTGTCTTCTACTGTAGTAACTTCCTAATTTACCTCTCTATTTCACTCATTCCACTACACCACTTATTCTCAAACTTTTAAGTCTCAGGACCCTCATTCTTAAAAATCATTGAAGACTCAAGAGTACTTCTGTTAATGTGGATTATATCTACTGATATTTATAGTACTAGAAATTAACTCCTCAAAAAATAAAAAATTGAATTTCTGTATGGTCCAGCAATTCCAATTCTACATACATACTCAACAGAACTGAAAACAGGGACTTTTACAGCTACTTGTACACTCATGCTCATCGCAGCATTATTTATAATAGTTAATATATGGATGCAACCCAAGGGTCAAAGATAAATGAATGGATAAAGAAAATGTTGTATGTACACACAATGGAATACTATTCAGCCTTAAAAAAGAAGACAATTCTGGCACATCTACAACATGGACAAACCTTGAGGACATTATGCTAAGCAAAATAAGCCAGTCACAAAAAGACAAATGCTGTATGACGCCACTTATATGAGGTACTAGAATAGTCAAATTCATAGAGACAGAAAGTAGAATGCTAATAGCCAGGGACTGTGAAGAAGGAGCAATGGGAAGTTAGTGTTTAATGAGTATTGAGTTTCAGTATGGGATGATGAAAAAGTTCTGGAGATGGATGGTGATAATGGTTGCACAAAATGTGAATGTGAATTCACAAAAAATATGAATGTACTTAATGTCACTGAACTGTACACTTAAAAATGGTTAAAATGGCAAATTTTATGTTTATCATAATAAAAATATTTGTCAATTCATTTTAAAGTAATAAATATAAATCTATTATATATTAACCAAGATATTTTTATTTAAAAGAACTATATTTTAAGAAACAAAATTAGTGAGAAAAAGAGGCCCTGTTTTACAGTGCAAATGCAAATATCTTTGATGTTTGGACAGTAGAAGACAACTGGGCTCTTCACCCCGCTGTAATATTCCATCTGTGGCATGTGTTGTTCTGACTAACATATGCGAAAATCAGTGTCACACAGGCAACTGGAAAATGATATTTTAATATCCTTTTCAGATATTGTGGATATTCTCCTTTGATAGTATACTAAATTTGACAACTAGTAGTTTCCTAAAGATTAGCTGAAATGTGGAATTTGAATGAACTTATAATTTCATGAACTTATACTTTCACACTTTATTGGAAAAACATGTATCGATCTGCCTTGCACTTTGAATCAATCTTCTACTTATACATGATTTTGTAACATTACATATCAATCATTTCAAACATATTAACAATATGTGGTGGACATATTTCATTAAACAATATCAAAAAGTAACATTTGTTAATATCACCATCAATATCATCAGAAAAGTATTTAAGTATTAGGAAGCCATCAAATTCACACTGATGAAAACAAGTTTTCCAGAATCCAATTTTTATGTAAAGCCTGAATTTTATAATTGGCAATATATAACAGTTTTCCTTGAAGTGATAGGCTCACTTTGCTCATTTTAGAGAAAATATCTGCCAAATATTCAAGTGTGAATAACAGTTTGTCAACAGTTCACGCTTACAAGTAAAGATGTTTCATTTTTTAAAAAAAGGCAATCCAGTTTGTAATTTAGTTAATCACTGGAGTGGTCTTCCTCTAGATAACCATCTTATTGCAATACACAGCAGTAGTGTCTTACTCATAATTTCCATTTCAGCAAACAGATTATTTAAAAATTAGTATTCAAGAAATGAGACGTAATAAAATTTATACTTGTTTACTGTTGATCAAGAACACTTAAACACTTAGGTTATGTTTTAAAACTGTGTGTTGGTGAAAAATACAGTGACTACTAGTAGAGTTCGGTACTAGTTCCCCGATTTAAACTCATCACCATTGCTTTTGTAGCATCAGTGTAAATGTCAGCACAATGAATATTTTTTTAAAAGGCCTTTGTATTATACAAAATAGTTTTGACCTGAAGGGGTCTTAGGACCCACCAGGGGTCCACAGACTATACTTTGAGAACCACTGCACTAGGCTTCTAGAGCATAAGTCTTTCATCTCTGAACCAACATAATGCTTATCACACAGAAGTACTTCATAAACGTGTTTTCAGTGAACACATTGCACTAAAGATTACTTAGGCCTACACCTACAAAACCCCATGGGAACGGAATTCCCTGATGGTCCAGTGGTTAGGACTCGGCACTTTCACTGTTGTGGCCTGGGTTCAGTTCCTTGCTGGGGAACTAATATCCCATAAGCTATGTGGCGCAGCCAAAAACAAAACAAAAAACACATAACACAAACACAAATGGGGGTGGGGGAATGGCTACAAATAAAAAAGCATTAAAACAAAAAACATAAAAAGATGGCCAATTTAAAAAAAAGCTAACTCCACTATGTTACGACAGAGGAATCATCCACAGAACAATTAATTCTAATTTTAGAAACTAGAAAAGGGGAGAAAAGGCATATAGGCTGAGTGGATGGACTGAACAGAGGTATGTAAAAGTTCTGGTGCACTATCAGTTTGTAGAAGGGTGGATGCTCCAGGAGAATATAGGAAGGAATAAAGTGGAGGATGAAAGTAGAACACTCCCCATTTCTATCTAACCTGCTCACCAGTGCCTGACTAGTGTTCCCCAAAACCATCTCAATGTCTTCACCCTCAAAATACCTCAACGACCCTTTCACTGCCTATGAAATAAAGACAAACTCATTCTGGCATTTCAATCCCAATTTATAAAATCTTATCTCTCTAGAAGCGCCCTACAACAAAAAGCTACTTAGCCTTGTCACCATTCCCACATCAGGAATTCACTCCCATCTTCCCCACTTTAAGTGCCATCCAAGCCTTCTCCAAGTCCAGGGGTCTCCTTTCAATATAGTATATACACCTATTCATTTGCATTCTTCCTTCAATAATTAACTGAACACTTCCGACACGCTAGTTGCTCAGTATAAAGGGAAAACCATCACAAAGTCATCCCTTACCCTTGTAGAACTCAAAATGTATTTAGTGAGGTTAAAAAAAAGAAAGCTAAGACAGAAGTATGATTTTAAAAATAATATATATATAACCCCCTCCCCGTATCAAATGCAAACATTTTCATCACTAACATAATTGCTTTGGACTTAATCTAGTTTTTCTAAAGAGCCCATCACCACCACAGAAAAGAGTAGCACAGAAACATATACGTTACCATATGTAAAACAGCTAGCCAGTGGGAATTTGCTGTGTGATGCAGGGAGCTCAACACAACACTCTGTGACAATCTAGAGGAGTGGGGTGGGGTGTGAGGGAGGTTCGAGAGAGAGGCGAATACATATACCTATGGCTGATTCATGTTGATGTGCGGCAAAAACCAATACAACGTTGTAAAACAATTATCCTCCAATTAAATAAAATTTTTAAAAAAGATGCTCTGGGGTTCTAGGGGACTTCCTTGGTGGTCCAGTGGTTAAGACTCTGTGCTTCCAATGCAGGGGTGTGAGTTTGATCCTTGGTCAGAGAACTAAGATCCCACATGCCATGCAGTGTGGTCAAATTTTAAAAACAACAACAACAACAAAAAATGATGCTCTGAGGTTCTAGTCTCATGACAACATCCTATCAGTTATATTATTCCTTCTCTCTCCAAAGCCTATCTCCTTCCAGGTTCCTTCCTTTACAACTCTTACAACTCTATTATTCATAATAACAATCTGAGCAACAAGACTTATTAAGCACTTAATGGAATGGAAATAGCATTTAAGGTTTTATACAACATCCATTTTAAACACAAATAACACATGATACAAAATAATGATGACCTGGTGTGAGACATCAAATTTGGAATCAGGCTATCACTCTACCATCTAGAGGATGAATGGGCAAATTCAACTTTAAGATGTAGGTTGATTTCATAACTTAAGAAAACACAGAAATCAAAAACCATATGCTTTTTCTAGAAACACAAAGTTCCATGTTATTACACCAAGATTTTTAAATAAGTAAACTTTAGTATACGAAAGGATACATTAAAATACTACAAGAAAAGCACTAACGACAAGGGGGAAATCTGAAAAATCATTTATATTTGGCTTTGAAATACTCTGTGTGATTTTAATTTTTCTAATTAAGTTGGGCCAACACTGCTTTAGCACTTTCTAAATATAATACAGACAAAATGAAGGCAGTGCAGAATATGGTCGTGGCAGGAAAACGCCCTCTTGACTAAATTTGTAAAGGCCTGTTACAAACAGCCAGTTGTTTAACCATACATTATCAAAGCTGATTGTAAAGCTGTCTTTTAAGAGTTAGCTGACATTTCTAGCAAACATCCGAGGTATTGGACATAAACTAAGGCAAAGTTATCACATATATTTTCAAGTCCAAGACTACATTACATTACTTTAAAAGGATCTATAATTATATTCTTTTAAAGTAGGAATCTATAATATCACAGATTTCCTATTTTATCTTAAGAATCAGGCAAATACATGTTTTTGAATTTCCTGCGAACCATCTCCTTATACTCCTTTATCAGTTTTGCTTCCTCCACTTTTTATTACCTCAAGGCAATTAATTCCCTGATGTTATATGTATAGATACATAACCCTTTATTTGAAATCCTACAACCTAAAAAGCTTAGAAAATTAAAGCTGTTTTTTTTTTTAACTGAATTGATGGCAAAATCTGTCCTGACTTAAACTCATTTGGTAGGAAAATCTACTGAAAATTCATACATTTTGCTGCATAAATACTAATGTGTAATTACAAGGTGCAATAAAACGATAAATAGTAAGGATTTAAATAACATACAGAATATGCAGGAATTACCTTTCTAAAATTTGAAAAATGCTAATTCCAAAACATACCTGCCCCTAGGGTCTGAATAAGGGATTGTGGATCTGTATTTATGTGCAGGTTGGTACAAGGGTAATTGCAGTTTTGGACCATGAATTTGAAATCATTATAACTAGGCTCAAACATCTTTATTAATCAAAATAGGAACGATTACAATCAACACATTTTTGCCAATGAGAAATAAGTTTACTTCTGTAGACCAAAAAATCCGCGCTTCAGGATTCAGTGAGCTCTTGGAAAGCATTTTCTGCCTCCTGCTGGTTGTGGAAGGATTTTCCCTACAAAAAGTCATCGAGATGCTTGAAGAAGTGGTAATCCACTGGTGAGAGGTCAGGTGAATATGGCAGATGAGGCATAAATTCATAGTCCAATTTGTTCAACTTCTGAAGTGTTGGTTGTGTGACATGCAGTCAGGCATAGTCATGGAGAAGAATTGGGCCCTTTCTGTTAACCAGTAACTGTTGCACACATGCAGTTTTCCATGCATCTCATTGATTTGCTGAGCATACGTCTAAGATGTAATGGTTTCACCAGGATTCAGAAATGTGTAGTGGATCAGATTGGCAGCAGACCACCAAACAGTGACCATGATCATTTTTTGGTGCAAGTTTGGCTTTGGGAAGTGCTTTGGAGCTTCTTCTCTGTCCAACCATTGAGCTGGTCATCTCCAACTGTTGTATAAAATCCACTTTTTATGGCATGTCACAATCTGATAGAAAAATGGTTCTTTGTTGTTGCATAGAATAAGAGAAGACAACACTTCAAATCAACATTTTTTTTCAGTTAGCTCATGAGGCACCCACTTATTCCACTTATTGAGCTTTTTTGCCTTTCCAACTTGTTTCAAAAGCCAAACAACCATAGAATGGTCGATGCTGAGTTCTTAAGCAACTTCTCATGTAGTTGTAAGAGGATCGACTTCAACGACTGCTCTCAATTGGTCAAGTCTCAACTTGTGGGCTTTCCCAGTGGCTTAGACAGTAAAGAATCTGCCTGTAATGCAGGAGACCCGGGCACGATCCCTGGATCAGGAAGATCCCCGAAGAAGGAAATGGCAACCTACTCCATTATTCTTGCCTGGAAAATCCCATGGACAGAGGAGCCTAGTGGGCTACAGTCCATGGGGTCACAAAGAGTTGGACATGACTGAGCAACTAACACACACACAAATTCTGATGGCTGGCCAATACATTCCTCATCTTCAAGGCTTTGCAAAACTTCTTGAGCCATCACTGTACATTAATTAGCAGTTCCTGGGCCAAATGCATTGTTGATGTTGTGAGTTGTCTCTGCTGCTTTACGACCCGTTTTGAACTGGAATAAAAAAATCGCTCAAATTTGCTTTTTGTCTAACATAATTTCTATAGTTTAAAATAAATATAATCAGCAAGTAATAAGACATTAGCAAAAAAACATAAATTGAGAAATGCACATTCAAATGATGTATAACATAACCACATTTACTTGAGAACATATTCCAGTATCAAATGGCAAAGTTCAACAATGCAAAACAGCAATTACTTTTGCACCAACCTAATACTATCATCTCACCATGAGAGCAAAACTTTATCTTATTCATTGGTTTATTCCCTGGGCCTTGAACTGTGTCTTACACATAGTAAATACTCAATAGATACTTGTTCAATAATCAAAATAAATAATAACAGTGAATTAATAGATGTGGAGTTCAAAATAGAAAGGAACAAAAATATTCCTTCAAGGCAGTAACCTCCAAATGAAGTTATAATTTACACAGATCATTAATCTCTTATTTGCAATTCTGAAATAGAAAAAGCTTTGGAAAAAGTTTTGTCATTACTGCTTATATTCTGAAGCTTCAGGCTTTTTTATAAAATTGAGAAACAACTATTAACTTATTAGATCCCAAATTACAATAAAAAGAAATACTTAAAGAAAAAGTACTTTTAAAGAAAAGCAAAATGCCACAGCAGACTTTGAATTTCTTAAGTAAGGATGCTTTTCATAATCTTTTACCACTAAGTATTTGATACATAGTAGGTACTCAGATATGCAGATGACACCACCCTTATGGCAGAAAGTGAAGAAGAACTAAAAAGCCTCTTGATGAAAGTGAAAGAGGAGAGTGAAAAAGTTGGCTTAAAGCTCAACAGTCAGAAAACTAAGAACATGGCATCCGGTCCCATCACTTCATGGGAAATAGATGGGGAAACAGTGGAAACAGTGGCTGACTTTATTTTTCTGGGCTCCAAAATCACTGCAGATAGTGACTGCAGCCATGAAATTAAAAGACACTTACTCCTTGGAAGGAAAGTTATGACCAACCTAGACAGCATATTAAAAAGCAGAGGCATTACTTTGTCAACAAAGGTTCATCTAGTCAAGGCAATGGTTTTTCCAGTGGTCATGTATGGATGTGAGAGTTGGACTATAAAGAAAGCTGAGCGCTGAAGAATTGATGCTTTTGAACTGTGGTGTTGGAGAAGACTCTTGAGAGTCCGTTGGACTGCAAGGAGATCCAACCAGTCCATCCTAAAGGAGATCAGTCCTGGGTATTCACTGGAAGGACTGATGTTGAAGCTGAGACTCCAATACTTTGGGCATCTGATGCGAAGAGCTGACTCATTTGAAAAGACCCTGATGCTGGGAAAGATTGAGGGCAGGAGGAGAAAGGGAAGACAGAGGATGAGATGGTTGCATGGCATCACCGACTCAATGGACATGGGTTTGGGTGGATTCTGGGAGTTGGTAATGGACAGGGAGGCCTGGCGTACTGTGGTTCATGGGGTTGCATAGAGTCAGACACGACTGAGAGACTGAACTGAACTGAAGGTACTCAATATATATTGTCAGAATGGACACTAAGAAGAACTGGGATTTGTTTCATTTAACAAAGACATGTTGAGTACCTTTCTCATAGTAGTCATTATGCTGGGTATATAAGACAGCAGAACAAGAGACACAGAGTCTTTCCCTGTCTTTATGAAGCAGACTTTAGTGGGGAAGGATGATGCTTAAATACTACAAAAAATAAAGTTCCAGGTACTATGGATCCCAAAAAGAAAGGAGTAGATAAACTAAACTAGAAGGTTATGGAAATTCTATAAAACTTAGACAGTCACGGCTGAAGAGCAGAGACTGAAGAAGAGTACCACCAAGCTGTGTGGGCCTAATCAAGGACTTTGTTCATTCTCCTAAGGGCAATGAGAAGCACTGAGGGATTTTAAACAAAGGAGTGTATTTCATTTGGACTTTAATTCAGACTTCTACTTTCTGAGCACTTACTATGTGCCAGGCATGTTATCTTGTTCAATCCTGACAGAATTGGCCTTGTATTTCCAAATTGTATGGAGGAGCTGGTGGCTGATCAGCATCCCTATATACAACAAAAAGAAGAGCCAAACAAACAGAAATCCAACTATATATAGACAGAAGAGGGTTGTTACGAGAACAAGAACTAGAGTAACAGAAAGGGGAAAATCTTGAGAGACATACTGGCTGCTGTAGCCACATCTTCCCTTGGATCATTATTCTGAGCATGAACTGAAGGCTGACAATCGGGACAAACCCAGTACCAACCCTGGTGGAGGGCTGCCAAGGGAGGACAGAGGAATAAGCATAGCTTTGGCACAGACTCGGGAGATCTTAAGCACATGGCCAGTTTTCTCAAGAAATTTTTGAATATTAAAACTGTGTGGGGTAGAAGGCTACAAACCTAAGCACAAGACTTGTGAAAAAGTTCTTTAGCAGTCTGACCAGAAAAAGGTTAGAGTCTGGGACCCAAGGAGGAAAGCACCCTTAGAATATATCAAATTCATAGCTGAAAACTTGTGAGAGCCAGGGAAGAAACAGAGGAAAGAAAATTAAGCCTGAAAGTAAAACTCAGTCTCAACCCAGCACACTCCCTAATTGGATAAAGGGAATCAGTCACAAGAGTATCGGCCCAGGGGGTGGTAGCGTTGTGGTGATCAGTCCCCCATTCATATCTGACTCTTTGGGACCCCATGGACTGTAGCCTACCAGGTTCCTCTGACCATGGGATTCCCCAGGCAAGAATACTGGAGTGGGTTGTCATTTCCTCCTTCAGAGGATCTTCCCGACTCATGTATTGAACCCACGTCTCTTGCGTTTCCTGCATTGGCAGGCAGATTCTTTATCACTGTGCCACTGGGGAAGCCCAGGAGAGGAGAGAGTGAATCCTTAAAAAAGGGAAGATATCATCAGGAGGCATTACAATTTTTTGGACACAATGTCTGGCATAAAATAAAAATTATTAGGCATGCCAACAGACAAAATTAGATTAACAAAAGATAAGGAAAAATAACACCACAGACAGATCTACATGTGATACAGATATTGGTGTTAACTGACAAAGACTTTAGAACAATTATGAGTTATATTTTTTTTAAAGAGAAAGAACTGGACAAAGTAGATGAAAAGCAGGTAATTTTACCTAAGAATTGGAATCAATAAAAGAGAACCATTTGGAAATTTAGAACTGAAAAATAACACTAAATATAAGTAAGAATTCATTAGATACATTTACCAAGAGATATAAAAATAGCATAAAACAGGATTCATGAATTGAAAGGAGGTCAAAAGAAAATGTCCAAACTAAAGCACAGAGGAAAAAAATGTAAAATAAAGGAAAAGAGTAGTAGAGATAAGTAGGACTCAGTGAAAAATCTACTATATACAAATTGGAATCTCAGAAAGAAAGGAGGAGAAAAATGTGGCAGAACAAATATTCAGACAGTAAATGATGAAGAATTTTCTAAAACTGGAGAAAGATACTAACACAAGATTTAAGAAGCTCTATAAATTCAAACCAGAATGAATTTAATAATAATAATATAATGCAAACAACAATAACAGCACATCAAGGTTATTTTCAACAAAGATTAAAATGAAAAAGATAATATGAAAATGTTAAAATAGCCAGGTGAGGGTGGGGAACATATATTCAGTGGATTTCAAAAAGACTGATGACTGATTTCACAACAGAAAACAAAGAGGCCAGGAGAAAAAGAAATGTCTCGATATGCTGAGAAAAAAATTAATGACAACTGAAATTTAAACACAGGATTTAAAAAAATCCTTCAGAAATAAAGATGAAATAAAGACATTATCGGCGCTTCCCGCACAGCTCAGCTGTATAAGGGCTTCCCAAGTAGCACTAGTGGTAAAGAACCCGCCTGCCAGTGCAGGAGACCCCGGTTCAATTCCTGGGTTGGGAAGATCCCCTGGAGAAGGGATAAGCTACCAACTCCAGTATTCTTGGGATTCCCTGGTGGCTCAGATGGTAAAGAATCCGCCTGCAATGTGGAAGACCTGGGTTCGACCCCTGGGTTGGGATTCCCTGGTGGTTCAGATGGTAAAGATTCTGCCTGCAATGTGGGAGACCTGGGTTCAACCCCTAGGTTGGGAAGATGCCCTGGAGAAGGGAAAGGCTACCTGCTCCAGTATTCTTGCACTGGATAATTCCATGGACAAAGGAACCTTGCAGGCTACAGTCCACGGGGTCGCAGAGTCTGACACAACCGAGAAACTTTCACTTTCACTAAAGACATCATCAAACAAATAAAACTGAGGAGACTGTCACCAGAAAACCTGAACTAAAAGAAATACTAAGAGTTTTACAGGAGAAAAATAATCCCAGGGTAAATAAAGATATATAGAAGGGAATTATAAGAAACAAGAATAAAAATCGGTTAAGATGAGTAACCAACTGATGGAATTCCAGTTGAGCTATTTCAAATCCTGAAAGATGAGGCTGTGAAAGTGCTGCATTCAATATGCCCGCAAATTTGGAAAACTCAGCAGTGGCCACAGGACTGGAAAACTGATCCACACAGGACTGGAAAAGGTCAGTTTTCATTCCAATCCCAAAGAAAGGCAATGCCAAAGAATGCTCAAACTACCGCACAATTGCACTCATCTCATATGCTAGGAAAGTAATGCTCAAAATTCTCCAAGCCAGGCTTCAGCAATACGTGAACCATGAACTCCCAGATGTTCAAGCTGGTTTTAGAAAAGGCAGAAGAACCAGAGATCAAATTGCCAACATCCGCTGGATCGTTGAAAAAGCAAGAGAGTTCCAGAAAAACATCTATTTCTGCTTTATTGACTATGCCAAAGCCCTTGACTGTGTGGATCACAAGAAACTGTGGAAATTCTGAAAGAGGTGGGAATACCAAACCACCTGACCTGCCTCTTGAGAAACCTATATGCAGGTCAGGAGGCAACAGTTAGAACTGGACATGGAACAACAGACTGGTTCCAAATAGGAAAAGGAGTACGTCAAGGCTGTATACTGTCACCCTGCTTATTTAACTTATATGCAGAATACATCATGAGAAACGTTAGGCTGGAAGAAGCACAAGCTGGAATCAAGATTGCTGGGAGAAATATCAATAACCTCAGATATGCAGATGACACCACCTGTATGGCAGAAAGTGAAGAGGAATAAAAAGCCTCTTGATGAAAGTGAAAGAGGAGAGTGAAAAAGTTGGCTTAAAGCTCAACATTCAGAAAACGAAGATTATGGCATCTGGTCCCATCACTTCATGGGAAATAGATGGGGAAACTGTGGAAACAGTATCAGACTTTATTTTCTGGGGCTCCAAAATCACTGGAGATGGTGACTGCAGCCATGAAATTAAAAGACACTTACTCCTTGGAAGGAAAGTTATGACCAACCTAGATAGCATATTCAAAAGCAGAGACATTACTTTGCCAACAAAGGTTCGTCTAGTCAAGGCTACGGTTTTTCTAGTGGTCAAGTATGGATGTGAGAGTTGGACTGTGAAGAAAGCTGAGCACCGAAGAATTGATGCTTTTGAACTGTGGTGATGGAGAAGACTCTTGAGAGTCCCTTGGACTGCAAGGAGATCCAACCAGTCCATTCTGAAGGAGATCAGCCCTGGGATTTCTTGGGAAGGAATGATGCTGAAGCTGAAACTCCAATACTTTGGCCACCTCATGTGAAGAGTTGACTCATTGGAAAAGACTCTGATGCTGGGAGGGATTGGGGGCAGGAGGAGAAAGGAACGCCAGAGGATGAGATGACTGGATGGCATCACCAACTCGATGGACATGAGTTTGGGTGAACTCTGGGAGTTGGTGATGGACAGGGAGGCCTGGCGTGCTGCTACTCATGGGGTCACAAAGAGTCGGACATGACTGAGCGACTGAACTGAACTGAACTGAAGATGAGTAAATATTGACTAAATGCTTATGTTACAAAACACTGATAGCAATGTCCTATGGAATTTAAAATAAAATGCACAACAAAAATAACACAAAAGGAAAGAGGTGTAATAACTAAAGTTTCTAAGTTCTAGCATTACATTACAGGAAAATAGTAAAAAAATAATAAAATAGTTTGTTCAAGAGTACAATTAATCAAAATAAATGTTGTAACCTCTAAGGCAGCTATATAAAGAACAGTAAAACACTGTGTATCTACCACATTAATGGAGAAGAAAAACAAAAAACAATTAAAATATTTGAATGATATTTAATAACCCAAAAGAATATAAAAAAGAGAGAAAACAGAATATGAAGCAAAATTAAAAACCCAAATATTAAGACCAATAATATAAAACCAAATAAATCAGTAAAATCATTAAATGTAAATACACTAACTAATAAAATTAAAAGATTTGTCAGCCTGGATTTAAAAGACAACTATATTGATGATTTTGATACAGAAAGGGTGAAAATAAAAGTATGAAAAAAGTCATACCTTGCAATCACTAATCAAAAAAAGCTGCTGTGGCTATACTAACATCAGACAAAACAGACTTTAAGGCAAGAACCTTACTAGAAATAAAGGACATTTCATAATGATTAAGGGATTAATCCATCAGGAAGTTATCACAATATAGATCTATGTACAACCAATGAAACAGCCTTAAAATTTAAAAATTGAGAGAAATAAAAGAAATAGATAAATATACAGTCATGATAGGAGATTTAAACATATTTCTTTGAATAGTTGGTAACAATCAGAAAAAAATTCAGTAAGATTATAGAAAAGCTGAACAGTATAATTGACACCTGGATTTCAGTGACATATACACAGATAACCTGACCCAACAATGACAGGACACATTCTTTCATTCTTTACAAGTGCCCATGGGATACAAAGCAAAACTGACTCTACGCGAGGCTGCAAAGCAAGCCTCAACAACGTCCAAAAGATTTAACCAGTCAGAGGAGGTCTCTGACAACGTTGATATTAAGTTGGAAATCAATAACAATGACATAGTATTATACATAGAAAATGCTAAAGATGCCATCAGAAAAATATTATAGAAGAGCTTCTTCAAGAATAAAGTTGAAGAATACAAAGCTAATATACAGAAATGTTACATTTCTATACATTAATAATCAACAATAAAGAAATTAAGGAAACAATCCCATTTACCATCTCATCAAAACCAAGAAAATATCTCAGAATTAACCCACTTAAGAAAACAAAAATCCTATACCCAGAAAACTGTTAGACACTGATGAAAGAAACTGAAGATGACACAAATAGAAAGATATACCGTGCTCTTGTTTTGGAAGAATCAATACTGCCATTTACAGCAACATGGATGCATTACGCTCAGTGAAATAAATCAGAGAAAGACAAAATGCTATGTGATATCACTTCTATGTGAAATCTAAAAAAAAATTTTAAACTAGTGAATAAACAAAAAAGAAACAGACTTACTGATACAGAGAACAAACTAGTAGTTACCAGTGGGAACAGGAAAAAGAGAGGGACAATACAAACTAGCTACAGTTTGTAATTAAAAGCTACTTTGTAACTAAAAGCTATAAGGATATATTGTACAAACTGTGAACACAGCCAACATTTCATAGTAACTATAAGTGGAGTATATGTGTGCTCAGTCCCTCGGTCATGTCTGACTCTTTGTGACCCCATGGACTGCAGCCCACCAGGCTCCTCTGTCCACGGGATTTTTCAGGCAAGAGTACTGGAGTGAGTTGCTATTTCCTTCTTCAAGGGATTTTCTTGACCCAGGGATGGAACCCGCATCTCCTGTGTCTCCTGCCTGGCAGGTGGATTCTTTATCACTGAGCCACCTGAAAGTACAGCCTTTAAAAACTGTGAATCACAATACTGTACACCTATAACTTATATAAATATTGTACATCAACTAAACTTCAAAGAATACCAAAAAAAAAAAAGAAAATCCCAATTAAAAAATCCAAAAAAAAAGAAAATTTCAATAGCTTGGAAATTAGGTAATATATCTGATGATAACCCTTGGATCAAATCTTTAAAGTGACAAAAAATATTAGAGAATGTTTTATACAAAAGAATATTAAAAAATATGACTCATTAAAGCTGGAATATAGTTAAAGCGGTGCTTAGGGGGAAATTATAGTTTTAAATGGATATTTTAGAAAGGAAAAAAATGTCTTGAAACTTATGTTCTAAGTTTCCATCTCAAGAAACTATAAAACGGTAGCAAATCAATCTCATAGAAAGTAGGAGAAATTAATAATAAAGATATGATCTAAAATTAAGAGAAAAACAGTAAAGCCACAATTGGTTCTTTGATTAGTAAAATTAATAAACACCTAGCAAAACTGTTCAAAAACACATATGCACACAAATTTTCATTATAGGAAACTGATAGATTTTTCAGACATTAAAAAGAAATAAAAGTTTGTTTTAGACAACTAGACACCAATGATTTATATCATTTATTTTTAAAATATTTATTTAACTGCAGAATAATTACAAAATTGTGATGGTTTTTGTCATACATCAAGATGAATCGGCCACAGGTATACAACTAAATGGGCTTCTCTGGTGGCTCAGACAGTGGAGATTTCACCCAATGCAGGAGACCTGGGTTCCATCCCTGGGTTGGGAAGATCCCCTGCAGGAGAGCATGACAACCCACTCCAGTATTCTTGCCTGGAGGATCCCATGGACAGAGGAGCCTGGCAGGCTGCAGTCCATGGGGTCACAGAGAGTCGGACATCACTGAGTGACTAAGCACGCAGGCACATACAATAAACGAACTCTTTGAAAAACACAACTTATCAAAACTGACAACAGAAGGAATAGAAAATCTGAATACTCCTATATCTATTAAAAATGAGTCCGTTCTTTAAACTCTTGCCAATACTAAAACATAACAAAGTTGCAGGACTGACAACTTCAGCTTATTATCAAGCTACCAAAATCAAGAAAATGTGGTAATGTTAAAAACACAGACAGTAGATCCCTGTGCTATATACCGTTGGTCCTTATTAGTTATCTATTTTATATGTTTCTACATATATGTGTATACGTTGATCCCAATCTCTTATTTATCCCTATCCCGCCTACCCCTTTTGCCCCAGTAACCATAAAATTGTTTTCTACATCTATAACTCTACCTCTGTTTTGTAAATTAGTTCATTTGTACCATTTTTCTGTTGTTGCTGTTGTTCATTGTTCAGTTGCTAAGTTCCTTTGCAACTCCAAGGACTGCCGCATGCCAGGTTTCCCTGTCTTTCGCTATCTCCCAGAGTTTGCTTAAACTCATGTCCATTGAGTCAGTGATGCCATTCAACCATCTCATCCTCTGTTATACCCTCAATCTTTCCCAGTATCAGGGTCTTTTCCAATGAGTCAGTTCTTAGCATCAGGTGGCTAAAGTATTGGTGCTTCAGCTTCAGCAGCAGTCATTTCAATGAATATTCAGGACTGATCTTAAGGATTGACTGGTTTGATCTCCCTGCAGTCCAAGGGACTCTCAAGAGTCTTCTCCACCACCACAGTTCAAAAGCATCAATTCTTCAGCGCTCAGCCTTCTTGATGGTCAACTCTCACATCCATACATGACTACTGAAAAACCCTAGCTTTGACTATACAGACTATTGTCAACAAAGTGATATCAGTGATGTCTAGGGTTTGTCATAGCTTTTCTTCCAAAGAATAAGCATCTTTTAATGTCATGGCTGCAGTCACCATCTGCAGTGATTTGGGCCCAGGAAATAAAATCTGTCACTGTTTCCACTTTTTCTCCATCTATTTGCCATGAAGTGATGGGACCAGATACCATAATCTTAGTTTTTTAAATGTTCTAATGTTTCTAATGAAAGTGAAGATACCATTAGAATGATATCATTAAAGTGGTATCATCTGTATCTCTGAGGTTGCTATTTCTCCTGGCAATCTTGATTCCATCTTGTGATTCATCCAGCCTGGCATTTCACATGATGTACTCTGCATATAAGCTAAATAAGCAGGGTGGCAATATACATCCTTGACATAACTCCTTTCCCAATTTGGAACCAGTCTGTTGTTCCATGTCTGGTTCTAACTGTTGTTTCTTGACCTGAATACACTTTCACAGAAGCCAGATAAGGTAGTTTGGTATTCTTATCTCTTGAAGAATTTTCCAGTTTGTTGTGATCCACACAGTCAAAGGCTTCAGTGTAGTTAATGAAACAGAAGCAGCTGTTTGTCTGGAATTCCATAGCTTTTACTATCATCCAATGGAGGTTGACAATTTGATCTCTGGTTCCTCTGTCTTTTCTAAATCCAGCTCGCACATCTGGAAGTTCTCAGTTCATATATTGTTAAAGCCTAGCTTGAGGGATTTTGAGTTTTACTTTGCTAGCATGTGAAATGAGTGCAACTGTAGACTAGTATGAACATTCTTTTTATTGCCTTTCTTTGGGATTGGAATGAAAACTGACCTTTTCCAGTCCTGTGGCCACTGCTGAGTTTCCCAAATTTGTTGGCATATTGAGTGCAGCACCTTAACAGTATCATCTTTTAGGATTTTAAATAGCTCCACTAGAATTCTATCACCTCCACTAACTTTGCAGTAATGCTTCCTAAGGTCACTTGACTTCACACTGCAGGATGTCTGGCTCTAGGTGAGTGATCACATCATCGTGGTTATCTGGGTCATTAAGACCTTGTTTGTACAGTTCTTCTGTGTATTCTTGCCACCTTTTCTTAATATCTTCTGCTTCTGTTAGATCCTTGCCATTTCTGTCCTTTATCGAGCCCATCTTTGCATGAAATGTTACCTTGGTATCTCCACTTTTCTTGAAGAGATCTCTAGTCTTTCCCATTCTATTGTTTTCCTCTGTTTCTTTGCATTGTTCACTTAAGAAGGCTTTCTTATCTCTCCTTGGTATTCTCTGGAACTCTGCATTCAGTTGGGTACATTTTTCCTTTTCTCCTTTGCCTTTCACTTCTTTTCTTTCTCAGCAATTTGTAAGGCCTCCTCAGACAACCACTTTGCCTTCTTGCATTTCTTTTTCTTGGGGATGTTTGGTCGCTGCGTCTCATACAATGTTATGAACCTCTGTCCACAGTTCTTCAGGCACTCTGTATACCAAATCTAATGCTATTTGTCACCTCTACTGTACAATCATAAGGGATTTGATTTTGGTTATATTTGAATGATCCAGTGGTTTTCCCTATTTTGTTCAATTTAAGTCTGAATTTTGCAATAAGGAGTTCATGAACTGAGCTGACAAAACAGTCAGCTTCAGGTCTTGTTTTTGCTGACCACAAAACTCCATCTTTGGCTGCAAAGACTATAATACAGATTGGTATATACTATAGATTGGTATATAACTTTTTTTAGATTCCACAGGTAAGTGACATCATGTGACATTTGCCCTTCTCTGACTTACTTTACTCAGTATGACGATCTCTAGGTCCATCCATGTTACTGCAAATGGTATCATTTCATTCTTTTTTATGTCTGAGTAATATTTCTTTCTATACATCTACCACATCTTCTTTATCCATTCCTCTGTCAATGGACATATAGGTTGCTTCCATGTCTTGCTACTGTAAATAGTAAACAGTGCAGCAGTGAATATTAGGATGTATGTATCTTTTCAAATTATGGTTTTCTCTGGGTATATGCCCAGGAGTGGGATTGCTGGATCATATGGTAACTCTATTTTTAGTTTTTTAAGGAACCTCCACACTGTTCTCTACAGTGGCTGTACCAATTTATATTCCCACCAACAGTGTAGGAGGGTTCCCTTTTATCTACACCCTCTCCATCATTTATTATTTATAATCAATTTATCTTTGACAAAAGAGCAAAAGCAATTCAATGGAGCAAAGACAGTCCTTTTAACAAACTGTACTAGGACAACTGGACATCCGCATGCCAAATATACATATGTGTGTGTGTGTGTGTATAATATATATATTTTAATGGATCATAAATGTAAACCCCAGAACTATAAGACTTCTAAAAGATAACATGGGTGAAAATCTAAGTGACCCTGGTTTTGGAGATTAACTCTTAGACATACTACCAAAAACGTGATCCATAAACGAAAAAAACTGGTAAGCTGGACTTCATTAAAATTAAAAATTTCTCTGGAAAGTTACTGCTAAGAGAATGAAAAGACTGGCTACAGATTGGGAGAAGATATTTGCAAAGCACATATCTGATAAAGGGCTTGTACCCTAAACATACTCTTAAAACTCTTAAAACTCAACAATAAGAACACCCAAATAAAAACGGGAAAAGACCTGAACAGACATCGCACCAAAGAAAACATACAGAGAGCATATAAACATATGAGAAGATATTCCTTATCATATGTCACTGCTGCTGCTAAGTCACTTCAGTCATGTCCAACTCTGTGCGATCCCATAGACGGCAGCCCACCAGGGTGCCCCGTCCCTGGGATTCTCCAGGCAAGAACACTGGAGTGGGTTGCCGTTTCCTTCTCCAAATGTCACTAGGGAACTGTAAATTAAAACAACAGTGAGATATCACAACACACCTATTAGAACGGCTAAAATCTAAGCCACTGGTAACACCAAATTCTGGCAAGAAAATGGAGCAACAGGAACGGTCATTCAAGGCTGGTGGGAATGCAGAATGGTACAACCACAACAGAAGACAAGCTGTCAGTTTCCACCAAAGTCTTACAAACCAGAAATTATGCTTCTTGGTATTTAGCCAAAGTAGCTGAAAACTTATGTCAACACAAAAATCTACCCAGGAATGTTTATAACCAGTTTTATTCGTAACTGCCAAACTTGAAAGCAACCAAGATGTCCTTCAAAAGACAGTGAATGTACAAACGAACTGATATACCCTCACAATATAATATTATTCAGGGAAAAAAAAAGCTGTCAAGGCACAAAAAGATATACAGTAACATAAGGCACATTGCCAAGTAAAAGAAGTTAATCTGAAAAGCTACATACTGTATAATTACAACAGTGAGACATTCTTAAGGGCAAAACTAGAGACAGTAAAGGCCAAGTGGTTGCTGGGGGCTTGAAAGGAGGGAGGAACGAATAGGCAGAGCACAGAGGGTTTTCAGGACAGTGAAGCGTGACCAACCTAGACGACATAATAAAAAGCAGAGACATTACTTTGCCAACAAAAGTCCATCTAGTCAAAGCTATGGTTTCCCCAGTAGTCATGTATGGATGTGAGAGTTGGACTATAAAGAAAGCTGAGTGCTGAAGAATTGATGCTTTTGAACCATAGTGTTGGAGAAGACTCTTGAGCATCCCTTGGACTTCAAGGAGATCCAACCAGTCCACCTAAAGGAAATCAGTCCTGAATATTCATTGGAAGGACTAGATACTGAAGCTGAAACTCCAATACTTTGACCACCTGATGCAAAGAACTGACTCATTTGAAAAGGCCCTAATGCTGGGAAAGATTGAAGGCAGGAGGAGAAGGGGATGACAGAGGATGAGATGGTTGGATGGCATCACCGACTCGATGGACATGAGTTTGAGTAAACTCTGGGAGTTGGTGATGGACAGGGAGGTCCATAGGGTCGCAAAGAACTGGACACGACTGAGCAACTGAATGAACTGAACTGAAGTTATTCTGTAAGATACTGGAATAGTAGATACATGGTACCACACATTTGTTGAAACCCATACAATACAAAGAGTGAGCCATGATGTAAAATGTGGACTTTAACAGTAATGTATCAGTATCAACTGGTTCACCAATAGTAACAAATGTAGCACACTAATGCAAGATGCTAATAAGGGAAATCGTGTGTAAGGAGAGGAGATGTATGAGAACTCTGTATTTCTGCCCAATTTTTCTGCAAGCCTAAAACCATCCTAAAAAATAAAGCTTTAGTAATTAAAAAAAAAAAAAAACCTTCTCAAAAGAAAATCTGAGTGACACAGGCTTCAAAGGAGACTTCTTCTAAACATTTAATAAAGAAATAACAAACACTGTCTTGTAACACTCTTGCATCAAATAGAAAAGAAAAAAGGAGGTGAACACTTCTGTACCATTTTATCAGGCCAGCATAACCTTGATACAAACTTTTCAAAGACATTACAAGAAAGTAAAATTACAGACCAACCTTTCTCACTGACATAGGTTCAATCCTTCAACACTTATTATTGGATTTCTGCTAATGTATAGGATGTGGAAAGTCAGAACAAGAAAATATTACTCCCACCCTAACAATGAGAAAGAGTGGTATAATCTACAAAATCTTAACTTTTGAACTCTACAGAAAAATGAAGTTTTAAGACAATCAAGTGAATTAAATTCCAAACAGTAACAAGCCCCTTTAAAGACAGATGGAACTACAAACTATTTAATATTTGACAAAGCACAGGAGGAAAAGGAGGCTACAGTACAATCAAGAAAGAAAAATGCAGCTAAAATTAACTGTTATAGATTAGATGTGGGCTAGTATGTCAGTTCAGAGAAGGCAATGGCACCCTACTCCAGTACTCTTGCCTGGAATATCCCATGGACGGAGGAGCCTGGTAGGCTGCAGTCCATGGGGTCGCTAAGAGTCGGACACGACTGAGCGACTTCACTTTCACTTTCATGCATTGGAGAAGGAAATGGCAACCCACTCCAGTAGTCTTGCCTAGAGAATCTCAGGGATGGGGTAGCCTGGTGGGCTGCCGTCTCTGGGGTCGCACAGAGTCGGACACGACTGAAGCGACTTAGCAGCAGCAGCAGCAGCAGTATGTCAGTTTAGAAACACTGGGAGCTCAAAACACAGGGGAATTCACACTTGCATGCTCTTTTGCCAAGGTCTCCATCAGGGTTGAGGGTAGAGCAGGGAACTGCAAAAGGTCCCTTTCTGTGGCACAGATGTGCAAGAAAGGATAGGCCACCACTACAAAAACAGCATACAACCATGCCACATTGCCCAAACTCCCCTCTCATTTGAGGAAGAGGCCTTAAACCTCTGGAAAAGGCAGAGGTTCTGGGTGTATGCCAGTGTACTCAGTCATGTCTGACTCTTTTGACCCCATGGACTGTAGCCCACCAGGCTCCTCTGTCCATGGGATTTACCCAGCAAGAATACTGGAGTGGGTTGCCATGCCCTCCTCCAGGGGATCTTCTTGACCCAAGGATCAAACCCACATTTCCTGAACCAGCAGGCAGGTTCTTTACCACTTAGGCACTGAGGAAGCCTCTGGGGATTATGATTGACGAAAAACTACCTTCCTCATGGAAACATAAGAAAACTCTCGCAGGCCCCAAATCCTATACCAGTACAAAGCAGAGGAAAGTCAGCACTAGGGAGAAGGAGGAATCTCTCACCCGTTATGTGCCACAAGACAAACTTCAGCTGCCAAAAGCAAAAGAGAAAGGAGCGCTGTCAAAAAGCAACTGTACTCCAATAAAAATTAAAAATTAATTTAAAAAATAAAAATAAAAAGCAAAGCATTGGATGACAGGTTGGCTGTTCCTTATAAACTATTCTTACATATAATCCAGCAATTACAATCCTTGGTATTTACCCAAATGAGTTGGAAATGTCTCCACCCGAAAAACTGCACATGAATGTTTGCAGCAGCTTTATTCATAATTGCCAAAAGTTGAAAGCAGCCGATATCTTTCAGTAAATGGGCAAGCAGTTGTACATCCAGGCAATGGAATATTCAGTTCAGTTCAGTTCAGTCGCTCAGTCATGTCCGACTCTGCAACCCCATGAATCGCAGCATGCCAGGCCTCCCTGTCCATCACCAACTCCCGGAGTTCACTCAAACTCATGTCCATCGAGTCGGTGATGCCATCCAGCCATCTCATCCTCTGTCGTCCCTTTCTCTTCCTGCCCCGAGTCCCTCCCAGCATCAGGGTCTTTTCCAATGAGTCAGCTCTTCGCATCAGGTGGCCAAAGTATTGGAGTTTCAGCTTCAGCATCAGTCCTTCCAATGAACACCCAGGACTGATGTCCTTTAGGATGGACTGGTTGGATCTCCTTGCAGTCCAAGGGACTCTCAAGAGTCTTCTCCAACACCACAGTTCAAAAGCATCAATTCTTCAGCACTCAGCTTTCTTCACAGTCCAACTCTCACATCCATACATGACCACTGGAAAAACCATAGCCTTGACTAGACAGACCTTTGTTGGCAAAGTAATATCTCTGCTTTTCAATATGCTATCTAGGTTGGTCATAACTTTCCAAGGAGTAAGTGTCTTTTAATTTCATGGCTGCAATCACCATCTGCAGTCAGCCTGCTTATTTAACTTATATGCAGAATACATCATGAGAAACGCTGGACTGGAAGAAGCAGAAGCTGGAATCAAGATTGCCGAGAGAAATATCAAACCTCAGATATGCAGATGACACCACCCTTATGGCAGAAAGTGAAGAGGAACTAAAAAGCCTCTTGATGAAAGTGAAAGAGGAGAGTGAAAAAGTTGGCTTAAAGCTCAACATTCAGAAAACTAAGATCATGGCATCTGGTCCCATCACTTCATGGGAAATACATGGGGAAACAGTGGAATGGAGTATTACTCAGCACTAAAAAAAAAATAAGCTATCAAGCTATAAACAGATGGTGGAAACTTAAATACATATACTAAGTGAAAGAAGCCAATCTGAAAAGGCTACATATTGTATGACTTCAACTACATATATGACATCCTGAAACAAGCAAAACTATGGAGACAGTAAAAAGATAAGTGGCTGCCTGAGGTTCAGGGGGAGGAAGGGATGAGCAAGAGAAGCACAGTATTTTTACAATATCAAAAACCATGCTGTACAATGTTAGATACATGTCATTATTTATTTGTTAAAATAAAGAGTCCACAACAATAGTCAACTATAAACTATGAAATCTGAGAAAAAAACTTAACATTAATTAGTAATAAAACTTTCAGAAAACAAGGAATAGAAGAGTGCTTCTTCAACTTAACAGAAAGCATCTAGACAACATCACAATGGAATCACTAGCCAGTGTAACAAGGCAAGAAAAATAATTAAAAGGCACACTGATTGGAAAGGAAGAAGTAAAATATCTTTATTCACAAACACCTGACTTGGAAAATCCTAAGTCATCTACAAAAAAAGGTATTATAACAAATACATAAGTTTAGTAAAGCCCCAGGATACATGGTAAATATACAAATATCAATTATATTTCTGTATACTAAGAACAAATGAAAAAAGAACAAATAATTGGAAACTGAAATAAGAAAAAAAATCATTTTAATAGTATCAAAAAACATGAAATACTTGGGGAAATTTTTAATAGAATGTATACAATAATCATATGTTGTTTAGTCACTAAGTTGTATCCAACTCTTTTGCCACCCCATGGACTGTAGACCACCAGGCTCCTCTGTCCATTGGATTTCCCAGGCAAAAATACTGGAGCAAGTATTTCCTTCTCCAGGGGATCTTCCAGGAATCAAACCCACATCTCCTACATTAGCAGGTAGATTCTTTACCACTAAGCCACCAGGGAAGCCTGGTAAGCGACTTATGTCATACATAAAGAATCCATACAATTCACCAGTATGAGAACAAACACCATTTTTTTAAAGGCAAAAGATTTTAACAAACACCATTTTTTTAAAAGGCAAAAGATTTAGAGGAGTATAATTACAAATAAAAATTAATTAATTAAAAACTAACACCAAGCACTAGCAAGGACGCAGAGCAATCCTCATAATTGCTGTGGAAATGCAAAATAATACAGCCACTTTGGAAAAGTTTGGTAGGTTCTTATAGACATACACTTACCATACAATTCAGCAATTCCACTTCAGAGTATTTATTCAAGAGAAAAGAAAATTTTTAAAGAAAAAAAAAACTATACCAGAAAGCATATATCAGTTTTACTCATAATGTTTATAAATGGAAACAAACGATAACTCTGTAACTGAAAGTGCCCAGCAACCAAGGAATGGATAAACAAATCGTAGTACATTCAAACAATGAAATATTACTCAACAATAAAAAGAAACGTAACTACTGAAATAGCAATTACATGAATGAATCTCAAATTATGCAAAATGACAGAAACCAAGCACAAAAATTCTCACACTGTATGATTCCATTTGTCACATTCACAAAAAAAGGCAAAGGTCTCCTGATCAATCTCTGCATCCAAAGAACCTAGCACATTAGAAAATAATGAATGCCTGGTGGGCCGTTGGAGGGGGAATCATTGCACGGAGGGTGGACAGCAAGGTCATAGAAGCCAAAGTCAAAAGGAACCTGGGGGCGCAAACACACCTGCAGGATGGAAACAGCGAAGGAAGGTATACTTCAACCTACCTCCAACGATTTCAGCAGCTTAAATAATTAGATTCTGTAAAGCTCTACATTATGAATGAATAGCCTCAGCGGTTCTCTGGCCTAAAAGAAAGGCATGATGCGCCCCACCCTACTTTAAAAATAAACCCGACGCCCAAGACTGAGCAAGTGGAGCTTACAAGGGGCTAGGAGGATTTTCCGTGCCCAGGAGCGGAGCTGAAGAGGGCCGAGGCGGGCTCGGGCTTAGGTCTGCCGGAGGCCGAAAGAGCCGGGGCATCGCCGCGGCCCCGCGGGTCTCCACCCCTTCCCACATCCTCACTTACCCAGGCCTGCCGTTCCAACTGAGCGTACAAATTAGAGCCTTTGAGCTTTTGGACTATCTGGGCAATAATGAGAGACAGATCCGACTCCTCCTGCAACATTTCCCCTGTCCTACCCCGCCAAGTAGCGGGGGCCGCTAGCGCGGAGAGCACTGGCCACGTTCGGGGTCCCACTCTAGACCAGTGACACTTCTCGGGGACCTTATTACGCTGGGACGCCTCCAGCGGGCGTTACTAGGCAACTGCCAGGCCGTGAGTCCGTTCCTCTCTGGTCCCCCCTCAAGCCTGAAGGCCCAGCACCTGCGTTCCGCTGGCAGAAAACGATCTTCGGAGTTGGGGGAGGGGAGAGTAGCTTTTCAATTCCATTGTTCCCGCTTAGTCTGTGGTGGAAAGGCAAGAATAGGGTCTCTTTCCTCCAGATCTACAGAGCCTCTGATGCATCAGGGGAAATCAGAAAGTTTTGTATTTTTGTGTTTTATTATGAAGGATCATTCCTTTTCCACTTTCCAGTCTCTACAGAAAACAGGGCAGTGCACACAATGAAATGGCAAATGACTTCCAAAACTTACAAGGCTCTGACCCTAACTGCGCGAACTTGGGCGAGGTGCTTAAAGTTAAGAACTCGGTTTCAGTCTCAGCAAAATAATACCCAGCTGACGAGATGCTGTGATGATTAGCTGAGATAACAATCGTGAGGGTGCCTAGCACTGTACTTGGCGCTCCACTTTATTTCCTTTTCTGCTTCTGGGGTCTTATGCCAGGAATAAATATACAATGTCTTCTCACCTAACAGCTACAATAATAAGCATTTTATTGACAGATTTTCTCTGAAGCATTGGCATTTCAGTGGTAGCTAAGACATTGTCCGAGTCTTAAGGAATGTGCCATCTAAATAGATTTCCTCTTCTTCCATGCACTCACTCATTCAATCAAAACTCAATTCAAAATTCATTCAGCTTTCAACTTACTGAGCTTTTCCATACAGGAAATCGTGTAGGCACAAAGGTAAATGAAACATGGTTCTTGACATTAATGTAACACAGCAAAAACTTTAAAGAGAACTAGAAGTATCTAATTAATTGACATTCCAAAAGGCAGCTAATTTTGAAAGGTGTATGGAATAATACATGTATTAGAATAACCTCACCAAAATAATCAAGAATTAAATTCAAATATGTGCATGCATATATTTTAAGCAGAGAAAATGTAGGATTCCAAGAAAAGAGACCAAGATTGCTGGCAAAAACTACGCTAGTATAACTGCATTAAACTCTAATGTGCTTAGGCACATTAAACTTAGCACATTGAACTCTAATGTGCTTAGGCATAACAGATCTTCTGATTCAATAGGCCTGTGGTAGGACCTGCTAATCTCACTGTTAGCAAGTTTCCAAGAGATGGTAACCCTGGTGGCCCAAGGCCTATATTCTAAATAGCAAAAGACTAGAACAGGTAAACAATAGAAATTCAAAGGGACCAGACTTCTGACATCTATAGGCAGTACCCTGGCCTTCAGAATATTATGATGATAAATACAGATCCCAAATAACCCCTTTGGTCAGGTTTGTTTCTTTGGAGTGAGGCAGGCAAGGGGGAAAGTGTGTTAGTTGCTCAGTCGTGTCTGATTCTTTGCGACTCCGTGGACTGTAACCTGCCAGGCTTCTCTGTCCATGGGGATTCTCCGATCAAGAATCATAGAGTGGGTTGCCATGCTCTCCTCCAGGGGATCTTCTCAACCCAGGGATCAAACCTGGTGCTTAAGGCAATTTACATACTCTACAAAACATGTAGCTTCTCTACAAAACATTCTCCCACAACTCAGAATTTCTCACACTTGTATATGAGTTCATCTCCTCAACTCTCTACAGTCCGTTTATCCCAACATCCCACCCATTCAAGAATCTCTGCATGAATGTCACTATGAACAACAACAAAAAAATGTGGAGACAGTGTTTTTAAGATTGAAACGGGTGACGTGATTAATAACTGAATAAATAGGGATGCTTAGGTTAAGAAGGGTCATAAAGTATAGAAGGGAAAGAAATGAAACCTGGAGCTGAAGAAAAACCACAGTGCCTTGAGTCAGAAAAGTCTGGGTTCCCCTCCTGCTCTGCTCCCTTGGAGCTGCTCAAGTCCTCCATCATCAGAGTTTTCACTTTCTCTTCTGTAACAAGAGGATAAAAGACCCACCTGAGGGGATAGTGTACCTAGTATTAAAATATCAGCAAATAATAATAAATTAAATATTAAAATTTGATAATTTGACAAAACAGTCCCCTGTTCAATTGACAAGGGAATAGAAAGTACCTGAAGAAATGAAGCAAGACATATGAAAGTACCCAGCACAACTCTTTGCACACATAGGGGCTTTAAATTTTTTTCTTTTAAGGAGAAAATAATTTTCAGTCTTAAAGCAGCAATTAAAAAGTTCAAATTTTATTTTGATGGCATGCTCAAGCAAAAATAAATTTAATCTTAACATTAAAAAAGTGTTTCTCACATCCATAGAAGCAGATGTGTTTGGAATATAATTCAATCCTAGCGTGCCCTCTGTTCTTTTTTCAATTCAATTTAGCCACACTTTTCAGAACACCTCTCTGTGCTAGGAATGGCAAGGAATACAAATATGAGTAAGCAATGGTCCCTTCTCTCAAGGAATTCTCAGTCCCAAAGGGATGGTGAGCCCAGTACACAAAGGACTAAAATGGTAGACAGGGGCCTTTCACCTGTGTATCTGGAAATTTTATTACTTTACAGTAATTGTCTCATAAGAAACGGAAGGTACTGCTTCCTATCTCTGTCCCTCAAGGGAGAACTTTGCCTTGGAAATTCTTATTTTACCTAACAGGGTCGAGGATTGGGAAAATACACTATTTCTGACATTTTCGAGTGAACCGTGACCCAGACTAACAGATGAATAGTCAAAGGGGTCCAAATAATCTGAATAATTAAAACTGCATAGAGACAACAGCAAAATAGATGCAGGGTGAAGTCTCTTCAAAATTGCCTCAAACTCAGAGCAGAGGTACTCTGGCCCAACATGTGTAAGGCCCTGTGCCCAGTCATGACTGACTTCCTCAGAGCTGCTCTACTCTGATCTGTTTTACATACAATGTCATGTCAGATTTCACTGTGGGTGAGGGGATGTATTTGAAAATCACTGACCAGTGGCCTCACAGAGGCAAGCATGTGGACCACATCAAAAACACCCTGCCAGTCTAACGCAAAATTAAGGCACTCTTTAGGGTATACCAGAACATGTCCTTATTTTATTCACATGAGTATGGCTTGCATAAGCTCTACAATTTGCAATGAAAATTATTTTCAGCTGTTATTTTTGAAGGAGACACTGGGCTTCCCAGGTAGCTCAGACAGTAAAGAATCTGCCTGCAATGCAGGAGACCTGGGTTTAATCCCTGGGTCAGGAAGATCCCCTGGAGAAGGGAATGTCAACCTGCCCCAATATTCTTGCCTGGAGAATTCCATGGACAGAGGAGGCTGGAGGGCTACAGTCCATGGGGCCGCAAAGAGGCAGACGTGACTGAGCGGCTAGGCACACAAGCACTGCTTTTAGCGTACCGTGTCTGCAGAATGGCTTGAATTGTATGTTGTCAGGAATTTACTTTAATAAAAATTATTATGTGTGTCGTGTGGATCACGAATGTCAACAGATCTCACTGTCTTTGGGAACAAATGAGCTCGTAGTGGTATTGACTACCTGTCACTGTGTAGGTAGCCCCACGTGCTAGCACAAGCCCTCAGGCTCCTCTTAGAAGTCTCTTCCTGTTACTCCTGAGAATTGTTAGGAAATGACACAGGTGTGCATAAGAAAATTTCTCCTCATTATCTTCTCCGCCTGCTCTGGTGATATCCAGAGCCCCCAAGCCACTGTCTGGGGTGCTGCTTCTTAATGCTCCTAAAGCTGCAAAATACCAGAAGTATTTAAATCCCAAGGCTCAGCAAAGCCCCCATGAAAAAACCTCTTTGATTCTTCTTGCCACCTCTCTTTACAAGGTGGCTATACCTCATTTCTGAGTCCAGGGTAAGTACCAGATTGTGCTAGTCTCCACTCCCCATCTTTTCTTCCTCTCGTTCCAGATGACTGCGTGTGAATGGGGAAGACTGGGCTACTGGCTCTGCGAACAATCTCGAAACTGTGTTGACTCCTTGTAAATTCTAAAGCTCTCAGGAGAGAAATCCAAATAACAAATAACAGTGGTTTAAATTATTGTTAGCAACAAATTTGGAAGAGCATCCCAATTTTGGTTCAGTGCCTCAAAAAAAACATCATCAAGAATCTGACCTCTTCTTTTCTGTTGCACCATCTTAGCATGCCAGCTTTCACCACCTAGCTTATTGCTTCAGTCTCAAGACGGCTGCTGTAGATACAAGTGACACGTTCTCCTACTGCTGCCTACAACTGCAGGGAGGGAGAAAAAGAAGAGTTCTCAATGACTGTGTGTGTCTCTGTTTTGAGGAAAGACTATTTTTTTTAAGAAGCCCCAGAAAGAATGCTACATGAAAGTCCAGCAAGAAATAATCTAGTATTTTATTCTCAAACCTGGGAGAAGGATGGAGAATTGCTTGCTGATGCTGCCATATTGTCCAAAATGCCTTCAGTATAAAATTTTGCTATGGTATGAACACTTGTAAATGAACTTCTCTGATTGATATTTGGGCCAGTCAGACTAAAAATCAATGAAAATCCTTAGAGTTCGGCAATATTCAGATCACTTGCTATTCACAAAGAGTTGATTGTGTGCAGTTTAAGACCCAGAATCTAAATGATAATACTTCTAGATGTGGCAATTTCTCAGCATCATGATATGATATTTTAAAAGCTAAACACAAATAAAGTTGACACAGTCTATGAATAAATGATTATGTGGCAAGAGCAAAACATTTGCAACTGTTATTTTTTCCTAAAAAAGACAAAAATTGGTGACATGTGAAGAAAATGGCTTGTGCATAAATGACTTTTGATGAAGGGCTCTCTGTATCTAAAAACCAGTCTATTGAAATTCTAGGTTATTCTCTCTGGTTGTACAAGCGGAACTGAATATTAGAAACAATCTATTTTTCAACACCATCTGTGCTGCTTGGGGAGAAAGAGATTTACTGCTGCCAAGGGATGTCCTATTGATAGTTCCTCCAGCACTTCCACCACATTCCAGGTAACAGAGTAGAGCAGGATCTACCTGGCTCATTTTCTCCCTGTGTCTGTGATTGCAACTCTGCTTTCTCACCTCCTCCGCCAAACTGCACATGCACGCACATGCACACACACACACACACACACACACACTTCCATTCCAGGATATTTCCTTTTATATTGTTCTTTTTCATCTTACATGGCCTGTTTTCTGTTACCTCCTGGGAGACCAGTGTACCATTTGCCAGCTGTCATTGTTCCAGTTTCCTTGAAGGCATAGTGGCACATACAAGGCAACCATTAGTATATATATATATATACACATATATGTATATATATATATATGAAAAAGACAGCTACAATATTAAGTCCTTAAGATCAAGTCAAAGACTGCAATGGGGCCTGACTATACAAGTTATCCCTATGGATGCAGATGGGGAATTAGGATCGAGTTATAGACCTAGAAAGAATACCAAGCGCCATATGTCAGAGACCTGGTCATCTGAGAGCAGAGCCAGTGAAGGGCGGAGCATGGCCCTCTAGAGCAGAACCAGCAGGCCCCTGGTTAACAGGAGCAGGTTCTAGGGAAGTGGCTGACAGGTCTATTACCAGGACTTAAGCCGGAGAGAAATTCTATGCAGGGGCTTCCCTGGTAGCTCAGCGATACAGAACTCACCTGCCAATGCAGGAGACTTGAGTTCGATCTCTGGGTCAGGAAGATTCCCTGGAGGAGGAAATAGCAACTCACTCCAGTATTCTTGCCTGGGAAATCCCATGAACAGAAAAGGCCTGGTGGGCTACAGTCCCTGGGTTTGCAAGGAGTCTTTGTTCAGACACTAAACAACAACACAGTGACAAGCTCTATGCAGTGGAAGAAGCAAGGCCATGAGCCCTGGGACAGAGTGGTTGTAACAGCAAGGAGAAGCTTTCAAATGGGAAATTGAATGACCAGGTTTGATAAAGAGGGAAAAAAAGACAAAGACTGCACTAAAAGACTGGTTCTTAAATACCTCAAAATATCTTTCTGTTTCCAAGCTTTTCCTCAAAAATTTAAAAGACTATGTGGGTATTCCAAAATATGCCTGTGTTTATTTTAATATAAAACATATTTTAATAATGAAACATCTAGAAAATTAATGCACCATTTGTACTGTTGGTATTCAGCCCATTTCCTGGTGCACAGCTGTATGCCCTTAGAGCACACAGTTTCCCAGACGTCTCAGTGGCATCGAACCTTAGCCTGCAGCTCTACCCTATTTATTAACATACCCTGCTTTATTTTCCCTCCCTGTCTCACTTCCCTACTCTCCCACCAGTATTTGCTTGAGTCACCCCAACACACTATTTACACTCAAATTCTTATTTCAGACTCTGCTTTCAGGAGATCCCGACCTAAATAACCAACACCAAATAAGATACCTGGAAAATAGCAGGCACTTCTTAAGTCAAAGAAAACAATAACCATTTCCAATTTTCTCCAGGTGGAGAGGGGAAAAGACAAAGACTGCACTAAAAGAATGGTTCTCAAGTAGCTCAAAATATCCTTGAGCTTTGCTGGGGTTTTGCAGCTTTAAACCCAATCTTCCAGCTCAGGAGTCTTCCAAACTTTACATACTCACATTACAGAAGAATGGCAACAGGGATTTTATCAGTCAGGATTCTCCAGAGGAAGAGAAGCAATAGAGATAGAGATAGAAATATATGGATACAGTTATAGATATAGATAGATTGATTTTAAGAAATCGACTCACCTGACTATGAGGCTTGGAAGGCCTGAATTCTGTAGAGCAAGTCAGCAGGCTGGAAATTCAGGTAAGAGTTGAGATTGTGATCTTGAGTCCAAAATCCATAGGGCAACAGGCTGGAAACAAGCAGAATTTCTAGGATATAGACTTGAAGCAGAATCCTTCTTCTTCAGAAAACCTCAGTTTTTGCTCTTAAGGTCAACAACTCTTTGAATGAGGCCACCCACATTATCAAGGGCAACCTGTTTTACTTAAAGTTAAGAGACTGTAGGTGTTAAACATACCTAAAGACATTCACTGCAACTTCTAGATTAATGTTGCAAAGAAATGAACAACATGTCTAGCCAGGGTGACACATAAAATTAACCAATACAAGACATGTCCATGTCCTTAGCACAGGTCTTTAACAGTACTTTTTGTACACACTTGCCTCCACCAAGTCCCATTCTATTTTGACCCCTCATTATCTCCCTAACTTCATGAGTCTCCCTATAGAATTTCCATTCTGATTTTCTCTTTTGTGGGACTCTTTGGTGCTTTACTGTTCATGCTTTTACCTTCATGCCTTTTCTGTTCTTGGTGTGTCCCTGCTGAGTTGGATTCCACTTTGGGGGACTGACCTCTTGATCTGGGGCCACAGTCCTTTCAGGACAGGGCATCTGGGTTCAGTGGTCCATTGTATTGGGTCCCAAGTAAGGTGTGAGAGTCTGTACAGATTCCCCAAACAGAACAAAATTTAATTCATGGAACTAAACATGAAAATGTATGTAATATAGCACTATTGTTAAGAGAAAGGAAAGTAACAAAATCAAACTGGAGTCCCTAAGGGGAAAGTATTTAAGTTAGCCCATGCACATTTGTGTGTGATGTTACTTAATGTCAAAACATACTGGAAACACTTTAAAACAGCATCACTGACACATTATTCCAGAACAAGAAATGTTTCCTTATCAACTGACTCATCTGCTGGAACTGCTTCACTTGACAGGACAAATAAAGACAGGAAATGCGGATGGTTAAAAAGCGCATTTTAGGTTCTCAGGATATGAGTAAAGGTGAAAATTTTTAAATACATTTTAAGAATTACTTTTTATATTTCTGCAGCCTGGATTGTCCAAATTAAAACAAACTTGGGAAGTCAAACATTTCATTTCCTCAAGGGTGAAATTTTGCTCTTTCCAAGAGTAAAATTAAGAAAATTGCTTCAAGTCACAGACGAAGATGGAGACAGAGATCCAAATTTACACCTAAGTTTTCTGACAATTTATCTTCTGCATTCCCTTGATGCCAGAGTTTTTATTTTGGTGTGTGTAGTTTGTCGTGCCATTATCCTTTCGTTTTCTTTCCTCCCTCCTTCTCTCTTGCCCTTCCTTCCTTCTTTTGCTTCATAGCTGCAGAAATTTAACATGGATGGACAAACACTAGTATTATCTCACTTAACCCTTATAACACCTCATAAAGTCTCATGAAACGTTTCCCTAAGTTTTACAAAAACTAAAACTTGAAACTCAAGTTACTTGTCAAAAGTCACAGTAAAGTTCATAATAACAGAGCTGGGATACAAACCCAGCTCGCATAGCTTCACATTTCCTCTCTGGGAAAAATGAGGGTAATTTTTGCCTCAAAAATGTTAAGGTCCCACTTTTGTCTTACAAGCCCAACTAGTGATAGGAATGAAAACTCCAAAAGTTTTCAGAAGTCCTCCCTTTTAATAATGATAAAATTTAAACGTGAGCACTTCTATTGACAAAACAGGTTACGAAGTATGTGAGGGGAGAATATTTCCCTTTATTTATTGTACACTTCTGCATATCTCTGCAAGAAGTTCTTCTGAACATCTATGAAAATCATTTTCTACATTATTAATTTCTAGGCATTAGAAAAATAATATGATTTTATTAAATCTTAGAGATGCAATCTTGAGAATGTAAGGAACATGATTAGTAAGGAAAATGGAGTGTGAGACCTGCAGCTAAATAATACTCTATTGATCTATTCTTCTTGAAAATGTGTAAATGTTTTCTCTAATGGATGGACCTAAGGGTCAGTTTTGTTATTCTTCACTTCAAAGATAATAATAAAATTCAGAAAAGTATTAGTTTTGTATCTGAGAGCAAGTATTCCTTCAAGCTATTCCTTGATTCAAATAGGTTTTATTAGACTTTCAAACCTGTTGATATTTACCCAAGAGACTGTGGTTTCATTGGAAAGATTTTTTGTTAGCTCAGTATTTTTCTTTAGCAACTGAAGGACCTGATCAGAGGGACTGAGACATTGTTAAGTTTTTTTAAAATTACATGGAGGAAACTGATTTAAATATAAATGAGATTTATCTTTAGACTCTGCATAGAGAGATCTTCCGGGCAAAAGAAGATAGTGGTCATAAGCTTGGGTCTCATGGTCTATGCTCCTTGGTTCTTGGGGTTAGATACTATGATTTATATTTACTTGCTGTGTGACTTTGGGTACTTTCCTAAGGCTCTATATGCCTCCGTTTTCACATCTGTAAAATAGGGATAATACTACTTCCCACTTCATCAAGTTTTTTAAGAATTTGAGTCACTGAATATCAAATGCTTAGAAGTATGCCCTGGTCCCTGGGAGGCCACAGAGAATGTTTCAACCAGAGCTTCTCAGACTTTGGTGAGTATTAGAATCTCCAAGGAACTTCACACAAATACAAAGCTGAAGTCCCTATTCTACCTCAGTAAGCCTGGGCCTTCATGTTCTTTCTGAGCTTTCCAGGTGACAGTGATACACATCAAAGGTTAATAAACATTGGTTTAGATAACACTTGTTCATCTTTCACATGTGCCAGGTATTGTGTTCAAGGTCAAAGATACAGAGAAGTATGCATCAGCCTGGATACAGTCTCAAAGAACAGAAACTGCCTTAGCTTTCTTAAGGAAAAAGAGATTTTATCCAGACAGCAAAATAGTTATGAAATAGGAAAGCCTTGAGGAGCAAGTTCTAGACCAGGACTCCAGAAACAATTCTCAAGAACAATACCGTCAAGGGGACCCACAGATACAATCAGGGAGGGAGAATCAGACCACCTTCAGGAATTGCTGAGTTTGAGGATACATTGCCTTAGCCACTGTCTAGCCATCAAGACGGCTACCTCGACCACTCAACAGCTGTCTCCCAATGCTCTCAAAACTAGGTTCTGGATACTAGAATGTGGCAGAACAACTCAGCATCTTCATGACTGTGCTTGTCCTAGCAACACTCACAACAGCTGAAGGATGGCCCCTGCCTCACTTCCACCTTCTGAATACTCCATAAAGGGCAGCTAATTGAGGAAACATTGACATTCAAGACTGAGAGAGACATTCAACACTGAGTTCTCATCTTCTATGGCACAGGAGACACACGGGAGGGACCTTGGAAGGGACGCTGATGCCAGTCTATAATTTCCATCCTAGATGGAGGGATTAGTCAGCCAAGGTTGCCATAATAAAAGGCCAGACTGGATGGCTTAAGCAACAGGAACCTATTTCTCACAGTTCTGGGGGTGGAAAGTTGAAGATCAAGGTGGCAGGTTTGATTTCTCCTGAGACCTCTCTCTTTGGCTCTATGTAGCTGCTTCTCACTGTGTCCTCAAATGGCCTTTCATCTGGGTACATGTCCACCCTTGGGGACTTTTCTTCTTATAAGGAAACCAGTCCTATTGGATTAGGGCCTCACTCTTATGAGCTCATTTAACCTTAATTACCTATCTGAAGTTCAATCTCCAAATATGTCACACAGGGAATTAGGGCTTCAATGTGAATTTGGGGACAGGGGGACATAATTCAGTCCATAACAATGAGTAGGACACACTTCTGTTCTGGAGGGATTTGCCCTAGGAGAAAAGATTATAAACACAGCTGCAGGTGCTAAGTGCTGTAACAGAAGAGGGGAGAGATAATGGAGAAAATACAGCAAGGGATGTAGGGGAGCCTTTCAGGATGAGTTACATGTGTCTGTGTAGTGCTTAATAAGTGGAACCTTTCTTATGAATTTGTCTTTTCCATCCCAGATATCAAGTTCTTGGGAAACTCAAGTACCCAATAGTGAGGAAAACGGATAGTACAAAATGTCATTTGGAAGAGGATGCTGATATTCTCGACAAATGTCTACTCCTTTGACTTCAGGAGCAACCTGATGCAATGCAGGCATGGAAGTCCAGCAGCTCTGCTCACCACACCCTATTTACTGACTTTAAAAGAAACCATAAGAACTGAAGTTTTGAATATTCACTAAGAAGCAGGTATAGTGCTAAGACCTATACAGGTTTATCTCATTCAAGCCTCATCTCAGAATTATCTACACTTTTCAGGATTTGAATCCAGGCTGCTTCCAATGTCTGGGCTCTTACTGATGGTGCCAGGAAGATCCAGACCCTCTTTCCTTCTGGTCCATTTAGGATTCAAATTCCCAAGGATCGCTGCAGGGAGCATGCCAAGCCTACAGTTCAAACCTTCCGCCCAATATCTTATCTTTTTTTTTTTTTTTTTGCCAAATTAACTTCTAGTTTTTAACCTTTTTACTATCTTTTACATTTTTACCCATAAAATCACTTAAATAAATTATTTCCTAACCATTTAATAATAATTAATAATCAATGAATTTTATTAATTTTTCAAATAACCTGGCTCTGCTTCTTTTATTCAGTCTTATTTCTAGGTATTGCTAACTTTTTTCCAATCTCTCAGTTTGTCTTAGAGGATTTTCTCCCTTACATGGCATCTTGAAACTTGGTTTTCATTCCAAAGGAAAGAGGTCTACTTAAGACCATGCACCCTAGGCTTAAGATATTTATTTAATAGGCATTTATTGGGTGTCTTTCATGTACCATGTTTGGTGCTAGATACTAGATACTCAGCAATGACCTGGACCATCCAGGACCCTGATCTTATAGTCCTCTTCACTGGAGAAAATGGACTGTAAACACATAACCAAAATTTTCAAAGACAATTTTAGATAAACCTGGTTGTTTTGAATAAAATGAAACCTTGTGATGGGTACAGGTGTCTGATATGTATATTAGGTGGTCACAGAAGGCATCTCTGAGGCAGTGACATTCAACGTCTGACCCATGTTACTAAGTCATTGACATCAAATTATATTCATCAACCAAATAATTAACACAAACTTAATTAAGCTTAAGGTATTAAGCTCGGATGAACAAATGGAAAAACAAAAGACACAAAGCTGAAATGCTAGGGCTTAGAAGTTTGGTAGCTATTCATCTGACGTCTGATGAACAGAAGTGGGTCAGAACGGACCTGCATCCTGGAGTACAATTTACTGTTTTTGTGTGCTTTTTTCTCTCCTGTTTTCTAGGCACCAGGGATTTCTTGGCTGAACTTTCAGACAGATGAGTGTGAATCCTTGACCTGCATGTTATGTGTGGATGTTCCTTCCTGTTAGTAATCAGTAGAACTCAGGGCTTAGCATTCCAGAGACCCTGCCATTACACCAAAACTTCAAATGATTATGTTTGGTTTAAAATATATCTCGTTATGCCAACAAAATGCTGGCTCTGATGATAAGTTGCAGCTGGATTGCTTTAATCCTTTCTCTTCTGTGATTTTTGATTCTATGAGTTGTGATGTTTCATATTCAGCTATGTTCATTCATTAAGCTAGTAATCACCAAAATCTGTGCTTTAAATTTCCAACTATATGCCAGGTAGAAACAAATTGTTCCCTGATGGTAATGCAGGTTTGAACTCAACAGTGTGCATGACTGTGAATCTGGATGATAAAAAGTTCAGGCAGTCATATGCAAAACTTGAAGAAAAGCTAATGAATATATGTTTGTCATTATGTAGCCAAAATACCTAGGCAACTGACTTTTGGGGGTTTTTTGTTTGTTTGTTTTCCCAATTTTTCTCCAGATAATCCAGTGTAGCCAAGGAAATCTTTGAATGGTAAGTTCTCAATTTTCACAGCAAATCTATAAACTTCTACAACCAGCACGAGACTTCAGGCTTTTCTTGGAAAGAACAGCTCCTCCAAGGACCA